>NC_053163.1:79844043-80474757 GCF_016835505.1 Polypterus senegalus | reverse complement strand
TACACATACTTATTTTACCTTTACCTTTCTCCAAGCAGATGTACTGGTATTGCAAGTTTAACACGTATTAAATGAACAAGTTTGGATGCTCGTTTAATCATAAATTAGCTATGCATGTATTCAGATCCTTTCTGCATGCTTCAATCAAGCAGAGCTAGTTTTATTTGTAGTGATATGCATACTATAATAATGTAATTTTAAAGAATATATCACCAGACATACACAGGCTGGCTGCATTTTACCTGCTGTATCCCAACGTCTTAGTACTTTTACGGGTTTCAACAAATGAATGAGCATTTTCAATTTTGCATGCTTTGTTAATGTGTCATTCTAAAAATTATACTATTGGTATTGCAACTCTGTTTAGTTCCATTGTACTGTTTACATTTTCTAAATTCTTGAAGAATGTTAACCCAAAACAGACTGACAATGGTACACTTTATGATTCCTTCTCCCAAACCCTATAGGACTTTACACCATCTATGAGGTACAACAACCAGGAATGCAACATTGTCTCTAAAATAGTGCCAAGACCAAATGTTTCCTATTCTGCCAAACACATTCTTCTTACTTTTAGAGTGTGTCATTGCTATATTTTCCATTGTTTAGCAAAATTTGTATGTCATGCAGATGTAACATTCATTAAATCACCCTTGGAGAAAAATCAGTTGTGATGAACTGGCTATTCTGAGGACGTGACAAAATTTGAATAAGGTGGTTGATCACATTAATAACTTTTAGTTCCTGCATGCAGAATTATGCAAATGGGAAAGATTTTAAATGCTGAAAATGCATAGCTTTACTTTGTCTTGCTGGGAACTTCTTGAGCTCTTGGATGGTGGTTGACTTAGCACTGTAGGTCTTATCCTCTCTTCATTTTTAGTCAGTAGGTAACATAATCAGGTAATTTGACAATAATTGACCACAGAAATAAGTTGACCACAACATTATCATTTCCAGGGTCCTCATGCATAACGACGTACGTAGAATTCACACTAAAACATAGTGTACAGACAAAAGCGGAAATGTGCATATGCACAAAAAAATGCAGATGCATTAATCTATGCATATGCCAACTTCCACGTTCTTCCACTACATAAATCCCAGTCAGCATGAAAAGTAACGCACATGCATGCGCCTGCCACCACTCCCCAACTCCTCCAAGAATTACGCCTCTTTGAATATGTAAATCAATATAAATAGTCCTTAAGCTTAGCTTTCTGTGAAAAGACAATGGCAAAGCACAGAGGAAAACTGAAGAATTTCAGCGAATATCAAGTGGGGGCAAAGACAAATTTTATTATATTATTTATTATATTATTTCTTGGTTTAAACAGTGGTATAAACAAAAAAAGGAAATTGATCGAGAGAAAAACAATGTCAGAGAAATTTGAAAGTTCAAGTTTACAAAGTCGTACAGTGTCCGAAATAAAAAAGAAGTTGTCAGATATCAAAGTCGTTGTGAAAAGGCAAGTCGTAGCCCACCATGTGAGAGTCATATGGAAGCTTATTAGGGAACAGAGAAAAGACAAAAAATAGGCACACAGTGGCAAAAAAAGCTGGAAATGTCAACTTTAACCTTGAAATTTCCACTTTAATCACATAGTTTATTTTGTCATTAAAGTAGAACATCATAAACTTAATCTTAAAATCGTTTAATTTACTACTTTCTCAAATACCATCGTAACTAAAGTAGCATGTTAAATGCTTTGTAATGTATGTGTTCTTCTATGTGTGTGAATCACTACGTGCTTCTTAAACAAGCTTTCTCTTTCTCCGACAGGACACAGAATCCATTACATTAATGATTTTACAGCTCTCTTAATTAAATTAAATTACTAAGATGTATACTTGATATTTTCATGATGATAAGAATTAAAGCATATTATTAAACATGGGAACCTGATGGCACAGTGATAGTGACGAGCTGGCACCCTGTCCAAAAATTGTTCCTGCCTTACGCAAGATGCTTGCTGAGCCATGCGCTACCTTTGATGAAATAATTTATTGCAGCAGTACTGTCTCTTTCAAATGTACTAACCTTAATTCCTGTCCTTCCTTTTCTTTCTCCAAGTACCCAATCGCCACACAATCAGCTCTGTAATGTATGTCAAGCCATCTGTAAGCTTAGAACGCAGATTCTTCAAAACTTTTAAGGAACATTGAAATATCTTCGTAGTACATGTTTAATTATTCTGTCCATCCAGTGTTGTGCCAGTCCCAGCAAGCATACAGCGCAAGGCAGGAACAATCCCTGAACGGGGCACCAGATCATCGCTAGCTCTTTATAAAGTGGCTCAGGTTGTGCAATATTATAACTGTATCGCAAGTTTACAGTGAGGTAATTGTACATATTGGTACAAACAGTTCTATAAGGAGCACTTGATGGAGTGATTGTATTTTGAGCTCTTGGGATGAAACTGTTTCTAAACCGTGAGGTCCCTACAGGAAAGGCTCTGAAGAGTTCAATAGACTGTGTGCATGGCTGAGGCAGCGTGTGCTTGATGCTGTATATCGATAATTGTCTTTCCGATCAGCTGCTTGAGAGCTGTGATTCCACACTCAGATACAGTGGGATAAATACTTGAGAGTAACAATGCTTAAGCAGCTATGGTATTTGGAATAGATCGGCCAATCTGTGGACCATTATATTGTTACATGTTAATTACAATCAGATGCCTTAAACTAATAAACAATATGCGGTTAATTGTGGTTAAAGCCGTCAAAGATGTGCATCTAAAAAAGAAAGCGCAACCACACTGGAACAAAAGCACTGCTTTGACACTGGGTGCTGTCAGTTTGGAAAAATCGAGCCAAGAACTTGCATACGCCAAGGATTTAGCTGGCATGAAAATGTACGTGGATTTACACCAAGTTTAATTTTTATACATTGTGATGCGAGTGTGGAAATGAGGCCCCAGATGTTAAACTGAGATTAAAATGTTATTATAAATGGGAATCCCATCTATAAAGGTGATGAAAACAGTGGCCAGTGATAAAAGTTTCACAGACTCAAATGCCCCTCCCTATTCACTCCACAAATGAGCACCTCTGTGCTGTCAGTATTAATGATTAGGAAGGGGAATGCAACTTTGTACCAAGACCTGAATGTAACAACATTTGGTTCACTTTGTGTTAGTTCTTGTACTGCAATCTTTACTAAATGTATCTGTCCAGGTATGACAGACTAAAAGGTACAGGTAAAAGTACAGGTACTATGTCATCTCAGTATGTATATAAAATCCAACGTCTGTCTGTCTGTATGTCTGTCCACTTTTCACGAGAGAACTACTTAACAGATTGAGATTGAATTTTTTCTATAATTTCTTGAACATTCCGGTTGATTTTGCGACTTTTCTCATTGTGCTATTATAGTTCACTTGTGGCACTGATTAATTTGCATGAATCCGAGAGGCAGACTGCGGGCCAAGGGGATAGGAAGGTGGAAACTCAGGAGTAGGAAGCCGGATGGGGCCCTCCTCACTCACGTGCCAGCCTCTGTTCAAGTCACTGTACCTGTTGTTCAGCAGACATTATCATCTAGAGAGCGTTAAAGAGTAATTTTTGATGTTTTTCAGAGAGAGATCATAGCTACGTGTGTTTTAGACAGTACCTGGTCATTGGCCACATGCTCTTCTCCCCATGCGGGGGATGCTCTCCCATCAGAACTGAACACAATCACATACAGTGGTATCGTTTGATGTAGGACTGTACCTACCATCCTCTTGGCCAGAGATGCCTTGTCGACTTTTTACATTTTTGGCAAAGAGATCACAGCTACATTCTTACCTGAGAGCAAAACCAAAAATATTGTATATCAAGAGGCACCCATATATGAAATCTCTCAATACAAATTATTATTATTATTTAAATTGATTTTCAAAATTTGTCCTGTTTCACTACTATGTGGGAAGAGTCACAAGGGACAGCTAGTCATTCATATAAAGGAAAACTACTCTGCTGTAAATGTAGGTCATAACAGGCACTGAATTTACACGTGAATGAAAGCCTAACCCCTGTAAAAACTGTTTGACAAGCAGTGAACCAGCACTTCTTATCATTAAAGGTGGCACTCTGAAACACTTTAATAATATATTTATCAAAATATTTTGCATCAAGATCTTGGCCAACAATATAGTTAATTTACACTGCCACTATAGGGATATCTGAAAAATGGGGGAAACATTATTTCCAGCAAAAATAGCTGGTGCTGCAAGAGTAATAAATGATAAATGACGCAGATGGACAAGCTTTCTCCTGCCTGATTACTGACTCAGAAAAGGTTTTATCAAACCTGTCCTGGTAGAGGATAGGTTTCTTTCTTTAACTGATACATTAATGTTTACCAAAACATATGTTCCCTCAATGCACTCTTTTTCCAAGTATTTGATGTAGGATAACATAATGGACAAAAAAATCACAGCACATAACCACAATTTTATAAAAAAAAACAACTATGAGGAAACGATTATAAAACTAGATATAAAATTATTAATTAATTAAATTAAAAATCATTTATGACACAAAGATGAACACTGAAATAGATAGATAGATAGATACTTTATTAATCCCAAGGGGAAATTCACAAACAAGCTGACAATAATTTTATGGTGGACACTCCTTTTAGCAACAGAAACAAAGGCATCAAGTGAGTTAATAAGTTTATAACAGGTCCGGTTTACCCGGTATGCATTCTATGTGGTATCAAGTGGAACCACTCAAGAAGTCATCCACTCATCACTTGGTTTCTTCAGGTTTGGCCTGTGACTTTGGATTCTCTGAAGCATTACTTATCACTCCATTAGACTATAATAGTCATAGTTGAAGAAGCCACACAACAAAGGTTGTTGACATTTTAACCTGTCAAATATTGCAGCCTAGTTCCATAGGTAATGAAAATATTATAATTTCCACTATACTCTTATTAAAATAGACCCCGGGACTAGTAAGAATCTCAAGAGCCATTTTTTAAATAACTTGTTTTGTCTTTGTTTTCTCTTTCCCATATCTTGTAGTTACACTGTGAATCACTTGCACCTGGCCAGTGTACTCTGTACCTTTAACGCTGTAAAGAATGAAGGAAGGCTACAAGTATGATGATACCTGCAGCATCAAATCTTGTCAGACTTTTCATCAGATTTGTGCAATAACAAATAACCTAATCACATTTCAGCACTGTACAATGTCCAGGTGGGTAAGTTTTCTGATCCTGAAAAACTCTGCAGGTTTATTTTCATTCTATTCCAGCCATCTGATCATAGCATATGTTATCAAATTGGACATTGACCTTTGCCATTATACCCATTAGAGACTTGCAAACTGCCTGAATTTAATTATAATGTAATTTACATTTACCTACATTATTTACTAGCATAGAGAAACACTCATCTCTTAAAACAGGCACAATAGTACAATGGATGTCTGTTTGTGCCTTTAAGAATATGAGGCCTTCTGTCTCTCATTCTTTGTGTCTTGTTGCCTTTGTTTATTAGACATTCTAGCCTTTACATCACCCTTTCTTTGTGCTTGTTGTTGCCCTTGTTCAGTGGACATTCTACCCCACATACCTCTCTTTCATTGTGTTTTTTTGCCTTTGTTCATCAGACATTCTAGCCCTCATGTCCCTCTTGTTTTGTGTTTTTTCTTGCCTTTATTGATTGGACATTCTACTCCATATGTCTATTTTTCCTTGTGGTTCTTCTTACCTTTGTTCAGTCGACTTGTGGATGTTGGATAATATTACACACGGGGACGAATGCCAGGTGACAGATGTTTTATTCTTATATATATATATATATATATATATATATATATATATATATGCACCTTCATTTTTGCCGTTTGTCTATTTTGTAATTCTTTCTTTTCCTATTTGCAATGCACTTTAAGCTCCACTTTTGTTTGAAATTGTTTGATGTCATTGTTTAGATGAATGTTGCTGAAAATATCAGGAATATTAAAATTGCTGTGTGTTTATTTGTTTTGCCATTACATTTTATTGAATTCAAAAAACTCTGGAACAATCACAGTTGAATTCAGGGCAAGATAACAAACGAAAACCCCAGGCTTCAAAGGAAAACTAAAGAAAAGAGGGAACTGGGAAATAAAGTATGGACCAGCACAGCCACAAGAGAGAGCAGCAGCCATTCCAACAGATCAGAAAGTAAAAGCCTAAGAGACAGACAGATTGCTGTTTTATTGCTTGGCAGTTATAGGCTATTGCAACAAATGTACTTCGTCTTCATGTGAAAGGCCAGCAGATCAAAAATGGACATTAGATTTCTAATATTAATATAGGTAAAGACAAAAATTACTAGCAAGTACTTTTAAAGCTGCTTTAACTGCCTTGCAGGATATTTCCCAACAAAACTGTATAGAGAAAAAATAATTATTTACTTGTCTATTTTTGCCCTGGAGTACACAAAAGAGGCTTCCTAGTACAAATACAAACAGGTTTTCACATAGGCAGCCATATAGAACATTCAAGGAAAAAAAATCAAAACTCTAAAGTTCTTTTAAAATAGCTGAATTGATCAAAGAGGCTTTCAAACATGTTTGCCCTAAAGCTAGCGAGACTGACACATAATGAGCTCCAGGAGCTAGGGGGTGTTGATTTCTAAAGTGCTGCCACTCTAACAGTAAAGAGATGATTATTAGCTCGGAAGTCACTATTAGAGCATTATACACAAGGGCTGACCAGAAAATTTCACACACCTAATGCAAAGAGACGATTAAGCTAAAGGACCTGCACTTGAGCCTAAGCTATAGTGAAAAGGCTCTTGGATTTTTTGAAAGTGGTAAAAAAAAAAAACAACAACAAAAATTACTCAAATATGTGTTCATTTGTATCAAGTTTTTGCACACTATTTATCATATTTTATATTACAGCTGCCATTCATGAGTTCAGAAAAGCTGACGCCTTATCAGGAGCCGACTGAGCGACTTCCGACAAACAGTGGATTCAACAGAGAAGCTGTGATTAGAGGCATTTGCAATTAATAAGAATAAAATATGATTTTGTTACCTGTACTGACACCAGATATTTGTTAATAGCAAATTAGAAATCTTGTCAAACAAAACCCCCTGAGGTGATGAAAATGAACAGCAAATTTAGCTGACCTCCTATTTCTGAATGTAAAAATTATAGCTAATGTAGTAAACAAGATCAGGCAATATTGTTTATTTAAAGTAACAAAATCCTACTCAAATACAGAGCTAAAACAAACATTAGTAATATCAATGGAAAGGTAAAGGATTGGACTTCAAGTAAGCGCAAAGCAAGCAAACAAACAATTTTTCCCCCCAAACATGATCTCATAAACAATTCCTTATTCAAGCCCCCCTCAACTGCCTCAAGTAGGTCACATGAAATTGCACTGAGCTGTAATAATTAAATTCCAGTAACTAAAATAATCCTCTAAAGGCAAGTATATGCAGAAAAAAAAAGATGCTAATAAGGATAACAATATGAAGCATATACTATATATACATTTCTTTTGCAAATACAGGAAAACAGGAATAGTTGATCAAATTCAAGATAAAGCCCACTTCATGGAAACCATGCTTATAGTTGCCTGATATGTTAAAATGTACCCTTTGATCCTGTTTGTACACATCTAATATGATCATCAGCCTAATATAAAAATGAAATCTTGAAAGGAGATTTTTATTTACTGTACTACAGTCAGTCAGTATTTTTCACATTTAGCAATCTGCACTGATAGTAGTAGTTTTTGATAAACACTGGATCAACTAATAAAATGTCACATTGACCTACAGCCAACCTTAAATTCAGGCATCTCACACTGCAAAACACTTTATGTTTATATATATTTTACCAGTATAGGGCTGTAATAATGCTTTGTAATCATTACATTTTAAAAAAGTAATGTTTACTACCATGAATGACTAGTTAAATTCAGTAATTTTTCATTACCAAAAAGGGAAAACTAGGGCCTCATGTATAAACAGTGCGTACGCACAGAAATGTTGCGTAAGAACTTTTCCACGTTCAAATCGCGATGTATAAAACCTACACTTGGCGTAAAGCCACGCACTTTTTCACAGTACCTCATGCCTTGTCGTACGCAAGTTCTCCGTTCGGTTTTGCAGACTGGCGGCACCCAGCGTCAAAGCAATGGTAATGTTCTTCTGTGATTACTCATTATTTTCATGACACGGCTTTATAAATACACCGAAACTAACCGCATATTGTTTATTAGTGTAATGCATCTGATTGTAATTAACTCGTAACAATATAATGGTTCAGGGAACAGCCATAGTATTCCAAATACCATAACTGCTTTAGCCTTCTTCTTCTTCTTCGTCTTCTTCTTCTTCTTTCAGCTCCTCCCGTTAGGAGTTGCCACAGCGGATCATCTTTTTCCATATTACTCTCACTGCACGACTCGGAGTATTAATATAACTGTATCTGAGTGTGAATCACAGCAGCAGCTGATCGGAAAGAGAATTATCGGTATACAGCTTTAAGGACACGCTGTCTCAGCCACTGCAAAACGTTTTAAAGCCTTTCCTGTACAGACCTCGCGGCTCAGAAACAGTTTAATCCCAAGAACTTTAAATGCACTCAATCAATTGCTCCTTGTAGAACGGTTTGTACTTATAAGTACCATCACCCCACTGTAAACTTGCACTACAGTTATAATATCTCACAACCTGAGCCACTTTATAAAGCGCGTATTTACATATGATGACGATATAATTTTTAAGGTGAAATGCAGCAAAATATGTTTGTTAAATTATACACATAAAACTTTAACTTCATTTAAATAATCTATATTCTTCACTGGGAGTGTCGTGAAGGATAGAATAATTAAACATGTACTACGAAGATATTTCAATGTTCTTTAAACGTTCTGAAGAATCGGCGCTAAGCTTACAGATGGCTTAACTTCTATTACAGAGCTGATTGTGTGGCGATCGGTTACTTGGGGAAAGAAAAGCACTGACTGCAGTGACGGCTACGCCAAAATATATTGAATATAAAACAGAAAGAGAAAATAACAACGCAGCTAAAAACGCAGCGACAAATTTCGACAATAAATTATTTAATCGAAGTGAAACTCATGTTTAATAACGTGCTTTAACTCCTATCATCATGAAAATGACATCACATATACATCTCAGTATTTTAGTTATTCAGAGAGCTGTAATATCACGAATGTAATGGACTCTGTGTCCAGTTGGAGGAAGAGAGCCAGTTTAAGAAGCAAGTAGTGATTCACACACATAGAGCACATACGAGTAGAAGATCAAATACAAAACAAAGCATTTAACGTGCTACTTTAATTACGGTGTGATCTGAGAAACTGGTTAATTAAACGATTTTAAGATGAAGTTTATAATGTTCTACTAAATGACAAAGTAAACTACGTGATTAAAGTGGAAATGTCGAGATTGAAGTTGACATTTCGTGCTTTTTCCCCACCGTGTGCCTTTTTTGTCTGTACCCTAATAAGCTTTCATATGACACTCAGACAGTGGGCTTACAACTCTTCTTTTCACGGCGACTTTGATATGTGACTTCTTTTTTATTTCCGGCACTGTGCGATTTTGTGAATGTAAGCTTTCAAGTTCCTCCAACACGCTATGTCACTCGATCAACTTCATTTTGTTGATTATACCGCTGTTTATTTGAACAAATAGTATGTTTTTCCTTTGCCTCCACTTGGTATTCGCTGAAATTCTTATATTTTCCCCGTGCTTTTCCCATTGTCTTTTCACAGAAGGCTGCGCTTAAGGGCGATTTATATTGATTTGCATATTCAAATAGGCGTAATTCTGGGAGGATTTGGAGCGTTACATAATGCGCGTGCACGAGCGTTAGTTTTCACACTGATCGGGATTTATGTAGCGGAAGAACATGGAAGTTGGAGTACGCACAGATTCCTGCATCTGGATTTTTCTGTGCGTAAGCACATTTCGGCTTTTGTGCTTACGCCATGTTATAGTGCGAGTTCTACGCACGGCGTTATACATGAGGCCCCTGGAGTTTACCCTTTCATTAAAAAGAAATGTTTTTAAATAGCCGTTAAGTGACCTCACATTCAGTGCAGTGAACAAACATCCTGGAAAATCAAACACAATCCACACGAACATGGCTTGATGAGACTCATTGCAATAAAACTACAGACAGTGGAAACAACTTGGTCAGGGTTTACCTACCCCTGTAGAAAAGAAATGTGAAATCTGACAACCTCCAGTTACAAAATAACTGAAAAGTATGTTGAATCGTGCAAGTATGCATGTTTGACTGCAGATAATTATGTGTAAATTTTGGACAATTTGTGAAGTTCCAACTTCAGATTGAGATAGAACCCCAGAGTGATCAAACTGAGAACATGTAGCTAACTTTGACCTTGGGACATTGTCATGACAGACTGTTCACTTTTTTATACTCATAATATTGTAACAGCTTATTTCCAATGAATTTATAAGCACCATGCTATCGTTATAAAATATGTTTTTTTCTAGGCTTTTCTTGAGCTGTAAAAATCAAAGTGATGTCTGTCTTTTATACTCAATAAATACTCAATAAATTCAAATGTAGTCATCTTCTTGATAGGAGTCTTCTTTTTGGATGCCTTTTTTTGATAGTGGGTGCTGCCATATTGTGGGTTGCATCGACATGATGTGGGTCCTGGTTGCTAGGGCCATAGCCTCTAGATTCACAACATCAGGGGCCAACTGGTGAAAAGATATATGATCATCTTGACAGCCATTATGTATTCAAGATTGTGCAAAGCTTATCAATTTTTTATGCTTTGAACTCTGTTTTTTAGTTTGCAATTTGGCTTTGACATCTTTTTCTTTTCCATTTTGACTCTTTTTTTCTCTTGATCTTCACTCTAAATTTTTTAGACTGTTTTTATGTAGTCAGTACACTTACTCAGTTTAACACTAGAATTACCAGAGTCTACGAAAAAACTCGTAATTCCGTTTGCTCAAAAAAATAGACGTGTAATGCCACGAAAAGTGCACGCAGGCACTTCAGTTCATAAGCATTGATGCGAGAATGCAGTCACAAGTACGCTGCAGAGCTACAGCGCATTTTTATGTGAAAACAGCATTCTCAGATGGGGGGTAGGGAAGGATCCTGAACACGACTGAGAATAAAAAGTGAATTAAAAAAAAAAAAAAAACCTAACCTTTACAAGTATCATAAATTACTGGCTGTTACACACTGAAATCAAATGCATGTTTTTATTCTAAAATAGTAAGAATAAGAGCAGTTTACTTCTCAAAACTGAACCATGTGGGATCGAACTCATGACCTTTTGGATACTAGTCTGCAGCTGATACCATTATGCTACTGTGATAGCTGTAGTAAGTATGTGTCAATATGGCATGCTAAGGTGGCTTTTTTCTGCAGTTATATTTTTGAATAAAAGCATACTTGTTCTGTTATATTTGTACCTTTTGTGAAAGTGTGTGATATTTGGATTTCAGGCTTCATACATTATATAGTTTATGCTTACATGTCATTTACTACTACAATATGAAAAATGTTTCTGTTTTAAAAATGTGTTTACACGGATTACTGTAGAAACGGAACACACGTGAAATGCGTGTATTCCAAATAATGATCTATTATTTCCAGTCTAAAACTCCACTTCACTCCCAGATAATCAATCAAGGCATGAGCTGGGAGAAGTCTGTGCCCGTTCTAAGTCGGTGGGGGAATGGAATAGCCGGCTGCTTGCAGCCTGATTTTTATCAGCTCATTTAGATGACAAAAGACGCTGGTGGAGAGCTGTGAACGATTTTAAGAAGCGATTTAAGGTGGGACGGAATTACGAGTTTTTTCGTAGGCTCTGGTAATTCTAGTGTTAAATATCCTAATACTCATACATGTAAGCATTTAAATTAAATAAAATCTGAACAATACACTTACGTATCTGTATGAGAGATACTTTAACCTTTTCAGCTGACAGATTTTAGGTAAAATGACTCAAGTTTGAAAGCTTGAAAGCCAGAATACACAGGAGTTCAGTGTATTCTGGGAAAGCTGAATGGCAAAGCAGGGGTTGTGGTGTTTTACTTAGTTGGAAGCTGCAACTTTTGATTCCCATGAGAAAATAACCTTGAGCTTGTGATAATGATTAAGTAACATTTTATGTATTTTAAGAAAATATAAGCCCTCAGCTAATAGACAGTAAAACCAAGTAAACAAGGTGCTCATTTTGGGAGAAAAAGGAGGAGGAAAGTGACTGCCTATTATTTTTTCAAAAATACTTTTCTCTCAGCTGCTGCTTGAAAAATGAACTCCTCTAGGTCAGTTGTTGATAACTACAAAAATGGAGCCAATGGTTCATTTGCTGCAGTACAAATTGTTTTTATAAAATCTCCAGGCCAGTTGCTGTTTTTCACAAATATATGGACAATTTCATGGAACTTGTCATTTGCTTACAAATGTGCAAGTGCATACACTTTCCAAGTAGCCTCATGCAAAAAAAACAAAAAACTTTTGATTAAAGATATTTATTTTGCACCAAAACTAAAGAATCCATATGGAAATTGTCATCTGGTACTGAATGAAGACTGCATGAACCTACCCAGATTTTATAATTCTTTGGATTGCTCACATTTGCTGCTATTGGCTTTGATGCAAATAAATAGAACTAACTTTTAAGTGATAGCTTATATCAATGTCTTTGTCTGACTGCTATTATCGTAGCAAAGAAGTTAGATTATTCATTCCTTGTGTAGTTATGGTCCCTTAAGGATGCTCCTGTGAAGCTCCCTATTGATGGTAAAACTGGTTCAAAGTAAATATTTGGAAACAGTCCTAGTCAGAGAAGCTGCCTGCTATTAGAGGACCTTGGGATTAAATATACAATTTGTTTAGTGAGACAAGAAAGAGGTTACAGGTAACACATACAATATATAGACGGATTTCACATTTCTTCCTATCCCCCTATCCTCTTCCTAAAAAAACAACCTAAAAGGATAGTTAGTATCTTATACATTAACTGATCTGATTAACATGATAAAACACTATCTACCCTGCCAATATCCAAACACATTAAACAGAAGGATTTGTAATTACTAAGAATATTTGTACTTTGCAAACATATACATTGTATACAGAATGCAAATAATTTGACCTTTGCTATCATCTACACCAAGCATATACAGTATATTTAATTCAGTTAAACTTATACTTTTAAATTTTTTATTATTTTACCCTTTATTAAGTTGGTTGCTGTAGGTACTAGTTAGTTGTATAGCAAGATTTTTGATATAACATTTTTTTACTGAAACCAGCTTTACAATCTACATATTTTTATTGCTACCTTACTTTTAGAATCTGAAACATGAAAAATGCCTCAGGGATATCTCGAGAAGATGTGGAAAATCCTCCATAGCAAATGAGAACACTGTCACACCACCTACATCATCCTCTTATAAGCAGAAGCACACAAATTGAAGCCATAACATTGATTTACATCTTGATTGGACCTGTCATGTTTGACTTTCAAATAATATTTTAAGCAAAAACAAAAGAAGACAATGAGGATGTGCTTTAAGTTCTTTTTCAAAATGAACATGAAAAATAGCACATGATAGAACTTCATAAGAGAACGTTTTTATTGATTCTACCAGGTGAAGTTTCTCTTCTTTTTACTCACATGTGGCACTTGGTGTCACTGCTCAACTGAAAAGTTGTTAGCCTGCATATGGAAAAGTCATTTCTGATAAAAGAACACTAGAATCATCGGGTAGAAGGGCCCTTTCATCAGATTGGCTGGTCTAGCACTTACATAGCTGTGGCATGGTCAGATGGGTTGGGGTTGGGAGGGAAGGCAGCTTGTTGGTCTCCAGGGGCCTCATGTATGAATGGTGCGTAAGCACAGAAATGTGCGCAAGAATTGTTCCACATTCAAATCGCGATGTATAAAATCTACACTTGGCGTAAAGCCACACACTTTTCCACGGTACCTCATACCTTGTCGTACGCAAGTTCTCAGCTCGGTTTTGCAGACTGGCGGCACCCAGGGTCAAAGCAGTACTACTGTTCCTGTGTGGTTACTCTTTGTTTTCCTGACGCGGCTTTATAAATATACTGAAACTATCTGCATATTGTTTATTAGTGTAATGCATCTGATTGTAATTAACTTGTAACAAAATAATAGTCCAGGGAATAGCCATAGTATTCCAAATACCATAACTGCTTTAGCATTGTTACTCTCACTGCACCTTCTTCTTCTTTTTATTCTTTCAGCTGCTCCCTTTAAGGGTTGCCACAGCAGATCATCTTTTTCCATATTACTCTCACTGCACCACTCAGAGTATTTATATCACTGTATCTAAGTGGGGAATCACAGCAGCAGCTGATCGGAAAAAGAATTATCAGTATACAGCATCAAGCCAACGCTGCCTCAGCCACGCCAAAACGTTTCAAAGCCTTTCCTGTACGGACCTCACGGTTCAGAAACAGTTTCATCCCAAGAACTATAAACGCACTCAATCAATTGCTCCTTGTAGAACTGTTTGTACTTATAAGTACAGTTACCCCACTGTAAACTTGCACTACAGTTATTATATTACACAACCTGCACCACTTTATAAAGCGCATATTTACAAATGAAGACGGTATCATTTGTAAGACGAAATGCAGCAAAATATGTTGATTATATAATACAGATAAAACTTTAATTTCATTTAAATAATCTGCATTGCTAATAATTAAACATCTGAGGACATGGTGCCGCAGCTCTTGCATGTTCATGTATTGTTCCTGCCTCGTGCTGTATATTTGCTGAGGCTGGCGCGACACTGGAAGGATAGATGGATAGAATAATTAAACACGTACTATGAAGATATTTCAATGTTCCTTAAAAGTTTTGAAGAATCGTCGTTGTAAGCTTACAGATGGTTTAACATCTATTACAGAGCTGATTGTATGGTGATTGGGTATTTGGAGAAAGAAAAGTAAGGACAAGAATTGAAGGTTAGTACGTTTGAAAGAGACAGTACTGCTACAATAAATTATTTCATCAAAGGTCGCGCATGGCACAGCAGCATCTTGTGTGAGACATGAACAATCACTGCTCCATCGTGTTCTTAATAACATGCTTTCATTCCAATCATCATGAAAATGATACCACGTATACGTCACAGTATTTTAATAATTCAGAGAGCTGTAATATCATGAATGTAATGGATTCTGTGTCCTGTCGGAGAAAGAGAAAGAACGGAAGCACGTAGTGATTCACGCACATACAGCACATTGAAGATCAAATACAAAACAAAGCATTTAATGTGCTACTTTAGTTACAATGGGATTTGAGAAACTAGTAAATTAAATGATTTTAAGATGAAGTTTATGCTCTACTCTAATGACAAAATAAACTACGTGATCAAAGTGGATATTTTGAGATTGAAGTTAACATTTCGTGCTTTTTTCCTACTCTGTGCCTTTTTTTCTCACTGTACCCTAAGCTTCCATATGACACTCAGATGGTGGGCTACGTCTCACCTTTTCACGGTGACTTTGATATGTGACAACATTTTGGCTATACAAGATATAAATTGTTGTTGCTGTTGAAGAGTATGTGGGATAATCACAGACCAAAAGAATGTCAGATATGGGAAAAACCCTTCCACTGCATGTCTGGTCACCTAGAGCATATCTTTGTGGCAGGGATGCATGAATGTATACGTATTTCATCTTGCTACCTGAGGAACACCTCTTTCTTGAAATTGTAGGAATGGAGCATCTTTGTGGTGCACAAAAGTCTTAAATAACAATTCATTCCTATCATAGTGAAGTGTTGGTATATGAGTAGTTATATATTAATTGAATTTTAAGAGGGCTGTTCATGATGACACCTATGATGAAGCCAACCCAAAATAAAGGAAGAAGAAATGCATTAGGCTTTAATCATCACAAATGTAATCAAGGTCTGCTGTATTTGTGACAGTGGATCTCAAATTGGTCCTATTGGCCTTCTTTCATGAAATCAATTTATCTTTATCTGAAAAGATAATTTTAAAAATATAAATATCCTGTATGTATTTACTTTACATTATCTTATCAGGAGCACAAAATAACAAACAATCCATAATGATGATATTGAAGCAAGTGCCACACAAAACACAGAGAAAGGAAAATGGTCAATTTATTAGGTATAGTAGTAATGCAAATGGTCTGTGTTCCTTCTTTTATGAGTTATTTACTGGTGATAAGAAATAAAACATTCAGATGTTTCCAATAGAATATTGTTTCCCTTCAAAGGAATGCATATTGCCAAAAGAAGGAAATTCATGTCCCATCTTTATTTTTTAACAGTCAAACACTGACAAGGGCAAAAAATGAGCAGAACAACCTTGAATATAACATTATAAAGTTTATGTTGTGATTTTTCACAAATCAAAACCTGCTTTCCTTTTCTGTAGACAATATAGTTTTTAAGGAAACTTACTGCAATCCCCCAAACTAAACAAGTTTATATTCTTTTTCAGGCTAAAGCTATAATATAGTTTCTGCAATATCTTACTTAGATATACATTATAACCTCTGTGTGAACTTCACGAATAGATCTAACCATTGAACTGGCCTTTTTCTTTAATTATACTTATTAATTCTGAAGTTATTCTTGCATATTAATAGTTTTTTAATAAACAAATTGACAGCATATGCTTCCTCAGGTGTTAATAAAATAGATGTAATGTTACTGAGTGTAATCCTGTGCAGATTGTTTGTTTTGATTAAAAAAACAAGATTTCGTAACCATCTGTTGTGATATCACAGGTCCCTTTCCTAACAAACATGCCTGACTATTACTTACACTATAATAATTAAAGAAAATTATGAGTCATGGCTATGTTTCATCTGCGATTGCCCGGAGCTCTCATAAATCTGTTGAGAATGTTGTCTTGAGCACAGACAAGAAAACAGAATTACAAACATACACTTTGTTATCAGTAACTCATGAGCTAACAGCCCAGTGGGAAAATTAACCGAGCAGGCTTAAATCAGAATAATTCTTGTAATAAATGCAGTCTTATTATGGTTTTGCTTGACCTTTTATGGTACATTTGCTTATATTTTAGTGGCCAGCAGACTAAGCAGTTATTGATCAGGTGGAGACACCTATCTGATGTGACTAACACAGTAGATTGGCAAAACAAGCATTTATAAACAGGCATGCCCAGCTACCTGTTTGTGACACTGAACACACTACAGAAAGGCACTTTTCTTTAATAAGATTTCCAGGGATAGGGCACACGACAGCGTTGGTGGCGTATGTAGCAGCAGCACAACTACCAGCTAACCCAGTGTTTTACCAATAGGAAAAGTGAGGAGTGCATGAGTGAAGACGCTATGCTTCTGTTGATTTGTAGGCACTTCCCTATGTCCCATAACAACAGGGACGTTTGTTAGGTTGGTGAGGTTAGACAACATGTGTGTTTAGTAAAATGATAACTGTGGCTGATCTTGTAAGGCACGGGTGTCCAACTTTGATCATGGAGGGCTACTGTGATTGCAGATTGCCATTCTAACTCTTTCCTTAACACTTTTTGCTGCTAATTACCTTATTTTTCCTAAATTGTTATTGAATTGCTATTTAAGGCTCAGACCCCTCAATTGTTTCTTTTTTTTTCTTGATTTCCAGCCAAACAATAATGAGATACAAAATGAGTCTACACCTCACTAGCTACTCAATGTCCATCAAATGATATCTGAAAATAATGAAAGGTGAAGCTATGCTCAGGTCCACAACACATTTTGACAGTGCTCTTCGAAAAAGAAGACCAGACTGGCAGAATGACTGCACTTATAAGCCACGTAATTAAATTAACGGTTTAACTAATGCAGTGGTTCTTAACCTGGGTTCGATCGAACCTTAGGGGTTCTGTGAGTCAGTCTCAGGGGTTTGGCGCCGGGAGGTCAAGACATGCACCCGACTCATATGATTTGTATGACATGCCCCGCTTGGTCATCATTAGCTGTAGGTTATTACGCTACATTGTTCAGCCAATTGGTGCTGCAGGGAATTTGGTACACTCAGTAGTCGACTAGTGACTGTCGTGATAGTATGTCGTGAGATTTCTGTCTTAATATTTTAATCCATACTATGTCGACCAAAAAAAGAAAGTGGTTGGACGAATATGTACAACATGGATTCACACATATAACAGAACGTGATGGGATTCAGCGTCCTATCTGCATGATTTGTAATGCCAAGTTAAGCAATTCTAGTCTAGTACCGGCAAAACTAAAAGAACACTTCCTTAACTTACATGGAGATGGGGAATACAAGAACACAACACTTGCTGAATTCAAGATAAAGAGAGCCAGATTTGATGAAAAGGCCACTCTGCCTGCTCTCGGTTTTGTACCCATCAGCAAACTGATCCTAACAGGATCGCACAAAGTTGCTTACCTGATCGCAAAGCAGGGCAAACCTTGGTGAAACACTCATAAAAGCAGCTGTGTTGAAGATGGTGAATCTGATGCTGGGAAAAGCAGCCGAAGTTAAATTATCACAAATTCCTCTTTCAAATGACACTATCAACGACTGAACAGAGGATATGAGCAAAGACATCTTAGCTCAAGTAGTTGCAGATATAATTTCAAGCCCAACAAAATTCAGCCTCCAACTCGACGAGACCACAGACGTTTCTAATCTAAGTCAACTTGCTATATTTGTGCGCTATGTGAAAGATGACATGATAAAGGAAGATTTTTTATTTTGTAAGCCTCTTACAACAACAACTAATGCAGCCGATGTGAAGAAACTTGTGGATGACTTCTTCAGAAGCAACAATCTTTCGTGGCATATGGTTTCTGCAGTTTGTACCGACGGAGCTCCAGTCATGTTGGGAAGAAAGTCTTTTTTTGGTGCGCTAGTGAAAGCTGACACATCACACATTGTTACGTATTGTTTTCTGCACAGGCATGTGCTGGCAACAAAATCTTTGCCTCCAGAAATGACGGAATTATTAAAAATTGTAGTTGAATGTGTGAAATATGTGCGAAATTGTGTGACAAGGCACCGCATTTTCAGTGAGCTGTGTAAAGAAATGGGTTCTGAATTCGATGAACTTCTGTACCATTCTAACGTTCGGTGGTTATCCAGGGGACGGGTGTTGAATTGTGTTTTTGCTATGCGTGTGGAATTAACTACAAGAGCACCAACATCGACATGCAGATTGTTTTAAAAATTCTAGGTTCATTCTCATTTTAGCGTACATGGCCAATATATTTGCAGCTCTTAATCATCTCAATCAGCAGATGCAGGGTGGGGGAGTCAACATCATCGTAGCGGAAGAAAACCTGAAGGCTTTTCAAAAAAAGCTGCCGCTCTGGAAACGATGAACAAAGAGTGATAACTTCGCAAACTTTCCCCTGCTGGACGACTCTGTAAGTAAGATCGAAGATGTGTCTGGAATCGGAGATATTTTTGTACCTACGGAACTGAAGCAAGCAATTGCCACGCACTTAGATGAGCGGATTCTTCCCTACAAGAGAGTCATATCCAGCATGGGTGAGACAGCTGTTTACGTTTGACGTTGACACAGCAGATGTCAATGATGAATACCTCGACGAAATCATTGAAATTCAACAGAGCCAGATTCAACAGAAACTCTTCAGAACAACAACACTCTCATCGTTTTGGTGTTGACAAAAGTTATCCTACTATTGCTAGGAAAGCCCTGGAAATTTTTATACCGTTTTTTACAACATATCTTTGCGAGCAATCTTTGCGAGGATGCTAGACATAAAAATGAAGAAAAGGAACAGACTTTGTTGTGAAAATGACATGAGAGTGGCAATTGCCAAGATGAAGCCACGCATTTCTGAACTGGTCTCTCAAAGGCAACAGCAGAAGTCACACTGATTTGCAATAAATATTCATTATTATTGTAGCCTGGTGAAAATTAGGTGATGGGTGTGTGTTAAAATGATAAAAATAGCATAATACAATAACTTTATTATTGGAATACATAAGTTTAAAAATTAAAAACATTTCAATGTGGTAGTATTAAAAAAGATTATGTCCTTGTGAAAAGGTATGTAATTTGTTGTGAATTCATGCATTATATTGGTTTTGTTCTTTGAACTCAGTGATGTTAATACACGTTTCATTTTGTAAACCAGTAAAACATATACCTATGTCTTGAATTTAAAAAAAATCATATTTTATTTTTCAATGAAGAAGGGTTCGGTGAATGTGCATATGAAACTGGTAGGGTTCAGTACCTCCAACAAGGTTAAGAACCACTGAACTAATGACAAGATTTAGGTTCTACAACAACAATATTTATTTATATAGCACATTTTCATACAAACAATGTAGCTCAAAGTGCTTTACATGATGAAAAAAGTGAAAAAAGACAACATAAATAAGAATTAAAATTAGGGAACACTAATTAACTAGAATAAAAGTAAGGTTCAATGGCCAGAAAGGACAGAAAAAAAAAAAAAACTCCAGATGGCTGGAGAAAAAAATAAAATCTGCAGGGGTTCCAGGCCACTAGTTAAAAAACTAGTTGGAGTGAAATTGGTAGGGGTTTGAGGCCGCAATTTATCTGGTCATCTGTTGGCTCACTTCACTTTCATTTTTTCTTTGGCTGCCATTTAAGGAAAAAAGAATTAATTCAGAGGACTGAGCATTTTAAAACATTCCAATTAACACTAGAATTACCAGAGCCTACGAAAAAACTCGTAAATCCGTCCCACCTTAAATCACTTCTTAAAACTGTTCTCACCTCTCCGCCAGCGTCTTTGTTAAACTAAATGTGCTGATAAAAGAAAAGCTGCAAGTAGCCGGCTATTCCATCCCCCACCGACTTAGAATGTGCACAAACTTCTCCCAGCTCACGCCTTGATTGATTTTCTGGGAGAGAAGTGGAGTTTTAGAATGGAAATAATAGATTGTTGTTTGGAACACACGCATTTCATGGCTGTTCCTTTTCTACAGTAATCTGTGTAAACACGTTGTTAAAACAGAAACGTTTTTTATATTCTAGTAGTAGATGACAAAATGTAGGCATAAACTATATAATGTATGAAGCCTAAGTCCAAATATCAAAGAAATATTTTCACAGAAGGTACAAATCTAACACAACAATTGCGCTTTTATTCAAAAATATAATTGCGGAAACAAAATGCCGCCTTAACATGCGACATTGACATGTGTTTATTATGACTGCCTCCGTGGAGCAATAGAATCAGCTGCCGACTGGGAATCAGAAGGTCGTGAGTTTGATTCCTGCACCACTCCATTTTGAGAAGTAAACTGCTCTTAGTCTTACTAAACTGCTCAAAAAAATTAAAGGAACACTTTGAAAACACATCAGATCTCAATGGGAAAAAGAAATCCTCCTGGATATCTATACTGATATAGACTGGGTAATGTGTTAGGAACGAAAGGATGCCACATCGTTTGATGGAAATGAAAATGATCAACCTACAGAGCCCTGAATTCAAAGACGCCCCAAAAATCAGAGTGAAAAAATTATGTGGCAGGCTAGTCCATTTTGCCAAAATTTAATTGCAGCAACTCAAAATTGTACACAGCACTTTGTATGGCCCCTGTGTTCTTGTATACATGCCTGACAACATTGGTGCATGCTTCTAATGAGATGACAGATGGTGTTATGGGGGATCTCCTCCCAGATCTGGACCAGGGCATCACTGAGCTCCTGGACAGTCTGAGGTGCAACCTGGTGGCATTGGATGGACCAAAACATAATGTCCCAGAGGTATTCTATTGGATTTAGGTCAGGAAAGTGTGGTGGCCAGTCAATGGTATCAATTCCTTCATCCTCCGGGAACTACCTGCATACTCTCACCACATGAGGCCAGGAATTGTCGTGCACCAGGAGCCACTGTACCAGCATAGGGTCTGACAATGGGTCCAAGGATTTCATCCTGATACCTAATGGCAGCCAAGGTGCCTTTGTCAAGCCTGTAGCGGTCTGTGTGACCCTCCATGGATATGCCTCCCCAGACAATCATTAACCCACCACCAAACTGCTCATGCTGAATGATGTTACAGGCAGCATAATGTTCTCCATGGCTTCTCCAGATCCTTTCACTTCTGTCACGTGCTCAGGGTGAACCTGCTCTCATCTGTAAAAAGCACAGGGCACCAGTGGTGCATCTGTCAATTCTGGTATTCTATGGCGAATGCCAATCGAGCTGCATGCTGCTGGGCAGTGAGCTCAGGGCCCATTAGAGGACATGGGGCCCTTGGGTCACCCTCATGAAGTCTTTCTGGTTGTTTGGTCAGCGACATTCACACCAGTGGCCTGCTGGAGGTCATTTTGTAGGGCTCTGGCAGTGCTCATCCTGTTCCTCCTTGCCCAAAGGAGTATATACCGGTCCTGCTGATGGGTTATGGACCTTCTATGGCCCTCTCCAGCTCTCCTAGAGTAACTGCTTGTCTCCTAGAATCTCCTCCATGCCCTTGAGACTGTGCAGAGAGACACAGCAAACCTTCTGGCAATGACACGTATTGATGTGCCATCCTGGAGAAGTTGGACTACCTGTGCAACCTCTGTAGGGTCCAGGTATCACCTCATGCTACCAGTAGTGACACTGACTGTAGCCAAATGCAAAACTAGTGAAGAAACAGTCAGAAAAGATGAGGAGGGAAAAATGTCAGTGGCCTCCACCTGTTAAACCATTCCTGTTTTGGGGGTCATCTCATTGTTGCCCTCTAGTGCATCTGTTGTTAATTTCATTAACACCACAGCAGCTGAAACTGATTAACAACCCCCTCTGCTACTTAACTGACCAGATTAATATCCCATAAGTTTCATTGACTTTATGCTATACTCTGATTAAAAAGTGTTCCTTTAATTCTTTTGAGCAGTATATTTTAGAATATAAAAATACATTTGATTTCAGTCTGTAACGGCCGGTGTAATTTATGATACTTGTAAAGGTTAGCTTTTTTATTTTTATTTTTTATTTAAGGCTTATAAACATACCTAAATTAATAAGTTCTCTGTGCTTTATGAACTTATTTTAAAATATTACTGATTAGATCCTACCATGTTTTGAAAAAAGTCTGTACAGATCCTCTAACTGAGTATTTGATTTTTTCCAATTTCAAATTATATAACACATCAGTTTCCCACTGACTTAAAAGAGGAGAGTTTGGGTTCTTCCAGTTTATCAGAATAAGTCTGCGTGCCAACAGTGTAGTGAATGCAATCACAATTTGTTTGTCTTTCTCCACTTTAAACCCATCTGGAAGAACCCCAAACACAGCTGTTAATGGGTTGGGAGGGATTGTGAGACCAAGGCTGTCTGAGAGGTAATTAAAAATTTTTGTCCAGAATAATGTTAATTTGGTGCAGGCCCAGAACATGTGACCCAGTGAGGCTGGGGCTTGGTTGCAACACTCGCAGGTTGGATCATGCCCTGGGAACATTTTGGAGAGTTTTAGTCGAGACAGATGTGCTCGATATATAATTTTGAGTTGTATAATTGTATGCTTTGCGCATACAGAGCTTGAGTGAATTTTCTGCATTTCTACTTTCCACTCCTTTTCTGATATATTAATTGAGAGATCTTTTTCCCAGTGTCCTCTTGGATCTTTGAAAGGGAGGGATTGTAAACTAATTTTATATATTGTAGAGATGGAGTCTAAGTCCTTGAGATTGAGCAATATTTTTTCCAGCATGGATGAGGGTGCAGGATGAGGAAAATCTGGAAGGTTCTGTTTAACAAAGTTCCTGATTTGAAGATAGTGAAAGAAATGTGTAGCTGGAATGTTACATTTGGAATGTAATTGTTCATAGGATGCAAAGACGTTGTCTCTGAACAAGTTAATTCCAATATGTTTCTAATACTTGTAATCTCAAGATACCATTTCTATAAATGGATAGTGAACACTTCCATTAAAACATGCAAAGATGCAAGCATGCATAAATTTACATTGCACCATTATGTCACTGTAAATTGAATATTATCAATTAAGAAAACAAAAGTGCAAGATATATAAATTACTAATTTAGCCAAAAAGCACATTTTGTACAGCATAGATTTCAGTATTTATTTTTGGTAAGTGGTTATGATATGCAAATGTTACATCTGCAAATGAAAGAAATAATAAATAAATATGGCTGCTTGTACTTCCTTCAGTCTAGTTGATCTACATTATCTCATTACTTATTGTGGGACGACTTCATCATGAATTTGGTTAACTGCCTTCAAGTTAGCATTTTAAGTTAATTTTAACATTTGGAACAATTTAATCATCTTCAAAAGTTTTTGGCTAGCTCATGTAGCTTTTTTAAGCTGGTTAAGTCAATGGAAGAGTAGCCATTTGCATAAGTAGCTTAATACTTACTAGCTAAAATGTTGTATGGTGCCAAAATGAATCAAATTATAAAAATCCCCTTTGTGAACAGCAACACATATGCAATTAAGTGTCTGCAATATTTTTATTCAATGAAGTGTCTATAATATCTTCATTCAGATACACAATGTATTACTTGCCAGTCTAACTTGACTTGCACTGGAAGAATTAAACGTCTTGACTAGTAATTTTACATTTAAACCTCACCAACAACAGACTGTCTAATCCTGAGTGAGTCATTTAACCATTCTATGCTAAGATTTAAGAAATATAGAAACACCTATACTATAGAAGGATTTGCATTAGATTAACTTAGTATGTAAATAATGAAATATATAAATGAAAATTAGGACCGTAATGACTTTGCCATTATGATAGGCCATTTTCCTTAGCAATATATTGCTTAATTTACCAAAACATAAAAAAGCAAACTTTCTTAACTTTTTCAGACCTTTTAAAATAAGTTTTACTTTACTTTACTTGCTTGTTAATATTAAAAATTCCAATCAATAAATGAAATAAGTGTAATGAAAACTTGATT
The DNA here is from genome assembly GCF_016835505.1 of Polypterus senegalus. Lineage (NCBI taxonomy): Eukaryota > Metazoa > Chordata > Cladistia > Polypteriformes > Polypteridae > Polypterus > Polypterus senegalus. Next base: position 80,449,869 of record NC_053163.1, on the reverse strand, counting down.
GCTATACCAGTCCACAAAACAGCTTTAAAGAATGCAACTTGAGTAGAGGACAGACAAGTTATATATGCAGTATATTTAACTTAATATAAATATATATCAATTTAATATACTATTAATTTTAAAAATATTAAGTCATGTTGCTGCATACAGTATATTGTCTCCCCATGACCCTGAATTGGATAAGTGGGCAAGAAAGAGGACAACTGAATGGATGGATGGTTCAGTGATTTACACAATAATGATGTTAGTAAGAATTACAATAAATCAAATTTTCTCTTTAGCAATGAAAATACTACAATACCACATATTGTACAGTTTCTCAAGGTGAGACTAGACAGCAAAAAAAATCCTTAATTTTTTGTTATTTGTACATTGAGTTGTGATTAGATTAAGATTGCATTAAGATGTTGCTCACATACTGGTGTGAAGTGGTGTATTAAAAAGCTTTGGCTTTTAAACATGCACTTCACGCTGGCTTCCAAAAGGCTGTGTCCCCGAGCTTGCCATGAACTACTAACCATAAATCCCAGCTTTATGGACTGCAATACTAATTTAGCCTGGTGAAAACTCCCTAGTTTATTATATTGCTTTTGATGAGGGATATGCTGCATAATTTTCATCAAAGGCGGTAAGTGACCTAACAGAGTGAATGCTTTTGGAATTCATTTCTGTTCATGGTAATATAATCTTTATTAAAATGTAATGAATATGCATTTAAGCTCAAGATCTCTTAATTAAACCTGCTGAATTTTAATTGTGCACTCACATCACTCTACATTGCATATATATATTTCCACATACTGTATATGTATGTCCCACTATTGCCTCTGGGAACCCATAAATATATACTACTTGTATTAAAGTAATTAATTTATTTTAGAAACAAAAATACACAGAATAGTAGCAAATAATTTACTTTTTGTCCCTCAGTGCCTTCTTAACTCACACTTGAATTCCTGTAAGTCATGTGGAACATGACCACAGCAAAAGACTTTCCTTCTAACCTTCTCTCTTTACTTGGCTCTCTTCCACGTGTCATAGAGCTTTTATCCCATTTCTCCCAAAGACTCTGGTATCATACGAGCTGTGTCCTTCAGTAGCTTTAACTAACAGCATTGTGTCATTTGTGAAACCACTTACAGCAACGTGGGGTTCAACCTTATTCTAGCCACCCTCCGTATATCCCTGCAACTCTGAGTCTTGTCAGATGCCCCTATCATCATTGCAGGACTTGAACTGAAGATATCACTCTATGCAGATGATAAGGTACATTAAATATATCACACCCATAAAATTCCATGCCAGCAGTCCTCAATTTACTAACAGAATTTCAAAAGATATCTGGACTTTGAATAAAGTATGCTTTTTCCAGTAAACTCTCTAGCACACAATATTAGCCTGGACACCTTCCCATTTATTTATACCTAGGGGCAAATATCACAAGCAAGTATAAAGATCTTTTTCAATAAAATGTTGCTATCTGCATGGAAAAAAATACATTACATTAGCAAGGAGAATCACCATATCAAGATGAACACCCTTCCCAAATTTCTTTTTCTATTTCAGAGCATAACCATATACATTAACAAATCATTCTTTAAGAAATTAGATTCAATTATACCCTAATTTATTTGGAATTCAAAACATCTGCACATCCAAAGGTTGGCTCTACAGTGACCTAAAGCAGAAAGGGGGCATGGCACTACCTAAATTTCAGTTTTATTACCGGGCAGCAAATATAAAACCTATATCCTGGCAGGCAATAGAAATAAAATCTTTCTGTACTTCTTTATATGCCCTGGTTTGTAACTCAGTAATACAAATTATTGTCAATATACTGATAATCTAATTTTCCAAAAACTCACTCAGAATATGGAACCAATGCGAGAAACGCTTTAAGACAGAGAAACTTATCTATTTCACCTTTACATAATAATCACCTTTTTTATACTCATAAACCTAAACCTACACAATATTTAATGTTTAGAAAGCGACTGGGATTAAAACACTTGGGGATTTGTATATTTATATCTTTACATGTTAAAAAATAATTACCCTTCAAATTTAGTGTCTCGTCACACGTTTCCAGTACTTTCAAATCAGAAACTTCATTAAAAGGGACCTGTCCAGTTTTTCTTACCTCCCACCTATTTCTAGTCCAGAGACCATACTAATCCGTCTTGAAGACAGAATCTCATCACTATATTAAAACATCTTAAAGTCTCTTCTTTTCCAAGATCCTAGGGTATATTGGGAGAAGGATCTTTCACTTAATATTTCAGAAAGGGAGTTAAAGGCATAGAATTCACTTCAGCTCAATATGCACAAAGCATTCAGTCATTCAGCTTAAAATCTTTTATCAGGCACATTTATCTTGCTTAAAATTGTGTGAACCTTGCAATCTAGCTCCAGCCTCACTGGGCCACTTGTTTTGGACATGCAATAAATCGAGATTATTTTGGACTAAAATCTTTGAATGTCTATCAGACAGCCTTGGTGTCACAATCACTCCTAACCCATTAACATCCGTATATGGTGTACTGCCAGATGGGCTTAAAGTTAAGGACAATTTGATTGTAATTGCCTATACCACACTACTAGCACGTAGACTTATCTTGCTCAAATGGAAGAATCCCAGCCCATCGGTTATGTCAGTGGGTAACTGATGTTCTATACTATTTGAAATTTTAAAACATTAAATTCTCACTTAGAGGAACTGTTCCAAACTTTTTTTAAATATGGCAGAGTCTAAATAATAAAATCACAGAATAAGTACGTATATCGGGGAAAAGGACATTCTCCTTTCTTTGTTTTATTTTTTTGAGGATTTCATCATGTTGTAGTCTCCTTTCTTTCTCCCAGGTGGGGGGTTGAATTATGGTTTAAGTTTGACATAATTGTATGGAATATTGTTTTCTTCAAATAATATCAATACAATAAAATAAAAAACACTGAATCTTCTCAATTCCTCCGAAAGGGTCTCACTGCTCACACTCAAAGATCATGCACTGTCACATAACAATTCAGAAGAAGAGTTTCTGGCCTGGCTGTAATTACTAAATACCACACTGCCATCTGCTTGTCTGGAGGTCATATCATATTTTGCCAGCATTCCATGGCCTCATTTTCTGTTTTAGTACCTGTACATTCACAGTCATCTCATGATATTCAACTGCAGTTAAAACCAATGAAAGATTGCTCTTGTGTCCTTCTAAAGCACCTCTCTCTCTGTATTTCTGTTTTTCCTTCTGTCTCTCTCGTGCCCCATAAGTGAAACCATGAGATGAGTCTGCCTTCCCTTAGTGACCCCAGTCTCAATATATTGCCATATAGAAATGCTTTGTTGTAACAATCTTCACTTTGGAGATTCGTTACAGGGACTTTATCTTGTCCTGCGCCATTCTAGCAATGCCTTCACCTCTGGCAACATCTTGCTTTCCAGGCTCCATCGCAATTTATACACAGCATAGTCTTTATGTAAAAACATTTTTTCCTTTTGCATAAAATACAGCATAATATCACATCAGAATATATGAATATGCAAAAAATATATAAAAATAGTCAATATTCCCATGGCTGTGTATGAACTGAATGAGGTGTTAAATTGTATGCATTGTTGTGTTAGTTTTTTTCCTCATTTTCTTCAACTAGGTTTATAAAAACAATGAAGAAGGCTTTTCCCAAGTGCATTGTAAAATTGTTGTTGTACTAGACAGAAATTATTTGCATAGCCTGTGGGTTCCTTTTACTTACAGTACTTTCAAATGTGGGATAGCTGGTTTTCTGTTAAAACAAAACTCTACAATACATCATTATTTTTTTTTGGTCTTCTGGGGAAACCATTATGAATCTTCCGTATTGCAAAAACACTCAACTCATAAAACTACCAGAGAAAGGGAGACATACTGCACAAGAAGATATCTCTTCTTACACAAACAGAGCAGACTAGTTGAACAGAAACATTAAAAAGGAGGATTTATGGGACTGATTACACAAAATTTTATTCAAAATGTTTGTGAGCTCTTTTGAGATGACAGCCATTTTATTTAGAAAACAATGGAAGGTGTTAAAATTGAATAGTTGTGTAACTTCTGACAGTCTAATTCTGACGGTCTAATTTGGCTTATGTGTTTGTATACTTTACAGAATAAAATAAATTACTGAAGTGTTCAAATGTAAATAATGATACGTTTATGACATATGCCCTTGATTATGCTTCACATATATGTAATGACAGTGGTGAAAAAAGGCAACCCTTCAAGGACAGAATTAACAGAGATGCAAGAGGAGGTTGTAGTCAAAAACAAGCCAGAAAACTAAAAAAATATACAAAGATAACAAATCTGAAAACTTTAACCAAACATTGTAGTCAAACAAATGAACAAGATTGTGACTCTTCAGAAATTTGCAATAACTAAACTGTTATTGCCTGTGCAGGGACAAGCAAGAAAAGATACTACAACTTGAAGATGAAACTTTACAGAATACCAAGCTTAGATTCTTTAGCCAAAATTCCATCCTATCTTAAGGCAAAACTAAGGATTATAAACAATCAAAGCCGAAGAACAAAGCAACAATTTCATTGAAGTAGATAATCAAACAAGAAAGCACACACCAACAAGTAAAGATTTATTATCCAGTCTCGGATATCAAGAAGTGTATGAAGCTGCACTTTATACCCTTGACTTATAATGACATGCGCAGCATGGTCCCTGGATATTACCCATACCACAACAAAGCCACACAAATTGGCAGCATCCAAGAGAAAACAGAATGACATTACGAAAAGACACAAAGTAATTTTTAGGATCCTTAAAATGACAAAAAGCTAAAGCAGAAATGAACTCAAAACATGCCAAAATCCTTAACAGAAAAGGAGGACAATCAAAGAGAAGTGGTAATGAAGTCAGAAAGACTTAATTAAGAAACTTAATCAAGATATAAGTAACTGATTTTTTGACCTAGGCACTTGGCCACTACCAGCAGAGCACTGCCATTGTATATAGGAAATGGTCTGTGACATCTTGACTATGACCACTTACTTTCACATGGAAAGAAACCGTAAACAGTATGGCTATATCCATGAAAAAACACAGAATATGGTGACATCCATAACATAATACTAAAATTTATACAAAAAATGAATTAACTGAAAACATAAAATGCAGAAAAACCCCAATTATCTGCTACCTCAGATAGCTGAAAACTTGGATAAAACAAGTAACCACTGTAGTGGCAATGCTACACATAGAAGGTATGGGCTGAAACAGAGAGAGATCAGCTGACATCTCCAGGGAAATAAACTGCTTACAGATGTATGAGATGAGCTCTGTGCAGCTGATGGATGATGGTCTTCATTTACCTCACACCACAAAGCGCTCGCCTTTAAGCCAGAGAACATGGGTTCACAGTTCACCGTTCACCAACAGCAGTTCACCACAGTAAAAATCTTCGAACAGAGATGCATCATGGTGTAAGTCCATGATAATTACATTGGCAGTAATGGTGGGATTTGCACTGTGAATGGGTGGAGTGAGGTGGCAATGCTGTGCAGTGAAGGTGGGGACTGACACAGAGAGGGCTTAGTTGATATTATGGATGGAGCTCTTAGTTCATGTAGCAAAGCACTCGCTTTTGAGCCAGAGAACACAGGTTCATGGTTCCCTCTGGCACTTCACCACAGAGCTTTGAAATGTATAAACACAAAAATGATCAAATGAACAAGTAAACAAAGCAGTAGAGCAAGTGTACATGATCAAAGCTGGCGTCAGACTGACAATAGCTAACCATTGCATTTGAGGAGTGGTGAGTGAGTCACACTCTCATTACCACATTTTAAAAGTACAGTATTTGCATGCTCAGTAGAGTGTACATGGCAAAGCTTTTATAAATTATAAGAAAAACGGTGTATTACACTTGCAGGTTCAACTTGGATAATGCAGAACCACTAATATTAAACTCAAAAGTTTACTTTTTAAGTGTATCCTATCAATAGTTGAACAACCCTTGAAAGTGGCTGATTGGATGAGCTCATTACTAATTTAATTTAATTTTATTTTACCTGACTTTAAATCCACAGAAAAAAAACTCACATCCTTAATAGCTTAGTGACTTTTCTTGAAATGTTGTGATCTTCAATGACTTTTTTGAGTTCCTTGGTGGAGCATTTATAGTGTTTGACAATACATTATCATTTTTAACGTAATGTTTATTCTTAGCCTGCTCTAAAACAGATAACTTCATTGAGGAACACAGAACTGAAAATGGCTATGATGTCTAAACAAGTTCTGAAAGTACATTTAGGTGTAAAGGCAATAAAAAATGTAACACCAATAAAAGTTGCATTTATATCTGTTAAACATTTAAAACAACCAATAAATAAGAACTGACTGATTACAGTACAGTTGAAATTGGTCCAGGTACTGAACAGAAAGGCTTAGCATGCCATGGTGACTGCAGCTGTCAAGTGGGGTTATGGAAGGTTCTGAGATGTTCAGTTGGGCCTCTGTAGCTGTGAGTCTTAAAAATGTGACAAAACCCTGCTTGTACTTAATTCTGAAAGAGAAGGGTGTGTTGGTCAGGGAGTGGGTAGTGCTGTGCTAGGTGTAATGTTAAAAAGGGATAAAGCATGTAACTTAAAAGCTTCTTTTCGTAGTAATATTTTTTCTACCTAATTCAGATGTGGAACTTCAATATTAGTGGTGCGGTATAGGAAATTAATCACATTCTTGTGGGCACACACTGGAGCCTCCTACAGTACTGCAATTTTTACAGAAGTACCCGGTTTGTGAATTCTGACCACAGACTTGTTGCTACTCTGAAGATCCAGCTTAGATCCAGTAGGCTACCACCTGTTAGGAGAATGAGGCTGGACCTGGCCACACTCCAAGATCAGGCTGTTTCTAATGAGTTTGTGTGAGGAACTTGCTGATTTAGGTGATCCTCAATAGGATCCGTGATCACTTGCTCACCTACCAGCGACCAGAGCAGTCTGGTTTTATGCCTATGTATATCAACAGAGTTTCTTTGTGGCCTCTGTCTATTTTCATAAAACATTCGACTCAGTTGATTGAGCTCACCTGTGGGACATCCTGAAACTTCAGGGGATACCGCAACGTTTCTGTATATCATGGCGGGCCTGTACACTGGTACTGTGAGTGCTATGCAGAGTGGAGGCAGATCCTCTGCTTTTTTCCCAGTTGATTCTGGGGTTCGTCAGTGGTGTGTTGTTGCTCCTACTCTGTTTAGTGCATGCATGGACTGGGTATAGGGCCGGGTCTTGGGGTCTGGCAGCTTTGAGGCATCTATTGGTGAAGAAAGATTCACTGATCTTGACTTTGCCAACAATGCTGTGATTTTCACAGAGTCAATGGAGGCTATGATTACGGCTCTGAAAAGATTGAGTGAGGAGTCTTGAGTGTCTGGACTTACAAGTGTCCTGGATAAAAACCAAGTTCCAGGCTTTTAATGACCTCTTGGGCACAGCCGTCAGCAGGGTATCCATCAGCAGTCAACCTTGTCAAGAGGTTTACTAACCAAGGTAGCAAAATTCATGCCTTTGGTTACTTTTCCTATAAAGTCGGTAGTTATATTGGGAGAGCATCGGCTATCATGAGCTTGCTGGAAAGGGATGTCTGGCAGTCAGATATCTCTAAAGAAGGCCAAAGGTCCAAGTCTTCAGAGTCCTGGTGCTTCCTGTCTTGCTATATGATTGCGAGACATTGTTATAATAAGTTATCATATTAAGAGTTGTGTCATTGTATCTGTTTTAGATATTTTTAGGCGTGTAGAAACAATATTAAAGAAGATTGGTGCATTGCCAACTTTGAGAAACCGTGTGGACGGAAGACATTGGTCCAAAATCCTCCTCCATTGTGACAATGAAAGCAGTTTCTACACGCCGGGTCCACAGAAACCTCGGAGAAATGAAACTGGCCTGTTTCTCCTGTCTGTATTGCAACGTAAGCCGAATTAAACCGAGCTAAGTATATACTATCTCTTCTGTGAGTTTGTCGCCGCCTATTGCCTAAGACAGAGATATCGCCGTTATTATTTATAATTATTTAAATGCAGTTTTATTAAAACGCCGCAATATAAAAGAACATATTTCCACAGAGCTAAAACCTCCCATTGGAAACATTCTGGCGCTGCGAGCAGGGTTATGGCTATATTAATAAATCATATTAATAAATCATAATGTTATGATGAATCATATATTTAAAACATATGCTTCGGATAATGTCGAAGGAGGGCTCAGTCAAAATCGCTTACCTGGGTGGTTGCGTGCACTGTCTTGGACACCCGTGGCTGACTTATTTAATACTTATACTGCCCCGATAGCATGGCCTGAGCTAGAAGGAGCAATTAATCCTTCAAATGTCCAACAGGCGGTATTGGCACACAAGCTAGGCCGCAGGGGAAAAAAGGAACAACAAGCAGCCGGTGAAATAGGCTGGCTTTTATTAACTGCAGTACGTGAGTTAGATCAGAAACTGCAAAGTATGGTTATAGAATGTGGGGAACTCAAACAAGAAATAGAAGACCTACAAGAAAAGCAAATTATTACTCGAGAATGCATGGAAAATGCGACGTCTTGGGCGAATGAGTGGGAAACTAAATGTGCTACACTAGCTGTCTGTTTAGTGCATGCTAAGCGACATAAACAAGGGAAAACACACCCCATTTCCTCTTTTAAAATACGAGCCATAATGCAAGGCGATTGGAACCCAGAAAAATGGGATGGCATTGTATATAACTCAGGTATTGGCGACAATATCTGGGAGGAGGACGATGAGGAAGTAGATGCGCTAAAGTGTAATAATGACAAGTGTAAAATTATAGGTGCGAGACCGGTCATGCAAAATAAAGCCAAGGGGCACCCAGGTGGACAGCACAGGGTAACGCGAACCGTACGAGATTTTACACAAGCAGAGTTTCTGGAACTTGGTAAACAAAATAGACAAAAACCAGGCGAGAGCTTGATGCAGTGGATATTACGTATGTGGGATGAAGGGGGTGATAGCTGTCAATTGACAGATACAGAGATCAAACATTTAGGCTCTATCACCACAAATCCTAAATTAAGAAATGCGTTACGAGGGGGACAGAATCAAGCGATCGTATCAGTAGTGGAATGGGTCGTAAACGCCGCGAAACACACATATCCAGGTGCTAGGGACGTGGAAAATATTGATAGATCTTGGCGTACAGCTTCTGAAGCAATTCAGCAGCTGCGAGAAATGGGTGTGCAATCAGCTATTTATAAAGTTGCACCAGGAGTCGCGTTTACTGGCCCTGATAATGAAGCAGTCACTGCTGGAATGTGAAACCGTCTAATAAAAAATGCACCGCATCATTTAAAAGGGGCTCTATTATCTATGCTCGCCGGTTTTAATCAGCAGACAGGTATGGGATGTGGCCGCATTATTGGGTCAGTTAGATGAATTGGGCGCAACGATATCGGCTGGGCAGAGACCAGTCAGAGCCATAGAAGGATATAATACAATAAAAAGAATAAACTGTGCAAGGGTAGTGCGTGATCTGCTACATGCAGGAATAAATAGAACAGATATCGATGGCAAACCAACAGGGGAACTTTTTCAGAAATGGCAGGCTCTGAGAAAGTCTACAACAGATGAGGGCAGAATCACTCCAACCGCACCGCCTAGTGAGTAAAAAAAGAAACACTCTAAACAAACACCAAGACAATTTTTTAACTTTTCAAAAGGGTGGTGCACACCCCGACCAACATATTGAGGAGATGGCAGGTCTCCTGTAGGCAAGGAGGTACGGCTCAGGTTATGGCACTGGATACTGGGGCAGAAGTCACTTTAATTCATGGGAATCCATGTAACTTTTCAGGACCAATTATAAATGTAAACAGAAACGGAGGCTCAGATATCCAGGCGAAACTAATCACAGTACACTTATCAATAGGAAAGTCACCTTCTTTTAAAGCTAATGTGCTAATTTCAGAATTGCCTGAATATATTATGGGGATAGATATTCTTACAGGAAAGTGACTACAAACAGAATGGGGAACATTTTCTTTTGGGATTCATAATGTAATGTGTAGAGTAGTGAAAGCAATAGTAAGAGGAAAGGCAAAATGGACCCCTTTAGAAATTCCAGTACCTGACACACCTGTAAATTTAAAACAGTATCGTTTGCCAGGAGGTTTGCAAGAAGTAGGAGAAACAGTGGAAGAGTTATTGCGGGTAGGAATTATTCGACCTGCAGTTAGCCCTTTCAATTCTCCTGTGTGGCCAGTCAGAAAACTGGATGGTTCATGGAGAATGACAATAGATTACAGAGGTCTAAATGCTAAAGCACAGCAATTGACTGCTGCAATTCCTGATATTGTTACCATCATAGAAAACATCATGGCTAATGCAGGAGAGGGGCATGCTGTCATTGACCTGGCTAATTATTTTTTCTCTATTCCAATTGTAACTCAAAGTCAAGATCAGTTTGCATTTACATGGAAGTACAGACAGTACACCTTTCAAGTACTGCCACAGGGATACCTACACAGCCCTACGTTATGCCATGGATTTGTAGCAAGAGATCTGGCTACCTGCTCAGATTTGGAAAAGGTACGATGTTTCCATTATGTGGATGATATAATGTTAACTGGGGATGAATCATCAGTAACAAATGCATTACCTGTTTTAATAGCCCACATGGAGAACAGAGGATGGGCTATAAATAAAGACAAAATCCAAGGACCCACCAGAGAAGTTACATTTCTGGGTATGATGTGGTTTGGACCAGAAAAACAAGTGCCCCAAAAAGTAATTGACTCTTTGTATAAGTTAAAGGAACCAACTAACAAAAAAGAAGCTCAATCCTTTGTGGGACTAATGGGCTTTTGGAGAGCTTTTGTGAGACATTTGGGACTAATTTTAAGACCCATACATGATATTGTCAAGAAAAAGGCACGGTTTGAATGGACAGAAAAACAAGTTGCTTTTGAGGCAGCTAAAGAAACTTTAGAATTAACACTGTTAAGATGAATATTCTTCCTAAACTCCTTTTTTTATTTCAAAACATCCCAATATACTTTAATAAATCATTCTTTAGGCAATTAGATTCAACAATAACCTCATTTATTTGGTATTCAAAACATCCACGCATCAAAAGAGCGACCCTACAAAGACAAAAGGCAGAAGGTGGCATGGTTCCAGTTTTATTACTGGGCAGCAAATATACAGGTGATAAGAACCTGGACACAAATAGAAGAACATACACAGGCTTGGACCACAATAGAAGTAAAATCCTGCAGTACTTCTTTGTATTCCTGCAGTACTTCTTTGTAAAACACACGCTATCGGCAATATACAAATAACCCAATTGTGCTCCACTCACTTAGAATCTGGAACCAATGTAGAAAGCATTTTAAGACGGAGAAGCTTCTATCTGTGGCACCTCTGCAAGAGAACCATCTCTTTCAACCTTCACAAACATATGCAGTTTTAATATCTGGAAAAAATTTGGAATTAACTTGCTTAGAGATCTTTATATAGACAACGTCTTTGCTTCCTATGAACAATTACAGTCCAAATTTAACATTCCAGCTACACATTTCTTTCACTATCTTCAAATCAGGAACTTTGTTAAACAGAACCTTCCAGATTTTCCTCATCTTGCACCCTCATCCATGCTGGAAAAAATATTGCTCAATCTCAAGGACTTAGACTCCATCTCTGCAATATATAAAATCATTTTACAATCCCTCCCTTTCAAAGATCCAAGAGGACACTGGGAAAAAGATCTCTCAATTAATATATCAGAAGAGGAGTGGAAAGTAGCAATGCAGAGAATTCACTCGAGCTCCATATGCGCAAAGCATACAATTATACAACTTAAAATTATTTATCGAGCACATCTGTCTCGACTAAAACTCTCCAAAATGTATCCAGGGCATGATCCAACCTGTGAACGCTGCTAACTAGTTCCAGCCTCACTAGGTCACATGTTCTGGGCCTGCACCAAATTAACATTATTCTGGACAAAATTTTTAATTACCTTTCAGATAGCCTTGGACTCACAATCCCTCCTAACCCATTAACAGCTGTGTTTGGGGTTCTTCCAGTGGGGCTTAAAGTGGAGAAAGACAAACTAATTGTGATTGCATTCACTACACTTTTGGCACGCAGACTTATTCTGATAAACTGGAAGAATCCAAACTCTCCTTTTTTAAGTTAGTGGGAAACCGATGTGTTATATTATTTGAAATTGGAAAAAATCAAATACTCCGTTAGAGGATCCGTACAGACGTTTTTCAAAACATGGCAGGATCTAATCAGTAATATTTTAAAATAAGTTCATGAAGCATAGAGAATTTATTAATTTAGGTATGTTTAAAAGCTGTAAAATTTTTATGCCGTTTGGCTTGCTCTCTCTCTCAAGGGTGGGGATCGATCTGTTCTTAACTCTATTTTTCTTTTTGTAAAAACTTGATTGCTTTGTATGGAGTGCAATAAAATTAATAAAAAAAGAAACTTTAGTCCAACTTCAAGGACTAGGACCTTTAAAAGCTAATTTGCCTTTTGAACTTGAAGCCACAGAACAAAACAATATTGCTACGTGGAGCTTGTGACAAAAGCACAACAGTAAACGTGTTCCCATCGGCTTTTGGAGCCGACAGCTGACAGGATCACAGACTAAATATACACCACTTGAGAAGCAACTTCTTACAGCATACTGGGCTCTTTTGCACACTGAGAGACAGACAGGTCCTGCTCAGGTAAAGCTATGCACGAACTTGCCCATTGCTGGGTGGGTTAGAGATAATGGCCTGGGAGCGAGAGCAGGCGCTGCCCAAAATCAAACGTTATGCAAATGGAAATGGTATTTGCAAGCAAGAGCACACTTTGAAGGAAAAGACACGAGTGTCTTACAAGGGGCCATGGCCGGAGCTGTGATTTATAAGGATCCAGATGACATACCACTTGTTCTGCCTGTAGTGGAGTCGCCCTTTAAAGAAGAACCAGCATACAATCATTTGACACTAGCGCAACAGGAGAACAGCTGGTTTCCAGATGGGTCAGCGACTGTGGAAGGAGGAAAAAGGCTTTGGAGAGCAGTAGCTTATCAATCTCACACTGAGACCATCTTGCAGCAACAGGGGAAAGGTAAATCAAGTCAATGGGCTGAACTTATTGCTGTCGCTATGGCATTAACAGAAAATCAAAGCTTCCCTATTGTTGTTAATACTGATAGCTGGGCAGTGTTTCAAGAACTAACAGTGTGGATCACAATGTGGAGAAGGGCTACCTGGACTATTCATGGGAGAGAACTCTGGGGTGGCACAGAACTGTGGGAGCAGCTTTGGACAATGGGCACGAGAGGGGAGACTCTCATTGGTCATGTAGATGCCCATGCCCCACTGATATCCCTTGAGAGGATTTAAAACCAACAAGCTGATCTAATAGCTGCTGTTCGAGAAATCAACATTGGAAGAAGCCTATACAGAGAATGATGACCTGTTCAAAAATGCTGAAGTAAATGTAATCGAATCTTCCTTAATATCATTAGCAAGGTGGGCTCATGAAACCTCAGGACACATGGGAGCAGAAAAAACATATCAACGGTGTCATCAGTGATGTATACCAGTCGCTACTGATATTGTTAAACAAATAGTGAACAATTGCTGTATGTGCACAGAAGTAAAACAATGGCCCCTACAGAAGAAGGCAACTGGTAAACTGAAGAGAGGGATGGAACCAGGACTAATTTGGCAAGTGGATTACATTGGGCCACTGCCACGAGAAAATAAACTACTATGTGCTCTAACTGCAGTAGATACTTATTCATCTATCGCTTAAGAGAGGGATATCGCCGTTATTATTTATAATTATTTAAATACAGGTTTATTAAAATGCCGCAATATAAAAGAACATATTTCCACGGAGCTAAAACCTCCCATCGGAAACAGACATGGATGCTATCCAGTGACCTGAGACGAATAGTAGACTCTTTCGGCACTGAGTCTATTTGGAGAATCCCCGGGTACCGTTGGTTTCACTTTGTGTTAAACGAGTAGTTGCTCACATTACCTTAATTGTGAGGGAGTGTCAGTTACGACACTATGGCCATGTTGCACAATTCCACAAGGGTGATCCTTATTTTTGAGGACCCGAACAGTTGCACCAGGTCAAGGGGATGCCCACATAATACCTGGCTGCGGCAAAAAATGGTCATTTCCTGGGGATGGGATAGGACCACGTGTCTGCCTGGGGGGTTACCAATCAGGATCCCAAGCTGTTTCGTCATGTGGTGCATGAAGCAACATGCTGTACCAGTGCATGTTCCCGGACCTGACCTGACCTAATTTACATTTAAGGAGTCATTAGGATCATTTATAAAAATGATTGTAGTGGTTCGAAGTTCTACAGCAAATGAAGAGCTCTAGTTCTGGACAGCACTGAAATTTCAGGGTCATTTGATCTCCTTGGATTTGATTCTATTAGTTTTGTATAAAAACAATGACTGCATGGCAAAACAACTCCCATGTGTACTTTTTTCATAAACAATATTTTTATTTTATTTCTGTGTCATAATCCATGCTTCTTTCCTGTTTGTATGGTGTTAAATTGCTATAACAAACATTTTGCTTGCAGAGCAATGAATACAAATAGAATAGCTACCATGCTGTATAATTTAAAAGAAAGAGTAGTCACTGTGACCTTCAGAATAAAGCACAAGCCCTGATTTGTATTTTTTTAAATTCTTGGCAAATTTCTTATTTTCATGTTTTCACGTTTGCTGCCTTTATTTCCCTTACAGATTGCTACAGAGGTTTTATGACTTTTTAATGCTTTATTAATTTACGAATTCAAGAAGGTCTGAAACAGTTCAGCAAATACGAGTAAGTAAATAAAGTAGTAGTTGCGTGCATTACCATTTTTAAGACTGCAGTACTTGGAGGTCAAAGTGGCTAGCATGAGTAAGGTAGGATGAGATCACTAATTCAATCCCTGCTGCACAGCCTGGATGAATAATTAAGATCAACAGTAACAGGTCATATTGGTCACATCTGGAGTGCAGCTATTTGTTACAGTATTGCAGAATGTGCTGTCTGCTTTTTCTTTTTTTAAACAGAGTTTCTGTTCAAGAAATAGATGCCCACTGGCCTGCATCACTCAGGCAGAAGCACTCAGTGTGCCCCCTACATATTTTTAGATGATGATTTTAAAAACCAATTTTTCTGCTTCAATATTGAAAAAAATAAGTTATTTATAGCTTTTATTTAATTTATATATCAATTTTACATTACTGTATATTCTATATAGTATATACTATGTGGTATATTCTATTATTCTATCCATACCTTTTCTGAACTGTCTTAGTCAAATTTACTTTTGCAGGGAATTAGACTTAATCCTGCTAAGAAACCATCTATTGATTATACACCAGACCTCTACAGGAGACACCCACAAATGCACATATGCCCATTCATATCCCAGCCAATTTAAACTCACCAGCCAAACTAAGATGCATGTCTTCAGAAGGCTCACAAAATTTTCAACAAAACAGGGAAAACAAGACCATGTTCTCTAGTCCCTGTATTTGCTGAAAATAATTAGTTGATACAGTTGGCATAATTCATCTGAAAAAAACTGTGATTTACAGCAACAAATCTTTTTTTATAATAGAACTGCAAATGCATTTGAAAGAAAGTACTTAGCTAAAGAAATATAAGAATAACAAAAGCTCTACATTAATAAAAAATATGTATAAATTTACATTTATTTTATGTTTAGAAATAAAAAACTGAAACAGTAACTGTCTTCTTCTTCTTTCGGCTGCTCCTGTTAGGGGTTGCCACAGCGGATCATCTTCTTCCATATCTTTCTTTCCTCTGTATCTTGTTCTGTTACACCCATCACCTGCATGTCCTCTCTCACCACATCCATAAACCTTCGCTTAGGCCTTCCTCTTTTCCTATTCCCTGGCAGCTCTATCCTTAGCAGCCTTCTCCCAATATACCCAGTATCTCTACTCTGCACATGTCCAAACCAGCCCAATCTCGGCTCTCTGACTTTTTCTCCCCACTGTACAACTTGAGCTGACCCTCTAATGTACTAATTTCTAATCCTATTCATCCTAGTCATCCTAGTCACAACCAATGCAAATCTTACCATCTTTAACTCTGCTACCTCCAGCTCTGTCTTCAGCTTTCTGGTCAGTGCCACCATCTCCAACAATAACTGTAAAAACACTTATTTCTAAAAATCACATTCTGATTTTATGCTTCTTATTCAAAATAAAGAAAAAGAGTAAATGTTTTTTAGGATTAATGATGAAGAATATATACCAATATAAAAGGCTGTCCACACTGAGTGTTACTCTTACAATTAAACTAATTAATGAATGCCTTTTAATTAAACATTCTCTGGTTAATGACAAGTACTGGCGGAAGAAGAAAGGATGAGAATAACCGTAAACCCATGTTGCCATTTTCTTTGCCATTTTTATTAAACAATTACTTGCAAAGGTTGCATATGTGATACCATAAAGTACACCCAAACTAAAAAGGAATGGAGAAAACAACATGGAAATGTGGATGATGTTAATTTCATCACCAGTAGCACCACAAGCTGCCTCACAGTACCAAAGTCCTGGCTGAGTCTAAGGATACTTCCAGGCTGTATGTTGCTTGCCTGTTCTTGTCTGCCTGCATAGGTTTTCCTTTTATTTACGTCACTTTTGCTGAAGACATTCACCTTGGCTTGGCTAACTATTCTGAGATAGCCCTGTGTGTCTGATTATGTGTGAGAGCCATGCAAAAGACTGACATTGGTTCTTCTTTGGCTCCTTCAACTACAATATGAGTTAAGGGCTGAGTACTATAAGTTTCTTTTGAAAAGGCCACCACAGCTACAAATAAAAATGCTTCCATCCATATCATTAGTCATTCTTTCCTCTATAGTTAATAGAGTTGTAAGAAACATTGGTCTGTTATTGAGAACACTCATGCACACAATCAATGTCACAAATTACACTGAAAGGATGAATTTAAAATTTGGAAGCAAAATGTGATTCTCACCTAAAACTCATGTAAAGTTGGAGAGTTAGTGTGGCTCGACACTGACTTTGGTCATCAGCACCCAGGTCCCAGTCAGTTGTTTCAAATTTGCAGGCCTACACAAAATCAAAAGCAAGAATTGGTCAGAACTGGGTAGACTGGAAAGTTGTAATGGATGCAATGGTTAGACTGAAATACAAGGAAATAAAAATAATAAGTCAACTGCCAACTGCTAGTCTTCACCAAGTTCCAAAGATGGGTATTATCAAAAAAAGTGGCATAATTCAGATGGATCTAAGCAGCAGAGAAGGGTAAAAATATCCAGTTATGGGGGGAGCTCAGATGAGGAAGGTAGCTGTATTTGTTCATCTCTAAAGAGTTCCGAAGTCTATGACAAACACAGAACACTAAAACTAATATGTGTCTCTATAATAGCACAACACATAAACTAGAGATGTAGTTATTATTTGTTAGCACTCTTCTTCCTAAATTGTTTTCACCTGTTTGTATATTTTAATCTATGCAATAGCTTCTTAAATGTAACATTTAAATGGGAGATTTTAAATTGAAGTGTTCAGGGATGTATATGAGGGCAGCTTTGCCAGATATAAGCACACGTGATTTGTTGTCATATGGGTATAATGTCTGAAACAAAAGGGACAAATAAAATAAAATGCTCCAAGACATATATTAGAAAGGTGTGATTTTTTATTATTATAAGGCTTCTTAAATGTTTCTTTTATTTTTTGAATATTATTTTTTATTGTAAAACAAGCCAGATATGTGAGTTTTCATTAAAGTCATAGGACAGTTCTGTTTACCAAACCTCCTCAAGTTATTCTGGGCAACTAGACACTTTATGGCCCAATTTTATGTTAAATAAATTACTGCTAAACTTGAGATGTATAAAATATGATTTTTTTGTGCAGACAGTTTTGCACATTTGATCTACTCTAACTATATACCCTATTAGGTAATTCTTAAATAAAGATATGGCAGAAAATTCAGCAATTCATATAAAGCTTTGCATTCCTACCATACTGCTGCACATTTTTGGGGCATTTTGTTGCAGAAGATCCCCCTAACCACACAGCAATTCCTAAATACTGATCCTGAATATCATAGTTTAGCCGCTGCTTTAAAAAAAACCATTTACTTAGCTCCAAAGCCCTGTGGTGGACCTTGGCAGGTTTTGTTACCTCTGTTTCCTTGATGTTGGATTAAAGCCAGCGGCTTTGGCTTGTAGAGGTGGGTGCTGGGGAATATAAAGCAAATCTGATTTGCCAAATTTGAGATAACACATTTCCATATCTTTTATATATTTGGCCCATATTGCTGTTTATCCCTATGGATGATGAGATGTTAGAAATATGGGTTTTGTGATCTGTTAGAATAAATTGGTTATTTTTCGTGAATTTTAAAAAATGAATGCTTGTTTTTTTAAGGCTTCAGTCCTTGAAGACTAGAAGGATTTTGAATTTATATTCATGCATTTTGACTTAAATAACTTTATTGAGTTATTTTTATTTACTTAGAATTCATATTTCAAGAGTTTATAAGTGAACATAATTAATTCAGTTGACATTGTGTTAATATGCTATGTATGGCACATTAATAAACAATGTATTTCAATATAGGGCACAAGGAAGCTAACTTTGATCCCAAAGGATGACCAAGTAGAACAGAGTAACCAAAAATGGAGAATTGTTTGAGGAACAAAGGGTGAAGGACAGAGCATACAAGAGGGTAAATTCGCAAAACAAATCCAAACAACATAAGGTCCCTATATACCCTGTGTGGTAGTTAGTCAAGTCCCCCACTACCAAAGATTCTTTCCTGATTACCTTCTCAATAATGCACTCTTCTTCTCGCACCTCTGGCCTTCCCTCCTTAAGTCAGTTTAACTTCAACATCACTTTTGGGTAACTCTACAGATGTGCTTCTGGATTAAATGCAAGCCATTTAAAGTCCTGATGGCTCCTCTGAGGAGTTCACCTTAATCGAACCAGGAGTTCATGCATAATTTCAATACCACAGAGTTGTACTAGGTGGGCTGTAATCCTCAGTGGTCTTGTGGATTTGGCACACCCTTGCCCATAGCAGTCAAGCGAATGTTAATATTACTAACAACATAATCTAATATTCTTTTCCTTTCTCATAAGACCCCTTGCTTGCTAATCTGGGTGTTATGACACTCAAATCATTGACAGGCTGACATTAGTCACATTCACACAGAGTAATGCCAAAAATGTTGATGAGAAAAACACAAGGAGTTACCGTTCTAAAATTAGTTAGTTTATAAAAAAAAGTATTAAGCAAAAAAAATTCAGATTACATGTTGTTCCATTCCTGTGTTAAAAGATTTTCTACTCACACCCTGATCAGAACAAGCAAGTAAAAAACTGTACATTTCTCCAAGAAAAGCCTTTGCTCATAACAACACTACAGTGGAATACATTGGATTAGATTGGGCTCTTCTTTTTCAATGGGTCAATGTTTCTTACACTCATAGATGAGGCCCAGCACAATCCCTTGTTCTTCTCCAAAGTTCACCCATTGCTTGCTCAGCTCGGGAAGACTTCAGCAGCCATGGTTCTCACCAAACCGACCCTTGTCTTGGCTGCCATGAATGGCGTCAGCCAGACTGCTCGGGGTCAGTTGTCCTCTTGTCTTCCTTCTTGCTTCCGTCTTGGTGTACCTCGCATCCCTAGAGTGGACGCCACCTCAATCGTAGCCACTCCACTACAACTATTCAGTGGGGCTGATCCACCCCTAGAGCACCCAATCCCTTGCTCCTTAGCAGGGCCAACGACCGCACTGCCTTTCCCCTGGCTGGCTGGCTAGATGGCTGGCCCTATCTCTCTAACCCAATGCTGTTTTCACAGCTCTGCTTCTATTCTGTCTTTCTTTTCCCCCCCCATCACACCTTTTGTCCGGTACAGGTTCCCCTTATACCAATGCTCCTAACGGGGAACACCCTCTGAGGAATTGGTGAGGCACCTGCCTGACGCGATCACTCACATGTGTCTTCACAATCAAGCAGTCACACCCAGCCATCCTCAGAGTGAAGCGTGCTTGCGTCCAATTAGAGCCTGCATCTTGCAGGGCACAATTACTTATTTAAAATGAACAGAGCACCACTGGCTACTTATCACACCATTACAACAAAAGAACGAAGTAACTATATTCATACCTGTTCCACATATTTTGGCAGAATATAAAATGCGTGTAACACATTTGGAATTAATTTAATTTTGCATACTGTGCAGCTCAAAAGATTTTCCTATTTTTCAGACTTTGAAAAAATACAGATTTTTTTCAGTGTTTGAGATGCATATAAATGCTCCAGTTAAACATCCTATATGGACAGCACCTTCTCAGTTTTCTTTGATAATGGCAGAGAAGAGGATCTGGAATTCCACACTGACAGAGCCTCTTAAATATGAGAATTCTCAGTGACTGGAAACAGTAAACTATGATGAGCGACAGAAATTGGTTTGATGCCTTAATCTGTGTAATGCACTCAGCTAATGCTGGCAGGAGAGTTCCAGTCTTGTAAACAGATAGTAATCAGTTTTAGAAATGTGCAGGAGCCTAAATAAATTCAATTTAAAGGAAAGTCTGACTGTCTGAGCCACATTATGCAATTCTCACCAAAAGTAATTGCTTTAACATTAATTAAGGTTGTGCATCAGGGGATAGGGAGGATGGTGGAGGGGTTGGGTGTATTATATGTGGGCACATTAGTTGTTAAAGCAGAAACAGATGTATATCAGCACAAATTCTAATAGCATTTGGATCAAACTCTTACTAATAGGTTCAAAAAGTCTAAATTCAGCAAGAAAAATGTAAAACATGTATCTGTTCTTTTTTACTTTGGTGTGGCTAAGCTGTCACTTTTATTTAATGTTAAGTATTTTTGTGCATCAACAGTAATATATATCAAATATACAGCAGGATAGTCTATCAAAATCAAACTTGAATATTTTGAAAATAAATCCCTATATAAAAGCATTTTGTTAAAGAGCAATGCTTGTTATTATTTCAAAGGGGAACACTTTTGAATACTCCAGTTAAACTGCATCATTACCTTATATGCCATCGCGATATAAACCTATAATGCTTAATTCAGACTTCAGTATGATCCTAAATTGAAAAGCTCACCCTCTTGAAATAGCAACTATTGTGTAATATTTACCGCATTTTTAAACGTCACACATCTTGGTTATTATCCATGAACTAGGCTTTAGGTATTAGCTTTGTTTTTGAGGACACATTGGGCCTTAGTGGTCTCTCAGTCATGCATCAGTAATTGTGGTTATTCTTGAGTGATGTGTCAGACTTCAAGCATCAGACCTCTTTGAGATAAGCATAAAACATTACATTGTATGCTTTTTCAAATATCTAAAACTCAAGAAAAACATTTACATATTGAAAACAATATCTTAATAAAATATATTGTAATTGAAAATCATCCATCCATTTCCTTAACACTGTCCTTTTATTTAAAGGTCATAAAAAGCTGAACATTATACTGGCAGTACTAATGTGTATATAAAAAGTATTCACCCCTTGGAAGTTTTCACATTTTTTTGTTATACAAAATTGAATCACAGTGGGTTTAATTTGGCTTTTTTGACATCGATCAACAGAAAAAAGACTCGTAGGACAAAGTGAAAGCAGATCTCAGCAAAGTGGTCTAAATTAATTACAAATATAACACTCAAAATAATTGTTCCCATAAGTATTCACCCCCTTCAAGTGAGTATTTAGTAGATGAACCTTTGACAGCCATGGCAGCCTTGAGTCTGTTTGCACAGGTCTCTGTCAGCTTTGCACATCAGGACTCTGCTATTTTCCCTCATTGTTCTTTGCAAAACCACTCATAGAACTGTCAGTGTCTATGACAATTATGAGAGAACAGATTTTCTCAAGCCCAGCCACATATTTTTAAAATAGATCTGGACTATGATTCTGCCTCTCTAGGACTTTAACATGATTGTTTCTAAGTCATTCCTCTAGCTTTCTGTTTGTGTGCTGGAATACTGATCTTCTCTCAAGACACAGGTTTCTTTGCAAACTGCATGACGTTTTCCTCCAGGATTTGCCCTTAGTTTTGCTTCATTCATTTCAGCCTCTACCCACACAAACCTTCCTGGGCCTGCTGCAGAGAAGCATCAACATAACATGACACTTCCACCACCATGCTTCATAGTGAGAATGATGTGTTTTTTTTATAATCTCCACTGTTCAATCATGGTCTTTAGTCTGCTGCTCAAACAGCTCAATTCTGGTCTCATCACACCATTGACCTTTCTTCCAGTTGACATCAGAGTCTCCCATGTGCCGTCTGTACATATCATTTTTTAACAGTGACTTCCTCTCTGCCACTTTCCCATAAAGCTGTGACTGGTGAAACACACGGGCAACAGTTAGTATATGCACAGTCTCTCCAATCTAAAACCACTGTAGCTTGTAACTCCTTCAGAGTTGTCAGAGGACTCTTGTTTGCTCCCTCACTAGTCTTCTTTTTGCATGATGAGTCACCTTTTATGGACCGTCTACTCTAGGCGGATTTATAGATGTGTCATACTCTTTCCATTTCTTAATGATTGATATAACTGAACTCCAGGGGATATTCAGTGACTTGGATATTTTCTTGTCTCCTTCCACTGACTTGTGCTTTTCAATCACCTTTTCACAGAGAGTTCTTTTGTCTGCATTGTGTACTGACGCACCACAAACTGGATTTTCAAGGTGATCTCTATTGAGTTCATTTTGAACTCATTATGACTTCTAAAACCAATTGGTTGCACCAGTGATGATTTAGGTGTGATATATTAAAGCGGGGCGAGTACTTATGCGATCAATTATTTTGTCCTGTATATTTGTAATAACCTTCGACCACTGAGATCTGCTTTCAGTTTGATGCTCATTTCTTTTTCTGTAGATCAGTTCTGAAAAAGCTTAACTAAACTCATTGTAATTCAATGTTGTATAATAATGAAATGTGAATACTTCCAAGGAGGTGAATAATTTTTATATGTGCCAGACCAAAATCAATGATGTGACTCACTCACACATATTCTTTCTCATACATTGACACTGAATGCATGTATTTCAAAGGTATTAGGGAACCGCAGAAACCAGAAAACTCAACTCACACAGTTACACAAGGAATCAAATGTGTGCCAATATAGACAACCTTAACATTAAAAACAAACAACACAATTGGCTGGATTCATAAAAAATATGTCAAGTACTGCGGTGGGTTGGCACCCTGCCCAGGATTGGTTCCTGCCTTGTGCCCTGTATTGGCTGGGATTGGCTCCAGCAGACCCCCGTGACCCTGTGTTCGGATTCAGCGGGTTGGAAAATGGATGGATGGATGGATATGTCAAGTAGCTTTAGCAAATACTTAAACATGGTACATATGAGTAGTCTTTATAAAGACTGAGACCCTTCTTGGTCATAATTTGGTCCGGCAAGTGACCGCCATGCCTAGGCACTGATTACTTTTAAAGTTAAATTTGAACATCCTCTTCGGAGAAAAAGCAAAATGGGTTAATAATTGTGCAGACTTGTAATGATTCCCCTGTGAACCCAGTAAACCATTCCACAAGAGGACTCTGCACGTGACTATACATATTATATTATCCATTGTAATTCAGGGTTTTATAACACTAAAATGTGAATACTTTAGCCCACTTATTATACCTTTAGTGGTCCAAACAGAGGTTTTTCTAATGCAAAGGCTGCTGGTTTTATGCTTTATATATTAAGAGACGGTGATGTCTTATAGAGCCAGTTAATCTACTAATTTTTGTGAATGGCATGTGGCTAATCCAAAAATCTAAAAGCTACAATTTTCAAATCAATGCATATAGTGTTCTTTATTTAACAGTAAAATGTTCTTAAACACCTCAAACTCTCTTGTATAGTATGCATTTTAGTTTATATTTCACCTCAACATTGCTTTCTTTAGACAAACTGCCTTCATTAAAATCATTTAACTGATTGCAAGGATTAGCAAAATGCCATCTTCACTAATATTCAAGAAACCTTTTTTCACATGTGTTCAAAAGGTCTTAAGCCTATGGATATTTTGAAGCGGGTAGAAAATAAAAATATCTATTTTCACACATTATAAACACGGTCTGGGCTGCAAAATATTTTACTGTGTGTGAGATGATGCTTTCGTGTGAGTTTTTATCAAGTATACCCTTGCGTTTTTACAAATTTTTCTAACAGATAAGAGATGTGCAGTCATGTTGAGGCATAAGCAAAAAACAATCTCTATTAAGCGCATGTTAAGGAAACTTTTCATCATGATACCTCCCATGTTTCCTCTCTCTGTTACTTTAATATTTTGTAACACACTGGTGCAGTGGTTAGCTTTGCTGCCTCACAGTTACAAAGGAGTGGATTTAAATCTTGGCACAGTCATTATCTGTGTGGAGTGTGACATGTGTGTGTGCACAATGATTTAATGGCACTCCGTCAAGGGCTGGTTCCCTCCTGACATCCATTGTATTTCTAGTCAGAAGGAGTGAAAAATGGATCTGAATCTAATAATCACCTAGTAAATGAGTTTAGTGTGCCACCCAGGCCCTACCAGATTCACCTGTTGGATGACTGTCCCTCGGAGGCAGACAGACAAAATGCTTAGAGACTATGGAAACTGAACAGAAAACTTTAGTGACTGATATCAGACATCAGAATAGCAAAAAAGGATTAGGACTTCCAAATTTGGTAGCATTCACTCTCATCAAAGCTGAAAATATAAGTTTTTAACACATTTTAAAGTTACACTGGCAAAAAAGATAGCCCCAGACACAGACAGAAACGGACTCCAGATGTCTAAACACACACCCGCTTATTTAACACGACACACACAGTGCAGAAAACCCTCAATATTGCTCACAATCCTTTTGCCTTTCTTTCCTTTTGCCACCTCTTCTCCTCCCATTGCAAGCTCCGTCCTCTTTCACCCGACTCTGTCTCCTGGAGTGGTGGGTGTCGGCTTCTCTTATAGCCCACCTGGAAGCACTTCAGGTGATAATTAATGTAAATTAGGCTGCACTTCGGAGTGTGGCTGCGTCACAGCCCAGACAGGCTCAAGAAGCTGTGCAGCTCCCCCTGGCGGTGCCCACGGAGCCCAACAGGGATGAGCTCTGGTGTAACACAATTGTGGTCCCGATGCAACCCAGGTGGACTGTCACCTAGTGTTCCAGGGGATGTAGTGTGCATCCCATGGGTGCTCCTCCAGATCCAGTGTCAAAGGGGTGTCCCAGCCGGGCATGGGTCCACCACACAGTATATTTGGGTAATATTAAAGATTTTACCTGGATACTTGTTTTAGTAGAAAGCTCTCCCAGGTGGTCAGTGAGGAAAGGCAACCACAAAAAAAATCCAGGTATTTGAAACTGGTTTTTAAATGCTTTTGTGAACAGGAGAAAATTGTAATGAAATCCAGTGAACTATGAATCACCTAGTGACTTGTTTCCCCTGTTATTTTGTACATATATATATATATATATATATATATATATATATATATATATACACTGTATATACTGTATATACAGTATATATAAAGGAAAGGGGAAAATGGACACCTTCAAGGATTCCCCTGTAAACCTGAAGTTGAGAGAATACAGGAAAACTTCTCTTGTTGTCTGAGGCTGAACTCAGCAAAAGAAAAGAAAGCATTTGTCTCTTTTCAATAGCAAAGTTTGGAATCCAACTAATGTTTGGTTTATACACACAATTGTATATATGATCCAGAATATTACAATATGTACATATACTTCTTAATTCAGGGCTTAGAAGAAGAATACCTCTCTCTCTTAAGCAACCTTTGCTGTGTATTTGCATTACTATTTATTTTTATTTCCAGAATTCCTAGTGATTAAAACAAATTAAACATTTCTCCCTTTAAAAGTTCTATTGTGTTAGGAGTCGCAAAATGTGTCTAATTTTTGTGAAGAAACAAAAGAGTACTAGAAGACAATTATATTTTGTCACATTAAATGTCCCGCTGTTCCTTGTTCTTTGTGGTTGGAGCCACAGGAGGCGGGTCCACTCTGATGTCACTGCTCCTGAGTCCTGGCTATATAAGCAGGCTGAGAAGGTTTAGGGGTAGGAGGTCATTCGTTTTTAGCTGTGTTTCGTAAGTGCTGCTTTCTGTGTGGATTTGCTGGATTTATTTTATTCTTGCTTCTGATGAAAGGACTTTGTAAATCATTCTTTGATTTACAACGATTCCTATTTGCCCATTTTTCACAGACCAGGAGTTTAAAGTTATTCTCTCTTTTGTGAAGCTTTTTAATATATTTTAATACATTTTGTGTTATTTTGCCAAACTCCTATTTTGTGGCCGGCCATGGCTGAAGCCATCAGGTTGAATTTGGGGTCTTGCTGAGTTCAGGTAAGGCTCTGCTAGACAAACAAATGAAGACACTGACCCCCTTGGATATCCTGTTTTGGGTGCCTCACAACAATTTTGGTATTGTGAAAACTCAATATTATAAATAGAACCAGAAAACATAGAACAGTATTGCCTTCATGGAATTTAAGCTAACAATGCTGAGAATAACAAGACGTAAATTCATCCTCTGACATATAGCAAGTGTTGTGACTGCCACCATATTTATAGTATCACATCATGTGATGTCAGCAGTGCAACAGATGCAGTCATGTAATGCTAAACAATAGAAAGTAGGTGGTATAAAATAAATTTAACTTTGCCCAAAACAAATGAAAAAAAAAAACAACCAATGAAAACCCCCACAAAAACATAACCCCTGAGTCAAAAAACAAGAAATACACAAAAGCTCATATGTGCTACATTAGTGATTATTATATACACGATATATCCATCCATCCATTATCCAAACTGCTAATCCTAACTATGGGGTCACGGGGGTCTGCTGGATGTGTTTTTTGTGCAACTCTCATACACTATCCAAGTTTTCTCAAGCTGCATAGCCTCTATCCAAAGTTTCTCATAATTCTCATAGTACTTTTTTGTTTCTTCTTTATCCTTTCTTCTTCCAGAATGTGTTTCTTAGCATACAGTATTTGTGCATTTGCTCTCTTATCCTAAATTGCAGAGGCTGCTGAATAATATTGCTTAATTTCCTAAAAACATGACTATTAGGAAAAATGATGTCTGTCAGACAGCTCGTCTGTTTTCTATTGCTTTCCTTTAAGCTGTTTCTGCACCTTTGGTTGAATGATTAAACATTTTTCTATATCTTTTGAGTCCATCATCATGCAATTTCTCTTTTGCGAGGATTTAAAGTTACTTTTGAGTTTCCATTAAGTTATGTCATTCTTACCATCAGTTCTAATTGCAAGTCTTCAGAATCTAGACTTCAGCTTCACCCTCCATCTGATTTATAATAAATTTATATTTATTCTTATGTTATTCTTTATATTTTCTTTCTGGGTATCCCCCAGCATACATGTTCTGTTCTAGCTCTCCTGTGATTCAAATCGGTTTGATTTTTTTCCATTAATAATATCAGAGTAATGTAAATATTTCCAAATATATAATGTTATTCATACCAACTGGGTAAAATTCCTAGTGTAAAAAATACTATATATAAATATAAACAAAATAGTTAAAAGACAGTTGCTGTTCATAACTGGGCTGGTTCCTGTTTTGTGCCCATTGCTGGAGGGTGAAGGTTCAGCTTCTCATGACTTTGTCCTGGTAAAAAAAAAATCTGAAACAATGGATTGATGAATGATTAATTGTGTTATTAGTTTCATTATTTCCATTACTACCGAAACAATTGTGTAGTTTGGATTTTTTGGCTGCTTAGTTGCATAATCAAATTTTTACATGGTGAGACTCATCTCCACTACAGATGCAGCTGTGATTTGTGAGCCTGTCAATGAGGTGGTAATACAGAGTTGTCGGAGGCCTGAAGAACTCAGCATTCACAATCAATCTTCATGCTCTCTGGGATAAAAAAAGTGTTTGTGAAATACTGTCTACTGTTTTATACCATATGCAGTAAGATAAGTACAATATATTGAGTAAGACACATGACTTCACATGTGAGCAGGAGCCAGAGCCAGAAGAAATTGGTGCAATCATTCTTTTTTAAATAATACTTTTAACAATAGCACAGTTTTAGGGAAAGGCATGGTCCATTCTTCACCTTTTCAAAAAGTTTTAAAACACTTTCAAAACAGTCACCACTGGAGTTTTTTTTTTATTAATTTTGAGAAATTGAAGGACACCTGAAAATCTCCATATACAGTATAACCCCTAAGTGTCCAGTGTACTAATACCACACACTTTTTTTAATGTGAATGCCATTTGAATGTTAAGTACTTGTTAGGTAGAGTGTGTATCTCTCATGACGGTATGATGGATACTCACACAATCAGATCAGAGTGCCCCTGGGAAGAGTCCCAGAGTTATCTAGGAGTGAATTTCAATGACTGTGTCCAATTCTCAGTCTTCCAAGCTTCTCTTTGCTTCTTCCCATTCTCTGCCTCTTTCTTTTTCCTTTGAAACACGGGGTGCATATGGCTTGCTTGAGTCCATTTTGAGCTTTCTGGCAGTGGGTCCACTAGACAGATGTCAGTGCAACTCCTATTTACATCTTTGTGAAGTCCAGGCAGATCATGGTACAAGCTGGAATTCACTCACTTACGAATGCAAGTGGGGGTGGACGCAGCTGGATATCTGCATCCCTGTTAAATCTGCTTTCTTAAAAGGCCTGGTGTGCCACTAAATGCTAGCAGAATGGCCAATACCCACTTTGTTCTACACTACAATATTGTAAATTTCATTAATAATGATTTGATAGGAAGGAAAGGTGGTTGTATCAGGATGGAGGTGGTGGTGGAGGGGTGTGTAATTAGATTGGTCAACTTCTGAGCCAGAACCTGAGCTGACTTTAGGACACCCACATTAAAGGTATAACACTCCTATCAAATTCTCCACTTACCTCTATCATCACAACTAGTCAGGAATTGCTGGACACCAGAAATGTGAGAGCTTGGCAGAGCTATCCAGCTAATCAGATGAGTAAAAGATTAATAAAGAGTCATATACGAGGCCAGCATTGTGATTAGCCTTGATGCTTCTTTGTTGAATTACTGTCTTTGTGGAATCTGAACACAACATATCTGTGTTTTCCTCAAGGTAGTCTAGTTCTTTGCTCACATCCACAAAGACAAGTAAATTAGGTAAATTAGCAACCCTAAATTGGCTCGTGTTGTAGCACAAATGTGTGCATGAATTGGCCCAGGAACAGACTGGCAAACAGGGCTGCTTCCTGCCTTGAACTCAATGCTGCCATGATAGATTCCAACTCCACAAAACCCTAAATTTGATTAAGCAGGCTAAAGAATGTTATGTTATGAGTGCAAGTACATTTTCTTCACTTTTATAAATTTTCAGCACTCCTTCATTTTTCATTTACTGTAACATTGTAAGAGCATATGATAGCTTCAAAAAACTAGAGGGAGGCCTGTAAAGCTACTTAGATCACAGAGAGTTCATTATTAATGCATCATAGACAATGCATTACACTCATCAAACCAAGAGTAACAACAAAAATATAAAGACACAAACTCTAACTATAACATAAACGGCATTATTGCTGACGAAGTCACCGAGTGCTGTGCAATACGTTACAAAATCAGATTTCTAAAATGTGTTAGACAAAGATCTTAGGCTCTTTGTTTTCTCTCTGAGGGCTGTGTTTCAATGAAACAATCTTTCACGGGTTACAAGCTCCCTAGCAGGCAGGTTGACAAATGTGCACTCACAGAATACCTGATTGGTCAGATTCTGCAGCTCTGTCTTAAACAGAACTGATGTGATTAAACATAATGTACTTTTATACAGCTGGCAAGATCTTGTATGCAAAAAAGTATGCAAGGTAATGTCTGCATAATTTACTGCATTAAGAAATTAACAAAATCTAAAATACCAGACAAATAATAAGTTAGGACACCTAAATTAGGGCTGTTATACAGGCTTGTCTTCAGAAATGCAGGGTATCTGGTCACCCTCTCCATTTACCTAATATACAAATACAGATATGAATATTATAGTACTGTACGTAAATGCCAAATATCCTTTTTCTATTCTTTGAAAATGGCAGCATTCTTTCACAAATTATGAGAATTTCATTTAAAGTGCAGTTTACAGTCAAATATTGCATGGACTGTTTAATGTAATGAGTGTATCTGCAGTAAAATCACATAGGGGAGTGCTGCAAAATATCATTTGCTTTGTGTTTATCTCAACTACTGGAGATGAGATGCATCATGCTATTCAATAGCATTCTTGCCAATTTTCATTACTTAGACTTTAATAAAAGATAGTAGGAGATAAGGCTGTACATCGTCTTGACATTTAAAGCCCCTAGGAATGGGCCAGTAGGTATACACCATGCCTACTGTAAGGTTTAGCAGGTTCATTATCAGTGATTTAATGGCCGATAAACATTTATAAAGTATAATAGAAGGTTCTGCTTTCTTTTTTTATCTTGCTTTTGGGATTTTGTTAATAAAACATTTGAAATATTAAGGAACATTGGTTTTGTTTTATTGGAGCAGGGGTTTCATAGATACCTTGAACACTTCATCATATTCCTCAAAACATTTTTACACATTAAAGGGCACATTATCCTGCTGAATGATGCCACTTTCATCAGTGAATACTATTACCATGATTGGGGGAGGGGGGGTACCTGGTCTGCAACAATGTTTAGGTAGATGGCACGTGTCAAATTAATATCTACATGAATGTATATAGCCAGTGTTTACTAGCAGAACATTCCCAAAATCATCACACTTCCTCCACTTTGCTTATCTTCTTTCCATAGTGTATTCTAGTGTCATCTTTTCCTCAGTAGATGACACTCATGAAACCGACCATCCATATGATGCAATAGAAACTGGGATTCATCAGAGCAGATAACATTGATTTAAGGTATAGCTCTGATCCTCACGTGTCCATTGTAGGCGCTTTTGACAGTAGACAGCAGTTAGCATGCACATTCTGACCAGCCTGTCTCTATGCTGTCCCACATGCGTCAGAGTTTGATGCATTGTGTGATATGATGAATTATTCCCATAACCATTATTAAAATTGTGTGATTTGTGCAGCAGCCCTTTTGTTGGTTCATATAAGACAAAACAGATTTCACTGACCTGTCACAACAATGAGTCTGGGCAGCCTGATTTTCTGTGGGTGGTTCAAGTCTTCCTCCTCTTTGGACCACAGTCAGTAGGTAGTCACCACGACTGACCTGCTTGTTGATTTAGAAATGCTTTGATCTAGTCATCTGGCAATAACTCTCTGACCCACAAAGTCACTCAGCTCTTTACACCTGCCCATGTCTTCTGCAATCAACACATCAACTACAAGTACCTCATGTCAGCTTACTGTCTAATATATCCCTGACCATGTCCTGAGGCAATGTTATGAGATAGTCAATGTAATTCACTGCATATGGCAATGGTCATAATGTTTTGGCTCATCACTGCACATACAGTGTTTTCTCAGTCTGAGCCACTGTGGCCCATGTAGTTATTCCTTGAGTCTGGAGCAGGCTGATTTTTGGTGTCTAAACTGCAGCTGGAGCCTTGTGGCATTGAATTTTGAAAAAATCTAAAGCTATGAGTTTTACGTAGTGATTCCAGTAGCAGGATTATAACAGATTGAGCATTTGGTAGTACTGCTACCTCCCACATCTCAAGACAGGATATAAATGAGCTCTGATCTCTATTAAAACCATACCCAGAGCTGCTAAGAAATTCTGGTCAGTTAGAAAACTGTGTGTGTTATTTGTTTGATTTTTGAAGACATGTCATTTATTTGTTCACTGACTAAATAGCATATGTACATCGTAGAAATCAAAGCTATGGTGAGTAAGCTCTATTTTCACAAGCTAAACTGCTCATTGCAAACCTAAACATTTAGATAGCACATTAGAGATCTTCTGGCTAGTTTCTATTGCCCTTGATAAATGCTGATGAACTCAGATAATAATAAAATATCTAAACAATAGCCTAAAGTCCTATTCAGGCAGGATTAGTTTTATATCAGGAGGTGGAGCAAGTAAAAATGACCAGAAAACCTTTGTAATTCAAGTCCCGTTTGTAACACTTATATAAATAACCTTTTAAGAACTTGCACATTCTCATCTCAGTAAAGGTTACAGTGCATTTTACCTTCTACAAAAACCTATACAAAGTAACATATCAGCAAAATTCTGCAATTTGAGCGATTTGAATTAGACTAACTTTACAGAGGTCCTCTTTTAATAATTGCTTTAACCATTGCCTGAAGTGAAAAAGAAAAACCTGTTGGTGTACTTGATGTGTGTGATGAACAAAAGGGGTAGGGTGGTGTAGGATATGCACAATTTACATTGAACAGCAGTGTGGGTGAGGGAGTGGGGTCCCCCTTAAAGGTGTGAATGGTCATGTTGTTGTTATAAATAAGAGTGTTTCTAAGGTGGTCCAAACTGACTGTACACACCGGTATGCATACATTAAACTACCATTCCTCATACAGCAACAACAGGGAAATGCTGGTATAGAGTACTGATACATACTGGCCCACTTAAAGCAGTGTCTTTATCCCACCTCCTGGTTTAAAATGTATTCCATCCAAATAGGGCTATACATTTTAGTTTATTTCAAAACAATTACCTATTTACAGCAATACTGTTTTGATAACTGGAAAACCCATTTTGCCAAATGAAAATAAATTTGAAGCTTAGAATATATATTTTTTTAGATTACAAGAAATTTATATTTTGAAAATTTAATTTTGGATCTATATTTTCATTTATGAGTTTAAATTTAATTTCCTTGCTTATGAAAGTTTTTCCTCAGTTTCGCTAAACTAGGGGGCTCTGCCTCCTGCTTGCTTTGCTCGGCAACCCCCAGGCAGGCGTTACACGCTAGCCTCTTTGCAGTTCTGCCATTCGCGTATGGGGATATACAATTTAGACATTATTTTCATGGGAATTGTTACATATGCATAATGGAACTAACTATTTTACATTACAGCGAGTAATTAACCATATTTAAAAATAGTAAAACATAATAATTTGAAAGTAAATTATGTTTCATTTTGCTTTAGAGTTATTTGTTGCCTAATATGATTTTGTTCTTTTTGGCTTTGAAATTAACATGCAAATACTTTTTAAACTTACACTTTTACTGTAAAACTTCAGTAAAAACAATTTTTTGAATAAAATTTTCATAAATATCGCATTGATTTTGATTCTGTGTTTGAACTTTTATCATGACAACACAACGTATAACTGGCCATGATTGAATTCTGTTTGTTTCTCTCTATTAAATAAAATGACTTTTTCGAATTCTAATGTTATCCACGGAAGATGCAATACATTACCTTTCTTGGATACATCCTTCTTTCTACAGTAATTCATGCAGTGGAAGACCAGACAGTGTTAACGGTTGTAGATATTCTTCAGGATATTGTAAGTTGATGTTTTCATCTTCCCCATGATCACCACCAACTGTTTCAGCATAGTCTATTGATATGCATTTAACCAATTTGCCATGTAATCGGTCAACATTTTTGGTGTTAATTCGTTTGACTTCATCATTTCTCAGTGCTAGGATTGCCCGTGTACTCATTTTTTCTGTTGATAACCCTTCATGATGAAATTCTTGAAATGAAGATTTGGACATAATACGTCTTCTTTAATTAGGAACTTAAAGTCAGGAAAACGTTAAAATTTATAAGAGCTGAGAGAACTGAAACTGTGTCTGTCAAAAGCATTCACAGCAATGAGAGGTGAGAGTACCATGTGCATGGTTGAATTTGGTTGAGAGGAG
Source organism: Polypterus senegalus (assembly GCF_016835505.1). Lineage (NCBI taxonomy): Eukaryota > Metazoa > Chordata > Cladistia > Polypteriformes > Polypteridae > Polypterus > Polypterus senegalus. The sequence continues at coordinate 80,415,980 of NC_053163.1, read as the reverse complement.
GGCGTGACTTTAAAAAATCACTTGAAAAAAGTCTTGTCTCGTCCCAGGATTTTTTTATATAACAGAGAGATTTTATCTACATCACCATATTGAAAGCCACTTCAGGCTGACATTGCTGCTATGGGATCTTACTTGGTTGCTAGACTATGCCCAACTCATGCGAGCTGATAAACTGCAGTGCAGCAGTGTGAGCTGCTTTGTTCAAGATACCAGACTCAACCAGTGACCTGCTGCTCGTAGAAGTTTAGTATTCAATATTCACTCACGTTCTTTGTATTGACTTTGGTAATATCTTAGTGTTTTGGCTGTGGTTACTGAAATAAAATTTTCTTTGTTAACGACTTTTGCCATTTCATTTTCTCAATGATTAAGATTAAACCTTTTGAGTCTAAAAAAAAAGTTTATCTTTTATTTTTGAGTATATTTCTCAGACTTTGAGAAAATCCATTTTATTTTGGGTCTGAAGTAAAATCTAATTTCCTGATCAGATTCATTAAAAATTGTGCCAGTGGTAAATTTGGAGCAGCCAGCGTGAGAAAGAAGATGGGCAGTGGGCATCCATGGTACAGGTTCTTAAACCATTTTGTGTTTTTCCATGACAGGCATAACATGTTAATAAGATTAATAACACAATCTGATGAGACTGAACGCTGTGTGTGGCTTGTGTAAATTTGTGTACATCTGGTTCATATTTTTGGAGTCAAAAACAGGTACTCAATTTGTCATAGATTATTGGATGTAGCTGTTCCAAAAAAACCTCTTTGCCTCGTATTTGTTACTGTAGCATAACAACAATATGCCATCCTCAAACCCACTTAATCCAGCTCAGGGTTTCAAGGGCTGGAACCTTTTCTGGCAGCTCTGGGCACAAGGCACGAAACAGCCTTAGACAGGGCGCCAGTTAATCACAATGTTTGATATTGAGCTTTCTGAAAATTTGAAGACATTTAACCAGCCATATAACGTTACATACCAAACTATAGCATTCTTCATAATATGGAGAGAAATTTTTAAAATCCACACAGATGACAAACAGGAATTTGAATGGAAGATTTTGGGCCTTATTTACTTTTATACTTTCAGTACATATTTGTGAATTTACAAATACATATTCTCAGAATTTTTAAACAGAGTAGAAAAACGTACACAACATGTATAAAATCTAATCAATCTACTGTATATAATGACTATTTTCCTGCCACAGTATTTTCAGTTACAAATTGTGCTAAATAATTTAATTTTAAAACAAATTTAAATTTCAAAACATTTAAGCAATTTGTAAAATTACTTTGATGTTTTATACTGTGAAACTGTTAATGTTAACAAATGTTAACTATTTTATCACAGCCTGCAGCATTATTTTTTCTACAAAACATATTCTAGTATATTTGGTTAAATCTGTGTCCTGTATGAATAACTGCAGAAATGTTCAAAAACTTTATTCCATTTATGGCAGGCCTGTACTATCTTACAGTAAAACATGACTTTATATTGCTATACAGTGTCAGGTTCAAGTTCAAAGTTGAATTTGGATTTATTGCAGGTGCCATATATTGAAATTCTTACTTGTGCTTGCTCTCTAGGTAATAAATAAATAATTCACATAAATAAAAAGGTGAAACAACATTGCTAAATAAAAAGGCTATGGTAGTAGTGCAGAAAGACAGTGAGTAATATATTTTATGTGAGAATAGGACTCTACACAGGTAAGCAATACCAGCCTAGAATGTGAGAAGGTGCTCTTAATAACGCATCATTCTTCTCCATCTGCATTTCAGAGGAACATTGACCAGAAGACGACTGACTGCACTTCCAGGTCTCTACAGCTAAGCGACACCCCTTACAGAAATCATTACTCTAATATCACTCGGTACTGGAAGGAGGCAGTCAGTTGAACAGACTCATCACAACTCAGCAGATAACTCAAAAGCACTACTATCTTTGCTGTATTTTAGCACCCTTGAGTGCTTGTCATTTTGTACCTTTTTTCAATTGTACTGATTTAACGAGGGCCCATTGTTTCCCCAGCCCTTTCTATTGTCTCAAGAGGTCTCACTTGCTTACTATATATATATATATATATATATATATATATATATATATATATAAATATTACTGTATATATAACTATGCAATGCATAACATCCATTCAGCTAGTGTCTGACTGCATACATGTCCGTGGTCCTATAAGGTTAATAACAAAATTCAGAAATCAGAGAACGGGTTCTAGTGGATATACCTGTACATTGCAAACACAATAGCTTTCCCCACTCAACACATGTATTTCATATCTCTCATATAATGTCTCTTGTAAACAAATGTCTCTTTTATTCATGTCTCTTGTATACTAAATGATTTCGCTGCCAGGACTAATCTTTTAATTGTTATTTTGATGTGAACTTTCCCTACTTACAAATAAAATGTTTATCGTATAACAGTGTATGCCTCAACTCATAGGCAGCTCACCTGATCTCCTGTCTCTGAAATGCTGTGGCCTTATCTCTCTGTATTTAGTCAAAAGAGGTACACTACAGTATCCCATATAGGTTTGATAAGTACTATATATAACATGGTCTTAACACAATGTCCATACCTGTACACATTTTATATATATATATATATATATACAGTATGTATATATATATATATATATATATATATGTGGAAGAGAAGGTCTGTGATACAGTACAGTTTGCATATTTGCTGCTGGAGATCCACAAAGGGAGAAAATAAATCTTTTTATTCCTGAGCTTTAAGCCCCCATCAGGGGCCTTCATCAGAGGATAATGCTTAGACTTACAAGAATCAAAGGCAATATATAGCAAAAAGTATGTGGAGGGGGGGCTAAGTCAGTGTGATGAGGAGGGGGGGGTATTGGTTGTAAAGTTTTATTTATTCTGAACATGTTCTTCTTAAGTTTGCATATGCTGGATTTATATATACAGTATATATGTTCATTGCATTCGTAGTCTAAGTCCCGACCTGATTGTATGGGTGGTCACCTACCAGGTAACGCATGTGGTTGGTCTGCCATTCAGCAAACATCTGCCACAGGGCCCTCTTTCAGTTGTGAGAAGCAACTTGCGGGGATCGAACCTCGGACGTCAGCATCAGAGACAAAAGTTCGATCTACGGACTACATGCCATGGCGCAGCGTAAAGAACTTTGTCTCTGGCGCTGACGTCTGAGGTTCGATCCCTGTAAGGGGAGCAGTGGAGTGTGTGCGCCTGATGAACCCAAATAAGGGCGGAATGCATGTCGCATACTCTTTGCTTTATTTGACAGTAAACTATGCAATATATATATATGTTTGTGTGTATATATATATATATATATATATATATATATATATATATATATATATATATATATATATATATATATAGATACTTTATTAATCCCCAAGGGAAAATTCACATACTCCAGCAGCAGCATACTGATAAAAACAAAATTAAAGAGCAATAAAAAAAAGCAGTGCAAATTAAAAAATGCAAGGTGGAGAGTGCAAGGCAGGAATAACAGACAATATCACTGAATAATATTAATGTTTACCCCCCTGGGTGGAATTGAAGAGTCGCATAGCGTGGGGGAGGAACAATCTCCTGAGTCTGTCAGTGAAGCAGGACAGTGACAGCAGTCTGTTGCTGTAGCTGCTCCACTGTCTGGTGATGATACTGTTCAGTGGATGCAGGGATTCTCCATGATTGACAGAAGCCTGCTCAGCGACCATCGCTCTGCCACAGATGTCAAACTGTCCAGCTCCATGCCTACAATAGAGCCTGCCTTCCTCACCAGTTTGTCCAGGCGTGAGACATCCCTCTTCTTTATGCTGCCTCCCCAGCACACCACCGCGTAGAACAGGGCACTCGCCTCAACCATCTGAAGCATCTTATTGCAGATATTGAAGAAGATTCCAGCCTTCTAAGGAAGTATAGTTGCCTCTGTTCTCTCTTGTACAGAGCATCAGTGTTGGCAGTCCAGTCCAATTTATCATCCAGCTGCACTCCCAGGTATTTATAATTCTGTACCCTCTGCACACAGTCGCCTCTGATAATCGCGGGGTCCATGAGGGGCCTAAGCCTCCTAAATTCCTCCACCAGCTCCATGGTTTTGCTGGTGTTCAGTTGTAGGTGATTTGAGTCACACCATTTAACAAAGTCCTTGATTAGGTTCCTATACTCCTCCTCCTGTCCAGTCCTGATGCAGCCCATGACAGCAGTGTCATCAGCAAACTTTTACACATGGCAGGACTCCGAGTTGTATTGGAAGTCTGATGTATATAGGCTGAACAGGACCGGAAAAAGCATTATCACCTGTGGCGCTCCTGTGCTGCCGACCACAATGTCAGACCTGCAGTTCCCGAGACGCACATACTGAGGTCTGTCTGTAAGATAGTTCACGATCCATGCCACCAGGTATGAATCTGCTCCCATCTCTGTCAGCTTGTCCCTAAGGTGCAGAGGTTGGATGGTGATGAAGGCACTAGAGAAGTCCAGAAACATAATTCTTACAACACCACTGCCTCTGTTCAAGTGGGAGAGGGATTGGTGTAGCATGTAGATGATGGCATCCTCCACTCCCACCTTCTCCTGGTATGCGAACTGCAGGGGGTCAAGAGTGTGGTGGACCTGTGGCCTCAGGTGGTGAACCAGCAGCCGCTCCATGCTCTTCATCACATGTGATGTCAGTGCGACAGGCCTGAAGTCATTCAGCTCACCAGGATGTGACACCTTTGGGACTGGGGTGATGCAACATGTTTTCCAAAGCCTCGGCACTCTCCCCTGTTCCAGGCTCAGGTTGAAGATGTGCTGTAGATGAGTCACTAGCTCCAACACACAGGCCTTCAACAGTTGTGACGATACTCCATCTGGACCCACTGCTTTGCTGGCACAAAGTCTCCTCAGCTCTCTGCTTACCTGGGCTGCAGTAATTGTGGGTGGGGGGAAACTTTCTCCTATGCTGGTATCAGCAGAATGTTGGGTGGAAGTGAGAGTGGGTTAGGGTGGTCAAACCTGTTAAAGAGGTTGTTCATCAGGTTTGCTCTCTTCACATCTCTCTCAATGGTAGCACCCCGCTTTGAGCTGCAGCCAATGATGATCTTCATCCCATCCCACACTTCCTTCATGCTGTTATTCTTCAACTTCTGCTCCAGCTTTCTCCTGTACTGCTCTTTCGCCGCCCTGAGCTGGACTCGAAGTTCCATCTGCACACGCTTCAGCACATGCTGATCACCGCCTTTAAAAGCCCTTTTCTTCTAGTTCAAAAGGTCCTTGATATCACTTGTAATCCATGACTTGTTACCATTGCAACGTACTGTTCTTACTGGAACTACAGTGTCCATACAGAAGTTAATGTAATCAGTAGTGCTGTCAACAACCTCCTCAATGTTCTCATTATGTGACCCCTGCAGGATATCCCAGTTCGTAGTTCCAAAGCAGTCTCTCAGAGCCTGCTTTGCCTCAGGGGCCACTTCCTGAATGAGTGTGTGGTTGTAGGTAGCTCACTCACTCTTCTTTTGCATTGAGGCTGAAGGAGAATCAGGTTATGATCTGCTTTCCCAATCGCAGGCAGCAGAGTGGCACTGCATGCGTCTTTAACGTTTGCACACAGTAGGTCAATAATCCTATTTCGTCTGGTGTTACAATCCACATACTGGGAGAAGGCAGGTACTGTTTTGTCCAGCGTCACATGGTTAAAATCTCCAGAGATTAGCACAAGCGCCTTGGGATGTTGTGTTTGTAGTTTAGCAACCGCAGAGTGGGTAGATGATGTCACATGCTATCTCCACGTCTGCTCGAGGAGGGATGTAAACAATAACAACAATGACGAGTCCAAACTCTCTGGGCAAGTAGTAGGGACGCAGACTTACAAACAACAATTCGATGTCCCTGCAGCAACTGGAGATTTTAACGTTTACATGTCCAGGGTTGCACCACCTTGTGTTCACATAGAGCGCGAGTCCTCCTCCTTTCCGCTTCCCGCAGGTATTTGCATCTCTGTCCGCTCTAACTGTGCTAAACCCAGGTAGCTCCACGTTAGCATCTGGGATGCTAGTTGTTAGACACGTTTCACAAAAACACAACAAACTGCAATCTCTGTAGGTTCTGACATTTTTCACCTGCGCAGCCAGTTCGTCTATCTCATTTAGTAGTGAGTTCACATTTTCCAGGATCACAGAAGGCACCGAAGGCTTGTACTGCTACTTCCTCACTAGCCACTTAGCCTTTAGCTTAGCGCCGGCTCTACTGCCATGATACCACCTTCTTACCTCGTCAGGTAAATAGGGAACCACACCGGTGCGGGCATTTGTTCTCAGCGCTTGTAGTTGACTACCTGAATAGACGAGTCTCGGCATGTAAAAATCCATGTCCATAAAAAGGTAGAAAGATAAGTCGAACCCATATCTGCTGGAAAGGCTGCCACTCACGGTGGCGCCAACCACTAAATATATATATATATATATGTATATAAATACACAAAGGGAGAAAATCAGTCATATAAATAGACTTTAATGCCTAAGCTTTCGACACCTTTCAGGTGTTGTCATCAGAATAAAACTAATTAGGCATACAGGAATCAAAGGCAATATATAGCAAATGAGAAAGGGGGAGGGGGTGGGTGATTTAATAAGGTGGCGCTGCTAATACTAAGAATGCCAGGGAGCTGACTGAATCATGGCTATCAAATGAAAATGCCATTAACAGACATTGGGACATGAACCCAGCATATGCAGGCTTAAAAAGAAGAATTTTCAAATAATAAAAAAAGACCAATATCCTGTGAACTGTACCTTGCTAAGCATCCATGCATCCAAAGGGTGACTCTACAATAACTAAAATCAGACAGAGGCATGACACTACCTAACTTTCAATTTTATTGCTGGGTGGCAAATATTTGGCCATAAACACTGGGGCCTCATGCATAACATAGAATTCACACTAAAATATGGTGTACAGGAAAAAGTATAAATGTGTGTATGCACAAAAAAATTCAGATGCACAAAACTGTGCGTAAGCGAATTTCCATGCACTTCATCTGCATAAATCCCAGTCAGCGTGAAAAGTAATGCACGTGCACGCAACTGCCGTCCTACCCCGACTCCTCCCATAATTTTAATAGCAAATAAATATAAATATCACTTTACGTTCAGCTTTGGTTAAAAGACAATGGCAAAAGCACGTGAAAAAACAAAAATTTGGCAAATGCAAAGTGGAGGCAAGGAAAATGTACTATTTGTTGACTAAAGCAATGGTATGAACAATAAAAAGAAGTTGATTGAAGTTGAGTGACACAGAGTGGTGGAGAAACTCAAAAGTTTAAGTTCAGAAAGTTGCACAGTGCCAAAATCAAAAAGAAGTAGTCAGATATCAAAGTCGCAGTGAAAAGGCAAGTCGTAGCCCACCATCTGAGTGTCATATGAAAGTGTATTAGGGTACAGAGAAAAGAAAAAAACACAGTAAAAAAAAAGGTTGAAATGTCCATTTTAATCTCATAGTTTATTTTTTCATTAAAGTAGAACGTCATTAAGTTAAACTTGAAATCAATGTTTAATAGAGTTTTTCAGATCCCATCGTAACTAAAGTGGCATGCTTTGTATTCTATATGTTCTTCTATGTACTCTATGTGTATGAATCACTACGTGCTTCTTAAATGGGTGTTCTCTTACACTGACAGGACAGAGAATATATTACATTCATGATATTACAGCCCTCTGAACAATTTAAATACTAAGATGTATACTTTGATATCACTTTCATGATGAAATGAACTAAAGCATGTATTAAACATGGAACACGGCAACACAGGGGTAATGATGAGCTTGCACCCTGTCCAAAGATTGTCCCTGCCTCCTATGAAACGATTTATTGCAGCAGTACTATCTCTTTCAAATGTACCAACCCTCAATTCCTGTCCTTCCTTTTCTTTCTCCATGTAACCGTTATACAATAATAAAGCTTAGAACGCCGATTCTTCCAAACATTTCAGAAACATTGAAATATCTTCATTGTACATGTGTAATAAGTCTATCCAGTCTATGCAGGGGCACGCCAGTCCCATCAATCTTACAGCATGAGGCAGGAACAACCCCATCACTAACACTGTGCCACCGTGCCCCCACATGTTTAATTATTAACAGTATACATTATTTAAATTAAGTTAAAAATGTATCTGTATAATGTAATATAGGTACTTTAATGTATTTCATCTTAAAAATGATATCAAGAGCTCCTAGGAGACAGGTCTTGGAAATCTAAATCGACTTAGAGGCCAGTTGTCGTCATCTGTTAAATACACGCTCTCTTCTATTGAATTGAATCAAATTCCTTTAGGAAAAGCTCTGAAGTATTTACCGAATGGGAGAACTTCAAATTGACTGTGTGAATATCTGAGGCAGCGTATGGTAGATGCTGTATCCCGATTATCCTCTGCGCTCTCAACACAACCTGTGGTAGAGCTTTTCGATCAGCTGCTATACAGCTGTGATTCCACACTCAGATTCAGAGGGTTAAAATACCCTGAGTGGCGCACTGTGAATAGCAACGCTAAAGCAGCTATGGTATTTGGAATAGTTTGGCCATTTGGTGGACCATTATATTGTTACAGGTTGATTGCAATCAGATGCTTTAAATTTATAAACATTATGCAGTTAATTTCAGTGTAGTTGATAAAGCCGCATCAGGGATGTAAATCTAAAAAAGAAAGGTAAACCACACAAGAACAGTAGCACTGCTTTGACGCTGGGTATCGCCAGTTTGCAAAACTGAGCCAAAAACTTGCGTACATCATTGATTGAGCTGGCATGAGAATGTACATGACTTTACACCAAGTTTAGTTTTTATACATTGCAATGTGAGCGTGGAAATGGGCCTATGCAACATTTTTGTGCGTACACATCGTTTATATATGAGGCCCTTGGACATCAACACAAATCAATGAATATACACAAACCTGGTCTGCAATTGAATTAAAATCTTGCATTACTCCTATATAATCCCAGCTCTGTGCCCCAGTAAATACAAAGTATCATCAATACACTAATAATCCAGTTGCCCTTCATTCACTCGAAATATGGAACAAGTGTAGGAAACGTTTTAAGACAGAGAAGCTCTTATGTGTTACACCTCTACATGACAACCACGTTTTTCCACTCTCTCAAACATCCACAGTATTTAATGCTTAGAAAATGTCTGGGATGAAAACATTTAGAGAATGTTTTGTACATCAATAATGTTTTCCATCCTACAAGAAATTTAATTTAACTTCTCATCAACACAATTTTTCCACTATTTTCAAGCTAGAAACTTTGCTAAACTGAACCTGCCCAATTTTCCTCAACTTCCTCCTATTTCTATTCCAGAAGAAAAATTGATCAGTCTTAAAGACTCAAATAAGATCTCCACAATTTGTAAAAAAAACATTTTAAAGTCCCTTCTTTTCAAAGATTCCAGGGCAAAATGGGGAAAACATATTTTACTTAACATTTCAGAAAATGAGTGGAATGCAACCACGCACAGAATACACTCTAGCTCCAACAAAAATCTTTGAATGTCTATCAGACAGCTTTGGTGTCACAATTACTCCTAACCCATTAACAGCCAAGTTTGATGTCCTCCAAGATGGGAGAAGGACTAACAAATCATAATTGCCTTTATATCACCACTAGCATGTAGAAATTACCTTGCTCAACTGTAAGAATCCCAACCCACCACCTTTAAGTCAGTGGGTAACTGAAGTTGGAAAAAATCTAATTCTTATTCAGATGATCTGTTCCAAACATTTTAAAAATATGGCAGGATCTAATCAATAACTTTTTGAAATAAGCTTCTACATCTCGTAAAAGGATACTTTTCCTTCCTTGCTGCTTCAAAGATTTGCTTTGTTGGCCGGCTCCCCTCTGTTTCTTGTTTTTTTTGGGTGGGGGTTGAATTTTGGTTTTGTTAAGTTTGATTTGATTGTATGAATTGTTACTTGCTTTTAAGTAAAATTAATAAAAACAAAAAAGGAGAAATGCAATTATATATCTGCACCATAAAGCTTATTCTCAATTGGACAAACCTAGCAGTACTGTGAGGATTATGTTTCTTGATTTCTCCCGTGCCTTCAATACCATCCAGCCATGCCTACTAAGATGTAAGCTCAGAGATATGCAGGTGGATGAGCCAATGCTGTACTGGATAATGGACTATCAATCGATGAGATTTAACAACTGTCTTACTGATATGGAGGTGAGCAACGCTGGAGCACCACAAGGAACAGTCCTGTCTCCTTTTTTTCAGTTTGTACACCAGTTTATCCAAAATATCACCAGGTTATGCAACTTGCAGGAATCCTCAGATGATTCTACACTTATGGAGTACAGTATACTACTAAAGGGGATGAGACAGAGTATAGGATTCAGATGAAGAACTGTGTTTCTTGGTGCAGAAAGAATTGTTTGCATCTTAACATCAGCTAGGCTTTTGCTGCACCAACAAACCTCTATGTCTGGACACTATTCTAGAAGTGGATGTAGCAGTGATTCACTCCTACAAGTACTTGGAAGTCCCCATCAGGTTGGACTGGTCCCAGAACATGGAAGAACTGTATAAGAAAGGGCAGACGAGGTTCTTTTCTCTTAGGAGACTGAATTCCTTTAATGTGGGTAGTGACATCCTTCATATTTTCTATAACTCTGTGAATTCCATTGTGATTTTCTATGCTGTAATGTGCTGTGCTGGTAACATCAATTCTAGATAGGTCCGCCAAATCAGCAAGCTAATTAAAAAGGAAAGGCTCAGTTACGGGAAGGACTCTGGACCCCCCCTGGAGTTAACTTGACCCCTTGAAAGTAATTCTAACTCTGGATTCTGTTCAGCAATGCTAACCATTGTGCCATTATACTACCCTATATTTACAGAATAGCTATAGGGCCAGTAAAAACAAAATCACAGTTTTCGAAAGGTCTATAGCTTTTTATTCTTAGATTCGGAATATTTAAATCTCTGAAATCTCTGTTTGGTTTTGTGGGAGACTAGAGATCTCTTTCAGTCTTTTCTGCGTTATACTTGTGGCTTTTTTGTGAGGATAAAGTATATAGAGCACCCAAGCTCATAGACTTTTATCGAAATAGTAAATGTCACTCAATCTTTTCTAATCAGTGTAAACATGAGGGAAATCCTAAAGTTATTAAGAGGGGTAAAGCCAAGCAGAGCAGAATAAAGTTCAAGTCTCATTTTTCTACATGTAAGTTTTCCTAATCTTAACTAAAACTTCCAGGATATGCTAATATCCTGACTATGGGATATTTTGGTCACTTAACACGTCACATGACCTCTCTAAACCACACATATTCATGAATCACAGTTAAGCAAAATTGTGTTCATCTAAGTTCTTTTTCCTAAATATCAAGGTTTTCCTTTTGCTATTTATTTACAAACATACAAGTCTACCTCAACACTTTATCCTCTAAACTGACAAGCCCCTTTTTGTTTTTCCTCCTGTGGAACTTTGTTTCTTCTGTTTTCACTTCTACTGTAAACTGTAAAGTTTTTTTCTGTAGCTCAATTTTGTTTATTTATTACATGAACTTTTCTGTTATTTTACCCAAACTAGTGGTAACTGTGACTTGCATCAAACATTTACAGTATTAGTTACCCAGCCAATGAGGAAGCTCCTCCTTAAAACATGAAACTATCAGCTATTACAAATGTTTCAGTGCATTTTTGGTCTTTAATGGCAGCACAATAATCTTCCTGTAATTCTTTAAAATGGGATATGGATACCCAGACATTATTCCAATCACAAAGAAAAAAGATTATCTATGCCAAAGCACAAAGTCATTAGTCAAGACTTTCACATGTGCCATATGTAAACAACAGATAGCTAGCTTTAACCTCCTTCACATCTCATGCTAATTTTCTTCATTTACAAATGAAAGTAAAAAAATAAAATACACTGCTCATTTTTTTCCTCATAGACAATTTGGGTGCACATTTGTCCATATTAGGCACATTTCCATGTTTGCTAAATTGCTTTATAAATCAACATTTAGAAAAAAAAGAAGCATCTTTTATGTATAATTCAAATTTCTGGAAAAGTACAGTAAATTTGCTAATATAATAAATATGACAAATAACATACTTACTCATTATATGGGCCCTAAGGTTTTGCTTTGATAGTAATCATCCATCAGTTCTCTGAACACAGTTTGTAGAAGTTTTCTAGCTGCAAAGCCCACAAAAGGCAAAACATTTTCCAAAGGAATAGAGCAAGTAATGTCACCAACCTTTATTCATCATACAAACACTTATAATGAAAAACTGCATACATGTATATATCTATCTAGTATTAATATTTTAGTAGAGAACTCAGTTTTTCGAATTTGTATGTAGCATTCAATTACACAGTATTTCTTCATTGCTTCCACACTGCTGGAGGAAACTTAGTTGACCCTTGAAAAGTATTCACAAATGATTTATTTATTTTGAGTAATTACTTTTACCATATTACATGTGGCATTTCTTTGCAACTTGGATGGGAAATGAGTCTGTAACATTATTGATTCAAATCAAGGACCTTAGCCATTTGACCACAATGCCAACTTATTATGGTGTATGCAATTCCAGCCCCAAATGGGCTGGCACCCAATGCTGAATGAGTTTACTAAGTTGCTGTTGCTAACAGATGTTCCACTGGCATGCTACAACCCTGATTAGAATATTCAACTTTCAAAATGGCTGAATGAATTCTGACAGCAGGGATCAGCATGCCACAATAATGACTAGTATCCACATTTAATCCTTGTGATACTATATATACTGTAGCTATTGCTGTAGCTTGTGTGTACAAACCATATTTATTCTTTCTGCAAATCAATGCAATTTTGATAAATAATCAAAACTAGCATATCTTTTTATCTTAAAGGATAACAAAGAGTATACACTCCAGGCAGAAACTTGAATCTGAGGTTTTACCATAGGACATTAGAATACAGTAGGTGGATCCAAACAAAAAGTGGGGGCTTCCTGTTGATTTCAGGTGGAGGGCAATCTACAATATCAAGGATGCCTAGGAAAGAGAATACAACCGTTGTAAGAGTTTATACCAGAACAGAGCAGATTATTCCCACTTTGGATAGATAGAACCTGGTGTCCTAGGGATGTCATACTGCCTGGAGGCATAAAAATATTGGCCTTTAAGGGCTAGTGAGGACTCTGAAATAATGAGGCCTTATGGACCATAATTGAGAGATGGAGAGCTCTAACATAGTTTTAGTGTGACTAACGGGCCACTCTTGAAACAATGGCAATGTTAGACTCAGGAAGTTACTCGGGAATGGGATTTAAACTGCCTCAGAAAAATCAAGCAAAAGAGAGAGAGAGAGAAAAAGAATGAAAAGTCAAAACAATAGTTTTGTGGCAGAAGAAAAACAGTGCAGCAAATGGCTGGGGTTCATGCCCGGTCGGGACACCAGGAAGATGGAAGGACCGGGAGAGGAGCAGTACCTCCCCTGGAGCACAAGAAGGCAGTTGCCCTGGTGGGTGTTGGGGTCACAGGAACTGAGCTTGGAATCTCAACCATGTGGGAGCCCATGTCCACCGCCAGGGGGTGCATGGACATTGGCTAAGCCCTGGACTGCAGCACTTCTGCCACACCAGGAAATGCTGCAGGAAGGTCATGAGGGATCACCTGGAGCACATCTGGGTGCATTATAAAAGGGGCTACCTCACTCCATTCAGGAAGCCAGAGTCAGGTGGCAGACGACAGAGCTTGTGGGAGAGCAGTGGAGACAGCAAAGGAAAATACAGTTTATTACAATACAATACAGTTTATTTTTGTATAGCCCAAAATCACACAGGAAGTGCTGCAATGGGCCTTAACAGGCCCTGCCTTTTGACAGCCCCCCAGCCTTGACTCTCTGAGAAGACAAGGAAAAACTCCCAATAAAAACCTTGTAGGGAAAAATGGAAGAAACCTCGGGAAAGGCAGTTCAAAGAGAGACCCCTTTCCAGGTAGGTTGGGCGTGCAGTGGGTGTCAAAAGTAGGGGGTCAATACAATACAATATATAGAACAGAACAATTCCTTAACACAGCATAATAATAAAAAATTTAGAAGTACGGTTTAACAGTAGATGATATGACATAATTAGGTTTGGATATCTTTAGAGTCCTGGAGACCTCATCCATCTAGCTGCCTCCCCATTTGGCCATGCCACGGCTGAAACGTTGCTCCGATGAAAGGACCCCTCTTTCCCATGATTCCTGTGATCCTCCATCAGGGATGACTTTACCATAGGCAGGCAAACAACTTGGCAGGTGGGCCGTGGCACCAATTGCCACATTTGGGTACCGAGAAAAGAAACAGAATAGGTGAGGGTTAGTATTCAAATATAATTATCATGTTACTTATGTTATAGTGCTAAAAGTAAAGTAAAGTAAAAAGCAAAGTAAAAGGACTGAGCATTGTGGGTGAATTGTGCACTGTGTGTGTGCTCTATAAAAGGCAAAAGAAAATTAAAAGTGTGCGCTTTTGGACATTCTGAGTCGGTCTCTGTGTTCTGGGCATCTTTCACAACAGTAAGAATTGAAGGAGAGAAGATATGATGAGAACTGAGGTAGTCAAGTGGACGAAGCGGTTAAAGAAGGATTAAAATCTCTGTCTATGCAGGCAAACGTTGGACAGACATGTATTTAGAGTGTTGTGTCTACCTCTGGGAAACTATCTTATTTTAGGAAAATACCGTACTATGTATTGCAGTGGTATGGTAGTGTGTTATTCTATGTTAGTATGGTACAAGGAGGTAACATCTACCATGATTTGAATAATCACTGACTTCTTTAAGTATTCTTTGTTAAAGATTCTGTCCTGGCGATGTATTTGTATTTATCCTATTGGTACTTTGTTTTCTATAATCACTGAATATTTTAGCAGTTCCCTAATAGTCTTGGTAGTTACTAGCACGGTTATTGACTTCTAACTGTTGAACTACTACAAGCTCTAAGGACCGAATTTTGTGTTATTAGTAATATACAGTATTATCCAAATACCTTTTGGCATTTTTAAATTCCTCTTTGATTCATTACTCCCATTATTCAAATTTGATTCTTGTATTTAGTGTTTTAGCTCTGGTAAATGGAAGACATGGAGAAAAGCAACTACTAGACTTGAGTGTTTTTTTTACGTCGTACCTATTATATAAAGCAATGAGTCAGAACTACCTAAGCCAAAAAGAAGTAATGCTATTCTGAATGGACCACAGAAAAACCAGTATGTAATGTGAAAACGATCAAGTAGGTTAGGCATGAATAGCCACTACACAAGGAAATCTAGTGGTCCGTGAGCAGAGAGTGAGGGTATACAATGTCAAACCTTAAGAGGATACCACATTAATAGAATCTGTGATGATGTCCAGCAATATACAGTGATGCAGAATATGTAACAGGAAAAATTAAAAATATGCTTGACAACCATTGCAGCACAAGACATGAATTGTAACTGATCCTGCAGCAGGCAGTATGCCACGTCAAATGCTAAAAACAAGAGTATGCTCCTTCAGCTATGCATTTTCCGGGTGCCTTCCTTTCATATTCTTGTTTTTTTTTTTTTTATTTATGCAACATCATCATCCCTTCTGTAATCCTCCTAGATGAAATTGACATCACAATAAAAGTGCTAGTCCACATTTCCCAGCTATTCCTCTTCTTTCTGAGCATTTCCTGAGTGTAATACATTTTCCAAAAGTTTATATTGAATACATATTTTGAACCTCAATGATTCAGAATATATCATTATTTGTATGCTAAGAATAGTTTTATAAATGTTGGTATTTTTAATGTTATTTTTTTCCCTTCTGTGATGCCATTTTGTTTAGCAGGTGCCACTATTTTGGTCTACCACTGATACCCCAGGGTACTAAAAACATGTACCAGCCAGCTCTGCATAGTCTTTCATTACCTGTTCTTCCTTTCTTTGAATTTGCAGAAGGTTCTCCAGATGTGGAAAACATCTTTCGTGGGCTCAGTTCCAAAGTAAGGGCATGCCAGTGATCCCAAGAACTTCAGACTAATTGATGTTACATCATAAACACTTTTGAGATGCTGGTCCTAAAACAGCTACAACCCTTGGTTTCTGGACCCACTGCAGTTTGCCTTTCAAACACAGGAGGATGCTCTCATGTACATGCTCCACAGAGCCTACTCCCACATGGACAAAGCTGGCACCACAGTCAGGATAATGATCTTTGACTTTTCCAGTGCTTTTAACAGCGTTCTGCCTTATCGACTAGGGAAAACATTTAAGGCTTTGAATCTTGATGCTCCCAAAATCGCCTGCCTGACCAACAGACAGCAGTTTGTGAGGCTGAGGGATTGTGTGTGTCAGAAACGGTGGTGTGTAATACTGCAGCACCTCAGAGAACTGTCCTGCCTCTCTTCCTGTTTACCCTCAGCGTAACAGACTTCCAGCACAATACCAATGCTTGCCATCTACAGATATTCTCAGATGGCTCGTCCATCACAGGCTGCATTAATAATGGAGACTAGTCAGAGTACCGGAAGGATGTGGAGGACTTTGACTTGTGGTGTAGGGACAACAACCTGCAACTCAACATCAGCTAGACAAAAGAGCTGGTGGTGGACTTTCAGCGTGCCAAGAAGCCACTGAGACCAGTCCCCATTCAGGGGGAGGACATAGTAGTGCAGAGCTACAAGTACTTGGGAGTTCACATAAACAACAAACTGGACTGGTCTGACAAGACAGTGGCTCTGTACAAGAAGGAGCAGAGCAGACTGTACTTGCTTAGGAGACTCATGTCTTTTGATCTGTACAATAAGCTGCTGGAAATGTTCTACCAGTCCATAGTAGCCAGTGAGGTGTTCTACACTGCAGTCTCCTGGGGAAGCAACCTGAGCACAGAAGAATCAAAGCTCCTGAATAAATGTATTAGGAAAGCCTGCTCCATCACAGGCCAAACCCTGGACACATTTGAAGCTGTTGTGGAAAAGAGGATGATGGCAAAATTGGGTGTCATAATGAAAAATCCCCTCCAGGAGTTGGAGCACGTTTAGCCACAGGCTCATTCATTATGGTGTGCTAAGAAGTGCCCCTGGAGTTCTTTTCTGTTCAGTGTTATCAATTCATTGCTTCCACCCAATATATTTGTTAAATTTATTTTTATTTTCTTATCAATTGATTGATTGATTGGTTGTATTATCTGTCCTGTGAGTCTTTATCCTTGTTTTTATGTTTCTGCCATGGGATTAATAAAGTTTATCTAATCTAATTTAATTTAAAGAATCAAGGTCAGTGTTGCTAGGAGTTTGTACTTGTATGTTACTTAGCATATTCCTGTACCCATTACATTAAGAGTCTTGCAGCTAAGATGGATTAGTGCAATGAGGACACGCAACAACAAGATTGGTGCATTAAAAGTTGCATTGTGCAATTATATTCAAACAAGTAGTGTCAATAGAAAAAGTACAGTGCAGTTAGTGTTCTTTAAAAAAAGAAATAATCCCAAAATATTCTGATAAATATAAGTGCTCATTAGTGGTAGTTAAAAATCAGTCAATAAATAGATAAATCTAAACAAGGGTTAAAATTCAAATATAATTTGAAAAAATAAAAAATCAGGAACTCCTTCTGTGTTCCCTGAGACTAGGCGCCTTTCTTTTATGTCTTTTCCTCACTCACCCATCAGGTATCCTCAGTGAGGCTGAGACACCAGCATGCAGAGTATGGTTTGTATCCCTGCCACCTCAGCCAGTCACCGTTGGGACACCCAAGCCAGCTGCATCATCACACCGCCATCTTTATAGCTTCTCTAGGAAGATCTCTCAAATCATTTCAGTCAATTCCACTCCCTGAATGTTTAACAGGAGTGACCCACGCCTTGAGTGATGCTCCCTTTGCTCCCTATGGGGTCACCTCCTCACTGTCATGCCTGTCCTCTATACCAGCTTACGTTCGCCATCTGAGCTCTTTCTTTTTCCCAAATGTCTGCTTCTTAATTTACTTCCATTTTCTTTTTTTTTTTTTCCTCTCATGTTTCGTTTCCTTCCAAGCTGCATCATCAGTGTCGGTATTTAAAACCCATGTTGTGCAGTTCTGCATGTTTGTGGATACATACTAAAAGAATAGCTCTTTGAATTATAGTTGTTCTGATCTCACTACTACGTTATCATAGATATTCAGGCAGCTAAAGTCCTCCCTTTATCAATATGACGACTCGGAGACTGACTTGACATAAGGTTTACAAATCTCCAGTTTATTAATAAAGAGCAGGTGTGAAACTACAAGTAAAGAAATATAATATTCATCATGCAAATAACAAACAGCTTGATAACACCTTTAATCTATAAGTAGCAGTACAGAACTGTAACATTTTACAAATATACACTTAACGACTAGGCTACCATAGGATTAAATATCCATCCATCCATTATCCAACCTGCTATATCCTAACTACAGGGTCACGGGGGTCTGCTGGAGCCAATCCCAGCCAACACAGGGCGCAAGGCAGGAAACAAACCCTGGGCTGGGCACCAGCCCACCGCAGGGCACACACACACACACACACACAAACAACAAGCACACACTAGGAACAATTAAGGATCGGCAATGCACCTAACCTGCATGTCTTTGGACTGTGGGAGGAAACTGGAGTACCTGGTGGAATCCCACTCAGACCCGGGGAGAACATGCAAACTCCATGCAGGGAGGACCCATGAAGCAAACCTGGGTCTCCTAACTGCGAGTTAGCAGCATTACCCACTGAGCCACCATGCCACCCAGGATTAAACAGGCAGGATGAATTTCGCTGTATGTATTTGTGGCAGATACATTACCTACATCAGGGACACCCCACAGTAAGGCGGCTCAGTAAGGACAAAAAATCACAAAGCATCCATATCTGAACACAACAACAGCTCACAAAATTGGAATGGTCAATAATTAAGCATTTTACCCATCCCAACAAACATGACAATAGTGACTTTCTGACTTCTGATTTTGTTTTTTCTCCTAAAACTTTAAAGAAAGATAAGATCGATCTCATAGTTTTGACCTTTGCTTTGGCTCTGGATTATGATTAATTTCCTGGACCTGGCTCAGTTTCCTCACTTATATTTCTTTGAATTGGTGTCAGAACACTAGCTGCACAACCTTGTAAGGTGTGATTTGAAACCGTTACTTTGACAGAAGCTGAAAATCATTAAACAAACAGAACTACATCTAAACAAATAAAAATACCTGTTTTTAATCAAAATGTGCAGAAATTTTACAGGTTAACCTGGGCACAAATTTAGGTCATGGCTGTGATTATCACTTTTGGCAGGTTTTTCTAGTTATTTAGGCTCTGGCCTTAACCCTTGTTAAAGATTTGGTCTGCTGCTAATACTTTCCTCCATCTCTTGGTATTTTGTGGCTCAAATTGTACTCTGAACACCTGCCTTGCTTCATGCTATTCAGCACAGCTGGGTTACTCATCTTGCATATTGAACACATGCTAATAAGTGAAGAGCATTGCTATCAACAAGACTTAAATCAAAGTAGAGAGCATGTCCTACCTAAAGTTTTACACTTCAAATTGGAGTTCTTAAATGATTATTAGATGTGCTACATGACAGCCAGAGGCCAATGAATTAAGGGGTACAAGGACATTACAGATAGCAGGAGTTCCCTCATCAAAGCCTTTTTCTACTTGTTCTTCAAAGACTTCAGTCATCATTTGGTTCGGATATAGAAATATGAAGGCAGTAAAACCAGCTGGTGCCCTACAGAAATGCACTTGAGAACCTCTTATGACAGCCAAACAAAACAGAAAACTTGGCTAGGATTGTAAGATATGACAAAGACAAGATCATTTAACATTTATATTATTGTTTCTACACATTACTTAGATTTTTAATCCAGTTAAGCAGATGATGTAAAAATGTTTAAAATGTAAAATGACACCTAATAAGATATTCTGTAAAATATAATGTAAAATGATCCTTTAGATTTTACACCACCCTAATAACATTTCCACAAGATTAAAGACAGCACATGGAATAAATAAAAAGTATTAAAATATCTGGATAAAAAACACATTTGAATTCAATTCACATTGTACATTAGTTTGTTTTTCCAAGGAATTTGCTCTCTATTACTTGCTAGAAAAAAAAAATGACAAGAATAAAAAAAATTCTATGAAAATGGTCTGGGCCAGCAATGATCAAAAATATATGAATAACATTGTGAGAGTCATTAGATAAATACATAGGCTTTGTAGACAACAGACATCTCAGAAGAAAAGAAATTCAACAACATAAAATGATTTACCTTTGGCATCTCGGAGTTCATGAACCCAGAACAAACCAGACACAGATGATGCAGAAAAATATAAAATCAGTTTATTACATACAGTGCCAATAATCATTATCCTGTGACAAGCAAATAATATTAAATAAAGACACTCCTCAAGCAATGACACATCCCAAAAATAATGTGCAAAAAGGATGAATAAATTATAAAAGAAAAAAACCTAAGGCAACCAGATTCTTTTCCCTCTGAAATAAACTTCTTTCAACATCTGCAATAAGATGCTGCAGATGTTCTATCAGACGGTTGTGGCGCGCACCCTCTTCTACGCGGTGGTGTGCTGGGGAGGCAGCATAAAGAAGAGGAACGCCTCATGTCTGGACAAATTGGTGAGGAAGGCAGGCTCTATTGTAGGCACGGAGCTGAACAGTTTGACATCCGTGGCAGAGCGACGGGCGCTGAGCAGGCTTCTGTCAATCATGGAGAATCCACTGCATCCACTGAACAGTATCATCACCAGACAGAGCAGCAGCTTCAGCGACAGAAGCGACATTGTCCTGCTCCACTGACAGACTGAGGTAATCGTTCCTCCCCCACACTATGCAACTTTTCAATTCCACCTGGGGGGGGCAAATGTTAACATTATATAAAGTTATTGTCTATTATACCTGTATTTGTATCACTCTTTACTTTAATATTGTTTTTTATCAGTATGCTGCTGCTGGAGTATGTGAATTTCTCCTTGGGATTAATAAAGTATCTATCTATCTATCTATCTATCTATCTATCTATCTATCTATCTATCTATCTATCTATCTATCTATCTATCTATCTATCTATCTATCTATCTATCTATCTATCTATCTATCTCTACATTCCTCCATTAAAGTAGTTGTATGAAAACAAATCTCCAAAAATAATCCACTAATTAGTTTATCACACAACCCCAGAATCTACATCCACTTTAAATGTTTCTTGGAGGTCTCCACTACAGGCACTGCTTTGACTTTAAATCTCTGCACCCATTTCAAAACAAATTTTTGTGTATCTTTTTAAAGAGCTTCTATAGAGTGGTTTTAAACTCTTTTTATTCACTTGAACCTTGTATCGTTTAGATCATTTTTTTTTAATCCTATCAAAAAAGCTACAATACTTGTATACTTTTAATTAGGATCAAAAGGCACAATCACTTTGAGGAAGACAACCGCTTATTGATTATTCTTATAATCATTGTTAGTTCAACGTGAAGGGAGGCCTTTACATTTGAGATGCATGCTGAGCTGAGCATAGAGAACAGTGACAGAGAGCAGAGACGAAACAACAAAAGAAAGAAGAACCCAAAGAAATCAGTAAGATGTCAACAAATCTGAAGCAGCACTGCACCTGGACTGGAAAAGTCTCATGTTCCATCACCAGTATTTTCTACATAAGCCTAATTTCCTAATGTTTTAAAACTCTTTTCAAATACATTTCCTCCTTTTGCTCCCTATGGTTTTACTGTGTTTTATTTAATTTTGCTTTATAATAATATTGATTTTATACTTTTTATCTACCAATGCTACCATTGGTTTGACTGTGTTTTTATTAATTTTGCTTTATACTAATATTGATTTTATGCTTTTTATACTTGATTTTACATTTTTGGGTCAAAATCTATTGTTAAGAGCACCTGGTGTAGGTATTTGCTATATTCTTACTGGGGTGAGCAGGTACCTGTTTTGATAATTGTCACAGGTGTAGCTCACGTCTGAAGAAAACCATTTGGTCTGCTTGTGCAGAGTTAATAAGACTCTCATCTTCTCATCTTTGGGGCAGCTGTCCACTTACAGGTAAGGGTACACATGTGATGCTATACCTAACACTCACATGAGCACTATAGTTAACAGTAACTATGGCGTAGGTGAACCAAAATAACAAACCTAGGATTTTCCATGATAATGAAGGTATAGTGTAAGACCGCCTGGTGTGGGTGATTGCCATATTCCCACAGGGGTTAGCAGCTGAGAGGGGATGCCTCCAATAAAAAAATGGCATGGTGAGCAGGCACTTGTTTTGGTGATTGGCACATGTGTAACTGTTTGGCCCATTGTGCTGAGCTGGTAAGTCTCTTTGCTTAAAGCAGCTGTCCATGTGCTGATAAGGCTGTACACTTGGAGTGCTATAGAGAAGCTATATTCAGGCTAATTTCCATAACAATACATTCCCAATCTCACATGTCACCTCCCTTCTCTCACAATCTCTTTCTCTATAAGCTTTTTCCAGGGTAGCCCTTCATTCAGACTCCCCTCCAACTCTGAGCTTAGTGAGTGTGTGAACTCAAGATGGCTTTAAACTCTCCTTAATAAGGAAAATCCTAGATAAGCCCCAATTCCAGTGTCAGGGTCAGCCCCATTATTGAGACATAAGGACAGAGTTCCTTGCATTCTGGAGTCATTAAGTCCCTTAACAAGGCCACCACTTTAAAAGACATCTCTGTCCCTGTTCTGTCATATTGGAGACATACTGTATGCTACTCTCTGTCAACCTAGAGGTCTGTCAGCCTTCTGCCAGCCCTCCCCGACATTGCTTCTTTTTTTATTAAGAGCACCCAGCATTCCTGACAACTGCAAGGTTACCTGCCCTTTAGTGTCTTAGGGAAACGTTACATATTAAATTCCAGACCACACCTCACTCCATATTTTCTAGGTGTCCTTTTTCACGTCCTTGTTGGACATCCCTTGCCCCAGTTAAGCTGCACGCTACTAGTGTATGTTTCCTTGGAATTCCTATAGCCTTGCTGGGCCATTCCACAGTCCTATAGAAAATATAGAGGCACATCTTTGAAAATCAGTATATAGAGAGAAAGAGAAAAATAGTACATGTAATCTTAATTTCTTGCTTTAGGAAGTCATACTCTCATTGGTAACAGAATACATTTTCCCTTTTGAAAAAGAGACTGGCACATTCAAGTTGATAGAATGACTGAAATGTCTGCAAGTAGCAACAAATTATTTTGAAGAAAGTGTAATTATTCCTATAAAAAACATAGAAGATGAAACTGTTAACTTAAAATTACTTTTTCTAGGAACAACACACCCTTTGATTTATTCAGAATGTGAAGGGGAGATTATTTGACTCCTTAAAGGACAGAAAGAACCATTTTATAAAAACTGCTTTCTGCAGTTACATTATTCTACTGATTGAACTCACTAAACTGATCTAAATGATGTATTAAATTTAATGTTATGGTTAACTTTATTAGTAGTTTTAGTGTAATTTCATTTTATGCATGATTTCTTCTACTTGGATTCTGGCACTGCCTCCTTTGGGAAAGACATATTAAAAGTAATAGACAGCTCTTCATCTTAGTGATGGGATATTGAGCTACTTTTACTTTTCAGGGATTGAAGTGATGCTGCTAATGTGCCTGCTAAATTTAATTAGTAGACAATGTACATGTCTTGTCGGGAGTCGGTAAATGATAGAACTCTGACACCTTGGATAATAAGTCAATTAATCAATTGGTCAAGCTTAATTTTATATAATGCCTTTCACAGTATTCATTTTAAGAGAAAATAGCAACCTTGCAGTTCAAGAACCACAGCTATTCCTGCTGTCAGTTTTGACCACCAAAGTTGTAGCAGAGGGAGGTACAAACACAACCACTCAGTTATTCAGTGTGGATATTTATCAGTTCCTACTGTGAAGCTAATTTCTCAATGCCATAAGTAGTTCCTTCACCGGAAGAACAATGACTTCTGCCAAACAAGTCAGATTTAGTTTCCTTTTATAGCTAGGGCACTCAGTCAAAGAGAACTTCTCATCCTTCTGTTGTAACATTGATTTTTACATAAGTGATGAACCCATTATGGATAGGTTGCTCAATTACTTGTCATTCAGATTTCACCACCGCTTACAACAATTGTCAAATCTAAACTGACCAAGGCTATGTACCTGAGACTACGGGGATATCCTCGAGCTCCCATAACCCTGTATTTGATGAAAGGGTTCAGAAAACGGGTAGATGGATGGATTGTAAGACAAGAGGAAGCTTTAATTTCTAAAAAGAAACACTTAGCCAAATGAGATTTTCATTTAGCACATCATTTTAAATTAATGGAAATTAATTACATCTATTTTGAGTTTGTTAGTATTCAACACTTTGGCAAGCTTTTTAGAATACACTATGAATAATTATTTTCATCAATGCATACCCAGTAGTATTTACTCAATGTATTCAAATTTAACAACTATAATAAAATATTCTTAATTGAATCTTATTCAAGCAACACAATGCAGGATGCATGTTGAGAAGTGTTGTAGACTCCTGAACTAAATCCTCTGTTTTATTTAAGAAGAATATAATATCAAAATATTGTTGCCCTTTATCATATTCTGCTCCTATCACCCAGCCTGTTATCCTCAAAGCCATGGAGCACATATTGCCCATAAATAAAATATTGAATGCAGTTTTGCAATTCCCTGTGTTATCCCCCTGAATGACAAAGGGTACTCCATGGGCAGCTAATGCATCCAAATCAATAAATTAAGATTTTTTTAACCATTTTTCATGTCAAGACACTGTCCCACTTTACCTAAATGCTGAAAGGCAACCATTCCCTAATAATTTAACAAAGAGACAAACACAAGACAGCAAGAGATGCAAGGTCCATGTGGCAAGATAAATTTTAATATCACAGAAAAGTCTGTGCTAGATGTTTAAGAAGACAGGGCAGTAGCTTTTTCTTGCTAAGGCAGAAATTATAATACACATACACTGTGACTTCTGGGTTAAAATAGGTGCAAGTGATTTATATGGCTGCTTCAAAATTCAATATCCATTACAAACAACATTTAAAGCAAATATAAGCAGAGTACCTCTCAGGGAATTACCACCTTATCATGTAACAGAGGTTTGTGTGGATTCTGTTCAGCCCGTGGAATAGTGGACATGCTCTTTACTCTCACAGGGATTCTGGAGTGGACATGGGAGTACGCCCAATTGGTCTACATGTGCTTTGTGAACATAGTGAAAGTGTATGACCGTGTTCCTTTAGGAATTCTGTGGGGTGTACTGGGAGAGTATGAGTTACCAGGGTCCCTAATACCCGGAAAAACATTAGCACCTTTTCCAGTAGGTGTGGGACTCCACCAGGACTGGGGTTTGTCTCCTATCCTGTTTGTGATTTTCATGGGGGTTCAGTTTGGTGGCTTTAGAATTACATAACTGCTACTTGGTCCTGTTGGCATAATCAGACTGTGAACTCCAGCACCCATTTGGATGGTTTGAGACCAAGTGTGAAGCAGTAGGGATGGGGATCAGCACATCCAAATCTGAAGCAATCATCCTCATTAGGGAAAATATGGAGATGCAGTTGCTATTCCGATCTGTAGTGGTGAAGAAGGAGCCAAATCAGAAGCCTTAGCAGTCAATTTACATCCCTATCCTCACCTATGGTCATGAGCTTTGGGTAATGACCAAATGAATGAGGTTGCAAGTACAAGTGACCAAAATGAGCTGGTGGCTTGGTTATCCCTAAGATATAGGGTACGAAGCATAGACATCCAGGAGATGCACTGAGTATCACCAATGACCATCCACAATGAGAGGAGCCAGTTGAGGTGGATTGAGCATCTGAAACGGATACCTCCTCCTGGATGTCTCCCTGTGGAAGTTTTACGGGCACGACCAACTGGGAGGAGATCCTGGGAAGACCCAGGGCTCACTTGGAGGATTATATCTCCCAGATGGCCTGGGGATCCCTCAGTATAAGGTGTCAGGTATGGCTATGGAAAAGGACATTTGAGCATCACTTCTAAGACTGTTGCCCCTGCCACCCAGCTTTGGATAAGCAGGGGAAAATGAATGAATGAATTAATTAATGAATAAACAAGCCAAGTATGTAAGAAGAGTATTTTAGGGTGTAAGATAATAGATAAATAAATGACATAAACCAAATATTCAAATTAGCAGAATAGATAATCAATGGATAGGAAATCAGGTTTAAGGTGTACATTTGAAATAGTTTTTTTGTTTAGTGTGTAATCCCCAAGAAGGAGCCAGCCATCTGGGTTTTAGACAATTATATTTTCACATACTACTTTTTTTGTCTTTACTAAAATATTTGTGTTAACTCCATACCTGCTGGTGAGTTGCATTATTGGCTAGAAGCATACGTTCAGAAGTATCAGACAGACCAAATGACAGAAACTAAAGAAAACAAAACTGACAGATTTCAGAGCCTCAGAAAACAAAGCAGAATGAGTTCTATAGGTTCAGTGTGTTTACATTACTTGAGGCTGACAGCAGTGTTTCAAGAAAATGAAACTTAATAGGCTATGGTATGAATGATAATGTATTTATATTGCTCATATGGGGGTCTAAGCAAACAGACGGTCTTGGTACTTCACACTTTTATTTTCCCATGAGGCTCAGTATTTTAATTTCTGCCAAACTTGAATCAAATGAAGTTCCTACTTTTCTCTCCGTCTATGCCATCTTAACACTGTGGCCTCACATTTCCAGATATCCTGGGTTTAGTTACCAGTGCAGTCACTAGCTGTGCAGAGGTTGCGTGTTCTGGTTTTACGTATGTTTCAAATCTCTCACTTTAAAAAAATGTGCATATTTCATTGAATGGCCCTCAGCTTTGGTCCCATGGGCTGGCAGATGCCTTCTGCCTGGTGCTGCAAAGATAAGTTATAGGATGTATGCATCTGCATTAAAGACACATACTGACAAACCTTCATAAGAGACATTTCAGTTTCTTGCTCAGATCAATTGGAAGGAAGACCCATATTGATGAATATTTGGCAAATCCCTTCAGTGTGAAGTGTTAAATCATTATATTAGGCAGAGATACCTCCCATACTCAAACTGAGTACAGATCTTACAGTCTATAGACCATCTAGTTATTCTTATTTTTTGTAATAAATTATATGTATTATTTTATAAAGTTAACTTACTCACATGGGTTTCCATAAAATGTTTTCTATTCCTGGATTTTTGCAAAGGGTTTCTTGATCCTAATTTTTGAAATGCACTGAGCATGCATTATTAAAACAATACAGGAATTTGAGAAAAGCTATCTGGATACTTAATGCCTTTTTTGTTATTGTCACAAACATGTTGCTGTGCAGTATCTCTAAGGGCTTTGAGCCTAAGAAATGCATTATTGTTCACTGAATCAAACTATGAAATTATATTGCACAATGCTGGTATGGTTTGGAAAACCATCCAGACTGTTGGGAGTTTATCTACACATTGCGATAATTCTTTTCTTTGCTTAGAGGATTAAATCATTTATCAACAGCAACAACAACAACAACAACAAAATCTGTTGTTCATACTTGCTTAAAATGGTCCTTTGAAAAATGTCTTGCACATTTAATGCATAAAAGAAGTTAGAAAAAGAAAACAACAAAAAAAAAAACTTACTTTGTGAAAAAAAAAAAAAAACTAAAACAAACAAACTTTAGTGCTGATTCCTCAAGCATAAATATATTAAAATCTCCAGGATGTCACCTATCAGGTCACTGCTTCCAGGCCTTTAATTTCTATGAAATTAAAAATACTTAATCCCCGCCTCCCTAACATAGTAGAGAAACAGCCTTTCCTAATTGAAACAGATTGTGGAGCTGAGTGCCCCTGAGATCGGCATGAAATCACGCCACAACTCACTGATAACCCCTTGGGATCATTCTACAATCTGCACCATATTTTTCATATCTTTCCATTGTCATATTTGTTCTTAACTCTTAGTGCTGCATGGCAACTGCACTAAATGAGATGATAGCAAGATAGAAATGCTACATGACCACCAATAAAGGAAGGCAAGTAAAAAGCTTACTTTTGTACTTTCTTGTGGAATGAAGCCTACTGTATGTCTTTGTACTGGTGTCAATTTAATGTAAGGGTTTTCTACATACTGTTCACAGATTTTTGTGAACAATTCAGAAATAGATAAAAATTTATTTGAGACCCTGCGATGTATTTGGAGATTCATCCAGGGTTATTTCTTGTGTAGTGTCTGATGTTGGTAATGTAGACTCTAGCACACTCCATTATACTAAATTGGTGAAAGTAGGCTCAGATAATAGATTACAGAACATGCTTTTAACCTACCAATTTGGGAAGAGTTGCAGTAAATGAGGGAGGCAACAACTCTTTCATCTTTACTATATTACAACATTTGAAACATAGCACAGATCTTTTTCTTCTTTTCTTTAAAATTGTGAAATAAATGAATGTGCACATGCTTGGCAAAGCAACAGTGAAGATTTTTTAGGACATTCAATGACTAGGAGTTTAAACCAAAAACTGGTCAGAAAGGAGAAATTGTGCATCAAAAACAAAACTTGTGTTAAAGAAATGTTCTTAAATTTCTCTTTATAGTTTCAAAATAAACATAGCACCAAATCCTTACACTGAACAGATGTTGAAGTCATAAGATACTTTGCCAAAGGTTAATTAACCCTGAATTTAAAATAAATGCAGCTACACACATTTGAGAAGCATTCCCATACTTGTTCCACCAGGAAGTGAATGACACTAACCTTTAATCTGGGGCAATGATGACATCACACATCACATACTTCCCATTATCCCATCCCAGTTATAAGCAAGAGTACATAAAATGGCTGTGCTCATGTAGAAACAAAATGGAAACTGAAAGCAAATTAGTTAAGTTAAAAACAACATCAAAATAAAAAAATAATAACAGAATTAATTTCTGCAAGGTACCAAATCCCTAATTACATCAAAGCAATGCCACTAAATACAACATTAAATCTGAAATAAAATACAAACTCTCTTCAATTATAACATCTCAAATTGTTGATTTAATCTACTTAGAAACAATACTGGATTGATTTTTTTCTTTCCCAACATGGTCATTGCTTGGCTGACAGAGGATGTCAAGGGCATTCCCAAGGATGCAAAGAGCAGAGGAAAGTCTCAAAGAAAACCACCTAAAAACCGACAGAATGCTCCTGTTTACCCATGAGGGAAGACTAACTGCTTAGTGAGTACAACTAGAAACCCTTATTGGATTTTTGATAAATCAATTAACAGTGGGGAAATCCCTAACTACCAGAAGTAGTCCTGTTATATAAAAAGGGTAATCAAGATGATCAAAGTAATTAGAGGACAGTGAGCTTAATGTGCACCACAGGTAAAACACTAGAAGCAGAAAAAGATCGAGTATCACAGGTGTATCAGCAAAATAGTCAGTATTGGCTTAGCCAGGGAAGATCATGTCTCCCTAACAGGATAGAAATCTATGAGGATGCAAAAAATACATACAATCAGAGAGATGCATATGATATTAACATTCTTGGTTTCCTGAGAGCCAGGTGAACATATTAAAAGTAGCAAAATTTCAGGATGCACACTGTAGGTGGGTACAAAATTACCTTAAGAGTTATGGTAAGTAGACCAGTTTTAGAATTCTGTGATGTAAAAAGTGGTGTCCCACAGTTATTACTGCTGGGGTCCATTGTGCCTATTAATCAATCTATCTATCTGTCTATCATATATATATACAGTAGACTGTATATATTTCTGAAAATCAAGGTAAATAATATTATATGCACCACTTTGATTTGTACCTTTTGTTGGTTCCTCATAGAAGGCTGACTGCTCACTTACACACCAGTTCTTGCAATGTGATGCTCAATCTTTTTCTTAATAGTTCCTTCAGTTGATTACCCATGATACATGTAAGCATGTTAAGCTTTTTGGCCTGTAGCTACTTGGATATACCTTATCACCCTCTTTTATAACTGCATAACATTTGCTATCTTCCAGTCCTTAGGGAGAATTGCAGAATATCATGTGTGTGCTTGGTCATCATATCATTGTGTGCACCATACTAATTCTTCATGTTCATCACTTATGGTAATACAAAAAGTAAATTAACCTTTATTTTCTAAAAATACCAATGCAACGTGTTCTGAATTATCCATTGTTTTTTTTGCCTTACAGCAAATGCTGCCAAAACAAGTTCTTAAACTCCACATTGGATTAAGACGATTGGAACATGGATGGCTGGACTTCATTGTGAGCTATTAATTACATTAGCCTCATATTAATTAACAAATTTCTGTGGATCAAAAAAGAATTATAAATGCAGCAATTAATGCACACTGATGATAAAAAACAAAAAGAAAATTGCAGGAACTTTGGCTAAAGCATTTATCTGCTAAATGTATTTATTTAGTCGCATCAGTCTGAGGACTATACGGACTATTACATCTTTTGCATCTGAAAAGTAGGTGCCTAATAAATCACCTTTCTATATGAGTTAATATGGTAATGTAAAATTTTCTTGAGAGTGGCTGCTGTTGATGTTACAAATGGATTAATAACTGTAAAATATCACCATTTCATGTGGTGAGGTGAATCCAAGTTCATCCCCCCCAAAAAAATCAATAAGTAAAGTTCAAGTTCTTTTTCCTTCCCAAGGGTTACTCTATTTTGTCATCTTATGTACTTCAGTAGAACTTGAAAAATGAAAACACCATGCAGTTCATCTATTGCTCTATCACATATATTTGCAACGACACCCTCTGGTCAATAACCTGCATGGATTTATGCCCTTAAGGCAGGATTGTGCACGCATTCATTATTCCAAAACAAGTTACCTTTAACTCATTTATTTATCATGCCCCATAAATACATACCATTTGCTTTGTATTATTTAGTCTGAATTGCTTACAGACAGCTTTTTTGTTTTGTTACAGTTGCTGTACAAAAAACAATCCACGTTCATTTTCTTCTTGCATGGTCACAATGTAATAAAATGAAATAAAACAAAAATAAAGTCATTTGTGAAATTAAACACAGTGGACTTTACAAAATACTGTAATTCCAAAACACACAAACTCAATTTGGATGTCACATTGTTGCTTCAGGAGAGTAGGTTCAAAGTAATGTCCCATTCATTGTTTTTGGAGTTAACAGATTCTCCTCGTTGAATTTGCTCCAGCCATTCTAGTTTGCTTCCCACATCAACATGTTAACCAGTGAAGGTGTAGGAACTAAATGTATCCAGCAATGAGTGGTAGTTTTGTGCCACGGTGTAATACGGACAATGTAGCTTACTGGTGGCATGTGTGAAGGCTGGGGTAAAATACAAAAATAGCAAACAAAAAAATAAAGGATATGTGGTAAAAACAGAATCTATAAATCTATGTATTGTATTACCAAGATTTGTAAAGGACATAATCAACCTGTGAAAAGTTTTAGAACATGCCTTACAAAATTTTCATCTCTGCTCAAGCTACGTGCCTTTTGTCACAGAATTGTTGTCCATATTCTGTACAAAGGGGACAGTGAAGACTAACCACAGTAACATTTACAGTAATTAGAGCACATGTTTCGAAGACAGGCTGTGCACTTATTTGTTTTAATTTTAGTATTATTGTATGTTAACAAGTTAGTTATTCACTTATTCCATGTTTAGTCCCTCTGAGGTATACAGTTATTTAAGTTGTCAGGTTTCTAAAACATCCTCATTGCAAATATTGAATTGACACCAACATGCCTGAACAGAAGAATCCTAGGTGCACTGTAAAGAATTGAGGGCAGCAACATGCTTATTTACTTGGATACAACTAAATGCCATGGTTTCTTGCCTGCATTGTACAGAATAAGGTCTAATGCGTCAGAATGAATTCCAGAGAGCTTTTCTTGTGATGGATGAAAAAACAGGATTTTTTTTTCTTGCATCATACTGTAGGCATTGTGCTTGCTTATTACTCTAGATACAGAACAAGAGCCAATTTGTTAGTCAATACAAGAAGAAAAAAGTTGCTCTATAACTTGAATTTATACTTTTATTTTTGAAAGTTTTTAAAATGTGTGCACATATAAGTTCTAATGGCAGATAGTATACTAAACTGTGATTTTTGTCTGGTAAGATAGAGGTTTTGAGGTATATAGTAACTGTTCTACAACATAAGAATGGCAAGTTGCATTGTGATTTGCCCAAGTAAGTAGGAATGCCACTATACTCTTTACATGTGACAATAATGACTCAATAAACCTCTAAACACTATGCTTAACAAATTTCATTTTATGCTACATGTTTTTTTCTTCTTAGAAGCAGAATAAACATAGTGTTATAGAACACTGTCATTGTATGATTCTACACAATGAATCAGGGACGTACGGCCAAGAGGAGGCGGATGAGACAGAGCCTCACCTATCATCATGAAAAGTAAAAAAACTAATAATGATAACATAAAATAAATTTGTTCATTGGTCTGTGCTATAAAATTGTTTTCTGTATGATTCCAATAATTCTGATAATGTTTATAGTCAAAATCGCTGAATTTGCGAATTTTATCCCAGACTGTGCTGTCCCTCACACACTGGGTTGATGCATGCAATTGGTGCATGCCTGTTGCTGTCTCTCTGTATTTCGCAAATATAATCTGTGCAGGCAAATTTATCATACACTGTCACAAACTCCACAAAGAGCCATAGCGAGATTTGTGGCAGCCACCCATATATTTGGCTTCCTGGCTGCAAATTGACATACTGTAAATGATAGCACTGCTGTTCACAAAACTGAGTCCAAAACAGAACTGAGGGAATAGGGAAAAGATGGAGGCTTTTAAAGGGGAAGACAGGTAGTAAGGTCAAAGGGCTCGGGCTCATAAGGGTCTTCAGCCATAGGCTCGAGCCCGGACATTACATCACAGGGGCCGGAGCCAGCAAGGTCTTCTTCCATAGGCTTGGACCCGGAAATGGTGTCAAGAGGGCCAGGTGGAATCTCCTGTGAATGGTCTGCAGGAAAGGGAGAAAAAGAGTAAGTGCACTCTGCCACATCGCGGTATGATTCGGAATTGCCCTTACTCAAGCTCTTTAGCTGCCTCCCATGCGCACGTGTGTGACAACACCCTGACTTTCCACAGTCTGGCTAATATCTTTAATGAATGTGTGTGATATATTTAGTCTTAATGATCGGACATAAAGCCACAGTAAAAAGGCACAAGGTGAGGCAGACAGTACCGTGTCGCACTGAAGGGGCAAATGTGAGCCCAGCAGGTGTTTGTTGCTGCTGTTCTTCTACACAGATGCTTTGGGCGCCAATAAGTTAGCAATATCAGAAAGTCAAGTGCACTGCAGCAGTCTGTGTATTTTTATTTTTTGTTCCAACTGACTGCCAGAATGGAAGATTATATATCTAAGCTTAAAAAATTCAGTCAAAGTAGTATGTGATAAATAACAAAGACTAACGCCAGAGCTAAAAGGTTTGCTTCAAACTGAGGGACAAAAGACAACTCACTCTTTTCGAACGGAGTGGTACACCCAAAAAGACTGGCTGTGTGGCTGTCCTACAAGAAACTGTCTTCACCGCTTTCCATGCCTTTTGTTCTTGACTTGTGACAATGTCTGGACTAACACAGGATATTGTGACATGAAACATTTACCAAGAAGTCTGCGGTTAGTGAATAAGCTACTCTTTTGGGTTCACATCTTTGTAAATCAGACAAGAAGGAGTCAATACCTCAACAGCCATGAACCTCACCACACATCACTGCAATGAACATGGTTTTCTGTTTAACTGTAGCTGCAGTAGCAACAATAAAATCATTTTGTAGCAACTATGACATGCCAGAATTCCAGAATACACTGAAAATGATAAAGTTTGCTGCCAAGATATCATCAGACTTTGCAAATGCTTCAGTAAAATGCTGAAGTTGTTCTTATTGACACAATATCTAATTTAAATGTCCCATGGAAGCTAACACCTAACACTGAAGCATCTGGTAGACCTCTGAAAACAACCCCTTCTCAGTTCTTTCTCGTCACTTCATTGTGCTTTGCCACTTGAAGGTGTGCATCGACAAAATGTTCCTCTCTCACTCTGCCAAGCACTCTCCGTTGGGCGTATTTTCTTAACCTGAACCTAATTAGGAATGCAACCCTTTTTCTCATTTACAAATTTCTTAGGACGCACAAAAATATAACTCTCCTTAGTGCTGAAGTAAGTGGGGTTAAAAAAAAGGTTGCCCTGTTTTACTGGTGATTTCATTAAAGAAGTGAGAATAAAAGACTAAACTGGGAGTACAGAATAAAAAAGTGGGAGTTCAGGGTGTAGTGTATAGATGGGTGCAAAATTGGTTCAAACACATGAAGCAGAAGGATTTATTGTGTGGGTAGCCTGATCAGAATTGGGTGAAGTTAAGAGTGGTGTCTCTAATGGGTCAGTACTACGGCCTCTGCTCTTTTCAATATTTATAACTGATCTGGATAGGAATTTAAACATAAGCTGGTTAAGTTTGCAGAAGACAACAAGCTAGGTGAACTGGCAGATAGGTAATCTAGAACCCATTGAATCACTACAGTGGGATTTGGACAGCATACAGGTTTGGGCAGATGAAACTTAGTGTAAGTGAATGTAACTTTTTTCAAGCAGAAGTTAAAAAAATGTTACATTTGAATACACCATGGGAGGTGTGAAAAATGAAACTACATCATATGAGAAGGATTTAGGAGGAGCAGTTGATTAATGATGACTTTCATCTTCCAGAGAGTGTTCAAAAGCCTTTAAGAAGACTAACAGAATATTAGGTTATGTAGCACGATGTGTGGAATACAAGTTCAAGAAGGTTATCCTGAAGCTTTATAACTTTATCTAATCATTATAACCAAGATCAGACCTTATCTGACAGAGTATGCAGCACAACTTCTGGTCCAGGCTTTGGTCTTGTCGCATCTGGACTACTGCAACTTACATCTTGTATTTAACCAGATGACATTTGCACATGTCACTCCTCTCCTCGTGTTGCTACATTGGCTCCCTGTAGCAGCCCACACTAAGTTCAAATCCCTGATGTTTGCCTACAGAGTAGTCTATGGGTCAGCACCTGAGTACACAGAGACATTGGTGAAGCCCTTTACTCCTTCTCACTCACTCAGGTATGCTAGGGAACAGCGTCTGGTGATGCTTCTTCTGTTTGGCATCAAGTGTCAATCCAGAAACTTTTCCCATTTAGTCCCAAGTTGGTAGAATGACCTACCAAACTCCATCCATACTGCTGACTCGCTCAATGTATTTAAGAAGCAATTGAAAACCCATCTGTTCTGGAAATAACTGTCTAATTGATAGAAAGAAATGTTGCTGTGTGATTTTTATAGTGTTGGTTGATTTGTTTTTAAACTGGTTTATAGATTGTAATCCATGATTGTATATTTATTAGTTATTACATCTTTTCCACTTGTGGCAATCAGCTTTTTGTTACCTGTTCTACTACAATTGCTGAACAAACAGGCCGTAGCCTAATGCTATTCTATTATGTTTACCTCTTTTGTAAGCAGTTTTGGGTAAAAAAATCTGCCAAGCAAATAAATGTAAATGTAAATGTATAACGCACTGGTAAGGCTTCAGCTGAAGTACTGTGTACAGTTTAGGCATGCAGGTTACAAAAAAGGAATAGAAGTGCTATAAAAAGTCCAGAGAATAGCAACTAGGCCAGGTTTACAGGGGATGAATAATGAACAATAATTAAAAGACCAGATCCTTTTCATTTTAAGCAAAAGGAGAATAGGAGGAGACATGATTGAAGTGTTTAAAATTATGAAGGGAATTAGTACTGTGGATTGAAACTGTTATTTTAAAATGAAGTTCTTCAAGAACACGGAGACCCAGTCGGAAACTTGATAAGGGTAAATTTTGCACAAACAGGAAGTTTTTCTCCACACAGAAAACCATAGACACATAGAATAAGTGGCCAAGTAGTGTGGTAAACAGTAAAACTTTAGGGACCTTCATATCTAGACTTGATGTTATTTTGGATGGTGAATAGTACTGGTGAGCTTTGTTGCATTGAATGGCCTGTTGTTGACTAGATTGTTCTAATCTATACTAATAAAAGGCAAAGCCCTCACTCACTCACTCACTCACTCACTCACTGACTCATCACTAATTCTCCAACTTCCCGTGTAGGTAGAAGGCTGAAATTTGGCAGGCTTATTCCTTACAGCTTACTTACAAAAGTTGGGCAGGTTTCATTTCGAAATTCTACGCGTAAGGGTCATAACTGGAACCTATTTTTCTACATATAATGTAATGGAGTTGAGTTGGAGATGGCCGTGGGGGGGCGGAGTTTCGTGTGACATAATCACGCCTCCTACGTAAGTACGCAGAGAGAACAAGGAAGAACTCCAAACAGCGATGAGCACAAAACGCCATTTCACAATTGAGAAGGCAGAAAAACATTATGAAGCAAATGATGCATACAAGCATATTCATAAGTACAGCTACTGCGGAAACAAAGCACGGCGTGAACCGTAAGTTTATATTAAATTAAGTTCATAGACAGGCTGCCACTAGCGTTTGTAATTTAGTGCCTGCCCATATAAGGCCGCCCATCAGCGGCAATCCAATACAAACACTGCCGGTAAATATTCACGTGTGAAGGACTGTGCTTATGCAGAGGAAGATGAGATGGTCAGGGTGGTGTTTGGCACAAACTCATTGAAACTGCGAGAGAAACTTTTAAGTGCCGGGTCTTAGCTGACATTACAAGAGATGGCACCAGCACAGCTGGGAACCTTCGATGCAAGAACACCAAGCGGCTCACGTGAACTGACGCAGTGCACAGAAAAAGCAACAGTTCCAAAGAGTGCTGAACAAAACCGAATTACACAATTGAGAAGGCAGCAAAAAATATGAAGCGCCTGATACATAGAATCATATTCATAAGTGCAGCTACTGCGAAACAAAGCACACGGTGGAAAAAGTGAATGTCCCGCTAAAGGAAGACAGTGTAAAAAACCCGTGCATGCAGTTTGTCACATCTCAGATAAAGAGGAAGACGAGCTGTTTATTGATGCAGTAAGAAACTAATCGATGAATGAAACCTCTTATCTTTACAACGATTGACAAACACGGAATGTAACTTGAACACATCCTACAAATACGAGCCTGATTGAAAGAAATAATGATAATCAAATCCTTGATGACAGCAACATTCAATAACACTCACAAAACAATTACTGTATATTGACAATCATGTTACGTTATTTTTAAAATGTTCCCTTTTCTTTTCATAACTTCTACTTCTCCACTGCGATACGCGGTATATATATAATGTATATATATACCCGATCTACAGTACATACTCGCATAGACAAGCCACACGCTGTGGCTAATTGTAGAGTCTTAAGCCTCTAATGCCGACATTCGAGGTTCGATTCGAGAGGGATGCACTGAGTATGTACGCGCTACCGATTCATTTTACCTTCGCATCTCCTTGGTTTGGGACGTATGAAAAATATTAGGTTACGCAGAATCATGTTACGTTATTTTTAAAATGTTTCCCTTTATTAGCACAAGCACAGCTGAGAAGCTTCGATGCATGTACTCCATAACGCGTTAAAAAAATAACGCATTTAATCACACTTTCAATTCCAAGCAAACGGGAACTTTTGTCAATGCATGATTTCCTGGTACATCCATTACACTGATGCACACATCACAGCTACAAAAATGTTAGAGTCGGAATAAAGCGCGTTCCTACGACTGATCATTTCGACTACCCGAGCGAAGCCTTGATAAAAGCATGGTTTTGTGCACACTGAAAAGCAAGCAAAATTAGATGCATTACAGAAAGCGGACTTTGTGGCTCTTACTGGGGATCATTGGACTTCCGTGACCGTTAGTAATTCTAATTACATCTAATTACAAAATGTTCAATGATCACACTGTTTTAGCCTAATGTACAAAATAATTTTGGCTAATGTTACTCAGAGTTTAAAGATTAAGTTGGTCAAATTACCTTTTATGTTTCTGACTTATTTTTTAAGAAGAAAACTGCACTTTATGTTGAAATTTTGGTTATTATTATTTAAAGACAATACTATTCTGAAAATGTACTTAAAGTACTTAAACTACCACTTTATTTTTAAGTCTGCCCAATTTTAACCAGGGATGATATTTTTGTTTCTGTTTTGAATTCAAATGCAGTTTAAAGGCTTTTTTTCAGAAATTAAACCAGCTTCAGTTTACAATATTCATGTCCATGTCTATTATTTGATTCTGTCGCCCACTAAAACACTTTTAAATTAAAAAAAAACAACATTTGCGATTTGGGGCAAATTTACGTGTCGATTACATACGATTAATCAAGATTAATTCTTACACAGCCTCTAATTAATTGGATTAATTTTTTAATCGAGTCCCACCTAATATATATATATATGTGGATATATATATGTAGATTTGTATATATATATGTGTATATACAGTATATATGTAGATATGTATATGTGTATATACAGTATGTATATATATGTGTGTGTATATACAGTATGTATATATATGTATGTGTGTATATGTATATATATATATAACTGTGTATATATATATATATATATATATATATATATATATATATATATGCCACACTCATGACAATGACAAAACAATTACATTGTCAATCATGTTACGTTATTATTAAAATGTTTCCTTTTCTTTTACTTCTCATGCCAATCGTAGGTATTTTGCTATATATATATATATATATATATACACAGATATATATAAATATATATATATAAATAGATAGATATGACAACAACACTCAATATCAATAACAAAATAATTACATTAACAATCATCTTATGTTATTTTTAAAATGTTTGCTTTTCTTTTTCATAACTTCTTTAACACACTACTTCTCCGCTGCGAAGCGCGGGTATTTTGCTAGTACTCTAATAAATCTGGACGCTTAGCTGCATATTTGTTACAGCAAGACTTACGTGAACCCGCCCAAACCACTTCAATATCACCTTCTCCACACACATACACCTTACAACTATAATGAAACCTTCAATTTAAGAATCCAAAATTAAAATTCACAAGCTCTGTTAAATCACCCAGCAATGTCCACACGTCTTGATTTTCACCATTGAAGCCTGGTATCGGCCTGTTGCAGACAAGCCAATTCTGGCTTCTGGCTTCACTTCCGGATAGGAGCTCCACTTACAGTGTCCAAAAAAAAAGCAATTAGGGTCATAGTTTCACAGCACAGCACGAACATGTACCCCAGTGTAGTGCTGCTTCTGTCTTGCATTTCATGAAGGACTTATTTCTGCCAAGCATTTCATACTGCAAGGTCTGTCCCAAATCTCTACAGTTCTGAAGTTGGATAAGCATGTTATGTAATTAATAAATGT
The DNA here is from genome assembly GCF_016835505.1 of Polypterus senegalus. Taxonomy (NCBI): domain Eukaryota; kingdom Metazoa; phylum Chordata; class Cladistia; order Polypteriformes; family Polypteridae; genus Polypterus; species Polypterus senegalus. The sequence continues at coordinate 80,376,531 of NC_053163.1, read as the reverse complement.
ACAAACTTATTACCCCGATAGGATTTCATTAAATTTGATTTATCTTAAATTGCCCAATACAGTAACAAAAGAATTAAGTTAATCTAAATACTGTATAAATAGCCAGCTTAGTAAATGTAGAAGCCATTATTTCATTTGAAAACACCTGGGGAACAACCATGTGGCTTCCCATATACATCCTGCAACTTATCCAGCAGCATTTAATGCTCACCTTTAAAAAAAAAAAGACTTCAATCATCACGCCTACAACTTCTCATTTTATAATGAATGTTCCATTTTTTAAAAGGTAATTATATGTCACAGTGGCTGATGTAGAGTTCCCAAACATTACCTGGAAAAAGCACAGATTAGTTGTTACTGTTGATGGTAAATGTTTTTTCAGAACATCCATCAGATTTGCGGTGTATCTCTGCAATTAAACTTTACAACTGGGGTATGCTAGAATGATTTCACAGATGAGGAGGTACAATCACTACTCTCACAACTCTCTTTACAAATGATGAAACTTTCCAAATAGAAGTGGAAATAACTGAAGAAAAAAGGGAAAAAATAAAACTCCTTCCTTATTGAGAGTGCCACACTGACAGATCTTTGCTCTACAGTGTGGCAACTTGGAGGAAAAATAAATCCTGCCATGCAATATTTCTAGTAAAGAATAGGATGTCTGTTTGTAGGGCTGCAGCTACTAAGCACTAGGCTTGAGCTGATGAAAGGTAATAAAATCCTTTTCAGTGTTGGCAAACAAATAGAAAGCTTTTGCTTCATCCACAACAAACACCTTATTCAGCATGTGCTCACTTTCTATGAATTATCTGTTGACATCAGGAACCTGTAAATTTCTCTAATGCAGCCCAGCGGCACTGACCATGTTAATAAAGTCCAGGCCCTCATGCATTTGAAGGCTTGCTCTTTAGTTTATTGAGTGACTGAAAAAAGAAAACAAATAAACAAAAAAAATCCACTTCAATGAAAGGAATCCAAGAGTACTTTTAGATGGACCTTTTGCAATCTCCTTACTGAGGCCTTAACAGCATTTAAAGCCGCTGCCACCAATAAATCAGGAAGTCTGCTAGAGTACTGTTTACTGCTTTAGCTCATTAACCAATGTAATAGAACATGTTAACTTAATTTAAGGTGAAATTTATGTAGCTCTCTGGGTAGTGTGGGCCATTGTCCTGAAGCTCAACTCTGACATTTCAGATCTGGGCCACTAAGCTTCATCTAAGATAAACTGATAAATTGTCCCAGTCTCATCACTAACCTGCTTGTCGTTTTACAAATGGCCATTAATAAAGGAATGTACAGCTGACAAAGCAGATAGACCTCACTTCTCTGATAGAATGCTGCCTGTACTGTTCCTCATTGGCACAAAGATGTAAGTACAGCAGCATGAAAAAGGACACACAGAAACTGAGGAAAAAGACTAGAAGAAGAAAGGGATATGAAAGTAAGAACTCCTGTGCCCAGAAACCTTCATACACTGAATCAATGTTATGGGCAGCACAGTGGATAGCACTGCTATCTAACAAGGCAGCCTCCCTATTGTCTCAGTTGTTTTCTCTGTTACTGCAATGTTCTCCCACACTCTACACACCTGCTGGTTGGATTCCCTGCCAACCCTAAATTGGCCTGGTATTCGACTGGCATATCATATGAGGGTTGGCTTCTCTCATGGAGTCCTAATGCAGCTGGGATAATCTGTAATTTCCCATGACAATGCATTGGACAAGAAGGGATTGTAAAATAAATCAATAATCGTCCACATGTGTATTAATACAAATAGGGCCACATGAAGTTAGATTGAATGTTCAGAAGCAAATATTCGCAGGTGCAAATTAGTTTTGTGAGGATGGACGTGATTCTCAAATGAGAATTAATGTCTGGGGACAACTCATTAGCTGTGAAATCTGTGCCGCAAAGGCTATGCCCACAGGGCTTCTTCCTAAAACCCCAGTTCCTCCAGTCCATCCAATTTAAACAGTCGGGGTTTATGAGAGAGAGCAAAACATAACTGAACAAAGACTTGATGCTGAGAGAAAACAAAAGTCCAAAATTTCTGTTATCCATTCAGGATCTCAGTAGCCCAAGGTAACTGAGATTGGAGGTTTAAGATTTCTTTAATGTTTACACAAGAAAACATTAAATTTGCCTTCTCAGTTGCATCTAATAACAGACAGAATGAAATAAAACAGACAAATAGAAACAAGAAAGGTTAAGGTAAAGCAGTTAGATAATACATATTTACACCAAAAAAAAGAAAAAAAAAGGTTACAGGATATATATCAAAACCTTAATCATTATCTCCGATATGAAGCATAATGATCTGTACTTTGTACTGAGCAATAGAAAAGACCAACACAGATGCACATAGGCCACTACAGCTACTGAGCTCCACGATTGAGAAGTGCATCTCTCTACTATAATATATTTCTGTTATTTTGACTATATGGAACAAAACAGCAAATAGAGTTTAGAGATGCATTTTGCTCTATAGATATCTGCATGTTAAATCACTACAGCGAAATTCAGGTTTGGCATGTTTGCCTTTCCAATGAAACGGTCATCTTAACTTTAGTTACTCGTTTAGACATGCACACAAAAGGTGAATGCTGTGCAGCCTTTTACTGGTGTTGTTAGGCAGATTTACTGATTTGGGTTTTTTCAGGAATAAATTCTGCATGTCCTGTGCCTCTTCATTATCTGCTCTCTTAATGACAGTCCTTTTCACCCCCTTTTTATAGGATGTGACACATTGTTTACTTGGAATGCGTTTCATATTGTATGAACGTAACTGCCAATTGTTTCAGCTTTATATAAACTCTGACACTATCATCATAACTAAACAATAGAGAGCATCCACAACATTTGCAAAAATGTATCATTCAATTTTGCCACTAGTCCATTGTTGTCTTTGAATGCCAAGGTATAATCTGAACTTAAAGGTTTTTCCTTTGCTCTCTGCACACATGACAAACATATATTTTTAATATGGGTCATTTAAGAATACTTTTGACTGTGGGTGGTTCATTAGCAACAGCACCTCTGATCTTTGCAGTTCAAAATCACCGCCCTACTTTTGAGTGCCTCAACAAAGTGCTGGATTGGTTTAGAAATTTGACACTCAGTGAGCCATCTAATTGTAATCATCCAGTAGTACAGTAAGCTAAATTCACTCATGGTTGTCTCCAAACATACGTATATTATACGCCGGACTCAGTGAGAATAGGTAACATTTAATATACCATTGTTATGCATACATGAAAGTGGATTCTTTCACAGGGAATTTTCAACATATTCAAATATTTATATGTATGAGGTGAATGATAAATGTATGAATGACAGGAATTTGTTTTGTAATTACTTATGTTATATAGTCACTTTGTCTACATTTAAAATTAAACTTGACAAAATAGGAACAGGATATATCACATTTTGGCAATGTATATTAGATTCATTACTTAGAAATCATTAAAATAATCCAGGAAAAAAAATGGTTAGAATGAGTTATCAAAAACTACTTTAAACGAGAATAACACAAAGCACTAGACAAGCAAGTGTCTTATCTCCTTCCTCTGGCAAGTACAAATTCATGTGTTTCCACCACTGCAGATGCTCCTCAACTCAGTCAATAATATCACCATTGAGTCGCTTTTCAATGACCACAAATCACTAGTTTTGAGAATAACTTTGCAATAAGATAAACTAACAGTGCTGGGAATTCTTTTTCTCCATCCATCAGCTTTCAAAAGTTGCTTAATCCAAAATGAGATAAATAAAGGAACCAAACTTGGTAGTTATCCATCGCAGAGCTCATTAAGCAAACCTATAAACTCATAATGTCTAATGTTCAAAAAATCTGAAATAAGAGTTTAGTAAATTTCCCATACATTCATTTTTTATATGTGAGGCATAAAAGAACGTAAACTTCATCCTGGCATTATTGTACAAAATGCAGGATCTCTAAGTCCTGTATGTTGTTGGTCTTACCCACATATACTGTACATCTGTACTGTACTGTATATCTATCCAGATTCTGTTATATTGAGTCAGTTTCGAGTTGCCAACTAACCTAACTTGCACATTTCTTATGAAGTGGGAGAAAGCAGCTTTAACCTGGATGTACAAACCAGTGTGTAGTCACAAGCCTGGATAAATGGGGAGGGTTACGTCAGGAAGGGCATCCGGTGTAAAATTGCCTGGGCTGGAAAAGATGTGCAGCAGGTTAGGGTGATACAGGATAAAGATGTAAACATACTCACAAGTGAGGAGAGTGTGTTGAGCAGATGGAAAGAGTACTTTGAGAGGCAGATGAATGAAGAGAACGAGAGAGAGAAGAGGCTGGATGATGAGGAGATAGTGAATCAGAAAGTGCAATGGATTAGCAAGGAGGAAGTAAGGACAGCTATGAAGAGGATGAAAAACGGAAAGGCCGTTGGTCCAGATGATATACCTGTGGAAGCATGGAGGTGTGTTGGAGAGATGGCAGTGGAGTTTTTAACCAGATTGTTTAATGGAATCTTGGAAAGTGAGAGGATGCCTGAGGAGTGGAGAAGAAGTGTAATGGTGCCGATATTTAAGAATAAGGGGGGGTGTGCAGGACTGCAGTAACTACAGGGGAATAAAATTGATGCACCACAGCATGAATTTATGGGAAAGAATAGTGGAAGCTAGGTTAAGAAGTGAGGTGATGATTAGTGAGCTGCAGTATGGTTTTATGCCAAGAAAGAGCACCACAGATGCAATGTTTGCTCTGAGGATGTTGATGGAGAAGTTTAGAGAAGACCAGAAGGAGTTGCATTGCGTATTTTTGGACCTGGAGAAAGCATATACAGGGTGCCTTGAAAGGAGCTGTGGTATTATATGAGGAAGTCGGGAGTGGCAGAGAAGTACGTAAGAGTTGTACAGGATGTGTGTGAGGGAAGTGTGACAGTGGTGAGGTCTATGGTAGGAGTGACGGATGCATTCAAGTTGGAAGTGGGATTACATCAGGGATCGGCTCTGAGCCCTTTCTTATTTGCAATGGTGATGGACAGGTTGACAAACGAGATTAGACTGGAGTCCCCGTGGTCTATGATGTTTGCTGATGACATTGTGATCTGTAGCGATAGTAGAGAGCAGGTTGAGGAGACCCTGGAGGGATGGAGATATGCTCGAGAGAGGAGAGGAATGAAGGTCAGTAGGAACAAGACAGAATACATGTTTGTAAATGAGAGGGAGGTCAGTGGAATGGTGAGGATGCAGGGAGTAGAGTTGGTGAAGGTGGATGAGTTTAAATACTTGAGATCACCAGTATAGAGTAATGGGGATTGTGGAAGAGAGGTGAAAAAGAGAGTGCAGGCAGGGTGGAATGGGTGGAGAAGAGTATCAGGAGTAATTTATGATGGACAGGTATCAGCAAGAGTGAAAGGGAAGGTCTAGAGGACGATGGTGAGACCAGCTATGTTATATGGGCTGGAGACGGTGGCACTGACCAGAAAGCAGGAGACAGAGATAAAGATGCTAAGATTTACACTGGGTGTGATGAGGATGGATAGGATTAGAAATGAGTACATTAGAGGGTCAGAGAGGCAAGATTGCATTGGATTGGACATGTGCAGAGGAGAGATGCTGGGTATATTGGGAGAAGGATGCTAAGGATAGAGCTGCCAGGGAAGAGGAAAAGAGGAAGGCCTAAGCAAAGGTATATGGATGTGGTGAGAGAGGACATGCAGGTAATGGGTGTAACAGAACAAAATGCAGAGGACAGAAAGATATGGAAGAAGATGATCTGCTGTGGCAACCCCTAATAGGAGCAGCTGAAAGAAGAGGAAGAAGTTGTGTTCTGATGTTTCATTCATTAAGAAAAGGCTATACATGAATATGTCACAATATCATCATCAATTATAAAATAAAGGTTGAGAAACTTTTTCAGATGATGGCTTGTTTATTTGCAAAAGGTCTTGTATTTTCAGATTTTGTGCATGAAATTAAGATAGCCTAAAAAACATTCTTGTCCTCACAAACCACATATAATTTCAGACCATAGTACAGATTTATTTTTAAAACATTAGCAAAGAAAACAACAAACACAGTGTAATCATCAGCTTCAAAAACAGGACCACATCAGCATTTTATTTTTAGCTGGGCTACATGTATATTAGAATGGTTTTACCATTCCCAGACACCTCATAAAGAAGCAAGCATTGAAAATTAGGTTTTTAGCACTTGTCAAAAATGTGTGGAATCTCAAAAATGGTCCCCAAGAAACCTAGTAGCAAAAATATAAGAAATAAAGAGTTTTGCTTTTATCAGACCATTCAACCCTGTATACCCGAAAAAAGAAAGAAATCTTTATATGAAATTAGAAATAATAATACACTATATGATTGCACTCTTGGCTTGCTAAAAAAATAAAATAAAACACTGAGCTTATTCCCAGGCTGTGCAACTTGAGAGGTGTTGAGACTCTAATTTCAAGGGAATGTCACACTCTTCTTTTTTGCAAAAGAGCAAAATAAAGTTAAAAAAAGAATGATTTTTTTTCTCATTTTAGTAAGATCTCTTCCAAATTAGCATCTGTTATCCAATGTTCTGAGACCAGGATGATCTGAGTCATGCTTAATGGTAGTTGGTGTTTGGTGCAGCACTGTTGGTTCCCGTCGACACCACCAGTGATTGCTATAGGAATGGCTGAGCCCTTGGTTGCAGCACTTTCACTGTTGGAAGAAGGTCATGAAACACCTGGAGCACTTCCAGGTATTCTATAATAGGAGCCAGCGGCCACTACTCCAAGAACCAGAGTCAGGAGGTGGAGGAAGAAGCTTGCCAAGAGGAGTGGAGGCAGACTGAGAGAGAGAGAGGAAGAGAAAGAAAATGAAAAGAAAGAAGTGTGTTTTGTACTGTGTTTGGTGCTTTCGGACTGTGCTGTGCACATGTATATATATATCCCACAACCTGGAACACTGTCCTACCTTTTGTTTTGTACGCGGGAGTGACCACAGGCGTCCACTGGCTTGAGTCCCTTCGAGTTGTTATTCGGCAGGCGGCCGCGAGGCATCCTGGATGTGGTACGTGAGGAATGGATAGGAAACGAGGGAGCAGCTCAAGGTCCAAGCTTTGCAGATGGACTAATTTCGTTGCAAAACAGAATTTCTATGCTTTCCTCTATTGCTGTGGAACACCAACAACGAGAACAGGAAACTCAAAAGCGTCTTTATGATAGGCGCAGTAAGCTCCGTGACTTCAAACCTGGCGATCGTGTTTTGGTACTGGTTCCCTCGGATCCACACAAATTCTTATCTAAATGGCAGGGCCCCGCCATTATTGAGGAGCGTATGAGTCCGGTAAATTACAAGGTTAGAATACCAGGCCGGCGCAAACCATTCCAGATTTTACACATTAACCTCTTGAAGGAATGGCACGACCGACAAGAGGTTAACACTTCCTTGGCTGCTGTTTCTCAGACCGATGTTACCATTGGTAACGATCTTACTGACACGCAAAAGACAGAACTGTTATCTTTGATAGAATGGAACACTGATGTCTTTTCAGATTTACCAGGCAAGACTAACATTACAAAACATAAAATTATCACTGAACCTGATGTTCACGTACAGATGCGGCCGTTCCGGATACTGGAAGCGCGGCGAAATATTGTGCGCAAAGAGGTAAAAAAGATGCTGACACTGGGTGTAATTCGTGAAAGTAGAAGTGACTGGTGCAGCCCAGTCGTATTAGTCCCAAAGCAAGACGGTTCGGTTCGGTTCTGTATCGATTTCAGATGCTTGAATAAGGTCTCTAAATTCAATGCTTAAAACTGGGTCAGGCGAGCTATATCTCCACGCTAGATCTCACGAAAGGCTATTGGCAGGTGCCTTTAGAGGCTAGCAGTTGTGAGAAAACGGCATTTGCGACTTATGATGGACTCTATGAATTTACAAGACTCCCGTTTGGTCTTCACGGGGCACCTCTAACTTTTCAGCGTATGATGGATCAGATCCTGCGTCCTCATTCTGAATATTCCGGGGCATACCTTGACAATGTCGTGATTTTTAGCAATGATTGGAAAATACACTTAGAGCGGCTTCAAGCCGTTCTTGAAAGCTTGAGACAGGCTGGCTTTACTGCTAACCCTAAGAAATGTAAACTGGGCATGCCCGAGACTCATTACTTAGGCTATTCTATGGGCAAGGGTTTACTTAGGCCACAGTTAAGGAAAATAGAAGAAATGCTTGTTTACCCGAGACCTGAGACACAGAAACAAGTACGCGCTTTTCTGGGGCTTGCTGGTTACTACAGAAGATTCATTCCAAATTTTGCACATAGAGCTGCTCCTCTTACAGAACTTACTAGAGGCAGAAAAAACCAACCTATTTTGTGGACAGAAAATTGCGAACGTTCTTTCAGCGATTTAAAAAAAGCATTTTCTTCTTACCCAGTTCTAAGGAACCTGGATTTCACAAAAAATTTTATCTTGCAAACAGACGCAAGTGCATTTGGTGTGGGTGCAGTCCTGTCACAAATGTTTGATGGAGAAGAACATCCAATCACATATTTGAGTAGGAAATTACTTCCTAGGGAACGTAATTATTCTACAATTGAGAAAGAATGCTTGGCAATTAGGTGGGCTGTGGAAGCGCTTCGCTATTACTTGTGGGGACGAAACTTCACTTTGTTAACTGATCATGCTCCGCTTCAGTGGTTGTACCGACAGAAAGATACAAACTCTCGTATAATGAGATGGTTTCTGGGTTTACAACCTTACAGTTTCACAGTAAAGCACCGACCAGGTTCTGAACATGTCAACGCAGACGTATTATCCCGACTACATGAACATGAACTTGGTACAGAGAGTCGTTGATTCACAGGAATGTGAATAAAGCTGAGGGGGAGGGTGTGAACTGGAGGGCTGATCGCACCCAAATAGATACAGACGCCCCTGGGAAAACCACAAACCCTGAAACACTGACTACCCTCACATTGCTCCTTATCATTGCACTATAACGCGTAATGCGGTACTCCGCCGACTTATAAGCCTTGCGCAGCGCCTGTCAGTTTTGGAATTGATTGTTTGCTTTTATCTCTCTCTGCTCCTAGCAGAACTGTCATCTCTGACTTGTCATGAAGCACGTTTAAGCTTATATGTTTGCAGTGTTTGAATAAAATCATTCTTGTTTCTATGACCTCCTGTGTCTCTGTGCAAATCTGTGACCCAAGCGTGACAAGATATATATACAGTAATCCCTCGCTATATCGCGCTTTGACTTTCGCGGTTTCACTCTATCGCGGATTTTAAATGTAAGCACATCTAAATATATATCACAGATTTTTCGCTGGTTCGTGGATTTCTGCAGACAGTGGGTCTTTTAATTTATGCTACACGCTTCCTCAGTTTGTTTGCCCTGTTGATTTCATACAAGGGACGCTATTGGCGGATGGCTTAGAAGCTACCCAATCAGAGCATGTATTACATATTAACTAAAACTCCTCAATGCTATAAGATATGCATCCCGCGCGGAGCTTGATTGTTTGCTTGTCTCTGCCTCTATCTCACCCTCTCTGACATTCTCTGCGCCTGACGGAGGGGCTGTGAGCAGAGGTGCTGTTTGCTTAAAAGATACTGATGCTCCTCTAAATAAATGCTGCTTTATTGTGGTGCTCGGCATATTTAAAAGCACAAAAGCACATGTATTGATTTTTTGATTGTTGCTTTAATCTCGCTCTCTCTCTCTGACGTTCTCTGCGCCTGACGGAGATGTGAGCAGAGGGGCTGTTTGCACAGAGGCTGATTGCTTAGAAGATACTAACGCTCCTATAAAAATGCCACGGCAAACTTAAAAGCACAAGTATTGATTTTTTGATTGTTTGCTTTTCTTTGCGAGCTCTCTCTCTCTCGCTCTGAAATTCTCTGCTCCTGAAGAGAAGATCTATTTGCATTCTTTTAATTGTGAGAAAGAACTGTCATCTCTGTCTTGTCATAGAGAACAGTTTAAACTTTTGACTAAAGGGTGTTATTTCATGTCTAGAGGGCTCTAATAATGTTAACAGTGTGGGAGAGTTTATAAGGGCTTAAAATATATAAAAATAACTACACAAACATATGGTTTCTACTTCTGGATTTTGTCTATCGCTGGGGTTCTGGAACTCAACCCCGCAATCGAGGAGGGATTACTGTATATATATATATATATATATATTGTGGAGACTGGCCCAGACACAGACAGGCAGACACGTTCATGTCACCCACAATAACGTTTATTTACAACTATATACAGTTCCAAGTGCACCACAAACCCCCAAATTTCCCAAAGTCCTGGCCATACAATGCCTTACTTCCTTCTTCAGGCCGCCTCCTTGCCTCCTCCTGTAGGCTCAGTCCACTCCACTCCCGACTCTTGCCTCGAATGAAAGGAGGCGGCCCCATTAATCCGCAACCGAATGAGCTCCAGGTGCTCCCCGACAATCTCCCGCTGACACGCCCCAGTGTGGCGGAAGTGCCGGCAGTTCTCCCGGAAGCTCTCCGGGTGTCCCTTCTTCTCTTCCCCCAAGCACTTCCTTGTGTGGCTTAAGTACTGGGGTCCAGAATTCCCAACACCCCGGGGCACCCCCTGGCAGTGACCACGGGCCCCTACAGTGTTGGGCTTCCATGCCCTCAACCCGTGGCCCCCAAAGCAACCAGGGTGGTGGCCCCCATGTGATCCAAGGCGGGCACACGCCCTCTTCCGGTCCTTTAAGGCGTTCCGGCCGGGTCGTCGCCCCTGGCACCTCTGACAATATATATTTATATATATATATATACAGGTACCTTCATTACAGCAAAGTGCCCAAAAGACGTTGAAATGCCTGAATGAATCATCCACACAGCAGTCATGAGAATGAATCATCCACAGAGCAGTTAGTTTTGTGGTCGCAGCTCAGTTGTGTACAACGATCCCTGAACAGAAACGTTGTAAATTTTTTTCTTCTAACTTTCCTTGTACTGTTTTTTTGCTGTTTTTGTTTTCTGTAGTTTTCAGTGATACCTTTTTGCTTATTACTCATCAACATTTGAAAAACATCCGTTAGAATGTAACACATTGTCACCATCCTATAGAAATGACAGACACAAAAAAACGAGAACAGTTCACATTAGAAAAAAGCTTGACATTTTTGCAGCTCTCAATTCCACCAAAAAGAAAAAAGATGTTGCCTGAGAATTTGGAATTTTGCCATCGAAAGACTGAGCAAAAATAGAAGAAAAATCTCGGGTTGCAAACCTTGGGCCTCAGCACAAATGTATGTAAACTACTGCATTTGAAGATGTCGAAAAAGCAGTTTTTATGTGGTTCAGTGATGCTCGTTCAAGAAACATTCCTATTAGTGGGTCACTCATTCAAGAAAAGCAAAGTCACTGTCTATCTCCTTAGGCCACCAGGATTTTACTTTCAGCTGGGGTTTGCTAATTCGCTTTTGGGATCGTTTTGGAATTGCACCGAAAGCAATCTGTGGAGAAGAATCTGCAGTTCCAATTGAAAACAAATGGCGTGCAGGTTAAATCAGGAAAATCATTTCAGCTTATGAGCCTGAAGACATCTACATTGCTGATGAGACTAGAATCTTCTATCAGCTGCTATCATATTACACTTTAGCACTCAAAGGTGATCCATGCCAAGGAGAAAAAAAATGTTAACAAAGGTTGACAGCTCTACTTTGCTACAATTCAACTGGCAGCCACAAAGTTATTCCTCTTATCATTGGCAAGTCGACCAATCCTCTGTGTTTTAAGTGTGTTACAGTCCTTATCTGTGAGTATAAAGCAAACCAGCAAGCTTGGATGACTCAAGACATTTTGGAAAACTGGCTGCGACAACTTGACAAGGATATTGTGACATGTGAGCCACTGTCCTGCAACCCAAAACATGAGGCTGAGTCTCAGTACTTTAGCAAAAACAGTTTTATTCAGCTTGAAACAGGGACAGGATGGTTATTTATTGCAGCAGGATCTACCACTCTCCTATACACAGACACAGGAGTCAGGCAGGGTCGCGGCCAGGTTAGTTGCCAAGCAATACTGTTCCATGCTTTTATAATGTTCCTTGCATCATGCATCGATGCTTCAGCCATTGGATTTGGGCATCATTCGCACCCTGAAAGTGTATTATCACCAAGAAATGCTGAGCAAAATTCTTGTTGGCATGACTTGTAGACAAGAGGAGATGAAAATTAACGTGAAAGAAGCTATTGAAATGATTGCAAACACCTGGACGCAAGTTAAAGAAAGCACTAGAGTGACAAATACATAATCTCATTACTATGAAATTTTCATTACAACAAAATATTTTTCAGTCCCTGACACTTCATTGTAACAGAATTTCACCTATACATATATATATATATATATTGTGATAAACGGCCGGCAGCTCAAACCGGCCGGGGCATTCCAGAATGAGAAGAGTCGAGAAGGGCAGCCTTTCTGTTTGACAATTTTCTGTGGCTTTGTACTGTTCTGTTTCACTGTCTGAGAAGGGCAGCCTTTCCAGGACACTCCCTCTCCCAGGACGCTAGGTGTCAGCTCACCTGGATGGTAACTGTACCCTGGATTCCCTCAGGGCATCATTGAACATGTAGTCCATTTTCTCAGCCCTGTTAGGTACCGTGGGTGCTGCCAGGGGGAGCTCATAAAGCACCTGGGGACTTCTACTTTTCCTACAACCCGGAAGTCCTTCAGAGTGATGAGGATGGAAACCCACAGCACTTCCGGGATGCTTGAGGACTGATGATGTGGCGTTTGACCCAGAAGAAGAGGAGAAGCACTTCCATGTCAAGGAATATATAAAGGACTGTTCGAAACCCAGCAAGCTGAGCCGGACTTGGGAGGGTGTGTGACGGATTGGATTATTGTATGATTATTGATTATTGGATGATTGTTAATTGTGGTGAGTGTGGTGCTTTGTGCACTTTATTTAAGAAAAATATAAAAAAATTATAGTTGGTGCTTTTACACATGTGTCTTGGACATCTGTCTGTTGCGTTTCAAAGGGCAACAGTGCCCTGTAGCATCCACAATATATATACATACACACATATATACAATATATATGTATGCTATTGTCCCATTTGGAATGGGTACCAGTCGCTTATATGGCTTGGTAATGAGTGAGAAAGAAGGAAGACTGAATGATCCCTGCCTCAGCCATGAGCTTGGCAGAAGATGCCAGAGTATAAGGAAATATGCTGGCATCTCTGCAGAGGAGTACTGAAAAACCTTGCTGGGCGAGGAAGACAATATATCAGAGTTGCAGTAGGAGACAACTGATTCAGACTATTCGCTCCTCCAACAAGATGGAGACAGATGGAAGAGGGCAAAGCTCACATGGGAGGAGTGGAGGAAAGGAGAAGAGAATCATATTGGATTGTGTAACTGAAAAAGAAGCCTTCTGTTAATTGTTTGGTGAGATAATAAACATTTTATTGAAATGGAATGTGTGTCTGTGAAGGTTGTGTTTGGGATTTAGGGCTCTGTGGCATCCCCGTCACAATATGGATATTGTAATGGAACTGGGGCATCAGTGAGCCCCAAAAACTCCAAACACGATCACACACAGAGAGTCCCAGGTTCAAATAATGGTGTGTTTATTACACACAATACCTCAAAAAGTAACACAAATACAAGTACAAATAAGCTTTCTCTCCACAATTCCTCTCACCACCATACTACCTTCCTCAAGTCGAGTATTGCTACATGTTCTCCCAGCTCCAACGCGCCTGGATAAGGGAGTGTGGTCCCTTTTATTAAGGACCTGAGAGTACTTCATGTGCAAGGGCCACTACCCGATGAAAGTACTTCTAGGTCATATGGAAATCCCATAAATTGGGAGTGCATCTCCCAGCATTCCCTGTCTTTTACAACTGACAGGCTGTCTTGTCCATCCCTTCTGGCCCTCTCTTCTAGGTCTAGCTCCTTCCTCTCATCTGGCCATGATGCCCAGGTAAGGAACCATCCCCTTTTCTGGTCAGGATGCCAACCCCTGTGGCATTTACAACATGACAGCATTTTTGATGCTTCTTCATTCATTCATCTACCATCTACCCTGTTGGTCTGTGGCACTGTTCTGCTGGCAGGGTTCATTTTCATTAACCAGCATGACCCATTTCTCTGTTTAATCACTTCAAAGAACTGAGCCAAAAGAAGGACATGGTGCACTAGAATAGCCCAGGCGCTACAGCACTATTATTGACAAATACCAGCAAATAAAAAACACAGGTTGGACACATATCTATTTTCTGTAACATTGCCAAATTTTAATCTACTCAATCAAAGCATTTCTGAGATTTTGGGGTATTTAGTTTTGTTTTGGAGAGGTGTAACAAGGATGTAAGTTTAATGTCACTATGCTCTGTACAAGAAATTATTTTATAAATTCAATCACATGTGCAGGCCAATGTTAGCACACAGGGGCTAGTCAGCATTTAGAAACCACTAGTCTAGCAGTTTGGAGAATGAAGGGGACAACTGGCAAAATAGGCATTGTACTATTCCTGTATGTTAGAGATGACATTGAATCATTTCCTTTCCTTGTTTGGAAACCAAAGAAGGGCCTACACATGGAGAAGACAGTATAAATACGTGGACAAGCAGCCAAACATTTCAAAGCCAATGGACGGACGAATGGGTGATATCATCATTTGTCCTGAAAAGCCTTCCAGCGCAGTCAAGAAAAATGGCAGACTTTAAAGATCAAGATCCCACCTTGATATTGTCATGCTATTATGGCTTCCCTTCTGTAATGCCGTGTAAATCGTCAGTAAAGAAAGCTAAGTTATTTTCTTTTATGTGATTTGTACCGCATTATCAATATGGGAGGAATATTGCCTTTTAATATCATATCTCTATATTTTTCGGTTACTTAAAATGCCGCAGTTATAAAAGAACTTATTCCAATTTTGAATTACCTTTTAGACAGCCTTGGTGTCACAATCCCTCCTAACCCATTAACAGCTGTGTTTGGGGTTCTTCCAGATGGGTCTAAAGAGGAGAAGGACAAACAAACTGTGATTGCATTCACTACACTTTTGGCACGCAGACTTATTTTGATAAACTGAAAGAATCCTAACTCTCCTCTTTTAAGTCAGTGGGAAACCAATGTTTTATACTATCTGAAATTGGAAAAAATCAAATAGTTACAGTATCCGTACAGATATTTTTCAAAATATGGCAGGATCTAATCAATAATATTTTAGAATAAGCTTTTAAAGCACAGAGGAAGCAATTATTTCTGCATTTCTTTTTCTTCTTCATTCATCTCTATTGCTTGTCAAACACATTCATTTAGGTATGTTTACAAGCCTTGGTCATGTGCTCTCTCTCTCAGGGGTAGGGGTCAACTTGTTCTCAATCCTACTTTTTGTAAAAATGGATTGATTTGTATGGAATGATTACAATAAAATTAATAATAATAAAAAAAGAACTCATTCCAATTAGGGAGCTATATTGCCTCCAAAAGGAAACAAAATTGGCGTAGTCGGCAAGATTGTGGCTAAATTAATAATATAATAATAATAATAATTATAATATAATATATATAAAAATATACTTCTGATAATGACGGCAAGGAAGGTCTCGGTCAGATACTGAGTGTATCGGGATGGTCGCACACATAGTCATGGACTCCCGTGACCGAGTAACACTGCCTTAAAATGCCTGGCCCTAATTGGAATAGGGACAATAAGGCAGACTTGTAACATGGGCCATAGTGCATGGGGCAATAATGAAAAAAAAAAACAGATAGCTGAATTGTAGCAGCTTCTGCTAATTACACTATGCGGGTTGGACTTTTAAGTCCAAAGCATGATTACAAAATGTGGGAACAAAAGACGAAACTAATTCGAACACAATAAATTGTAAACAACAGTTTTAAACTTGTAGACATGAGACTGGTTGTCCAGAATAAAATGAAACGGCACCCGAGTGGACAGCACAGATTAATCAGCTGCCGGACGAAGTCCAAAAACCTGCCTGAAAAGTAAATGCCATGTTGGGGAACACTGTTATTAAATAAATTACATCGTTAGCCATTAGGAACAGTACTTCGTAAAAGCTATGAAGAATTGTGAATTATTAAAAGTTGATGCATGCAGGCATTCATTTACCTTGTCTGACAAATCACGCATCCAGCGAGTCTGGTAGTCAAATACTTAAAGATAAACAAAGCCAACGGCGATAAAATCCATAAAGGCTCGATCGCGCTCGCTAAAATAAATTGTAGAAATCTTTAATGGCATAAAAGTAGCCCGATGTAATCCAAAAGACACGATTCGTCTGCCTGTTAAAAAGCAGTCTATGAGCTGTGCAGCTGTTCCTATCACTTTGCCTAAAAGGTTAAAGGTTAAAGGTTTTGGCAACCCCCCCCCCCACACCTATATTGCACTACTAAAGTATTGCCGTGTGCTAAAACACACAGAAATAATTGAAATCATCTTATAAATATAGCTTAAATTACGAACCTACATTATAAGGTAGTGTTTAAAAAGAAACTGTAAACGTTGTAAACAAATAGGGCTAAAATGTAAAGTAGCTCTAACTTAAATTGGAAAAAGAATAAATACATTTAATTTAACTTTGCAATAAGAAACATGCCTCTGTTGCCTTCCTGTAAGTACTGGCCATACTTTTAAGAAGGTATTAATTGGAAAAGTGTGAATTTGAAAATGAGACAGTTTTTTACCTTTCAGACAGCCTTGGTTTCACAATCCCTCCTAACCCATTAACAGCTGTGTTTGGGGTTCTTCCAGAGGGGTTTAAAGTGGAGCAAAACAAACAAATTGTGATTGCATTCACTACACTTTTGGCATGCAGACTTATTCTGATAAACTGGAAGAACCAAACTCTCCTCTTTCAAGTCAGTTGGAAACCGGTGTGTTATACTATTTGAAATTGGAAAAAATCAAATACTCTGTTAGAGGATCCATACAGACTTTTTTCAAAACATGGCAGGATCTAATCAGTAATATTTTAAATTAAGCTCATAAAGCACAGAGAATTTATTAATTTAGGTATGTTTACAAGCCTTAAATTTCATGACGTTTGCCTTGCTCTCTCTCTCAGGGGTGGGGATCGATTTGTCCTTAACTCAATTTTTCTTTTTGTAAAAACTTGATTGATTTGTATGGATTGCAATAAAATTAATAAAAATATAATAAAAAAAATTAAAATGAGACAGTTTCTCACATGACAAAGAAAGATAATTATCGATACGATATGTATAATTCAGTTAAAGTAAATAAAATGTCTCCACGTTTGTTTAAAGCTTATAAACATGCAAAACATTTTTCCTTTTAAACCCTGATCAAGTTTAAGGGAAAATGCTCTTTTTTATAATAATAAATGAGAAGGGAGACACGTTTTTACGAGAAGCAGAACGTGCTGGATGTGCGTGAATGGAGGTTGTGTATTTTAGGAACTATAAAGGTAAAGAGTAGGGTGGCACAGTGGTTAGCACACTTGCCTGGTGATAGGAAATAAAGGTTCAGGCATGTATGTTTTCCATGTTGAGTCAGGATATTCTTTGTGACCGCGTAACTTTTTATAGTAATGCTTTCTTGTTGTGGAATTGTGCTGTGTGATTTCCCGATGAGTGGATTCACCTTGTTGTCGCTGAACTGGATCGCCACGGAAATATTTTCCTTGATTGTCACTGAATCAGGCTCGCCATGGAGTTTTCATGATCTGGAGACTAGCACGTAGGCTATGAAACTGAGGTAAGATGTACTCCTAATTTAATGAAAGTAATACCAGCTTGCATCCTAAGAAGTTGTTTGATTATACAGATAAGCATGAAGGGAATGATGGCGTTTAAATGCGATTGAACGGTGAAACCTTATATAAAAAAAGGCACAACCTTCAGTGAGTTTATAGCATGTATGATAGAGATCTCTGTGAATGAAATACAATTGTAAGAGAACTTTATTCTGTGAATGAAGTGCAATTGTAAAACAGAACATGAATATGAGAATATTGGTTGATATTTGAAAGAATGAAGCAATTGCCAAGTAATGTGTGTTGAAATGGCTTCAAAGAAGTGAAGGCTGTTTGTTTGTGAATAGTTGCTTTCTCCAGTGTGCTGAATGTTGTTTAAAGAACTTCTGCCTTAGCCAAATAATCTGCTTGGGCATGAAGTGGGATAAAATTTAGCAAAGAAAAATAAAAGAAGATTAATTACTCTCATTCAGAGTCTGGGGTGGCAGATGCTCTTTTATATGTCATTTGTAAGTCTGTGTTTCTGTGTTTGTCAGCTAACTAATCAATAATGTGAAGCAAAACTCTAAAAGATGGGAGACGTCCCATATAATAACATAATAACATAGTAGTAGGGGATCATATCAAATTTAATTGTATTACTATCTAAAAATGTTAGCAAGTAAAATCAAAAATGATCATAAGAATTACTTGATAATGCAATCTATGCCTAGTCAGTGAGTCTGGAATGTCTTTAAAACCTACAAGCAGATGCAGTGATAAATAAAGATGACCTATTAAACTTGTAAGTTTAACTGAGTACAGGATTACAGCATGTCGCATGGTCAAAGAGTTAAAAATTAAAAAGCCTGAAAAAAGTATTATAAGCATAAAAGAATAGATAACTTTGAAACTATAGATGTTCTTTTTCTCCAGATTCAGCAAACCCTGTGACCAATGGATGAAAAAAAACCCACTATTTTTCTATACAAAGCTGCAAGAAATAGCTTAACAGCAAGTTTAGGCAGAGAAATTAGAAATAATCTGACCAGTGGTGAATGTTTGTTTATTAATCATAAATTAATGAACAGCAGTTATTGGAATTATTTCCTTGCATGCTGATTAGTGTAAGTGTAAGGGTATAACATCCTGTATAATAAAAATGTTTAAATGAAAAATACAAAAGGTTAAATGTTGCCATATTAAACTAGACTAATTTCTTTCTCTAGTCTTCATATAAATAACAGTATAGAGGGTTTACATATTTTGATGTATGTCAAATAATTATTATTATCACTTCATTACGAAATGTATTAGAACTGAAATACATGTATGCGTTTGTATCTGTTAGTGATTAATTTTATGATTTTTTAGATTTGTTGTTACATCAATGTATTAAGGTTAGTGCTCAGTGATAATGCACATACAGTGGTGTGAAAAACTATTTGCCCCCTTCCTGATTTCTTATTCTTTTGCATTTTTGTCACACAAAATATTTTTTTGATCATCAAACACATTTAACCATTAGTCAAATATAACACAAGTAAACACAAAATGCAGTTTTTAAATGATGGTTTTTATTATTTAGGAAGAAAAAATCCAAACCTACATAGCCCTGTGTGAAAAAGTAATTGCCCCCTGAACCTAATAACTGGTTGGGCCACCCTTAGCAGCAATAACTGCAATCAAGCGTTTGCGATAACTTGCAATGAGTCTTTTACAGCACTTTGGAGGAATTTTGGCCCACTCATCTTTGCAGAATAATTGTAATTCAGCTTTTTTTGAGGGTTTTCTAGCATGAACCTGCTTTTTAAGGTCATGCCATAGCATCTCAATTGGATTCAGGTCAGGACTTTAACTAGGCCACTCCAAAGTCTTCATTTTGTTTTTCTTCAGCCATTCAGAGGTGGATTTGCTGGTGTGTTTTGGGTCATTGTCCTGTTGCAGCACCCAAGATCGCTTCAGCTTGAGTTGACGAACAGATGGCGGACATTCTCCTTCAGGATTTTTTGGTAGACAATAGAATTCATGGTTCCATCTATCACAGCAAGTCTTCCATGTCCTGAAGCAGCAAAACAACCCCAGACCATCACACTACCACCACCATATTTTACTGTTGGTATGATGTTCTTTTTCTGAAATGCTGTGTTCCTTTTACGCCAGATGTAATGGGACATTTGCCTTCCAAAAAGTTCAACTTTTGTCTCATCAGTCCACAAGGTATTTTCCCAAAAGTCTTGGCAATCATTGAGATGTTTCTTAGCAAAATTGAGACAAGCCCTAATGTTCTTTTGCTTAACAGTGGTTTCGTCTTGGAAATCTGCCATGCAGGCCATTTTGCCCAGTCTCTTTCTTATGGTGGAGTCGTGAACACTGACCTTAATTGAGGCAAGTGAGGCCTGCAGTTCTTTAGACGTTGTCCTGTGGTCTTTTGTGACCTCTCGGATGAGTCGTCTCTGCGCTCTTGGGGTAATTTTGGTCGGCCGGCCACTCCTGGGAAGGTTCACCACTGTTCCATGTTTTTGCCATTTGTGGATAATGGCTCTCACTGTGGTTCGCTGGAGTCCCAAAGCTTTAGAAATGGCTTTATAACCTTTACCAGACTGATAGATCTCAATTACTTCTGTTCTCATTTGTTCCTGAATTTCTTTGGATCTTGGCATGATGTCTAGCTTTTGAGGTGCTTTTGGTCTACTTCTCTGTGTCAGGCAGCTCCTATTTAAGTGATTTCTTGATTGAAACAGGTGTGGCAGTAATCAGGCCTGGGGGTGGCTACGGAAATTGAACTCAGGTGTGATACACCACAGTTAGGTTATTTTTGAACAAGGGGGCAATTACTTTTCACACAGGGCCATGTAGGTTTGGATTTTTTCTCCTAAATAATAAAACCATCATTTAAAACTGCATTTTGTGTTTACTTGTGTTATATTTGACTAATGGTTAAATGTGTTTGATGATCAGAAACATTTTGTGTGACAAACATGCAAAGAATAAGAAATCAGGAAGGGGCAAATAGTTTTTCACACTACTGTAGCTAAATGGATTGTTAAGTCAGTTAGTTATACAGTACATTAGGAACATTAGTCTATATAAACTGTGCTGTTGTAATATCTTAGACATTTAAGAGAAGTGACACTTGATAAGATAAGTTACAGTTTTTTATAAGGTATAGATGTTATAAGATTTTTGTTTTATGAAAACACTCAAGTTCAAATATGTAACATCTTGTTATAATTTAAGACATCTGTGATGTATAACTGATGCAATGTGTTAATTTTGTTTAGTGTATTAGCCTACTGATGAAACATTTTCACTAGCCTGGTTTAAATGTAATAATTTGCCATATTTAATTTATCTCTAACTGTTATTTATGATATGAGACTGAGAACTGAGAGTCCAGGATTGTCATTAATAGTGCTGTATTGTATTATACATATGATTGATAAAGAATTGTTTTATGTTATGTATTTGCTCTATTATTCGCCCTTCTTTAATTAGCATAGCAAGTATTTCAGTTTGAACACTCAATTTAGTGGTTAAGGCTTCTCCAACTCAGTGGTAGAGTTTTATCAATAAAGAAAAGATGGTGTACTACGAACAAGATTTAAAGAGACTGTGCTGCACTAATGACTCTTGATCTGCTGCACATACCTGATAATAGCTGGTGAAGAAACAACTTGTTTTTCCAGAGTGGAAGGAGTGCAGAATCAAAGAAAGATTGTAAGTCCAGCTAAGTAAATCTGATGCCATGATATGTGCAGACATTTTGCTGCAGAAACAAAGTTTTTATGGACTTTAACAAAAACAGATTGTGAAAATGCCACTTAAGTGAGGTGACAGCTGTTGAAGGCTCCCATGAATGACTGCTGTATCCAGTGCAAGCCTAGAGTGAAGTGTTCCTCTGTTAAAAATGGACAGTCACCATGTGTGCATCTCATGAGCTCTCTAATGGCAATAGGACTGTTTAGTTTTCTGTTCCAGTAATGGCAAAACTTTAGTTTCCTGAAGCAGTCACACGTTTGTTCAGAAGGATCTGCAAAGCCACCAAGCAAAAGACTTTGGCTACAAACCACTGGGCTGGACAAGGCATGTATATAGAAAGCTTATGAATATACTTGAAAATGTTAAGAGGGGCTCAAAGGTATGAGGATATGCATAATTTACCACCAATGATGTTAAACTGTAAATTGAAAGGGAATATAACATCCGGTAGTGAAGTTGGGGAGGATACAAATAATGTACAATTATGCGATAATACTAGTTAAGAACAATTAATAATCATAGCAATAGATCTAGAATTGCATCTGATTTATGTTACAACTATTGTAACTCATATAAAGGGATCAGACACCAAAGGGTGGGGCACATATATCAACATACTGTAGCTAGAAATGTTATGAGTGTCAAAGAATAGTGAAGTCCATCAAGATGCTATATAGATTTATAACGTAATCTAAGGCTATGATACCCACTGCATGTACTCAGTGATATTTGGATACAACACTGACTATGTAAGACATAACAGGAAATCTCCACCTACACCACTGGTGAGATACAGTGATCACTATTTAGTAACACCATGTTAAATGTAACTGTTTGTCCAAATGTATTGTAACTTATCATTGTTAATATTTACGCTGGTATTTAGATGAATGAAACAGGAGCTATAGTGGCACTACACCCCACATTTCCACAAATGTACTTGAGGAACTGTCTACACTGTGAAGGGGGATCGAGTACCTTTTGCTTTGTAGATAAGACCCTCAGGGATTGTTTTGTCACAGATCCAGTGACAATGGGTGGATTGTAACAAGAATGTAAGTTTAATGTCACTGTGCTCTGTACAAGAAATTATTTTATAAATTCAATCACATGTGCAGGCCAATGTTAGCACACAGGGGCTAGTCGGCATTTAGAAACCACTAGTCTAGCAGTTTGGAGAATTGAGGGGACAACTGACAACATCCCACCTTGATATTGTCATGCTATTATGGCTTCCTGCCTGTAATGCCACGTAAATCGTCAGTAAAGAAAGCTAAGTTATTTTCTCTTATGTGATTTGTACCACCGTATCACTATGGGAGGGATATTGCCTTTTAATATCATATCTCTATATTTTTCGGTTACTTGAAACACCACAATTATAAAAGAACTTATTCCAAATAGGGCGCTATATCGCCCCCTAAAGGAAACAGGGGAGTGCCCCTAAATATTAACATATCAAAATGTCCTTTCTTAGTAGATACCCACTGTCCTAGATGTACAAACCTGCCAAAAGTAAGCTTTTTAACTAAATGGGGGAAATAGTGTTTTGTTGAGTGAGTCAACTTAGCCTTTAATATATGAGTATATATATATATATGTATGTGTGTGTGTGATGTGTGTGTAAGTAATTTGTATATCAAGCAGCAATGTCTAAATATAACCCTTTTCTTCAGTTTCTATAAATATGTAAAGGTAAAGTAAATTGTCTCCAGAAAAGCATGTCATAGCTTTACAATACTTACAATTGTTTATTAGTTGTAGTATATCTGACATTTTTCGAGTTGATGAGCAGGAAGACAGTTTGAGGTCCTTTCCAATCTCTTGAGGTTTGTTCTTGATAAATGCACTGGGAAGTTTTCTAGATGAAAGCAGTTTAAATACCATACTACATACAGCAGTTTTCATCATTGTGGAAGAGAGACAATTATGCATGCATTGCAGGAGGAACACACTAGTTCCATTTCTGCAATGAACATGCATTAGGAATGCCTGCTGTTTACAGTGTCTGAAGTGAAGAAATATACAATGAAATAAATTCATGAAGATATATGTATAAGACTGTATAAAAAGGCAGCTACAATAAACCACCAGTCCTTCTGTATTATCCGGAGGAACACATTATACTCACTTATGCATCACCTCTTTACTTGGAGTAAAGCAAGCAGCCAAGCAGAAACAGGCATTTTTGTGCTTTTAGTTTGAGACAGATCCATTTCAGGCAATGCAGAATAAGCCCTATACTGCCTTTTGAAATATCTTTAAATGCTTTCAATAAATAGAGTTTATTAATCAAATTAGGATATACAGTAGGTGTTTACAAGCATTTTTCAAAAGCCTGCAGATATGTGTTTATAAACTTTCAAATTTGATTTCTCTTTTCAAAAAGAAAGGAACAGACTACAATACAACATCAGTAAACACACTCTTTGGAAAATAATAATTTCTATTGGACTCAGTGGTCTATTCTGCATAAAAACCGGAATAATAAATCAGCATATAAATGATTAGGCTTGCATGCTTCTTACACTCTGAACTGGTATTAAGCTTGAGCAGGCAGGAGTAACGTTGAGTCACCTACAGCAATAAGTCCTCCTACATTACTGAGACGGATTACAACCAAATTGATATATGGAGACAATGTACGGGACCATAATTTTGAATGGCACACCACCTGAATAGACTATCATGGTATGGGGTACCATGTGCCATAACAACCAGTCACTTCCATTGCAGGTTAGCAGTTTGACATCTTTGAGGTGATCCTGTCATTGGTCATATAATCTTCAGTAGCATGCCTACCTTTCGTCATTTTTCAAAAAGACAATACCAGACCATATGCAGCTTCCATCTTCTGAAAACAGAAACAAGTAGGTTTTTTCTCCAATACAGCACATGTGGGAAGAAAACTTGCACAGTGGTTCGCTAAATGGATAATTCTAACACCTGTTTGGAGATGGTATATTAGTGTTGCTACTGTTTCAAGGGTACAGGGCCCTAGGTTCAAGTCTTTCAAAAGGTTGCTGTCAGCACATAGTGTTTGCTTGCTCTTGCAGTTTCTGAATAACTTTCTTCCTTCAGATACTCTGGTTTATGTCACGCATTTCCAAAGATATTTGTCTTAGATTTTATATTCTTCCTGTGTGAGTTTGGATGTGGGTGTGGGTGTGTGCATGAGTGGCCCCAGTGGTTCAGTGGTGCCCTTTCCAGGACTTTGTCCTCACATGTAGTCATTTTTTCCAGGATAGGTGACACCCCATTGACTGAGAACCTAAACTGGATTAATGTACACTTACTACACATTTTTTCAGTACTACACCAAGTGACATCTGAATTCTTTTGTTCTCACTAACAGATCAATGAGCCTTAGGTGTCCATAATGCTTGTCACCAGTTGTCGTTCCTTGGACTTCCTTTGGTAGGTATTTATCATTGTATAATGGGAGCACCTCACAAGACCGGTTATTTTTGAGATGCTCTGTCTCATTCAGGGAAGAATAGACCAATTTTACAAGCAATTAGGTGGCAGCAGAAGGTTCGCACATACATATTAATGATGTTTTAAGCTAGGTCTCTGAAGTGAATACATACCTTGGACCTGAAAATTCAGCTGAGTTATGAATATGCCAGAATTTACACAGATAGGTAGTTCTCGAGAGCAACCTCAGGATGGGATTTAAATGCCACTTCATGGCAGTAGCTACTGTAACTGAGCTAGAACCAGTAATGTGTGTCAAAGCAAAGACTAAATTGGCAGAGGGCTAGTTGAATAAGTCTAATGAGGAAAGGTGAAAATTTAGGGAGTGAGCAGGAGAGTCTTTAGTTGTTGTGGCATTGTGACTAGAAGCAAGTAAAGTTAATTTACAGTAAGTAAGTAAAGTAAGTAAAGACAATAAGCTAAGTGCAAAAAACAAACAGAAAACAGCACGGCCTGCAACCCTTTTTGTCTTCTTAGATTGACACAGAGCCTACTGCCTTTCTAACTGGTTGAACCTGTCTACTTGCATTCCTCATAAAAAGACTCACTTCACTTCCCATCTATACTTCTCTTGAACTCTGCTTCTCTTACTCCTACTTTATTCACCTCCTCAATCTATGCACTTAATTAGTAATTAGTTAGCAACTTTACACACTTATCCTGTGGTCCCACCTGGCTAGACCCAGAATTGCTTTTGGCCAATTTTGGGTAGACTACCATTAATTTTGCACACATAGATGTCTGTTCCTCTTAAAATGACAAGGAATCCAGAAAACCATGCAGCTTGCTTCATCTGTGCTAAGGACAAGACTACATATTTTTGAAAATCCTCCCCTCACTTTACTTTCTTTTCTAAGGGGGGGACAGGCTCCCTGTCATTTGATAGGACATCTGCACACAAGTATCCTAGGGAGGCACAAAATGTCTCCATCCAGGTGTTTGTTCTTTTTCTTTGATACAGATGCTCCTGCCTTGTCTTACCTGTTCTACCCCCGTTATGGCCCATAGTGCATGTCCATTATTTTCCTTTTTGCATATATATATATATATATATATATACTGTATATATTTATATATATATATATATATATACTGTATATAGTAGTCATTTCTATAAATATTCATATGGTTTTAGGCGCTTTCTTTGCAAACTATGCAAAAATACAATTGAGAACGTGAAGGCCACCTTAATGAAAACCATTTTCTTTACCCTTTTTCATATTAATAGGGATATAAAAGAAAAATGCACTTGATTGCTAGCTTGACATCCTTAATGCATCTTTTTTAATGACTATGCCAGTTTATCTTTCCATTAGTAGATGAAATATGTGAGTTACTTATGTCATCTGAATACATTCTGTGATCCATTTGTGCCTTTGTTTATTTGGCTAATTACAAACTCATTAGAGTATATTTTTATAAAAACCCTTAACATGTTACAAAAGGAAATGTAACATAGTTATTGCCATAATAAATATATAGCAAGATGCATCTGGGTTTCAAGTGATGAGGAAATTTTTGCTTAATCACAAGTTTTGATAGCAAGAGGCAATTCTTTCCCAATTTATACGGCAATGAAAGCAAATTATTGCACACCAATCAACGCAGTGCATGTTTCTGGAGACAATAAATTGCCACCTGCCAAGCATTTAAAAAGTAGATTTAATTGTATCTTAGCCTCCTGCTGGACATAAATTTATGATGAGTCATTTTAGGATGAAGATTTTGAAGGTTTTACTAGGTAGGTGAGCGGTGAACTTTGAGTATAGTGTATCCACTTGGGCTGTTTGGCATTTAGAGAAAATCATGACTGAAATCAAAATGTTATTCACAGGCTGGCTAACTTTGTTTCATTCATTTGTGCTTTTTTTTAAGTGAGGAAATACATTTTAGCTACTTTTTGCAACTATCTAGATGCACATTGCTCCAGCCAGTCTCTCAATCCAAAAAGTCATAATAATTCACTTAATTTAAATAGTCAAACCCACTTACACTTTTATCTCTATCAGTAGTATACCTTTTTATATATTCTCCTGCTACATCATGTATAACAAGCCCGCTTGAATTCCATTAGATTCTTGATATGACTGTCTAGAAATTGTTCCAATTCAAAGAGGAATGTGTGTAAGAAGAAAAAGATGGAGTAAGAGAAATACTAGATACGATTCAAGCAGAAAAGGACTAAAGCTGGAATAGATGTTAAAGCTGACTAGTCAGTCAGTAAATGCCATGCCATTAAAAGAAACTAAGGGGATTATGGAATGTATTGCTAGGTTATGTAAAGGAAAATGAATGTCTCTCATGTTACAATAGTTTAAAATCTCAGTAAACAGAATCACGGATGTGCTACTTCCAGCTGAGATAGCTTCAGTCCCCTTTTTATTTGAATGCAAATAATGGGCATTTCTTTCTTTTCTATAACATTTTCCCATTTATAACTCTACAATATTATCTTCTGGATGTGTAGTACAAAGAAATGCCTTTGTTTTTCACAAAAAACTGACTTTTTAAAATTCAGAAAAAATTCAAAACATTTCAAGACATGCAAAGCAACTGAATTTGATTGCTACCGAATACAGAAAGTGATAAAGAGTGTTGCCTAAACAAAGATCCGATATACTGTGCTTCTAATTTTGTAGGTTTCTGCCACTTGTGGTCCATAGTGTACTAGCTGTTCTATCTGTCTATGATGTGTTGACATCTAAGTAATCAAAGTAGACCTCAGCTTTAACATTTTAAGTGTACCACCTACTGGAATGTATTTTGTAATGCATGTAGTAATAAAACGCATTGCATTTGTCATTCCAGCAGATGGTACATCACAAACATCTGTAGTAATTAATTGCAGTATGAAAAATGTTTGTGATGTGTCATCTGTTGAAATGACAAATGTAAAGCATATGTCTAGGTTATATGACATTTAGTATGTCATTCGTAAAAGCAATGTTAATGTTTGTGATATGCCATTTGTTGGAATAACATATGCAATTCATTGTGAATTCATTGTGAATTTCCCCTTGGGATTAATAAAGTATCTATCTATCTATCTATCTATCTATCTATCTATCTATCTATCTATCTATCTATCTATCTATCTATCTATCTATCTATCTATCTATCTATCTATCTATCTATCTATCTATCTATCTATCTATCTATCTATCTATCTACAAAGCATTACATAACTGGAGGTGAAATTTGTATAGACCACTATGACTCAAATTCCAAACAACATCCAATGCAACAGAAGGTGATTCTCTAACACCAAAGACATTTAAAGTCTATGCTAGTGCCACAAACCTCTTGCATCATGATATTAGCCCTGCTCATACTATATGGGTTGCAAAGGTTTTTCTGTGAAACGGTGGGATTGAAGAGATGCCACACCAACCCTATTCTCCAGGCTTTGCCTTGTGTGAATGCCAGTTGTTCAACAATCTGAAGGTCTAGCTCTGCTGAGCCCCCCATGCTAACAATGAAGACAACAAGTTAGCTAGAGAAGCATGGTTGCATGAGCAAGACAACATGTTTCTTTGAGT
The DNA here is from genome assembly GCF_016835505.1 of Polypterus senegalus. NCBI lineage: Eukaryota > Metazoa > Chordata > Cladistia > Polypteriformes > Polypteridae > Polypterus > Polypterus senegalus. The sequence continues at coordinate 80,348,061 of NC_053163.1, read as the reverse complement.
GGCAAATAAAAGCTTTATTACTGTTATATCAACTGTATTATTGTCAGTAGGGATTATAGTGAAAATTAAAACATGTTTTTCTGAAGGGTTTCACAATAATTTCAAGTAAAACTACAGTACATGCATTAAATTCTAGAACATATAAATCTGGTAGTTTTTTTATTGGATTAATTAACAAAATGCCAATTCATTATGCTCAATTCATTTCACTCATATCCCACTTCTGTTGGGATTTAACGGACAAAAATAGATAAGACAATAAGAATGTTCTCACTTGGTAAAACTACTGGATTTTACATCCGTCTGGAGACCTTTGTGGTTAATTAGCTGTGAATTTACCCATCATCTCTCACCACTAACACTATGCAGGTTATGGCCTTTTTTAGGCAGCCATTCTCTTTTAAAAGCCTTCAATCAGACTTTGGTAGTAGGATTTAATCATTTCAATCATTTAGGGAGTATATGCTAGCTTTTCAGAAAATTAGATTATGGATGGCAAATAAAAACAGCAACCAGTCATTAATGAAACTGATTCTAGTAAAATAAAAGAGGGAAGTCCATTTCCCTAACATGTGTTGGGCTCACAATCTGCTGGGATTGCATACCAAAGCCAATAGATAACAAATGAAACAAATATTAAATATCCAGATGTTCAAATAATGTGCCTCCTTTTTAAGTAAAGTCAAGTATTTATATTGAAATATTATAACTTTAATGTCAACAAACCCCAATGTAATTGCAACTTTAACTTTCATTTAATAGGCAACTTTCTTTATTTAAGAAAAGCTTATTTGTTTCCATCAATAAAGCAAAGTTTATTTATTTCTAAAAATCTTCTAATCACTTATATAAATTGCATTATGGCCAAGAGTAATACCTCAGGTTTCTTGTTAGCTGGAGACATCCACTCCGGTTCTTTTTAAAGAAGTCTGATTATTTGCTCTTATTAATACTTATAAGATATACTCTAAACATGTGAAGACCACTATCTGTTAGCCTGTAAAAATGGGTAATCAGTGCCTTTTGCTTTTTAAACAATACTAAAGTGAGATGTAAATATTTCAAATAACACAGTATAAATATGGCAACAACTAAATTCAGAACAAGTGTACATTTTAAATGTTTACCACTCTATATCATCCAAACCGATTTAGTTTGTGTAGAAAAACAGTCTTTCAAAAGCAAGTTACTCTTGAAACAGTCTCTAGTGATCAGTAGATTTATAAAATAAATGAACTGATCACTTTTATTTTTGGCCACTCCAATAAAATTAACATTTTTGACCATAAAAATACTTCATGAAATGACAGAAAAAAGTACAACATAAAATCAATGCATTCTTGACAGTTGCAACAAATGTAATATTTTCAGTGTCCCACAAATATAATCACTAATTAGTATGTCACTGTGATTTATGCTTTAATTGGTTACGCAGAGATACAAACCTGCTCTGTTTTACTATGTGTTTATCCTAATTGTTATTGTAATGTAACCTTACCACAACACTTCAGTCTTTTTTTCCTGAAAAATCTCAGAACACATTTATGATAACCTCGCAGAACCAAATTATATAGCGAATGTGTTAATGCTTTCTGTTAGTTCTGCCTCTACAATGATGGCTCTAACAGGAAAAGGCTAGTTACTTAGCCAGCCTAAACTTGTAAGTTGAGTGGGAGGGTATCCTACAACAACACCTGGCAGTTGGGCATTTACACAAGTGGGCAAGCCTCTGACAAGAACGAGCAATTCCATTTTAGGAAGACCAAAATGCAGGTTTGTTTCTGGTATTTTCCTTTAATACTTTAGTTCTCAATGTGTTGGTTCCTTCTTTTACTATAAACACACCTTTTTGCTATATATTTAGAATCTGTCTGTTTGGAGCTTGCAGAGATTCCAATTGATAACAGCTCTTTCTGCACTATTTCTTGGCAAAAAAAAAAAAACATTAACTGCAGTATTGTGAGGAAGACTATATGGCACCCATGCGCTTCACAGTCAGTCAGTCCATCTGTAGATCTTCTGCTCATTCATGAGGGCACTGCTCACCATCTTCTGCTCTTGCTTATATAATTAGCAAGGTTACATTATAACCTATATAATATAAATTATATAGGTTAATAAAATAATAATTTTATTAGTAATTAGTAATTAATTATTAGTAATATAAATTGTAGGAAACTGTGGGCAGTTATTCAAATGCTCAACATTTTACACCATTTTGTATAAAGAAAGTACATGACATCAATGCCAAATCCCCCCCACCGCCCATTTTATTCCCTGTGATGTCTTCAAATAGTTTGTTATCCTGTCCATCAAAAGGATTTATAAAAATAGAGTGTACTACAACAAGAGTAATTCAACAGTCACTCTGTGTATAATGCTTCACCTCCATTTTATGCTCCAAAAAACATTGGAAAGTCATACATTTTTTTAAAGTAAGTCAACCATTTTGTATAATGGATATTGTGTTGCATGAGTAAGCTTCTGTACTAAGACCTTCAGTTCCACAAGGGAATAATTACTTTTCCATTTATATGTCTAATCATATTATTCCAACTCAATAGCATTTGTGCAACCAACAAAAGCTAAAAAAGCAGCAACTATAAGGCTGCACCGGTGCCCATTTACACCAACAGTTATAACTGGATAATTGCATTTTATTTGTGCATTGACAGCGATTTCTGCATTAATCTGTACATTTTACCTTTACATTTTCATGGAGTGTCATACTATTTAAGAACAGTTTCATATTGCATTATAAAAAGCAGATAACTAAAAATAAAAATTGTGACAATCTGTCCACAATGAGAATTATTATTATGCATATAATAAATTGAACAAATCTTTAAAGCTAGTCCAGCACTACCTTCTAAACATATGCACAATAATGATGTAGTTTGTAGGGCAATGGCCGGTATTTTATACAAGAAAAAGATTTATACACAGAATATTAAATTACACCTGATAACAGCAATGAATGGTGGGCAAAACTAAAAGATATCTATTAAAGCCAAGGTTGAAATGTCATAGCTTGCTTGCTCAGAAACACGTAAACCTTAGTGTGTTATGCAGAGTAGATGCGCTTTAATGTACACTTGTAGGTAGCGTCCTAAACAGAAACAGCTCCCAGCATTACTCTTCAGATAACTGTGGAAATGTCCGAGTGTGTATGTGCAATACTGTGCAACAGTTAACAGCAGGCATGAATGAAAGCAGTGGCATAACTAGGGGTGGGCGGAAGGGGTGGTCCACCCCGGGCAGCACATTTTTGGGGGTGGCATTATTTGCCAAAAGGCTCAGTACAACTTGTGTGTAAGCAGCAGGGTTAAAAAAATCACTCATGAATGACAAAAGTAAAATTCTGTGATTTTTATACACAAGTTCTTCAAAAATAATTTTCAGACTGTCCTTCTGTGACGGCATCAGACACAGCAGTTAAAATTTATGAGGCAATAACAAAAATAAACATAAACATTACACCGATAATAATTTCTAGGAAGATAAACAACTAATTTACAATTTATAATTTAATTTTGTATATAATGCGTTCTTGCTCTGCGGAGAAAACATCCCCACCTATCATTTGTACGCTAAAATAACTGGATTTTGCAGCGTAATTATATTAAACTAGTCGGTAAATTGAAGTACTGCCCCACCCTGAGCGACACAAACTATAGCTACGCCACTGAATGAAGGAGCTCTTCAGTCATCAAACATTTAAAAAAAATGCCTTGCAGGCATTGATTCTTTTTCCAATTTTATGTAATGTAAGAAAAAAATTGTTTAAAATCTGTGCATTTGTAACAATTGCTTTGAATTTGATGAGTCTTTGAAGGAAGTTGGAAAATTAAAAGCAGGCTCAAACAGCACCTTTTAAAATGTGCGTTCTACTAAGGCCAGAAAAATATGGAAGACATATTTCTGTTTTGTGTATATAATATTAGACTGTATTTATAAGAAAGCTGCATTTCATGGTATAACACAAGTATGTCATATTTCACTGTACTGCTGCACCTCAATGAATTTAGAACATCTATAGGTTAAAACACTCTAATATACTAGTATATGTTATTCAGTGCTCTTATATTTTACCTCAAAAACATAAAATTCTTAAAGCTGCTTAATTCAGGGTCACAGGGGGTTAATAGCACTGGGCACAAGCAAATAAACAGCTCAGGGCAGGATGACAGTGTGTTACAGGGCTCTCACATTCACACACACACACACACACACACACACACAGGAATCAGCAGTTAAACCAACCAGCATGTTTTTTCTTATAAAATACCAGCTATGTTACTTGGCTTGGAAATTTTCTAAGAAAATGGGCCTCGGTTATAGCACTGGCAGTTAATCTGAAGTATCAGTTTCAGATGTATCTGAAGTACTTTTCTGTATACTATATTTGTTATTTATTTGTTTTTTATCAGGATCTAATATCATTAGTTCACTGGAGGCCCTTACTCTGGGATCTGAAACTCATGATCTGAATTGGTCATGAGTAAAACCGATCAACTGTATCTTGCATGTTTTGGCTTTTTTGATGGTCAAAGTAAAACACAATTTTATAGGAAACCATACTCTTTTGAACTGAAAAATATAATAAGTAGAAATAAACATTATTTTGAGTATAAATATAGTTTCACCCTGTTGTGCAACATGTAAAAATTGTAGCTTCACTCAGATTTGAATGTAACACTTTGACCTATAATCTTGACCCATTTGGAGGGTTTAGAATAAAATCAACATGCACTTAATTGTGATTTACTTTAACTTATTACATACAGCATTGATATTTACAGGCTGCACATTTATGTGGCAAATGCAATGAACTGAACGTATTAATAGGGGTGCATGATTATGACAAAATGAATAGTTGACAAATATTGCCTTCAGTATTTTAAGAGTGATTATTAATTCCAATTTAACAGCACAAAGAAAAATACACCATGTCCTACTAACTGCCTATCCTGTGCTCTCTTTACACACAGTACGGTACACCCATTATTGTGCATAGAACCACTTAATTTGAATTTCATATGAACTTGTTCTATACAGGATTACTTGAAAAATACAATGTTATATAACGTTACAATATGAACATACAACACACATAAAATCTGTGCCATTGTTTCTAACACAATAAATTACTGACATACAAATATTACATTCCTTTTTTTCCCAAAATTAATGTTCCAACTGAAAAAAAACCCACCATTCACCATTCAAAATTTGTAAAATGTGGGAAATTTCTAAACATGAGAACATTAAATTGAGGTTCTGCTGTATTAAGAAAATAAATGATGCATGTGTATGTAAAAAGTACATAAAAATCTTAATTGATAGTAATGTTTGATTAAGAAGTTAATGTAAACACAACCTGATAGTTGTGGTGTACTGGTATATAAAAGCTTTAAATGTAACAATACTAATACATGATAACCTCAAGAAGTATTTAGATAGTAACACATTGTTACATGCTGCCACCAGAATCTGTCCTTGATGACTGGCGTCCTTGTTCTTGAGAATAGTATTGTAATGAATGGCATGCTAGTTTTAAAAAAGCAGCATTGCAAGCATGTGTATTTCAGTGTATATTTCTTATCAATATAATGAACCATTATGTTCAAGCTTGCTTCCATAGTTCTGCACAACTTGTTGAATAAAGCAATAAAAGTTTCTGATCCATTTTGATTTTTGTCTGACATTTGGAGTAAACTGAATGCAATGTGACTTTGGAAGAATAATTTTAGTAGGGGATGACTTCACTTACCCTGACTGTTGATCATTTTATTAAAACATTCACTGCACACAGTTATATTCAGAGCCTTGTCTTTTGATAAACAAACACAATGGCTACTGATATCTGATTTTAGTTACAATAGCCTGCTGCATACTGACATGTATTATTATAAACTGTTTAAATTAATAATTATCTGTGTCACGGACTTCAACTTACTGGAACTTAGTGTTGCTTGCTTAGCTTAAGTGACTGTATAGAAATATCTTCACGCTTTTTAAAAGATATAGTCTGGAATTAGACAAATGCATTTACCATTTAGCATATAGTTAGCCCTATTATATGAGTGTCTTTGTTTATGCAATGCAGTGCTTGAAGTGGATATACATCAGTGCCAATATCCTTTGTGTTACACTGATATATTACCTTGAAGAGTGAAGGGCACAGAGCAGTAGATTTGATTGTCACATTTTCTGTGCCTTTTCTATTAGAAAGACCATTGTCTCTCTCTTTGAGCTTTGCTGCTCAACAATTGTTAACCATCTGGGGGATTTAGAAAGATTTTTGGTGCCATGACTAGGGTACGTCCTGGGTATGACGTTAAACTGCATCCAGCCCTGCAAGCATTCCTCCAGCTTGCAGAGAAATCATGGGGGTTGGTGGCAGGATTGGCACTCTAGCCACCATAAATAAAAACTTCACAAAGCTCTGTGTCAACAGAAAGGACTCCTTTTTGCTCCCTGTGGGAGTAGCTCTGCTGCAGCCGCCCATAGGAAGGCTGCTCACATCATGAAGGGGATGGGGTAAAGCCCTCGGGAGCCCAATCCCCGGAAGAGTCGAAACCCTTGGAGAGCCAATGAGGTCAGGTCTGTTGGGGATTGTAACTGGTGTGGTGCTGAGGTGTCACCCGCTGTATACCAGCACTCGGGTCCCAATTTGTGGCAGCCCATACGGGTGGGCGCATGGAATGTCTTGTCTCTCCGGCAAGATGATAATCTTCTTCTGCTGTCAGAGGAACTGCGTAAACTCCGCATTTCAGTAGTGGCACTCTCTGAGGTGCGCAGACCAGGGACTGGCCAGATCTCTGTAGGTGAATACACCTTTTATTGGTCTGGTCGGTCTGATGGCTGTCATACTTGGGGAGTTGCTGATGCTGTAACGGTGTCCGATATCACTCCTTTCAACGAGCGTATTATGAGACTCAGATTACGGCACTCCCTGGGTGCCTTGTCTGTTGTCTCATTGTATGCTCCGACCGCAGTGAGTGATGTCTCGGTGAGAGAGACATTTTATTCGCAGCTTCGCTCGGTGGTTGATGGGTTACCATGAGGTAACACTCCTCTGGTCATGGGTGACTTCAATGCAGCCACTGGCACTGACATGGCTGGCTATGAGGATTGTCTCAGTTCCCATGGGTCTGGTGGCTGTGGTGAAAGTGGCTTGACAAAAGGTCAGGGGCTGCGAATTGCTGGATCCTGGTTCCAGCGCCCAGAACCACATCATTGGACATGACACTCCAATACTGGTGGTGAGGTGAAGGAGATTGATCACATCCTCGTGGGCAGACACTGGATGCTCTTGCAAAACTGAGGGCCTACAGAAGTGCCCAGTTTGTGAATTCTGACCATAGACATTTGTTGTTGCTACTCTTAGGATCCAGCTTAGGTCCAGCAGGTTACCGCCTACTAGGAAAATGAGCCTGGACTTGGCCAGATTCCAAGACCAGGCTGTTTCTAATGAGTTTGCATGCAGTTTGTGTGAGGAATTAGCAGATTTGGGTACGACTGCCGATCCTAATGTGATGTGTGAGTCCTTCTGTGACAAGACCCTGAAGGTTGCTGAGGGATGTGTTGGTGTTACCGGTGTTCCCAGAAGGAGATGTTTAATCTCGCAGGGCATCCTGGATATCACCTGATATCAACTCTGGTCTGTACTGGGAACTGAGAAGGACAGCTGCGAGGGCTCTGTGGGCATTTTTAGAGGAAGCTGTGAGCAAGTGACACACCATCTGTAGTCTAGTGACCCACGTTTCACTTACAGAGGAATCGAAGCATTACACACATCTAAATCTGTGCCTCAGAGAGTCGCAGTCAGGGAAGCTGATGGAACGGTCCTTACGGATGACACTGCAGTTGTGACCCACTGGGCTGGCTACTTTGAGCAGCTGTTTAAAGCTGATCCTTCAGCTAGTACGATGGATATCTCTGGGTCCACAGTTCTTGAGGCTGATCCTCCAATTAGCTGTGAACCACCCAATCTCCCTCAGATTGCACAGGTGGTGAATCAGCTGAGGGGGGGAAAGGCTGCAGGGATCTGTGGTATCCGGGGTGAACTTGTCCAGGCTGGTGGTACAGGCTGTCCTCCTGGCATTGCAAACAATCTTTGCTTCTATTTGGGAGACTGGTATCATCTCAACTGACTGGAAAATAGGAATTGTCATCCCTATATGGAAAGGGAAGAGTGATTGCCTGGATTGCAGCAACTACAAGGGGGGATAACACTGCTCTCGGTGCCGAGTAAGGTCCTTACTAGGGTCGTCCTCAATAGGATCCTTGATCACTTGCTCACCTACCAGCAACCGGAACAGTCTGGTTTTATGCCTAAGAAGTCTACCATCGACCGTATCCTGGCACTGACAGTTCTCATTGAGTGCAAACGTGAATATCGGTGAATATGAGTTTGTTTGCAGCCTTTGTCGATTTTCACAAAGTGATCGACTCAGTTGATCGAGCTGCCCTGTGGGACATCCTAAGGGTCTGCGGGATTCCCTCGAGGTTCTGGATATCATGGCCGGCCTGTACACTGGTACTGTGAGTGCTGTGCAAAGTGGAGGCAGAACCTTTGCATTTTTCCCAGTTGATTCTGGGGTTCATCAGGGGTGTGTTCTTGCTCCTACTCTGTTCAATGCTTGTATGGACTGGGTGTGGGGCAAGGTCGTGGGGTCTAGCGGCTTTGGGGCATCTGTTGGTGAAGAAAGATTCACGGATTTTGACTTTACTGACGATGCTGTGATCTTCGTGCAGTCAATGGAGGTTCTGATCGGGGCTCTCTCGAGAGTGTCTTTGCTGATGAGTAAGTGAGTGAGTCAGTCAGTCAACACTGCATTATATATATCTACCACACTACCACACTAAGGTCTGTTTGTGTGCCTAATCCCTCAGATTAGTCTGATTGATCAATTTAACTTTGGTGTGATTGGTCAGTTTGGCTTTGGTGACACAATCAAAAGAGGAAGTGCAAGAGTGAGACACACAATTAGAAGAAAATTCATAGGAGGCACGTTGTGAGAGTCTCCTTCTAAGATGAGAAGTATAAACCTGGACAGGAGGTGAAAAAAGTGTCTTGAAAATAATGACAGAATCTGAGAAGCAGGATACAGAAGGAAAGGCACTTGAAGGTATACATATAGTAAGAGATAGCAAATATACAGTACAGAAACTGCACTGGTTAAAGTAGTAAATGACTTGTGGGTTGACAGAGGCTGCATATCTGTTCTTGTTCTCTTAGACTTGAGTGCAGTATTTGACACCATTGATCACAGTATTCTTATAAATCACCTTAGTCAATGGTGGACCTCTTCAGCAGCATCTTAGATTAGTGTCATTCTTATTAAACAGGTAGAAAATTCTTTGTTAGTTGTAGTGATTATACTTCGGAGCCCCATGATATTGTATATGGTGTACCACAAGGATCTATTCTGGGTCCACTGCTCTTTTCAATATATATAGTTCCATCAGGTCAAATTATTTCAAAGCACAAGATGAGCTACCACAGCTATGCATATGACACATAGCTGTATTTATCGCTTGTGCCTAATGGCCCTGAATCTCTTGGCTCCTTGATCCTATGTCTTACTTGTATTTCTGAATGGATGAGCAGTAGCTTTCTCAAACTAAATAAGGAGAAAACAGAAATCTTAAGTATTGGCAAAAATGGGCCTAGTGAGGGTATTAGATATAAACTTGATCCCTTAGGCTTAAAAGTCAAGTCAGAGGTAAAGAAATTAGGGGTAACTATTAACTATAACCTAAATTTTAAATCACATGTTAATAAGATTACTAGGACTCTACAAGACGTTGAAAAATTAATTTACGCTTTTGTTTTTAGTCGACTAGATTACTGTAACGCACTCCTTACAGGAGGACTGCACGGTGGCGCTGCTGCCTTGCAGTATTGAGACCTGGGTTCGCTTCCCGGGTCCTCCCTGCATGGAGTTTGCATGTTCTCCTCGTGTCTGCATGGGTTTACTCCGGGGACTCCGGTTTCCTCCCACAGTTCAAAGACATGCAGGTTAGGTGCATTGGTGATACTAAATTGTCCCAAGTGTGTGCTTGGTGTGTGGGGGTGTGGGTTTGTCTTGCGGTGGGCTGGCGACCTGCCCGGGATTTGTTCCTGGCTTGCGGCCGTGCTGGGTGGGATTGGCTCCAGCAGACCCCCGTGACCCTGTGTTAGGATATAGCAGGTGGAAAATGACTGACTACTTACAGAACTACTAAGAAAGAAATCAATCTGTTACAGTTAGTGCCGAATGCAGTAGCCAGAATCTTAAATAGTAAAAGAAAGTTTGAGTATATTTCAGCAGTTTTATCATCATTACATTGATTACCTGTGCCATTCAGTATTGACTTTAAAATACTACTAATGATTTGCAAAGCCTTAACTAATCTCACCTTGTCCTATAGTTTGGAAAGTTTGTTCCCTTACATTCTAAGTCATAACCTCAGATTTTCAAATGAAAGTCTGCTTAGAGCCAACCAGAAAAGAAGTGGTAAGGCAGCTTTTTGCTGTTATGCTCCTAAAAGTTGGAATAATTTACCAATAGAAATTTAGTAGGTTAATACTGTGTAACATTTTTAAAAACTACTAAAACCCAATTATTTTAAAATAGCTTTTTCATCCCTACATTTTACTTGTATCCCTTTAAGTCCATATGGGCACTGAAATGTCATTTTCCACTGGGTTCTGTAATTTCGTACTAATCTGTCCTATTTCCTGCTGTCACTTCCAGGTCTTAAGTCGTGGCAATCCATGCCACCACCACTTGATCAAGGTACCATACTGTCCCCTACATTTATGGATTGAATGGCAGGTGTCCCAGATGCCCACATGACCATCATCATCAAATTCATCCATGTGAAGCCATGTAAACCATGAGGACTATTTTAGAACATCTATGTTAGGTAGAATACCCATTAGGGGCTGGGTGGTTTTTCGGCATCGGTACCCCTGCAGATTTTGTTTTTTTTTTTCTCCAGCCCTCTGGAGTTTTTTTTTTTTTTGTGGTTGTTTTTTTTCTTGTCTTCTTGGCCATCTGACCTTACCTTTTTCTTTGTTAAATACTGTAAAATGTTATTGCAGTACCTAATCCTGTTTGTATTTTTTTTATTTTGTAAAGCACTTTGAGCTACATTATCTGTATTCAAATGTGCTATATAAATAAATGTTGTTTAAACTATTGCATTACCTGTCTGTAACAGGTACCACGGTTAGTATAGGTATAATTGCACTAATAATACAAAAGCTAACACTTTAGGTAAATGATCCAAGGAAATAAATTAGTACATTATTCTGGTATTATTCAAAATCCCTACTTTTCTATAAGTCTTATCAGGTTCCTCATAAGCAATTTCAATGGATATTGAGCACTGTCTGTACGAGCCAATCTTAGAAACTTAAAGTTAATGCTAAATTTGCATGAGTGTCTGTTAAAATCAATAGAATATCAGTTTCTCATGGTTCCATAGATTATGGTATAATTGTTTACCTCCTGTAAGTTAACATGAAGTAGAACTTCCTTAGATATTCCTGTAAACATCAAATTTTAATTAAGCCACTTAGAAAATAGTTTCACTGCTAGAAGCATGGACTGTCAGATTAGTTTACAAATAGAACATTGGCTTACAGTTTTCTGACCGTTCTTCTCATCTCCGGATCTTTCTACAACCATTAATGAACATGTAAACATTTGAAATTATGACTGTATGACCACATATTGAGAGAAATTAATCAAGATAGTAAGCCTTAAACAGAACTTTTATTTTTTTGTGTGAACTGTTTTGCTTTGAATTTTACAAAAACTTTTAAAATGAAGATACTCAGCTTGGGGATTTATTTGAACAAGCGTCGCACTATTGCCAAAATTGTTCCATGAAGTAAACTAAAGCTGCAGAACATTAGAAATTTTGGACAAATGCTGCTACAGTGTCAAAAGTGGATTAACTTTCAGACAATGAGTTTCAGCAATTTAGAAAAAAATACAAATTCACTGCTTACAGCAGATAAGTGATGGGTCTCATACAGTATAACAATGTATTTCACAGAACATTTTGGATTCATGTGTGCTTAACATTATGAAAAATGTTACATTTATTGTCAGCTTGATCAGAATTGGAAAATGTTAAAAGTAAACACATTAAAATAATTGCCAGAAGGCTATGTCAGTTACTTGAACTTTAAACCTGACATTTGAAAAACGACATGAATTTAGCAATAGTTCCAACTCCTCTGGTCTTAGTTACAACTTAAAATTATATGGTTGCACTTCAGAAATGGCTTCTCTGGCAGAGGTCACATAAAGGAATGGGTCTTCTTAGGCCTACATTGGTAGAGGTTTATTAAGAATCTGTTTCCTAAGTAGAATACACTATTTCAAATATACAGTAGTTTAATGAAATATTTTAAGGTAGCTACATAAGTCACATGTTTAAAAAAAATAAGAAGAAAAACAGTAAGAAACAGCACACTTAATCAGTGCCAAACTAGTGTTAAAAATGGGGTAACTGATTTACTTTGCATGTCAGTACTGTGATTAAAAAGTACATCCTATCCTATTACACAGCATAATCAACTGACTTCATAGTATAGATTAGAAAACACCAGTGTACCTCAGGTCTTTTTTAACTTTTACACTCCACTGTTATAAAAGGTCAGTTGAGTCAGATAATTAAATGTCCAGAACAGTGGACTTTGTGCACTTTAGGATCTGGATGCTCCTAATATGTACAGTACATTTTTATGCAATAAAATATGTCTCTTTGGTGAGATGACAAATGACTTACTATTCTGATAGACTAGAGCTGCTCTGGATGCTAGCATTTTTTATAGCAGACATTGGAAAGCAACACCAAGTACTTTTTAGTCTAGACCAGTATTACTGCAGTCCACCACAACTTATCCAATTCACAATTAGAGCAAACCTTATTACTTCCATTCACAACAAGCAGTACAAATGAAGATCTTTAATGCTTATTTTGGGTAAGTCATCAATGTCATGACAGGATTTACAAATAAATATAGTCCTGAACTGGATAAGCAGCTGAGAAATGGGTGGATTATTACAAAGTTCGTTTAGTTTACGAGCCACCATACTACTATCAAATGTAGTGAAAGGTGGAATTATTTCACTTGAAAGATTATGCCCGCTGAATAACAAGTATTATAATTTAATCAGCTAAGACGAGTACTGCCAAGAGTTTTGCCTTTCTATGCCTTTCTTTCCTCCTTCCCTGGTGCAGTTCTTGTTCCTATATGTTGGGATTATTTTTACTTTGTCATCGTAGTCAGAGAAGACAGAATCATCATCAGGTCAATGCATGATGTCAGAATGTTTATCAGCTGAAAAGCCGACTATTGAGAACTTTTCAACAAGCCAGGAGCTAATGTGAACAGAGACCTCCATCAAATCATAACTGGCAGTTATCAAGATAAGATGATATCTTAACTTATGTGCTCTGCTAAATGCTACGTTCGGAAGGAAGAAAAATCTGAAAGTCAAAAACTTCACAAGAATGCCCTAAAAAGTCAAAGTTCTGAGACGGGCAATTTGGAGAAAACAGTGCTACCCAAATTATCCAAGTTGTAATGTAATGTTGACCTTTCACCTTAGTCAACAATATAATAAAATAAATCATAATAAAAAATGTCAATTTTGTGGCTGAATTGCATTTGCAGCAGTGTGTTACATGTTTAATGCATTTAGTTTGCTCTTTATTTTTTACAAGAATAGATTTTTTTCACAGACCAAGTTAGTTAGCCAATAAAATTTAGCTAGCCAATAAAAGGTGTCATTTTGCCTGGCTTTTCTCTACATTCATAATGGCTAACACGGCACAACACTCTAGTACTTTACAGACCAATTAACAAATCAACAGTGTTCTGGTGTTTCTCCCAAAAAATCTGACTGAAAACTCATGTGCACATACATTTAAGTGGGAAAGTTAAACATCACAAGTCAGAGTGGAGAAAACTCTGATAGCATGTGAATACAGCATTAAGTCATGTTGTGTATTTCTAACTCAGACTCAGATAGAATATGCTGGTGTACGTCCATTGTTGTCACTTCAAACACATTTTTTTTAAAACCAGACAACAGCTACATCTTTTTTGATGTTGGGTTAGTGAGTCTTAAATCCGGAACTTGTGGAGAGATTGAAACACTGGTAAGGAACGTTCAGGCACAGTTTCTCGATTAAGAAATGTTGGGTGCTGAGTCCACTATCACAAAGTTGTGCGTGGGGGTGACAAAGGGGCTGACAGCAAATGTGATGAGTTTTTTTTAATGAGTTAGCTTTATTGATGCGGAATGAAGTTGATACATAATACATCCTGCAACTAAAAAATATTACAATTATGAAAGAAAGATATTAGTTTACAAGCTTACTTTGCATGTACATATAAAATGGATTAAAATGAATCAATGAAAAGAAGTTGTCAGTGTAATTCACAGTTTACCTACCTAAACCTTTCACTGTCCTGAGTCTACAGCAGAGTGACACATTTGTTAATATGGTGGACTTTGGGTGGCTCTGTGATAAAGCAGTACATAGTTTTCTGTCTGCAGACCTCATAGTTAAATGTGCTTCATCTTGTGTTTACACCTCTATTCACTTATTCACCAAAGCACAGGGGTTTGATCCTTCTTTATGAGCCATGTTTATATCATGTTATACTATTTATAAGGTACCAGTTCTTTACTGTACTGAACTGTATTTCTTTCTTTTTTTTTTAATAAGGAAAACCTGAAAGTAAATTACTCACATTTATTGAAATAAATAAAGCATCTGCATATTTAGTTTCTTCATTCATGTTTCTACCTGTACATCGCATTGACCTTAATAGGATTAATTTTAAGGATATTTCCCTTTTCTGGGCATTCAAATAGACTTTGACAATAGTATTAATTATTTTGGCAAAATATTTTATTTTTAAGGTGTATGCTATTTACTGGAAAACTGTAACTTTTGTGAGTAACCTTAAAGAAAGAATCCTTAAAGTTAAAAACTAGGTAAGATGCAGCAGGTGCCAGAACCTTTTCTCCAAGGTACTGGCCAGCAGTTGACACAGGCTCCAGACCTTTTTGAACATGCCTGATTGGTTTCTATTATTTTCCTATTCAGTGATGGCCTCATCTTCTATCTAAAATTGTTTGAAGCAATCTACACTCAAAAACTACTACCTGTCACAAAAGGAGAACTGGGCGACTAATCAGTCATCAACATTTATAATGTAAACGTATTTACAAATAGTGGTAGAATATCAATAAATACCAAGTTAATTATGTGCATAAATGTTTAGCATATTTCCATATTCAGTATATGGATGAATTTTGCATGTTCACTTTAAAATAAAAATTAGTTTCTATTCTTTCACCCAGGTCAGTCACGTTGTGCTTTTCAGGCCATTGAATACAAGTAAACTAAGTCAGTGGACACTGTGAGCAAGCAAGCAAGGGTAAATTCATTTGCTGCTGTCTAGGAAACAGAAAAAGTAAAAGGCTGAAGCAAAAACACTTCACTGTGGTTTAAAATTGCTGAATGCTAAAGGTGCAATAGCTTGTTGATGCCGACCTGTGGTTTGAGCCACCTATTACAAATAAACAAATGAAAATCAGCACTGGTAAAATAATACTGAAAAAAATGATAATTTATGAGATTAGACACACACAGCTACAAGCAGGGTAGGCTAATGCCTGAGGAGTTTGATTGACAGCTGCAAGGTTAAAGTTTTAGTCTCCACTACTAGCTCACTGTGGGCCAGCTGTATAAATATGAATCTCTCTATAAACATGTAAAGAACTGATGAAGTGCTAAATACGGTATAAGAAATGTTTGTCCAATTCAAATCAACTGACAAAATGCTAATGTGGCTGCTGTCCCTTTAAAAGCCATATGAGGTTTCTCTAGCAGTCCAGAAGCACATCTGAAAGAGATGAAAAGAAGAAAGCTCACTCTTTTATGGGCTCATTCTATTAAACTGTATGACATCGGGCTTATTAAAATGCAAAACTGCATTTTATCAAAATGGTATTCCATGCAAAATATTTCCTCTGTTGTCAGCACTTGATCAAGGTGGGACCTAATTCTTAGATGAGAATAATTGGGATCAAATACTCCTTTCTTTTATCATGGTAGTTGATATTTTTGAAAAAAAAAGAAAAAAAAAGGAAACCAACTCTTCAGCATGATGGCCAAACAATGAGTAGTGTTATACTGGAATTTTAATTTTACTTAAATTTGCTAGTCTCAAAACGTCTAGCTTGTCATTTATGCATTTTTGTTTTAAAGCTATGCTTAAAATGTTGCCAGTGGAAACCTGGAATTCTTACTAATGTGGAAAATTAAGCTGCATACCTCTTGGCCAAACCACCTGAAGAAAAAAAAAGTCATTTAACAATTTAATATGACAAAATTGTAGAGTAAGCATTTTATAAACACTGTTTAGTCTGTGCTCCGGGCATTTTAAATAGGGCAACTGTTGAACTGTTTGATGTTAATTTTTTAAACAATGGTAAAAGACCCTTGAGATTATGTCAGATAGGTTATGTGATAAACTGCATTCATAGACCTTACAGACATGAAACGGGGAAGCAAATGAGTCTGATTCCAACAAGATCATTTCAAGGTCATTTTTATTGACTCAGCTGGAAGAATTAGTGTCTAGTGGGCTGGATTATACTCATGAGGTATTTTCATTACTTACGATTAAGAGACACCCCCACAGGCGCCCTACATATACAAAATCACTCAAGAATATTATAAAATGGCACTGTAGTGTATCACGAATCATTAAATCAGACACTGCATGAAAAGAGCTGTATCCGGACAAATATGGTATGGGAAATCTCCGCTAAACTCTACGTTTGCCAGATGTATGAGGTAGAGTGCTTGGAAAGGTAGCATGCAAAAGGAAATTTTGTGAAACAACCAGATACCTTACGTATGTGGATGTATACAGGAATCGGTGGAAGTTTCAAGGAATCCACACAGGTAGCAATGAGGTGTGATGGCTGTGAGGTGTAAGAGCCTTTCATATGTTAATGACTATTAAGTAGAGGTGTTGTCTTTGTTATCATAGCCGGGTGGGGGGCATTAGCAGCAGGCTGCATACTGCTCTTCCCGAAGAGGCTATCCAGCATCTTGATGCAGCAAGCAAAGACAGCAGGAAGAGTCAAGCCATGCGCTTAAAAGAGTCAAGAGGGCGCATAACGTGGGCATTGCGGTAAGTTGAGCTTTATGTTAGCCGACAATATAGTAGAAAATTATACCTCGCCAAGTTAGCCTAAGTTAGCGCTTGGCTACACATCTACTTTTGTTCCTTGCATCTAGCTTATTTAACAGTTTGTCACCTCCGAATTATATAATGTTGTTTGAAAATTCTTTGTTTCCCATGCATTTATGCGTGTATCTACTAAAGCGTTTTTAATTCAATGTTACAGGAAGCTGTAAGGTGCCTCCATAATTCGGAAAACAGCCCACATAAATATGATCCACAAACTGGGTAAGCATTTTTTTTTGTCTTTATATGCTATGTATGGGGTTTTATATAATCATTTTAAATGTAATTAATGACACTACTGTCTTTCCACACAGAATAAGTTCACCTCATAACCAGGAAGTAATGACATATCTGCTGGAGGAATTGAAGACAACTTTTGCAGATGCAGACCCTGAGTGTATAAAGGGTTATTTATACACTTAATATTTGTATATAAAGGGGAAATGTTATTATAATTATGTTCATGTCCCCTTTATTGTTGTCCCTCTAATAATTTGAATTGGTTTTGTCACTTATATGAATTATTTTTTTATTCAGCATGCTGTAGGACTTACTATGAGACATTGAGGAGGAAATACTCTTTGTCTCAGCCAGGAAAGTCCCAGCTAAGAGACTCCATTAAGATAGGGGCTAAAAACCGACAAAGGAAAAGACAAGTTAGTGTACAAATTAATATATATATATATAAAGTTTGGTACATCTCTGGGTGTTTTTAGGGGTTAACATATGGTGTGTTTTGCAGTTGCTGGAGTCCAGGTCTAGAGTCATCCAAACAGATGCAGAGAGAGAACTGTGGCAGACTGCAATTCTGGACCTGATGTCCGATGAAGAGGATGCCATCGTTGATGGAAGATCGGTGTGGGTTGTGAGGTCTCCACCTCACATGAAGCCACAATTGTCTGAGCTTTGCCAGCAGCTTCAGTCCAGATTGGAGGCGGATATGCGCTATGCTCTTACACACCGTCAGCGTGTAAGAGCTGATGAAATCGGACCAGAAGAAGATTCATTTTTGGAACTTTAATAAGCACTGGTGCATGTGTTTGTTTCAGTTTGTTTCATTGCTTTTAATTTACTTGCACCGTCATATTTGCACATTTTTTTCTCCATATTTTCAGTTTTTTCTTATTCTTACGTTGTATATTTATTAGTGTTTGGTTTTATTTTAATAAAAACATTTCTGAATCAATTTTATTCTCATTTTTTAAACGGTGCGGGGGATGTATAGTACAGTGGGGGTGGGGAGTGTATATAGTCAGTCTACATACCTGCCCAATAACCAATCAAGTCACTAAGCTATGAGGGCTTGGGTTGGGCTGAATAAAAAGTGTGACCAATGGAAGTGTTTTTTTTTTTTTTGTAGAACAGCAGAGTTGTGCAGAGGTGTAAAATGCAAATGGTTCTTGAGGTGTGCATGTCTCCTTGAAAGAGCCTTGAGTGGATTATATGCCATGGCAACAAATGGCTGTACCATGGAAGAATCCCTCAGCAAGATACATCCGAATTGGTATCAATCCGGAAGTATCCTAGGTTGGTGGAATTTGATGTATACACTTAGTGGTACTTGTAGATACTTCCGAAAATCAGTGGTGTATACAGGAGTTTCCTAGTACAGATACACCTCTTTTCATGCAGTGAGAAAACTCAGCATCTATCTATCTATCTATCTATCTATCTATCTATCTATCTATCTATCTATCTATCTATCTATCTATCTATCTGTCGCAAAATAACTCTTTGGTCAAAGTATGAAAACCATGGTAATCAGTAATTAATTTTTTCTGGACCATTTCTTAGTCTCAGTAAAATTATATTTTTTGAAGAAGTTGTTGTACTGTTCTACACAATTTATTGACCATGTATTATTCACATTTTTATTCCTGTGTCTACTTATTATAGTGTCTTGGTCCGAGATGTGATGAGACGTGCGCCAGCAGTCTACAAAAAGCACAAGGAGAGGGCAGTTGGAGCAATCGTGTTGCATGCCGCCGTTAACGATATAAGGCACCGACAATCAGAAATCCTGAAGGCTGACTGTGCAGCTTTGATTAAAGACACGAAGGAGAGGACCCCATCGGCAAAGATCTTCGTTTCGGGTCCACTACCTCTCGTCAGACGATCCAACGAGTACTACAGTCGTCTTCTAGGATTGAACAACTGGCTACAGGGTTTCTGCAAGAAGAAGGATGTCGGTTTCATCAACAATTGGAATCTCTTTTTGGAAAGGCGCGTTCTTCAAGCGTGATGGCCTGCATCCAACAGTTTCGCGCCGGGTCCTCTCCGATAACATATCGAAGGTAATTTGTTTTTCTTGACTATCTATCTCTGCTCTTAACCCCTTCCGAAATGATACTGTTGTGCTAGGACATGATAAGTGTTTAATAGAATCTTCCGTTAAAGTGCACAACATTAATACTGTAATAAGCAATCTCAATGCACGTAGAAAATCTAGGAAATACGGCATAAACTCCAATAATCTAATTAAAATTACTATTTTATAGGAACAATGTATTAAAACTATAAAAACAGATCACAGTTTAAACAAAAATACACACAGAGCGCGCTAATAAAATAATTTAGTTCCTATTCCAAATATCAATAACGCACATAGTATTATCTCTGCACCTCGAAACATTAAATATGGCACTATTAAATGTTAGAGCTTTAACTAACAAAACGTTTTTTATCAACGATCTTATTAGTGATAAAAAAATAGATTTTATTGCACTAAGTGAAACGTGGCTTAACTCAGACGGCGCGCTGTTTTAATCGAATCTGCGCCAACGGATTACAGTTTTACTCGTGCAGACCGCCAGGGAAAAAGGGGGCGGATTGGCTAACATTTACTCGAGCCGTTAAAATGTAAAGATGTCAGTTTTGGTAAGTTCAAGTCCTTTGAGTATCTCGCCATTGTTATCATGGAGATTCTCAAGTTCTAGTATTATCCGTGTATAGACCTCCAAAATTAACACTCTTTTTGAGGAATTCTCTGACTTAATGTCAATTTTAATTACTAACTATGACACACTCCTAATAGTTGGCGACTTTAATTTTCATATAGATAATCAGTGTGATCTAAAAGTAAAAGAATTTATGAACCTCCTGGATTCTTTTGATTTGAGACAGCTCATAAATCAGCCTACACATAAAGCAGGTCATACGTTAGACTTAGTGATTACTAAAGGACTGAAAGTTGATATAAAACAGATCATTGATATTGGTCTATCAGACCATTTTCTTCTACTTTTAATATAGAAATAATGATAAAAAACACTCATGAGAAGCATATTGTTAAAAAACGCTTCTTTGACTCAGCAGCAGCTTTAAAACTTACAAACATTTTAAGCAATCAGTCCGTTTATAGTGCCAGCTATAATAGCGAGGATAATGTAAATAGTAAGGTGGAAAGATTTAATACTAAAGTGAAAGCTGCTGTTGACATAGTTGCACCTGAAAAGACAGTGAAAAATCTTCTAGCATTGTTATACCATGGAAGACCCAAAGAGTGTCTGATTTAAAGAGAACATGCCGTAGAGCTGAGCGTCAATGGAGGAAGACTAAACTTACTATCCACTATGAAATATTAAAAGTCAAAATAACAGAATACAATAACACTGTCCGTCTTGAGAGGCTGCTATTTCTCCAAGATTATAAATAACAATGCTAGTAATCCCAGAGTCTTATTTTCTACAATTGATCGCCTACTAAACCCAGGTAACTCAAAGGAATGCCTCCTAAGTACTTCCAGTAAAACCTGTGAGGCTATCGCTGTATTTTTCAATCAAAAAATTAATGATATTAGAAATAACATAGTATATCCCTCCAACACTAAGGATCCTCCTAAACCCCAGCATCCTGTTATAAACAAATTAAACTCTTTCACTAGGATAGATTTACCATCCATCCATCCATTTTCCAACCCACTGAATCCAAACACAGGGTCACAGGGGTCTGCTGGAGCCAATTCCAGCCAACACAGGGCACAAGGCAGGAACCAGTCCCGGGCAGGGTGCCAACCCACCACAGTAGATTTACCTGATTTACAAAAAATAATATCTCAATTAAAATCCTCCACCTGCGTCCTTGACCCAATACCAACAAGGTTTTTCAAAGAAGTATCAGGCGTGCTAATTGATAATGTTCTGGACATAGTAAATTCGTCATTAGATAAGGGGGTCTTCCCAGACTGCCTTAAGACTGCTGTAGTTAAACCCCTTCTTAAGAAACATAATCTTGACCCCTTGGCTCTTGAAAATTTTAGACCCATCTCTAACCTGCCTTTCTTAAGTAAAGTTCTGGAGAAGGCAGCCATTATGCAGTTAAATGACCATCTCAATAAACATGCTATTCTTGATAAATTTCAGTCGGGTTTTAGAACAAATCACAGCACAGAAACTGCACTCGTTAAAGTAGTAAATGATTTGCGAGTGAACGCAGAGAGAGGCCATTTATCTGTTCTCATCCTCTTAGATCTGAGTGCTGCCACCATTGATCATAATATTCTTAGAAATCGCCTTAGTCAATGGGTGGGCTTCTCTGGCAGTGTCTTAAATTGGTTTGAATCCTACCTGACAGGGAGAAAATATTTTGTTAGTTGTGGGAATTAAACTCGAAGACACATGATATGGTGTTCCACAAGGCTCTATCCTGGGTCCGCTGCTCTTCTCAATCTACATGCTTCCGTTAGGTCAGATTATCTCAGAGCACAACGTGAGCTACCACAGCTATGCTGATGACACACAGCTGTACTTATCAATAGCACCTGATGACCCTGATTCTATTGATTCACTAACACAATGTCTAAATGAATGGATGAATAGTAACTTTCTCTATTTAATTAAAGAGAAAACTGAAATCTTAGTGATTAGCAATAATGGATACAATTAGGCTATTAGAAATAAACTGGATACATTAAGATTAAAAGTCAAGACGGAGGTAAAAAGTTTAGGGGTAATTGTTGACTGTAATCTGAATTTTAAATCGCATATTAATCAGATCACTAGGACAGCATTTTTTCACTTAAGAAACATAGCTAAAGTTAGACCTCTTATATCACTGAAAGATGCTGAGAAATTAGTTCACGCATTTGTTTTCAGTCGACTAGATTACAGTAACGCACTCCTCTCAGGACTACCCAAGAAAGACATAAAATGTTTGCAACGAGTGCAGAATGCAGCTGCTAGAATCCTAACTAGGAAAATAAAATCTGAACACATTACTCCAGTTTTGATGTCACTACACTGGTTACCTGTGTCATTCAGGATTGACTTTAAAATTCTGCTTATGGTTTATAAAGCCTTAAATAATCTCTTTTTTTTTTTTTTTTACCGTGTCCTGTTTGGCTGTGAAGCAATCAGAATTGATGTCTGAATGCTGGCGACTAGCCTTACAGTTTTTCTCTCAGGTGGAGCGTTACAGCTTCTGCTGACGTCACGCCTGATACCAAAACTTTATTAAAAAATATTTTTAGATGTTTTTAAGATTCGAACCGGACACGGTTAAATAATCTCGCCCCATCTTATATATCGGAAGGTCTGACACCTTATATTCCAAATCGTAACCTCAGATCCTCAAATGAGGGTCTCCTTAGAATTCCAAGAACAAAACTTAAAAGAACTGGCGAGGCGGCCTTCTGCTGCTATGCACCTAAAATCTGGAATAGCCTGCCAATAGGAATTCGCCAAGCTAATACAGTAGAGCAGTTTAAAACACTGCTGAAAACACATTACTTTAACATGGCCTTTTTATAACTTCAATTTAACTTAATTTAACTTAATCCTGATACTCTGTATGTTCAATTTCCTCATAATAATTACTCATGGTGGCTCTAAAATCCATACTGACGCCTACTCTCTATTCTGTTTCTTTTTCCGGTTTCTTTGTGGTGGTGGCCTGCGCCACCTCCACCTACTCAAAGCTTCATGATGCTCCAACAATGATGGATGGATTTAAAGGCAGAAGTCTACAAGACCATCATCATCATCAAGCCCTTCCGTGAGAACCCTAAATCCAAAGAGGACTGTTTCATTTATGTTAGGTAGAATGTCCAGACGGGACTGGGCAGTCTCATGGTCTGGAATCCCTACAGATTTTATTTTTTTCTCCAGCCGTCTGGAGTTTTTTTTGTTTTTTCTGTCCCCCCTGGCCATTGGACCTTACTCTTATTCGATGTTAATTAATTTTGATTTATTTTGTTTTCTAATTGTGTCTTTTATTTTTCTATTCTTTATTATGTAAAGCACTGAGCTACTGTTTGTATGAAAATGTGCTATATAAATAAATGTTGTTGTTGTTGTTGTTGTTGTTGGTAATAATCATCTAACATGCTTTGGAAAACACCATGCTATGATGTTAATCATGAAAGACGCCATAGTTTTGTTTTGTCAATATTTTAAAAAATATAATACTCAGTTTCAAACCCCACAACCATTAATTTACTCAATTTCAACTGGTTTATCAGTTACATTTAAGCCATCAAAGGAAATATGCCACGAGGATGGCCCCAACCCCCTACTTCTACTCCCGTCCCCCTAAAGAATGAGGAAACTTCTTACATACTTTATTTTTTGGTCTTCTCCTCTCCGCTACTTCTTCTGGTGACTCTCATCTTTTGTTCTCGATTTCTGTCCTTTTATTAACAGAATGTTATTGCTTTGGTTACATTCTGTGTTTTTGGCTAACAAGCTGTATCCACTTAGAATGTTTGGTAGCAAAGGTTAACAAAGACAACAGCTAGGTTTATCACCATTTAAGATAAGGCAGCATGTATTGTTAAAACATTGAGAGATACAGAACACTTTAGGTTTAACAGACTTTTCTCTCTCTACTTCTTTTATGTTTTTCACTTACTACAGTCCTTTCTCTACTCCCTGGCCACTGTTTTATTTGTCCATCAGATCTATGACACTATATGTCTCGTTTCATTATTTGTACAAGACTTCAGGGATAGCTGAAGTCTTATTTTTTGTTTTGATGCGCTATTGTTGCCACTTGTGGAGGTTGAGTTATAGATGATCTCCATCAGAATTTGAAACAGGGGTCGTGTGCCATTTTAAGTTTCTATTCTCTCTTTTTTTAACTATATTTGCTGACTCTTATTATAAATGTTATATCTCATTTATATTTTTTGTCTTGTTGATAAAAGAGTAGTCACATAAAAGTAAAGGTACTATAACCATGAGCATAGGGAAGGCACTATAGAAATAATATGTATTATTATTATTTATGGTGCCTAACCTATACATTAAGAATATGTAAATCACTACATTTTCTTCTTGGAACAAAAAAAGTTACTATCTATTAAAAATTCCACTTATTTCATAAAGTTGAAGAATCACACCTGAGCCTAAAAGATGCTATTTTACAATTATTTGCATTAACATTTACACCCTCAAGCCACTCTTCATATCTTATTTTATATACCACCCTTCACAGAGCACACTGGTACCATTAGGTTAACATTAATATAAAATAATAAAGTATAGTTCACAATCACTCAACACACAATTAAACACATGGAAACCTCCTTTGAAGAGCCTACAAAAGTAAACAGGAACTGATGGGAAAAGAATGACAGTAATGAAGAACTGTAGTCAGTCTAGTAGGTGCGGAAGAGATGGGTAAATGAGTAAAGACATACAAAAATAGCTATATAAAATTAAAATTTGAAATGAAAATGTGTGCTTTCCAGTCTAAATTATATCACTTATTCTATATTGGTAGACAAAAATATTGCCCACTTTGAAAGTCCTTTGTCAAACCACCGACAATACATAACACACTTAACAAAATCTCCAAGGTGTCCGACAGCACATCTGCTCAAATATTCAGCAACATACCATATGTTAGAAATATAACCTACAGAAACACAGTTACAGAAGGGACCACACTAAGCACTCAGACTGATTATCTGAAATAAAATAAAAGAATAACATAGCTTACAAAAGGCCATGATAAAGCATAAGAGGACGATACTGTTTTCCACACAAATCCCTTCTAATCCTATCTTGCCTAAGGATAGTAGCACAAAACTCCCGTTAGCCCTCCAGTGATATTCCTTTGTACTTTTGTGCATGACACTGCTCTTTCCTTCTAACTTCAAATTCACATTGTTGCTGTGTATATTGCCTTTTATAGTCCTATCCTGGCTTCAGGTTCAGGTAAGATCATACAAAATTCCAGAGGCTTTCATGAGTTGCTGCCTTAGACATCTGGCTTATTCTAACCATAAATCAGGCAAATCATAAATAAGACATAGATACTGAGATTAGAATGTCATCCCAACTAAAATATATTTTTATTGTATCAATGAATAATTCTAATGTATTTTATTACTTTTTATTACAAAGCCTACATGTTTTAATGACATATGACTGAACCTAGTGTTCAAATTTACTCTCTGGGTTATTGAAGTTGTGGGAAAAGTACTTTTTCATTAGTTATTTTGCATTCACCCATGCTTATGAACTGCATGTTAGCTTAATAAACCATACAGGAAAACCAGGATAAAAAATAATGCTTTGTTCTTGTTACTGTATATTGCATTTTCAACAGAACAAATAATATCCAGTATTTTTTTACACCCAGCCTTTCTAGGTGGAGGTTACAGGAAAGTAAAACATATTGTGGCTAATTACATTTTTATTTTCAAAATGAGCATTTCTCAAAGACATTTAAAATCAAACCTGAATATGGTAGAAGTAAAAGGCTAACTGCACACAAATCAACCTACTTCATACCTGTACGATCATACTATATTAAGAACAGCATTGGCAGGTGAAAAGAAGAGGGAAAGCAGGAATATTGTTCCCAGTAGAGGCAGCACAATGTTCGGTTAACCTTGGTGACTCAAATGCTTTGTGTCTCCTGCTCTATCTCCTTTTTTTCATAGAAACACTTTACATATGTGCTTCCAGGATCAGTATTTAGCTCTTCTCTACACCCATTCCTTAGGTCAGTGTTTCTCAACATTAGTAGCATTATGACCCAGTTCTTCACATGTCAGTGTGCTTGCGACCCATGGGAGGGAGAATCCTCCCTTCCTGTAATTAATGTGAATGTCTGACCAGAGGAAGTGGGGTGGTCCCCCTTGGTGAATCAAGCACAATCATCCTTGTTGGGAAGGTTCTTAGGTGCGCAATTAGTAGGGTGTTAGATGAATTAAGCTCAATTGTCAATGTTTATTCTTCTTGGTGAATCAAGCATGGTCATCATATCGGGAGATTGGCAGGTTGTCAAGGATTGGCCATGATCCACCTGTGATGCTACTGCTGTGAACTGAGTATTATCATTGGAGCATTGGCAGGGGAAGCTTTTTGTCCGAGGCCCAAACTGTAATGCTGCCGTGGCTCACAGGTTGGGAAACGCTGACTTATGCAATGTTATTTCGTCTCATGCTTTCTCCAATCACCTCTACGTTAATGATGTACAGATCTTCCTCTCATGTCAATCTTATTGCCCACAGGTCTCAAGCTGTCTCTCTGGCATCTCATCATGGATGAATGCTCATCGCCTTAAACTTAAAAAGTTAGATATCTTATACTTGCCTTATAAATCTCCTTCCTCAGATTTTTCTCTAAGTACTGGTCTTGAAGATGTCACATTTTAGCCATCAGTCACGGTCAAGAATCTTTGTATGTTTCTCAAAACCTCATTTTCATTCATCCAATTTATTTCTTCATCAATCCAATCTTGTCATTTCTTTCTTCATAATATTCAGGGGAGTTGACCCTTCCACACTAATTATTTCATACAACCCATTGTTCAGGCATGGGTTCTTTCTTACCTGGAGTATTGCAAGTCTCTCCTAGCATGGCTTCCCTCAGCTGCTACCCAACTGCTATCTTCAGATTCTCCAGAAAGCAGCTGTTCAACTGGTATTCTCTGTTCTTTATCTCTTTTCTACTACTTCTTTGCTTTGGTCTCACCACTGACTTATTATTGCTTCAGGAATCCATGTTCAAATCTGCTGTCTTGAGCTGCTTTTCTCTGAATGATTCCACTCATATCTACAGCATTTGATCACCCTATATTTCTCTGTTCTGCCTTTGCCTGTCTGTTGACCACCCCTTCTCTTGCCAGATGTGCGAAGACTGGACAATGCTCAGTTTTTGCTCCACAGCTCTGGAATAATCATATCAACTTATGTTTATTAATCTTTTTTTTTTTTTTTTTACATATTTTGTAGCTGATTATCTACAAATAGCTAACATTGTACTTATAAAAAGTTTAAAATATTTATTTTTGTCTTTGTCTAGTTGCAGGTGTAATAAATAGTATTCGTAGCAGTATTCTTCCTTTTTGCTTAATTTCTAACTTGTCCTCTGTTGCTTTCATTGCTTGCACCTTCTAATCATCCTTGCATGTATTATATCTTGCTTTGTAAATTTCCTTAGATAAAGGTGTCTGCTAAATAAATAATAATAATATTAATGATAATAATAGAGAACCTCCTTTCAGAGTGCAAATACAGCATCTGTATCATGGAGTGCTGAACAATGCATATGTAATTTAATAAAGAACAGTTATGTAATTTTAAAAAGTTGGGAATTGGTTTATGTAGGTGCAAAAGCTTATGGATCATAGTAAACAATCACAGATGTTCACAATGACTACTCTGAACTAGGTTCTGTTGACCATGGTAAATCATTAAATGAGAGATACGTACAAAAGCATCTTTAGGTATTTTATTTGCAGATGAAGTTATCTCTTAGATGTGTGTCAAGGCACATTAAATATTGGTTTTCCCATGAAAAGAGGAATTTATATATTCTATTAAATAGTGTACACATTATAGAGACACCTGAATTAATGTGAGTGCAGTTGCCTTATTCTTTACTATTGACACCATAAACCCTTAAAATTAATTTTTAAGTAAGTAGCATGACATTGTGTCACAAATAGAAGACAGCTACAAATGTGGACTTTCCTTTATTAACTGTAGTGTACCTCAAGTGCTTTAACACTAGAATTACCAGAGCCTACGAAAAAACTCGTAATTCCGTCCCACCTTAAATCGCTTCTTAAAATCGTTCACAGCTCTCCACCAGCGTCTTTTGTCATCTAAATGTGCTGATAAAAATCAGGCTGGAAGCAGCCGGCTATTCCATCCCCCCACCGACTTAGAACGTGCACAAACTTCTCCCAGTTCATGCCTTGATTGATTATCTGGGAGTGAAGTGGAGTTTTAGAGTGGAAATAATAGATCATTATTTGGAATACACGCATTTCACGTGTGTTCCGTTTCTACAGTAATCTGTGTAAACACATTTTTAAAACAGACACGTTTTTCATATTGTAGTAGTAAATGACAAAATGTAAGCATAAACTATATAATGTATGAAGCCTGAAGTCCAAATATCAAACACTTTCACAAAAGGTACAAATATAACAGAACAAGTATGCTTTTATTCAAAAATATAACTGCAGAAAAAAGCCACCTTAGCATGCTATATTGACACATACTTACTACAGCTGCTACAGTAGTGTAATGGAATCAGCCGCTGACTAGAATCCAAAAGGTCATGAGTTTGATCCCACATGGTTCAGTTTTGAGAAGTAAATTGCTCTTATTCTTACTATTTTAGAATAAAAACATAAATTTGATTTCAGTGTGTAACAGCCAGTGTAATTTATGATACTTGTAAAGGTTAGTTTTTTTTTATTCACTTTTCATTCTCTTAGTTGTGTTCAGGATTCTTCCCTACCCCCCATCTGAGAATGCTGTTTTCGCATAAAGACGCGCTGTAGCTCTGCAGCGTACTTGTGACTGCATTCTCGCATCAATGCTTGAACTGAAGTGCCTGCGTGCACTTTTCGTGGCATTACACGTCTATTTTTTTGAGCATGCCCGTGTCGCTCAAACACAGGAACATATGTTGGTGTACAAGAATAAAAAAACAAGTGCACTTTTATTCTAGACTATAAGTGAAGAAAAAATAAAGCAAGTTACAGTAGACGGTTGATACGACAGCGTGCGTGGTGCAATGCTAAGAACTGCTGATTTCCGATCCGTGCAATATAAAATCATCACATTCAAATATTAACAATTTCCACACACCCTTCCTACATTCACGACATGTGTACTTGTTGCAGTGTACACATCTCTCTGTGCTATGGTTCCTATTACACTGAATGAGCACCTGACATTGTACTTTCTTCCCTATATAAATAACATTCGAGTATAGCGTGTCTCCAAATAAATCACACTTGAGTTATAGCGCATCTTTATGTGAAAACAGCATTGTCAGATTTGGGGGGGGATCGTGAACGCGACTGAGAGAATAGAACTGAATAAAAAAAAAAAAGACTGAAATCAAATGTATGTTTTTATTCTAAAATAGTTAAGTACTTGCAATATTATTTGAAAACGAACAGCGTCAGATCGGGTTTACGATCGGCTTCTGGGGTTAACATGCTGGTCTCGAAAAGCATTTTGGGGCACTGGGGAAAAAGTTCTCCTAAACTGGCCAAATTATCAGTTGATAATTTGACGAACAAGGACAAACACGAATGCATCAAATTTGCTGCAATTAACACTTTGGCAAAATTCGCTGATTAACACTAGTTGTGAGTGGAGATTGCCGGCAGTAAAAGGAGATACAGTGCAAAGGGAGTTGGAGAAGACAGAAAAGTATGTATTGACAGGGACAACAGATGTCACCATGCCAGTGCAAAGAAAAAGGCACTGACATGTGGTATGCCTTGTCATTGCACTGAAGGTCTCATAAATTCAAAAAGTAATGTCATACTGGAAGAGGTGAGAAAAGGGTGATTGGGAAGGAAACAGCCAATGTAGCCCCAAAGGGGCAGGTAATCCAACATTTGTCAAAGATGTCTAATAATTTTTTCAAAGAGAGAGTGGGGCCAAGGAGGACTATAGGAAAGTAAGAAGCCCTATGGACTGACAGGAGGCAGGACACATTCCAAGGCTGGTGAAGCAGCTGCTTTATGTCTGGTGCATGCTGACCAGACATACCTTCACAGG
The DNA here is from genome assembly GCF_016835505.1 of Polypterus senegalus. Taxonomy (NCBI): domain Eukaryota; kingdom Metazoa; phylum Chordata; class Cladistia; order Polypteriformes; family Polypteridae; genus Polypterus; species Polypterus senegalus. The sequence goes on along the minus strand of NC_053163.1, from coordinate 80,317,786 downwards.
GGGAGCACACACAGTGCACCCCCTATCTGGTGATATTTCTGCTACAAGTGAAACTGAGCCCAAAGGACCAAAGGGCTGCACACTCCCTTGTAAAATTTAAATGGCCGTGCCTACCAAAATAATCAGGCAGAACTGGGCAAGCTAACAATGATGTTAGCTAAATAAATATTATTTACTTTTTCAAGTCAGCAATTCAAAAAGCAAATCCTAAAATAGGAAAGATTGATGTATTACAGCAAAAGTATTTTCTGTTTTCCTGTTGTTTTTGTTATGTTTGAACTATTAGTTTATATGTTTTTATATTATTTTGTTAGTTGTGTTTATAACTTTTCATTCATGTACTGTTACTTTGAATGTGCTCCCATGTTCTTTGTAAGTGGAACCCATCACTGTTGCTGGGTCCTTTTTTGACTTTATACTTTAGCAAGAAAGTGAAGGACATAGTAGAATCATGGATTTGTTAAGGAGTTTGTAGGTTTTCTTTGGATTCATTTTTTTTTTTTTCTTCATGACTTATTGCCCTGTTTTCTGGATCTTAAACACTGGATAGACTTAATTGTTTTGGATTGTCTTTAAAGCAAATCCATTTTCTTCTTTTGATTATATTCTTCATTTACAAAATGTAACATTGCCTTTTGTTCAGAAGCAAGAGTTATGGATATTCTCTCTCTCATGAGGCTTTTTTGCTCACCTTTGCAACAGTACTTATATTTTGAACTTTCAAACCCAGTTTCTCAATTTAGGTCTGTCTAGGCAACGGGTGTCAAACCAGGCCTGGAGGGCCGCAGTGAGTGCAGGTTTTCTATCTAACCCTTTTTCGAATCAGTGTCCAGTTTTCACTGCTAATTAACTTCTTTTCACTCTATTTTAATAGCTCTGTTTTTAAGGATTAAGCCTTCTGAATTGATTCTTTTCTTCATTAAATGACAGCCAGACAGAAATGAGACATGATACGAGCCAACAGATGACCAGCTAAATTGGGGCTTCACACTCGAACCAGTTCCTTAATGAGAAGCTGATTCTTGGTGTTAATTAAACCCGTTATTCAATTCCATGGCTTGTTGCTGCTCTCTTTTTGCCACAGCAGACATTTCCTAAACTGTAAGAAACTGAAGTAAAGTGAGATAAGTGATAAGTTAGATATAATAGCAATTCCAGTGAAGTGCTCAAATTCAAGATGAGTTACCATCTTACAATGTCAGAAAACTGAAAAATATAAGAAAAATAGTATATCAAATATTATACAAAATAATATCTCTTAATTATTGGTAACACTTGAACAGGAAAAAACATGTATGATTCCATTAATATGTCCTAAAGAGACAAGAAAAGTAAGCAAAAGCCTTATTCTATAAAATATTGAGCTTCAAACAATAAAAATAAGATAGTTTTTTTAGATTGTTTTATCTGGCTTTACTTAATGTACAGCATATTGCTTTTATTAAAACCCTACAAAAAGAATTCAGTATACCATGCAGTTAGTTAATTACATACATTGTGTTTACAGAATTTTATACTTATTAATATACCATGTAAAATGAACAATACAGCAAAAGCTGTTTTAAATAATTCATAGGGTGTTTATTCTAATGTCTCTAGTAATTAAACTGCATGCGTCTACCCTTCTGATAAGGTGACGACAGACTGTAATACTGAGTAAATCAGCTATCAAAAATATAGGCGACCAAACAGCAATAATAAAAAGGAATAAATCACTAATAAAAGGTTTTGTGCATTTACTAAAAACAACATTTTACATTCCTACGATCATTTAAACCCTATATATACAGGAGCTGATTACTAAATGTGGACAGAGTGCAGGGTGATAATCTATTAAATACTTCTAGTGGGGAAAGAAGAGCATTTGTGGTTTGTTCTCCTTTTGATAATTACTTATTTAGAGTTAATAGGAGCAAGTAATAAAAACAAATTAATTCTTTTACTATGAACTGCCAGGTTTTTTTTTTCTAAATGATCAGCATACATACCAAGGGGATTCCCAATCAGAGTTAACTGTATATCTACAATAAATGTGTATATAATCTTAATCAAAGACATCTTTACAAGGCTTGGTTCAAGTTACGTAAATGATATATAAAAGCTAAAGCCCTGACAGCACAATTACTGTTCATACAAATTTTACTAATACATAATGTAGGATATTACTCAGACGCACTCCACACCAACACACAGATGGTAGAATGTAATTAAAAATGATTACTGTTAAATATGCTATTTATCAAATGCTCCAATTTTCATTTTCATTTAAATTATTAATAGATCATCAACAATCTCATCTTAAGATGCAGATGACACAGTGTAGAAAATAAAAATGAAACAGATCTCATTTATGTTGAAGGTCATATGCACACTATATCTTGTCTATGCCTTGTCTTGGACAAAATGTATTTGTGTACTGAATGGGCCAGCCATGTTTCACTTTGAAAGGAAAGAAAAGGCTTCATAGGTGCAAAATATCTGATGTCTATGACTGTGCTGGTAAGAAACTCAAGTAAAGTGAGATGTGACAGTGGTCAGAGCTGGGGTTTCTTTCTATCAGGTTTATATGCACTTTAAATACTATCATAGATATTCTTAAGAAAAGTCTTTTTTATATTTAGAAGCTTTGGGAATAGTACTGGGGAAAATCGATAGCCTTACTAAAGCATCTGCAGCCAGTTAGATTCTAAGTAAGTAATAAGTAATTACAAGGTGCTTAAATCTAAAAGAGGCAAGGGGCCTATCTGATATTAGTGGTCTGTGAATCCTGATGCTAAGTGCTTGATACGCAAAACTGTTCTTTCTTTCCTATAGTGGGTTTTGAATCCTGTAAATAAATAACCTTTTAACTTTAAAAGCGTACATGGATTTTTTTTCAGATCTGCTGGAGCCATAAAAATTCAAAATAAAGCAAGAAGCAATTTTCAGATTAATGTTGGCTTGCTTGACTTACATTTTTGCTTAAATTTGAAGGTTTATTTTTGAATACCAAATAAGTAATTTTCACTACCATACTGCCTGAATCCATATTACGTTTAATCTTTGCATAACATTAATAAGATACAGCTGACTTATTCTGGGAAATAAAGAAAAAACAAAGCATTTACAAAAATAGTAGCATCAAAGTGTAAAAAGATAGTTCTATTCAATTGCAGAAATACGTTCACTTTGTAAGGTTCAGGGTATTATTGTGAAGTCTTCTTGTATATCTGAATCAATCTATTTTAACCATTACATATATTTTAAAGAATCCCCTGATTGTACAGTGTTGCTACTATGGTAATGGTAAAAAAAAAAAGGGTGACGGTAGATTCCAGATGTTAGTAGAGAAAAGCCTGGCAGAAAAACACAGTCCTCCCTGACTGTTAGGCAAAGCCATAGTTCCTGTCAAGGATGATAATGTGTATGAGCTCATATCCAACTAAAAATACATATGATGATGAAAATATTCTATATGCTTTTTGAATTTAAGTATACATTGTAACGCCGGACATCCGAAGAAAACAAAACAGGTGAGGTCCGTACAGCGGCTGAGGAAGGGGGTGGAGCTGTGAGTACATATAAAGGGACAAAGACAGCTACCTTATAAAGCGTCTACAAAGGGGAGATTACACGACTGGTACTGCAATGCCGAACAGCTGTTGAAGCCTTTTAATCAATGGAGGTGGCATCTCCCATAGCCATACAACAAGAATCCGAGACAGTGATTTAGTATCCAGTGGGGAATGCAGTAAAGAAAGCATTTAACAATTACTTATGTCTCTTCAGCAGTCTTCTTGCCATTGTTAATTACAATATTTTTAATAGAACAAGCAGAGTCCTTTTTAAATGAAAGGAAATTTGAATGCCTTAGAATCGTGTATAAAATTGATACTATTATAAGGATGCTGTAATATGCTGTTATTGTTGCAAAATCTATTTTGGTAATTCTAAATCATTATGATTTTTTTGCAAAGCTAAGGATATTGAACAATCAGCACTAAGATCTTTCTACAGAATGAGGTTATCTGTTGGACTGGGTCGATTTAATGGAAGGAAAGATGTAATATACAAGTAAAATAGGTAATATTATATGTATAGTAAGATTGGCTTTGTTGGGAATTGGGAAACCCTTTTTAGAAAAGTTTTTGTATGATAAATATTTTTTAGTTTATAAGAGTTTAATATTTTCAAGGTTTGATTTAGGAGCTTAACATTCAAGTATTAGTTCAAATATAAGTATGAGTTTCATTTCAATGTTTGAGATTTTTTTTTGTTTCAATGTTAACTGTGTCACATGACCATTTCAAAAGCCACTATGGTGTGGAGTTTCCACCCCCATACACAGACAGACAGACACTAAATGTCCAAAAATCACACACACATTTAATAACCTTTTCTTCTTTATATCATCACACAATACTCAGGCCCTTCTTTCTTTCTCTCTCTCTTCTTCTCTTTCTGCTGCCCTCACTCCTCAACACACAAGCTCTTTCCTCTTCCACCCAAATCTGGCTCCCCTGATGGAGTGAGGCAGCCCCTCTTCTAACGCCCCAGATGTGCTCCATGTGCTTCGCAATGATCTTTCGGCAGCACTTCTGGGTGTGTCGGAAGTGCTGAAATCCAGGGCTGCACAATCCTCTGGGCGCTCCTTGGCAGTGGTCACGGACCCCAACAGGGCTTAGCTTTTAAGCTCTGATCCTGTGGTCCTAATACAGACCAGGGCAGCTGCCCTCTCGTGGTCAAGGGGAGGTATTGTAGCTCTCCCGGTCCTTCCAGACATCCCGGCTGGGCAGGATCCTCAGCCGTCCACCACAATGGGTAGATAACAGCTGCTATGAGGACCACCATCCTAATGAGAGCTGACAAATTGCAGTGCTTTAGCACGAGTTCTATCATCCAAGATACAGATACAGAGTCAGTAAACAGGTGCTCTTAGAAAGTCTAATTTTCAGCACTCTGGTGTTGACTCTTGCTCTTTTGTCTTCGTCTTGATGTTTTGGCTCTGATTGTATTTGGTGGAATGATGTTTTTTTCTGACAGTGATTACAATTAAGCCTTCCAATTTAGAAAAACAGATGTTGGTGTCCAGAATGGTTTACTTTTACTTTTAGTTTTTAATTTCATTCCCAGATTTCAGGAAAGAGATCTTTTGCATTACTTCAGAAAGATACATGCATTTCCCGATTAAATGTTTTTAACTTCTGAACAGCACTCTCTAACACATAGTGTCAGTTATCAAAGTAATGTGGTCTGTTTGGGAAAAAGGCAGGTGATGGTGTCAAAGCTGTGGATCATTTTGGCTGTTTCACATTTTAATAATTGCTATAACAGGATGATTTTAGAAAAACAGATGCTCTTGAATTATGGTATGTGCTAATTTACTAGGTTAAAAAGCCCTGGTCTGTATAACTAAGCACTTCTTGCAGCGAAGAATTATGGAAGACATCATTCTTTTTGACTGTATTTGAAGATAACTTAAAACTGCGTGACTGGGATTTCTTGTTAGTAAACAAATTTGGACATAATCCTCCTTTAACACACTTTAATGTAACTTATACTTTGTGACTATAGATCTCTTGACAATGAAGGGTTTGGCCATAGCTTATTTAAACCTAACCTTTGTGTAACTATAAATCTCTGCAAGTGAAGGATTTAAGAGAGAATAATTCTTTTTGACTGTATTTAAATGTATTTAGGCATATTTTGGTTAAATTCTTGTAAACAAGGGATTCTAGGACATAATAAAGGTAGGACAAAGAGCTGGAAAATATCAAACCACTGACAAAAGAAGGGATGGGTGGAACCAAAGAACACAGGATGAATTAAACTTTACAAATTAACACCTTTAAACTCAATGTGAATGGAGTAACAGTTTAGGAGAACAAAAATCTTCCATTTCCTTCCAAACATTAAAGCATAAAGTATATTGCTGAAATGTAGTAGGCAGTGGCAGGTTTTAGAAATGTCAAAAAGACTGGGAGAACACATGTCCTTCTTTCACAAATCAGAATAGAGCACATAAGTGGCAGTACTAGTCTTGAACACCAAAACAGTAATTTTTAAAAATATTGTTTAGTGGCAGAGATTAAAAACATAGAAGCAATATTGACAAATGTGTAGCCATCTGAACAAAAATAAGAAAGGTGTGAACAGTGAAAAAAAAACACCAGCAAAGTAATCTGAAGTCATCAGTCATTCTAATTGGGAATTTTAACTACTCAACTGAGGAAAAGACTGCCTAATGAAAAACTGGAAGCAGCTGTAGAGAAACTAAAGAAACTAAGATCTATATAGATTTTTTTATTGTTTTGGAAAACACAGCAACAGGGAAAAAGTCATTCTACAATTGATTGCATCATTCCAAATAAGAGCAATGGCTCAACTAAGTGCCAGGTAAAATTAGAGTACTTTTTCCTTCTGATCACCTAATAGCAAGTGCAGAATTGGAACAAATTGGAAAGATGTAAAAACTAGATTGTCAAGAAAGTTGAAGGCGGAATGGCTGGAGGACGAAAATATCATGAAGCACACTGAAAGACTGATGATTACAGGTATAAAGAAAAATAAAAGTTTTCATTCAGAAGAGAATAGGGCCAAGGAGGATTTAAAGAAATAGATGGAACAAATAAATGAACAAGAAGGTGAGGAAAAGGAAGAGATCAGAAGAGTGAATGGAAAACAGGCAGAAAACATCCAGTTTAGTATACAGCAAGAGAAGTAGAGGAGAGGTGTAAAATTGTTGAATTTCTTTCATACAAAACCGAAGAAAGCTGACAAGAAGAGACACATTGTAAAAGTAAAAGTTAAAAATGCAGTTAGAACAGCATAGGGATTTTATACAGAAAGTGTAAGAGTACTAATAGAATAAATAATGAAAGAGATGGTAAATGAATGAGAGGAGGAATTGGCAGAAGGTGATTTTTGACAGTCTGACAAAAGGATTAGAAACAGGGAAACTGAGGTGGCAAATAAAGCTTGCAGAAATAGTAAATTACTAGATTGTGATGGATCCTTAGTTAAATTTTATGCAAAGTCCAGGAGGAAAAAAACTAATAATTTTGAAATATTTAAATAAATAAAGAAATGGCATACACTATGAATTTAGGAATATTAATTGTAATTCTAGAAAGGAATAAAGTAAGAAATTAAACAATCTGGACACTGATGACCCTATCGTGCCAATATCAAACCAAAACAAACATAGGAGCCTGGCAAACTTCACAAAATCTGCCCAATGTCATGTTATGCATTGATTGATTAAGAATATATGCTACAAACAGTTACAGTATATTTAATTTATTGTTCAAGATATTATTAGGTCTCTTTCCTACCATTGCTTAAAATCATCTAGAGGTACACATTGTGGTATTCATTGATAAAATCTAGAAGTATTGACAATATTCTTCTAATTACTATCTAAAATATACTTGTTCTAAGTACAAATATTGAATCCAACCCATATTTACACAGTACTGTAAAGAGACATGTAATTCCACTTTATCAAATGCTTGTTCTGCATCCAGAAATAGCAAGATCTTTCAGGAAGGTTTGAAACTGAAGAACTGAAATGTACATCAAACAGTCATTGGAAGATTGACTGTAGAGATCTGTATTTAACACTAGAATTACCAGAGCCTACGAAAAAACTTGTAGATCCTACCAACCTTAAATCCGTTCGCTCCTCTCCTCCAGCATCCTTTGTCCTGTAAATGTGCCGATAAAGACAAGCAGCAAGCAGACGGCTATTCCATCCCTCCACTGACTTAGAACGTGCACGAACTTCTCCTAGCTCATGCCATTATTGATTATCTGAGAGTGAAGTGGAGTTTTAGAGTGGAAATAATAGATTGTTATTTAGAACACACGCATTTCATGTGTGTTCCATTTCTACAATAATCTGTGTAAACACATTTTAAAAACAGAAACGTTTTTCATATTTTAGTAGTAAATGACAAAATGTAGGCATAAACTGTATAATGTAGGTTTAGGTTTAGGTTTAGTTTATTTATATAGCACATTTACAACAGCCACACGACTGACCAAAGTGCTGTACATTTAGAAACAACAACATAAAATAGAAATATACGATTTAGCCAAAAGAAGCACAGCAGAAACACATAAAAATAATTTGTATAAATATATCTATACATATACATATATCTACACTTACACACATCTAGGTAGGCAAAATAAGGCTTAGTAAGCCAGAGAGAACAGATGTGTTTTTAAAATAGATTTAAAAATAGTCAGACTAGGAGCCATTCGGATTTCAATAGGCAGATCATTCCAAAGACGAGGCCCAATTACCGAGAAAGCACGGTCACCTCTACGCTTTAGTCTGGAGTGTGGAATTAAAAGAAGGTTCTGATCACCGGATCTCAAACTTCTCAGGGGGGTATATTGGTGAAGCAATTCAGATAAATAGATGGGTGCTTGTTGGTGTAGTGTTTTAAAAACAAATAATAAGATTTTAAAATGTATTCTAAATTGAACAGGCAACCAATGAAGGGACTTCAGAAGCGGAGTCACATGATCCATTTTTTTCTTTTTTAAAAGAAATTTAGCAGCTGCGTTCTGGACCAATTGAAGACGGGCAATTTGGGATTTGGAGATGCCATAATAAAGAGAGTTGCAATAGTCAAGGCGAGATGTAATAAAAGCATGTATGGCCATCTCCAGGGTCTTGTCAGTGAGATAAGGTTTAATTTTTGCAAGCGTGCGAAGCTGATAAAAGCTCGATCCGATCACGGCAGAGACTTGTTTGTCAAGTTTTAATGAGTCATCTAACAGGACACCCAGATTCCGAACCTGTGAAGACCTGAAAGCTGATAAAGGTCCCAGGTCAAATTCCGGGACCTTCATATGTTCAGAAGGGCCAAAGACTATCACCTCAGTCTTCTCTTCATTTAAGGATAAGAAGTTTTGGGATAGCCAAGATTTAACTTCATCTAAACAAGACAACAAGGCATTCATAGCCAGTGGATCATTTTTCTTAAAAGGTAAATAAATTTGTGTGTCATCAGCATAAAGGTGAAATGATACCCCATGTTTTCTAAAAATAGAGCCTAGAGGTAGCATATACAGAGAAAATAAAGTGGGAGACAACACAGAGCCTTGAGGAAGACCACAGGAGAGAGAGGACGTTGAGGAGGAGAAGTCTCCTAGCCTAACCATGTATTTTCTATCAGATAAAAATGACTGAAACCATTTTAAAACTGTGCCAGAAAGACCCACCCAGGACTCTAGTCTATTCAGTAATATCGAATGATTGATAGTGTCGAAAGCAGCTGATAAATCTAATAGAACAAGGACCACAGAATCCCCCGTATCAGTGGCTAAAAAGATGTCATTTAACACTCTCAAGAGGGCTGATTCGGTACTGTGGGCCTTGAAACCAGATTGAAAATGCTCAAACAAATTATTTAAAGCAAGAAAAGATTGAAGTTGGAAAAACACAATCTTTTCCAAAACCTTAGAAAGAAACGGTAGGACCGAGATAGGGCGATAGTTTTTTAAAACTGACAAATCGAGTGAAGGTTTCTTGAGGAGGGAGTAATAGTAGCCACTTTCAAATTAGAAGGAACCACGCCTGTTGAGAGGCACTTATTAAAAAAGGACGCTAAGCCCGGTCCGATCGAATCAATGATTTGTGTTAAAAATCTAGGATGGATAGCGTCATATGGAGAGGAGGATGGCTTCAGTTTAACAATAGTATCTTTGAGTGACTGTATAGAGACTGGTTCAAAAGTATCCCAAGACATAGACAACGGCAGAGGAGCAGGCTGCTTGGTAGAGAAGATATGGGCTCCCAGACCAGGTTTACTTACTTTATCTTTAAAAAATCTCGAGAAGCTTTCACAAAGGGCAACAGAAGCAACTGACCCAGTGTGTACCGGGGGATTGACAACAGAGTTAATAACAGAAAACATGACCTTAGGTCTAGACTGATTATGCAAAATTAAATTAGAAAAATAGGTTGCCTTAGCTGATTTGGCAGCTCTCTGATAAGCCGATAGACTATCTTTGAACAGCTGTAGAGAAATGTGTAACCTGTCCTTTTTCCACTTACGCTCAGCCTTTCTACAAATCTGCCTTAGTAGCCGAGTCTCTGCAGAATGCCACACTTCAGATTTAGGTTTGAGCTTAAGAAGTTTAAAAGGAGCAGTTTCATTCAATACATCAAGCCAGGCATTTTGTAACAGACTGAGATGTTCGTCTGCATCCAAGTCTGATAATGGAGAGTCCAACAGTAGATGAGAACAAAGCTTTGTAAAACACTGACTAAAATTAACACTAAACTGAGGTGAGTATACCCTAGTCAGAGATGTCACTTTAGAAGAAACATAAGGAAGGCTAGGAAGGCACATGGAAAATAAAACAGGCTTGTATGAAGCCAGAAGTCCAAAGATCAAATAAACACTTTCACAAGAGGTTCAAGGAAAAGCCAACAGCTTCCGTGGCGTAGCGATAAGATTTACTGGCTTGTAATCAAGAGTCCCTGGCTCGACGCCGACCCACGCCTGTATTTGCCGTTTTCAGTAGTGTGCTGCTCTTAGTGTTAATATTAGTGCCTGTTAGTTTTTATTTGAAACTGGGAATAACTGGAGATGTGAGTGGTGTTTTGAGACAATGGAACTGGACATTCTCTCATCTGGAGGGATAAAAGCTGACACACAGACGCTGGTGAATCTGCCTTCTTCGTATCTCACTGTCACTTGATTTTTTTTTTATTCAGTTTTATGAAGTGTTCCTGCTCACGCTGAATTAGTATGCACCTTATGGTCTATATTGTCAAAAAACAAAAAAAACAAAAACAGAGACATAGGTATATATGCTATTTGGAATTATTTGTTTTATGACCTGTATAGTGCATTTCGGAAAACTTTATGGCACGGATGCAACATTATTCATATTATTCATATTCATTCGCGTAACATATTGCGGTTTGTAGTCAGTGACCGCGTGTTTTTTGTTTTCCCCGATCTTGCCAGTACCCACATGTTGCTGTATGCTGTTTCTTTTCTACTCCAGGAAATGCAGAGGAAAGAATAGTACAGAGCAGTAAGTTCAGCGCTATATGCAATCATCAGATTCAAATGTTAACAGTTCACACACATGCAAGGATCGTCCTTCCTACATTTACAACGTGTGTACCTGTTACAATGTACACACTTCTCTCTATGCTGTGGTTTCTATTAAACACCTGAAAGAAAGAGACAATATATGTGAAAACATCATCGCACTAATGCAATGTCATTTGAAAATGAACAATGTCAGATTGGGTGTGAATTTATGCTGGAGTACAAAAGAAACAGCATACACAAACATGGGGGGACTGGCAAAATCGGGGAAAAAAAGCATGCGTTCACTGATTACAAACCGCAAGATGTTATGCGAATGAATATGACTATGGCGGAGAGGTGCGAATGGATTTAAGGTGGGCCGGATCTACGAGTTTTTTCATAGGCTCTGGTAATTCTAGTGTTAAAGAATCCATTGTTATCATGTGATGGTAATGAAGGAAGCATTTCCTCTATTTATGTGCTAAAAAATTGCTACTACCTTGACATCACTATTTAATAATGAAATTGGTCTGTGAAATGTACATCAAGAGGACCTTTACACTTTTTTGAAAAGACAGAAATCTGTATGGCATAGAGTATGGGGTAGGATATTATTTTCCTTAGATTCCTAGAACATAGCTATATTAAAAGAGCTAATTTAACAAACAACTGTTTTTATAAAATCACAGTGAGTAACTGCCTGGGCATGGTGGATTTCCTGGTTTGAGTTATGTCATACAAGGTGCCCAAGATTATTATGAGCAAGAGGAAACCAGGAGGTGATCTAGATAGATAGATAGATAGATAGATAGATAGATAGATAGATAGATAGATAGATAGATAGATAGATAGATACTTTATTTGTTCCACGTGGAAAAAATATCAAAGTACACCTATAGATTTTACTACATAATGCATATTTCCCCCTCCCATGGTAAGGTACAAACTAAATTGCCATGATGCCATGTGCATTCTAAGATGGCAGCATCCAGGATTGAGTATCCAAGGCTTTTCATAAATCTAAGAGACCTTTGTCAGTGGTCAATTTACACAATTTGGTTAGGAGCTTCTTTTTTTTCAATTCTGGTTTTGAGATTCCATTGCGTGAATTGTTGGCCACTGATTGCCGAGTTTTGATCTTTCTCTAAGATTTTGATTTTTTGTCTTTCTGACCTCTGACTATATCTTGTCTGTTGTCTAAGTCCTTACCTTTTAGAGTGTACCATTTTCAATCTGTTTACTACAGTGATACAGCATCATTCTGGCTCTGCTATTTTATCAGTTGTCACATACTGCAGAGTATTGCCCTATGGGTAGGAATTCCTGCTGACTTCAGGCTATTAGTGGAATGAAGCAATCTCATCTCTTTAAAAACTGAAAGTGATCCCTTATGTTTAAATGGCTCTACTGCAGAAATACTGCATCTAACCTAAAGTACTAAGATCTTGGAGCAAGATTTCTTTTAAGCTTAAAACTAATGCCTTTAATCTTCCACCATTCAAACCATCATGCTTATTATAAACAATATTATATGATCTGTGTTTATTAAATTCATCTTCTAAAACAGGAGGCAATAAGAGTAACATTTCTTTGGCCTTACATTTAGCATAATACATTTAATAAATTATCCACAGTTCATAACTGCAATAATTTCAATTGATACACATGTGCAAGGTTTTCTTTCTCTTGGTTCTTCTTTTTGAATGAAGAATGGTAAAGGAATGCCGAATATAATTACAGTAGCAAAAAATGACCAAAAAGGAATGCAATCATACACTTTAAAGTAAATACATTACCTAATGTGACATTAATGTTTTTGTTAACATAATGCATATAAATTATTAGTTGACTCGGTTCTGGATTTAAATTTTTACATGAAGGTGAACATGAGAGTATCTTTGGCATTCACTTAAACGTATCATAAATTCCTGCATCAGTGTCAAAAAATACATAAATTAACATATAAAATTAAAAGCCATGTTAGGGGTAACACTGTTAATGTGGATGATTTCCTGACTCCTGGGCAATTTGTAAGATAGACACTGTTAATGTCTTCACTTAGTCTGACTGAAGAAACTGAAATCTATAACATACCTGTATACTAATTCAAGGATCCCTATAGTGAAATATTAATCAGACAATAATAACGAATTGTTAGAAATGCAATACACAGCTGGTAGCAAGGAGTTCTATTATTTTAAAGTGTAGTAAATGTGGTATAAATCTGTGCCCGTATCTGTCACATTTCTCTGAATTAATCCTATTAATTGAACTAAACGTTTGACTAGGATTAGCATTTGTTCTACCACAGAGTAGAGAAGTGTTTATGACGTCCCTTACACTTACTCCCAGCTAGGAGTAGAAGTTTTTTTATTGTTGATTTTATGGCATCTCAAGCTGTAAAGTGATATTCATGAAGTCATTTTTAAGTTTCTTTGGAAATCATGAGAACACCTTGTAGTTTTCTACGATTAATGCTAAGGCTTCACCACATAGATAATAATAATAATATCTAAAGGGACCTGATTATGTTCAAGTAAAGGTATATGCCACTGTCATGCAGTACACTAGAGTCATGCATTGAATCGGCTATTTGCAACAACATCAAGAATAACACTGTAGTGAACACTAAGATGGAATGACTGAGACACACACTAAGAATGTAAATTTTTTTAACAATGAATGCTCCTCAGCCATACTTTAAGAAGAATCACCTTCTTACTGTTATGGCCGCGGGAAATGCCTCTAAAGTAATGTAACAATTGCTGAAACTATTCATGGTTATTCTAGTATGTGATAGAAATGTCTGTCTACCTCTATAATCCTGCCCTTATTTTATGCGAGGTCCTTTTTATCAAAAGCCCCAACAGTGCCCACCTTCCTTCTTTAACATTCAAAGGTTTGTGGAGTGTAATGCAAGTATTCCAAAAGTTCATGGAATGAAAGGCTCAACATGGCTGTGTGTCATTTTGCTGTGAGTCACCCATGCAGCCTTGCCTATCTTTAGATTAAAAGGCTGGCTACACAATGCAGTTTGCATCCATGACTACCTATGTGTTGATAACATATTGCTTGCACATCACATATGCATGCTGATCCACACTTGGGGTAATAATCTTTATTACACTAACAAATACTGTAAAAAAAGACAATTACATGAATGTTTCTTGCTTAATACTGTATTACCTAACATGGAGAACTGGAAAATATGCATTACCAAACATTTTCAAAGATTGGTGCAAAATTCAAGAAATTGTTGATAGTAACATACCTAAATCATCACCATTTCAAAGCTGCATTTTCCTTGTGCCCAAAATTGTAACATTACCAGCAACGTCATTTCAGCTAACAGTGCTTTGCTTCTCCACTTAAATGGAGTGATTATGGAATGTACGAGATTTTCTTACAAACACTATACCATCTCTCCATTTTTTTTCAAGTTTATTGATGTTCAGTGTTTCACAAATATTCAGCCTTTCCTGGGATGTGTGTGATGATCTCTGCCTGAACAACATTTTCTGGCAGCTCCTAGAGAGTTGGGACAGTTCACGAGCTCTTCTAAATCCTGGTGAATCCTAGTTTGCTAAATTAGGAAAATCTCTTACATATATTTCTTTTCTGGTTCATCCTGCTTCCACCTTAAAACCAGTCCTGCCCACACGCAGCCGACACGGCATTTTTCGATTCCTATTCGTCCTCTTCCAAACCCCTCCACATGCTGCCAGCGGCTCCTCTTCAAAACCGGTCCCACCCACATGCAGCTGACACGGCATTTCTCGTCAAGCTTCTGAAGTACGCTTACAGAATAAAGCAAACTCTGCAAGCAGCAAAAATGTACTTCTTCAGCTAGATTCCATGCTCAGAACCATCAAACCCTTCACTAAATCATACAAACACATGCATGAAATCGCTCAGTCCAATCCAACAGCATCTGTACGAATGTTTTTCGAGGAAAACCCTAGGCAGGATTTACAACGATACTGTGCCCCGACATGTCACACCAATGTTGCTGTGATTTTCGTCGGAGAAGATGGCGAACCGCCTGTTGAAAGGGACATTTGCATCTGTCCCATAGGCAACTCCTGTAAACAGATTTCCACACTCAATATGAATTGCGATCCTATGGTTTACCCACTTTTATTCCCTTACGGAGACATTATTTGGGACAAAGATTTACAACATGTTCCCGATAAAAGAGCTGCCAAGCGAAGAAGGCTTACTCAATGCCAATTTTACGCGTACAGATTAGCAATGAGGAATACATTTAGTATTTTGCACTCCAGCGGTGAACTATTCCAACAGTACATCGTAGATGCGTATGTTAAAACAGAGGGTGCATGTCTCAACTATCTCAGATTAGATCAACAAGATTTGCATGTGGAACAATACAAAGGACTGTCAGATGCACTGTAAGCAAACGCTGAAAATAACAATGTACGTGTAGGCAAAAGGATCATATTACCGTTCACATTTCCAGAACGTCCAAGATACATGCAACAAAACTAGCAGGATGCCATGGCCATAGTACATAAATTCGGACAGCCTCATTTATTTATCACTTTCACATGTAATCCTGCTTGGCCGGAAATTCTATATGCACTGTCGGATACCCAAAGACCGGAGCACAGATCTGATATTGTAGTATGAGTCTTTTGGATTAGGGTGCAATAATTACTTAGAGACACTCAACAACAACATCATTTTGAGGTTGTTATTGATTATATTTAAGTAATCGAATTTCAGAAGCGCGGCCTTCCTCATACCCACATGCTGTTTACTCGTCACAATAATTCTAACAAGCAGTTGTCATTTGTACGTGGCTTTTTATAGGGTTAGATCTTTTGACTCATTATCTGTCGTCACCACCAAAACACCTATTCACAACTGCGTCTTTCAAGAAGTATTAATTTCTTCTTGATTTCTGAATTCCTTTCTCACTGTTTTCCGTTCCTATTCTTACACCGCCGTATGCTACAGCGGGCTTTGGCTAGTTAATAATATTCTTTTATATCTACTCCTATGTGTAAAAGCATTATTTTTGCATTACTCTGAGAGTTTTGTACCAGTTTGGGCTGCCATCCTTCTCTGACATGTTTGATAAATACAGGGATTGGCCAGAGTGATGATGGTTCACTTTGGAAATCAAATGTGGTTGCAACAATATGTCCTCTATTTTTACCTTATACAAACCACAATATTTTATACAAACTTAAAATAAAAAACCTACAGAGCTATTTTTTTTAAATATTAATCAAGGTGCTATTTTAGCAATGCTTTATGTTAGTCACAGCAGATAGCATTGTGATAGAAAAACTGAATGAGGAATAAAAACAGTCGAGTAATCTAAACTACAGTTACACCCTAAACATGTATCTTTATCTTCTGCCACTGCAATACCTGCATACCATGGCGATAACAAATGAAGTGCTGTTGTGTCACTTAACCTAGATACAAGTACATATGAGTTTGTTCACCTTATTCATGCCAAAATGTGACCAAGTGGTTAAGAATAAAGCTATTAAAATTACAGTTTGTTTGGAAATATTGGATAAACATTTGAGCTCAGCATATTTCAGCATTGGATGTTACTATTCACCACACTTTATAAACATTAAATGAAATGTATGTACTAACTTGTAAATAAAATAAGATTATATACAGTAACGTTACTTTGTGAAAAAAGATGATGGTTTGGAAACCATGAAGTAACTAGACCACTGCAGAATCTTTAACCTTAAAATCTCTGGACCAGAAGTTCAAATCCTACAACAACCTCTGAATGTAGCAACTTGAGTTGATTTTGCATCAAACAAAATATAGCCATGTCAATATGTTATTACTTTGTTTTAGAAACATGAAGACCTTTCATAGTTAAAGGCACTATGTAAAGTACAAACTTAGTTTTTGTTGAAAATACTGCATAATTCAGGCCGTCCAGATGAGATGTGAGGTGGAAAAACACTGCTGATATCTGTCAGATAGCCTCTTTTTCACTGATAGTGCTAAATTTTTTCATCTATGGTCATCTGTAAAGCACGATATACTCCATTACCATCCAAATGGGTACTGCCATATTTTCAGTGGTTTAATACAGAAGGCAGGCATGAGAAATCCGTTGACATCTCAGAGGGGCATCCAAGACTAAGGGGCCCAGTGAAACTTTACTTCGGAGAAAGGAAAGGTCAGTGCTGTGTGCAGTCTGAAAAAAAATTAAAAGTAAGCGGTGCATTCAAGCCAGATTTCTGCCTGACACATTACACTCAGCAGCTTAATGAGAATAAAATATGTGGGAGGACAGATACATGTATTACCTCATATGCCTCGTGCTCCTGGAGTATTTTCTGCTAATAACACAGGGATTTGAAGTTCAGTGGACTTATGGAGCAGAAGAACTAATCCTGTTTCAGGTGATTATGAAAATGGTTTTAGGAAGGATGCACAATACTAAGCTTTGCCTTTCAATTTTTCCATTTTTATTTATTTTTTATTAAGCAGAACTGCAAGTAGACCTCTGAGCACTTGTGGATAATGTAAGCACTGGTGTTGCTCATACTCTGGGCCAGGAAATCCATTTTAGAGATGGAGATAAATGTTACTTTGTAGTATGTTAATAATCAATATTTCAACACGATCACCCTTGCACAAAAGCTGTCTTACAATTTACCTGATCATCAAACGCTTGCACACATTTGAGTTGGAGCTCCATCAAGGAAGAATTATATTAATTTGATGGAAATGATTTATGGTTTTGTTCACAAGCTGGTCATGAAAACAGATCGTAGATAGGGCCATTTATTCTTATACCTATATAAATAAGTAGTACCTATAAAATAAGTTATATGTGTTTTCTTCCTAATTATATTTGCTGTGTTTCTGTGGGTGTGTCACTATTCTGGGGATACAAGCAAGTATGAATTTCATTATCATTTATAGACATGACCTTGATCTTGAACTTGGGTGTATGGTGGCTATTTTGGCTGCAAACCAGTGGGGTTACGTTGGGTGTAGGTCATGAATTGGCTACCTAAGATTTAGGCTGTGGGTGATTGATAGCCATATTAAATGTGGATAATGGGATATAAATCTTGGGTGTATAGTACAGGCAAATGGCAAACTTGTAGTAAGAGGAGGTATGGTCTTATTAGCGATTTAGTAATAGTTATAGGCAGCCACAGTGCAAGCACAGACAATGCAGAGATATGACCTGTTGCAGGTTGGTGATTAAAAAGACCTATACAAAAGATGTACTTCAGGGAATAAGAGGACTATTGTTGCTGTGATACGATACATTGATGGACATAGCTGCTCCTATCTTTCTCTCCACTTATATCCTGGAAGACAACAGTGTTCACCCAGATAAATAACATAACCTGAATAATCAAAGTAATATAATAAAAATATTTATAAAAAGCCACAAACAGCTGTTGAGAAGAACGGTGTTCCGAAACAAAAGATAAAATTCTTTTGTTGGCTTGCTCCTTTTACCTGATTGTTCAACATCTCTATTTATAATTAATGTTCCTTTATGTTACACTTGCATATAATACTGTGCTCTTCTTTATATTAGCTTCAGGATTAATCTTTATTGCAGAAACATTTTAAAAGTTTAAAAGAACCACGTCATATACTTTGATTTTGTCTTCTTTTTTCCTTTTTGAAAAATCCAGCTAACAGATTAGACATGAAATTCCCTTCTAAGCACGTCGGACATCATTTTTAATGTTTTCACACTTCATTATTTTATTTAT
Source organism: Polypterus senegalus (assembly GCF_016835505.1). NCBI lineage: Eukaryota > Metazoa > Chordata > Cladistia > Polypteriformes > Polypteridae > Polypterus > Polypterus senegalus. The sequence continues at coordinate 80,298,993 of NC_053163.1, read as the reverse complement.
GCTTCAGCTTGCACAGGTGAGCACTGCCCATGTATGCCTACTTGTATATCTTTTTCTCCCTAATTATGATTTGGAGTCTCACAGCTTTTAAGTCATGAAGAACTTGAAGTAATTCCTGTAACAATTCCTTTTTTTATTTATTTCAGCAGTGCTGGTAAAATCTTATCTAGTTTATTTGATTTTAAAATTGAATTCATGTAGTTCCTGAATCACTGACTCTTCTAATTAAAATTCCTGGAACAGCAAGTTTGATTTTACTTCTGTATGAGTTGTTCCATTTACTATATTTGATGCAAATTTGTGTAAAACATTCATTTAGTTCATTGTCTATTTCCTGCTCATCTTTATTGTTTTTCTTTTTTTATTTGTTTTGTATATCTTTAAGCTTTTTAAATTGTCTTTTTCTTATTTGTTATTGGGGTAATACCAGAAACCATTTGTAGTGAAGTTTTGTTTTTACGAGCTTTACCAAATCAGATTTATGTAACTGTCATTGTTAGAGCAATAAAGGTGCTATTTAAATTTAAATAGTTGTTGTTTATCTTAACTGGAAATTTACAGTATTTTCAGTTTGTCTGTTAACATTCCAATTGCATTTTGCTTTCTAGTTGCAATTTCTGATGTGGATTTTGTTTGGCACATTATGCTCTAGTTTTAATTAAAGGATTCTCCTTTTATTTGTTTTTGTGTTATGTTTATTTTTTATAGTATTCCTGCTTTTGTTCTCCTGCTGTATTTTGTGCTACTTCATTTCCACAATTTCTGCTTAAAGTTGTTTTTTTCCTTTATTCATAATTGTGTATTTTGAAAGATTATATCAAACTTTATCAGGCAGCAGTCACAGTTGCTCAGTGGTTTGTATTTGTTACAAATGGCAAGATCTATGCACTGGCTAAAAGCAAGTTATGTCCTACTGTTGGCTTAACACCAGGGCTGGCATGTTTTTTAAACAACGCAGATTCTGAGTAATAAACACTGACCCGACACAACAGTCCGACTCGAATTAACTGTTCAGATGTTTATTTAACAAGCTACTCTTTTCAGATGGTCTTCTAGAATTCTAGTATGCACCATATTCAGCTTCCCAGCGGGGTTTTCTTAACACTCAACATCCTTGTATCTTTGTTTTCTCTAAGTACAGGAATGTAGATTTAATTTTGTTTTTATCATTTTTTACTTTTAGAAAGTTTGTTCTTTATCTTATTTTCCATGCTAATTTTGACATTAGGCAGTTTCTACTTTTATTTTGCAAACCCAGTGCATTACCATTATAAGTGATTTTAGAAGGTTTGCTTTTGAGTCTGTTCTGAATCTAAGGCCAGATTTCTGCCTAATCGCTGAACTTGCTGCCATACACTTTAGAAACTTAGCATTTCTTGAGTTTCCCCTCAAAGCCTAACTCACACCTCCATGTGGTGATGGGTGCATTCGGCTAAGTAGGGGGCTGCCTGTTGAGGCTATGCAATCAGTGGCCAAGGTCACTGGACCAAAGAACAACCTAGGGTGTTATGCAAGATGGACAAGCCCAACAGGAACCCTGAACACATTAGGCTAACATGAGCTCACCAACAACAACTGTGGTGATGTCAGGAAGGGCATCCAGTCAGAAAAAATTTGCTATAATGTCAGAATATGGGTTTGCAGGACAAGCATAGGACACACAGAGCTAGGGCGTTCTCCGTAAATGAGGCACACCATCAACTGAGTGGTCTGAGAATTGAGCAATGGATGGCTAGGGCGTTCTCTGTAAGTGACGATCAAACAAACATCAATATAAGGATAGCCATATGGAATGTTGGCACCTTAACTGTGACGCTTCAATTCCACCCGATGGGGTAAACATTAACACTACACAAGATTATTGTTTGTTATTCTTGCCTCACACTCTGCACCTTGCATTTTTTAACTTGTATTGCATTTTTATCACTCTTCATTTAATATTGTTTTCATCAGTATGCTGCTGCTGGAATATGTGAATTTCCCCTTAGGGATTAATAAAGGATCTATCTATCTATCTATCTATCTATCTATCTATCTATCTATCTATCTATCTATCTATCTATCTATCTATCTATCTATCTAGATCTAGTAGTATCAATGTATTCTGTGTACAGGAAGTGAAGTGGACAGTGCAAGGTGCAAGGCAGCTGGGAGACTGATATGAGGTTATTTATAGTGGTGGTGGTAGCAAGTGGAATTGTGTTGGTGTGATACTGAACCCAGAATGAGAGAGTGTAGTGATTGATAGCGACTGATTGATGATGGTGAAGATTGTAAAATACTGAAAAGCATTAAATCATTGTCTCAGCTTATGCCCCACAAACAGGGCTCGCACAAGAGGAAAAAGATAAATTTATTGAGGAGATTGAGGCTTTGGTCAGAGCTGTACCGGGAACAGAACGAATAATAATTAGGGCAGATAAGAAAGGTCACGTTGAAACTAATGATGATGGGTATGAATGTGTGCATGGTAGGTATGTTTATGTTAATAGAAATGAGAAAGGAAGTACTTTTTTGGAAACGGCACAAGGGTTGGACATGATAATCTGCTTCAACAAGAGTGTGGAGCACAAGATTACTATCCACAGTGGGAAAAATGTAAGTCAGATTGACTACGTATAAAGTTTTTCCTGGGGAGGCAACCGTTAGACAACATTGTGCTCTTGTAATGGATTTCAAACTATGATGTAAGAAAGGAGGAAAGGAAGCCAAACATCAGAATTTAGATACTGAAGGGAAACAAACTGATAAAATTTAAACAGAAAGTACAGCAGAAAATGGGAACAGTATCAGATGCAACATGGGAAGTATAAGGCCATGTGTTGTTCATATGGCTAAAAGAATCTGTGGAGTTACAAGGGGTCAAAAGCACAAGGAGAGAAAAACATGGTAGTGGTCAGCAGAGGTCAAGGGAGCAATTAAAAACAAAAAGGATGTATTTAAGAGATGACAAGGAGCATAATGCAATGATGCTGTCAAAATAGCATACATTTTGGCATGCAAGGAAGCAAAAAGGGCAGCAGCAAAGACCAAAAATGAATCTGTGAAATGCATTTGTGATGAGCTTAGTAACAAAAAGGGACAAACCAAGATTTACAAGATTGCAAAAGCCAGGCAGAGAATCAGACACGATAAGCAATCAGTAAACATTATCTAGGATAACAGATGAACAGGAAATCCGGGTGAGGTGGAAATCCTAATTTAAAGAATTACTGAATGAAGAAAACACCACAGAACCACTGAAACAAGCTGATCAGAAGGACTGGAGATCAAAATTATTCATAGAGATTTAGTTAGCATTGAGACAGATGAAAAATTGCAAGGCATCCAATCCATCAGGAATTACCACAGAGTTGCTTTGAACATTCGGTCAGGGTAGAATGGAGTGGTGTAGGTCGTGTTCAGTGAATTTCTGAAAGAAGAAAGAATTCCAAAAGACTTGAAAGAGAGTGAAATTGTTTCCATCTACATGCAGAAAGAAGACAAAACTGCTAAGACTAATTTGGTTTCATGCCAGGAAAAGCCACAATCAATATTATCTTCATCCTACAATAGGAGCAAGAAAAGATATTGGAGGATACTAATAGCAGATATTGGACATTGGATCTTGGGAAGGCATTTGACTGAGTGCCAAGAGATGTGGAGCTTTAGAAAGTAGGGAATCATATGGGTTATCACGTCAACTTATGCAAAAACAACAGTGGGACAGTCGAAACCAAACAAAGCAGCCTTTGAAATATGAGTCACTTTACATCAAATATCTTGCCTTAGTCCGCTACTGTTTATAATTATGATAGATGCTGTCAGTGAGTTCGCCAGAAGAGAAGTGCCAAGGGACATGCTGTTTGCAGATGAGTCAATTGGGGACGAGGATTCACCTGCCAACCTACAATCCTGGCTTAATGCACGGCAAAATACCTTGGAAAGTAAAGGACTCAATATCAGTGTCCAGAAAACTGAAACTATGGTGTGCTTCAGGATGGATGAAGTCCTGAGAATTAAAGATTTAAGAGGAAATGTACTGAAGCAAGTTGACAACTTCAAGTATTTAGGATCCCTAGTGAATGCCAAAGGATGATATGAGGAGGATTGTAAGCACACAATTAAAGTATCCTGGCAAAAGTAACTGACTGGTGTGACATCCATTGTACAGATGGAGAAGCAGACATTAGACAGAAACTGCAGGAACACATCTGAGATGATATGGATACTTGCAGAAGAGAGAGGACATTGCCTGCATTAAAGGATTATTAGTATCAGAAGTATTTGCACATCAAAGTTGTGAACAACAGAAGAAGAAATGGAGGAAAATGGTACAACAAGATAAGAAGGAGCTAGGACTTATACCCAAAGTGTGGAGAACAGAATGAAATGGAAAATAAGAACTCCTACATCTGTCCCCTCCCCAAGGGACTAAAACAGCCAGGAGAAGAGAGAGAGAGAGAGATACTTACTACCGTGCATTTTATGAATGTTTTATATTACCATAATTACATTACATAATACTACAGGGGTGTTGGGCTGCATTAGACATTATGGATTTAAACATAAGTCAAGCAAAATGACAACTTTTATTGGCTAACTAAAAAGATTACAGCATGCAAGCTTTCAAGGCAACTCAGGCCCCTTCTTCTGGTAAGATGTAAGAGTTGCCTCAAAAGCTTGCATATTGTAATCTTTTTAGTTAGCCAATAAAATGTGCCATTTTGCTTGACTTCTCATAATACTATAATACAATTTTTGAAATTAGTGACAAAAACATAAAAATCCTATCATACAATATAGCATGTGTGTTTTTTATATAGATATAAATATTTGAGACAGTGCTGGTCGGCCCCATGCTATTGGGTCCTTCAGGGAGCCTTTCAAACCCACTACCTCTGATATGGTTCATAAAGTAAAACAACCCAACAAAACAGTGTTCAAAGTGCAGTGCAGAAAATCAATAAATGAATATCCCCATAAAAAGTCCAAGTGATAGTAAAGGGATAAATAAATCCATTAAAATGGAGTTAAATCATGCAGTAGACTCCTCTTTAAAATCACAGACCCCAGTGCTTCCCTTTAAAACTGACATCGACCAACATGTGCAGACACCCTTCAGACCTGCTTATATCCCCACCTCCCATCCTATGGTGATCCACGTGGCGCCTCTGAGCCTCCACCACTTCCTGGTCTTACACAAGGAGTCCTCTAAAATATTGTGGTTGCACTTGCTCCCTGGCTGCTCAGCAGGTGCAACCATCAGGCCTCTCGTGAGCACTGGCCACACTTCTTTACTTGAGGCTCCATTCCTATCCACCTGCTTCCTTTTCATCACACTGGCTCCCTCATGCTCCTGGGTTTCAAACTCCCATCTTTCAACCTCCACTCTTTTCTTTTTCTTTCTGATCTTTTTCTCTGTCTCCCTTCCATCCCGTGCAGGCTCCTTTTAACTCTGCTCCCTAATTGGTTATGGGTGCAAAGGTGCCTTACTGATCTGCCTGCCTGCACATGCATACAGCGTGGTCAGCCATGTCCTTAACTATTCCTGGAGTGAAACACACTCCCACACAGCCACACCCAATTGGTGTCTGCATCTTCTCAGAGCGTGAATATTTATTTAAAATTGGCCGCCTATCGTTAAGCCGCAGACACACTATACAACAATATTACATATATTGTTTAACTAGAAGTAGAACCCAGTGTTGCTCAGGTAAGTAATTTTAAGCTATGGCCCATTTCATGTACTAGTGTGTCTGTTCTGGTGTTTCACTAGCTTTGAGTCATCAGGTGACACTGTCATTCAAGCTGTAGCAAAAAGGAAAAAATAAACCAAAGGTACCCCCTGAGGGTCCCCCCACAGAGAGAGGTGAATATTACACTCTGTTCACTGTATTATTTATTTTCATGTCATCTGTTCTTATCTGTACAATGCTTAAATCATTCAGTTCATTCCATGGGACAAGTAAATCTGCAGCCTGTAAACTTAAATGCTGTATGCAATAAGTTAAAGTAAACCATACTTCAGTATATATTGCTTAAGATTTAAACACAATTACAGATCAATGTTTCATTCAAATCTGAAAAAAAAAGCTATCACTTTTACAGGATAACCTACAGGGTAGCATTGGCTTAATGAATGTGTCTAGGTGTGGCAAAAACACAAGCCCGTGTTCTGTCTCTGTGGTCTAAAACACCTGCTTTTCTTATTTACTTGCAGATGCATTGTATGCATTGTACACTGTGAGCTGAACATTGTTTGGTTGTCAGTTCCCACACACACGACTTAAGATAACATCATGCCTGTTTAGTTTTGACATTGTTAGCTACTGAGAACTGTGAAGGAGTTGTCAAACTAAATGACAGTAAGAATGGCTTCAAATGAATATTGTTGGAAAAGTGGTGGAGTATGAGGCCAGCCAGCAACACTGTTTAACTGCATAGACTGCTTCCCCAGTTGATGTCAGTACTTTTTTAGGGGAGTGTTTCAAAAAATATCAAACTATGAAAAAACTGACATTTATTAGATACAGTCCCATTACAAGACCATTAAAAATCTTACAAAACATGGGTAAACAAAGCAGTGCTTTAACTATACACCAGTCATATTTATTTGAATGTACAGTATATGGAAAATATGTACTTCATCAGAATAGGGCTAATAATACTTACTGTAAATGCCATTACAATAACTAATAGTATATTTTTCATCTGAAATGTTCTTTCTGTACTGTATTCCAACGAACAGCTTATAAAGCACAAAAAACAATGTATAGACATTAGACTTTATCAATCAATCAATACAGCACATCTAATAGATGAGGCAAGTGAGTGTTTACTTTTTTAGGCAGAACTCTCTACTCAGTCAATCCATCAAATAATCAATTCATTAATCAATGTGGTTTACTTATAACACTGGAATTATACCTAACAAAGGTAATTAAAACAAAGCATCAAAACACACAGCAGTATTTCTTATTTAAAAATATAACATACAGCATGACCTAGCAAAATGAGCTAGAATAGCAACTGGTATTAAACACAAAGTAATGCTATCAGGTACTTATTCTAAAGATGACAAACTGCTTAGACTATTTCCAGCCCTGTTTTTTTAACATGTGCATTTGTTCATATTTTTTAATATATTTTGGTAATAAACGGTTGTTTAAAGAATCCTACATGACACTCATTAGCCTTGATTAATACATTTTTCTTTTTCAAGTCTGCTTTTTTGTATGGTGAAAGACACCAGGATAAAGAGATTAGTTTATGTTGCATGATATACAAGGCAGCTGCTGTTACGCATTTTTCTCCAAATAAAAACACAGCATATCATGAGCACCTGCCTTCAGTAATTGATTTTGAAATAAATGTTTATGAACATCTTATACTGAAATTAATGTTTAGTCACTTTTAAGCAGTAAATCATCATCAACTTAAAATACTGGGCACTGCTGTTCATAATTTGTGGCTCACAGAACATTATGACAATCTTTAAAAAAATCTTTCCACAGAGGTAGTACACAAGTCTGTGAAATACTGTCCTCTTTGATGAACCATCATCATGCCCATTGCTGCTGGCATTGCATATACCACATCCTTATAAGAATATGGACAGATAGATGCCTTTTTCAAAAAAAGGATGCATGACTGGAAACATTTGAGTTTATTTCTGAAGTAATTAATTATTACAAAGACAGTCTTGGCATTAAGATTTACATATTTGAATAAAAGGAACAACTGACAAAAAGCAAAACAACTGATCAAAGAAACACATTTACAACTGTTTTAGAAACATATCCCCAAATGGAGATCACAACTGAACTGACTAACAGTTTAAGTCTGCACAATAAATACAGTGGATAGGAGGAAGAGGTGGAGTCAGGGAAGCCAGAACAGCAACTGATGTGGCAGGAAGGTGGATTCTGGGTACCGGAAATTATGTTATCAGGGTTTGCTGGAAGTGACATCAAAAGTGGGTGGACCAGTGGTGATGTCAGCGAAAGTCAGGGAGAGAGGATGGGGTGGGAGCATCAACCACCAGTCTGGCTGATGAATAATACCATTTGAGCCTGTAAACTGTCCCCCATGCACACGTGTGTGACAGTATATTACAGGTAATGGGAAGAAATGCAAAGACTGTGTTACAAATTAAAGTTAGGAGAAAGTAATGATATCAATTGTAAACTAACCTATCCAACTGAAAAGCATGATAATTACCTCTGAGATGTGGGGAAAAAGGAGATCCTATTTTATCAACCTTAGCCAAGCCAGTGGAGCTTGTCCATTTTAAACTAACTTGCAGATTCGGTGACCATCCAGAGGACTACTCACTCTATACAGCTGAACTATTTATTGGAACCTTTCACCCATATTTTATTATTCTATTAGACTTTAAAACCTCAAAGGCATATTCTCTGAAAGTTAAAAAAAATCTATGACAAACTAAACTTGCTCAATAAAATAATTTTTTAAACTACTGAATGAATGACAATTAATTACATGAGTAAAAAGCATAGCAGGTGAAATAATCAGCCAAGCTTTATCATTTATATTACATTTTGAGTGTTATATACGCAATACTGTACAACATAAATTTTACTTTATTACACAATCAGCCATACCTCAACACAAATCAAACAATAGTATACAAGAAGTATGTCCTGTGTTTCTGACTGTGAAAAGAGATTTTTTTAAAGTCGCCTTTAATATTCCTTTTTCTAAACTTCTTTAAAGCTTCTGAATCAAACCTGCATTAAAAAATATGCATTGTTCTATTGCGCTATTGGATGGAGACTTGATAGGCTTTTTATATATAATGTACACATACATTTTGTACTAGCTGATTAAACTTAAATTGCAGAAGCAAGAATAAACACTTTGCTTTGCTTTGAAAGTGTGTTTTAGTAATTTAAACATGTTCATTATTTTTTTTGAGACATTTTGAATTTGGGATGCACAACCTGAGAAAACATTAAATAATTATAAGTTGAATACTAGTAAACATAAGCGTACAGTGCACCTGAATAAATAATAATAAAAAAGGAAATTTAATTTCACTTTCACAGCAGTATCGGCATATGCATAATTTGATGGAATGGAATCTGATACTAAAGAAATGTACAATAATTTCCACCTGGTTTTGAAAATATATTGTTAAAAGTACATTTGTTGTTAAATTGGATACTTTATAACACACTAAAGTGTTATACTAGACATTAAATAGATGCCTTCAATTTCATATTACAAAAGAACCCCATCATCTTAAAAGTGAAAACTACAGGGGCCTCATGTATAAACGGTACATACGCATAAAAATGTTGTGTAAGAACATTTCCACGTTCAAGTCGTGATGTATAAAACCTAAACTTGGCATAAAGCCATGCACATTTCCATAGTAGCTCATATCCTGTTGTACGCAAGTCCTGCGCTCGGTTTTGCGGACTGGCGGCACCCAGCGTCAAAGCAGTGCTACTGTGCCTGTGTGGTTACCCTTTCTTTTTAGATCCACTCCCTGGACACGTCTTTATAAATACACTGAAATTAACTGCATATTGTTTATTAGTTTAATGCATCTGATTGTAATTAACCTGTAACAATATATTGGTCCACAGAATGGTCAAACTATTCGAAAAACCATTGTTACTCTCATTGCACCTTCTTCTTTTTCTTTCAGCTGCTCCCATTAGGGGTGACCACATCGGATCATCTTTTTCCATATTACTCTTACTGAACCACTCGGAGTATTTATATCACAGTATCTCAGTGTGAATCACAGTTGTACAGCAGGTGATTGGAAAGAGAATTATTGGTATACAGCATCAAGCACACGCTGCCTCAGCCATGCTATCTATTGAACTGAGCCTTTCCTGACAGTTCAGAAACAGTTTCATCCCAAGAACTCTAAACGCACTCAATCAGTCCATCAAGTGTTCCTTGTAGAACTGTTTGTATTTATAAGTACAATTACCTCACTGTAAACTTGTGATACATTTCTAATATTGCACAACCTGAGCCACTTTATAAAGCGCATATTTACATATGATGACGATATCATTTTTAGGAAAATAAAAAAAATAATAAAAAATATGTAAACATAAAAACATAAAAATATGTTTATTTTATTATACAGATAAAACTTTAACTTCATTTAAATAATCTATATTGTTAATAATTAAACATGTGAGGACACAGTGCCGCAGTGCTAGCGAGCCGCTGGCGCTATGTTCACGGATTGTTCCTGCCTTGCTCTGTATTCTTCCTGGTGCTAATGTGACACTGGAAGGATAGATGGATAGAATAATTAAACATGTACTAAAAGATATTTCAATGTTCCTGAAAAGTTTTGAAGAATCGGCGTTCTAAGCCGATAGCTTAACATCTATTACAGAGCTGATTGTATGGCGATTGGGTATTTGGAGAAAGACAAGTAAGGACAGGAATTGGAGGTTAGTACGTTTGAAAGAGACAATACTGCTACAATAAAGTATTTCATCGAAGGTTACACACGGCACAGCAAGCATTTTGTGTGAGACATGAACAATCACTGCACCACCGTGTTTCCATGCTTAATAACATGCTTTAACTCCTATCATCATGAAAATGATATTACGTATACATCTCAGTATTTTAATTATTCAGAGAGTTGTAATATCACAAATGTAATGGATTCTGTGTCCTGTCGGAGGAAGAGAAAGCCCGGAAGCACATAGTGATTCACACACATAGAGCACATAAAAGATCAAATACAAAACAAAGCATTTAACGTGCTACTTTAGTTACGATGGGATTTGAGAAACTAGTAAATTAAACAATTTTAACCTCTTAACGCAGCACACGTATCGGTCCCGGGACATAACAGCGGTTCAAAAGCGTTACATTAATGTGTGCATGCCCATCTGCCATGCATCTCGACACCCTACCCATCAAATGAAACTTCAAAGTCTCGTCTTTCCGATGATATAAACCATTTTGACACACAACAACCACAGCACTGACACTAAAGCCTTTTTTACAGAGAAGTACATACTTTTAAGAGTTGACTGTGCCTACCTTTGAAGACCCCTGCAAGTCAAACATCAATATTTCCGAGCAGTATTGATCCCATTGTGTCCGTAAGGCTCCAGCGAATATAATCCAGTAAAACGATTTAGGTCCAAAACACACGATATATTCTCAAAGGGACAAAAACTCCAGAAAACGTTTCATAACTTGAGACCACCTAAGTAATTTTTTCACTTATATTGCTCATATTAGACGTAATTTGTTTCTGTCGGCGATAACCATGCTACCGCATGAAACACGGAAGTGTTAGCTTTCGAAAGACACCTAAGTTGGCCAATTACGACGGGTCTGGGGTTGACTGGCACCTCGTATAGCCAACCAGTGTCACAGAAAGCTTGCAGGGTGACGTATAGCTCTGAACTCTTGTAGAATCTACCAGTTTGATTGGACACTGTGACTGACACTCAAAACTTACAGCCAATGAGCAGCCGAGCATTTTGATATGTAACTTGCCATACTAACTTGTAAACAAAGCGATCGGAGCTGCGTGAAGGTGGCATTTGTGCCAGTCTGCAGAGTTGGTGCGTGGTTGTTTATTGTGATTTCGCCAAGTTTTTCGCAGTTTAAATATGAATAAAAGTAGAAGTTTAAACGTAAATAAACGCTCGATTAAATAATAGATGCATGTACGCGTTGCAAAGTATTCAACCGCACACGGGCGTATAATGGGAGAGCGACATGCCAAGCCCTTGTGCTTTCTGCTTGCTAGTGATTGCTGCCATCAAGTGGCACATGGAAAAACGCTGAGCTGTGTTGTAACAGTTTGTAAAAGAAATGTATATAGTTTGTGTGCATTTTATAAAAAAAGTAAAAATAAAAATATAAATATATTTTTGGCCCATAACTTGTATTGACTATTTTTACATAGAAATGTGTATTTTTTATTGTTTTTATTATGGAACATGAATTTCCATAACTAATAGAGTGACACTGTGTGTAGATATAGATTCCTTTAGGTGTAAGCTTTCAGTAGAGCCCTCATTGATATATGTGGGTTGAAGCATTCAAAAGTTATTACACTTTTTCCATACGTTCCAAAATGTGGATAATGGTCCCTCTAAAAAGCCCCTGGACATGCCCACATAAAAACTGGTGTAAAAAATGTCATTTTTACAGGTATTCTTTTCAAATTTGAAATTTGAGTAGTCAACAAGTTATTCTGTTGGTACATAGTGTGTTTCTGTCCCCACCTACCTACTGCAGCTTTATTTTCCTTTATTTTCATAAAAAAAACTTAGGCGAGAACAAAAAAATTCGTTTTTTTTGTGAGTTCTAATGTGCATAACTTTTGATCAGTCACACCTACAGTGATTCTGACTACTAAGGGTGAAACTAGAGAATGTTACCTTTACAAAGAGACCAAACATGTGTTTATACTCCAGATAGTTCAATAACAGCAATGATTCTAATTTGGAGAGGTCGAATTACAAGTGATTTAGCAAAAATGACCCCGAATGATAAGTTTATGATGTTCTACTTTAATGACAAAATAAACTACACGATTAAAGTGGATATTTCGAGATTAAAGTTGACATTTTGTGCTTTTTTCCCACTGTGTGCTTTTTTTTTCTCTGTACTCTAATAAGCTTTCATATGACACTCAGACGGTGGGATACGACTCGCCTTTTCACGGCAACTTTGATATCTAACAACTTCTTGTTTATTTCGGGCACTGTGCAACTTTGTGAACGTGAGCTTTTGAGTTTCTCCGACACGCTGTCACTTGATCAACTTCCTTTTGTTGTTTATACCACTGTTTAAACCAACAAATAGTATGTTTTCCTTGCCTCCACTTGGTATTCGCTGAAATTCTATTTTCCCTCGTGCTTTTGCCATTGCCTTTTCAAAGACCACTGAGCTTAAGGGCTATTTATATTGATTTGCAGATTTATGCATCTGGAATTTTTTGTGCGTAAACACATTTCCGCTTTTGTGCTTACATCATGTTATAGTGCGAATTCTACGCACGGCATTATGCATGAGACCTCGGGTGATTTTAAAACGAGTTTTCAGTGAGGGGAATAAAGCTGTAAGTGAGCCCTGGTGCACTTTGTGAAATGATAATGAGTTGTGATTTTTTTCCCTGCAGTTTTTTTTATAAAAATGCATCAAATGATTGCAAGTATTCATTTTTTAAAAAGCTACATAGATGTTTTGAAACAGCTCTACAGCAGCAATTATGAAATCACGTTCATCTCCTTGTTTTACTGTAATATACAGAATATTTAAATAAGGAACAGAATGGTGATGTAGTGGTTAGTGTTATAAATATCTCTTTTTTAGTTTAGTAAACCTGTTCTTAATTCAAGAACACTAGTACCAAGAATGTGTGATAAAATTATTACTTCCCGTTTACTTTGTTGTCTCCAGCCTACCTCAAAAATGTGGCAGACACATTTTCTAAAATCAAAATTCTGGCCACTTGACATATTTGACAAATTTAAGGATTGTGATTTCACATTTAGATTGGTGCCCCTTGAAGTTTATTTTAAAATGCAAGAACAAGCCAGGTATCTTTTGAAACTGATTTTAAAAATGCTTAACCTTAGAAAACAGCATTATATGACAAATTAATATATATTAATATGACTGTGTTGTTTTTTTTTCTGTTTTGTTTTGATTTGTGTGTACTTTAGTTTTGGCAGTGCGTGGTCTAAGGAATGAAGTAAACCCTTGTCATTTCATCCTAATGCTGTTGCTCACATTTTTTGTTTCAGTTTAGTTTAGAAGCTATACGTTTGCACCACAGGCTGCTTTCTCTTAGGTGTGCCAGTCACTATAACACCGAAGGTGACTCAGCAGTAACTCAGAGATCTTTCGAATAATTTTTTTGTGCCTCTTGCGTTACGAATACTGGTAAGGAGAATTTTATAATTATGACAAGGAAAAAACACATAGTCAAAAACTTAAAAAATTGGTAAAGTTGTGAATTCCATTTACACTGCAACCAATCTTAAAATAAGTAACAAGAATCAGTCAAAACTAAGTACAAGGTAAAGCCAAAAAAAGTTTTGAAAAGAGTGACAAGGGCATGTGAAAAAGGTATTTTTTTATCCACAAATTACGATAGAAAATTCTTCTCTCAATAAACTTTTAAATCCATCACATCATCTGTTAAGGGTCACAACCTTGAAGAATATGCCTATCATAAAAAATATAAAATAAAAAATCATATGCTGTCATAAAAAAGACATAAATAAATAAAATTACAAAACACAAAATTAAATGTAATTTCAAAAAAACTGATGGAAGAATCAGATTCATGGGCTAGGAAAGCCCCCAGAAATAATTTTAAGAACACCCAGTTTGTACAAAAAAAAAGACACAACGTTTCTGAAATCCAGATTCCTAACATGGTGCATTTTGACAGAATTAAGTCATTTTCCCCTATGCCTATATAAATGAAAACTGTAGTTTCAACAAGGAAGCCCTCTGTTACTACATGTGACACTGTAACAGCTCTCAGTCTTCCAAATTATGAACCTTCAAATGTGGATGCTGTTTTTCTCCTATATGGCATACTCATTTTTGGTCAAAAAATGCAAATTACGCACACATTATATGTGTAGATATACAATAAATTACACATTCAATTATCCAGAAACTTATGACTAAAAACTTAATATTACTATTATTCCACCTTTAGGTTGTACAGTAATATAAATCTTAAGATCATGTGTTAGTTTTTTCTTTCATTTAGATATCTAACACCTTTACATAATGTGATACTGAAGCTTCCACCTACTATCTCCAGAGCCTTTTTGTTTACTTATTAAGAGAGTAATTATTTAATTTCCGTACATAAACACACACATGCTATAGCATAAGGAAAATGAGGTTGATTCTATGGGACAAAAATAAATACTTCGTAATTTAATGCATAGATGATACAGTACCTGATACTACTGCTGTACGTTCCCACTAATGATGCATGTATTTTGTAACATTTTTGTCTGAACAGTTTAATAAACAAAAATAAATAAAAGAAAGAAATATGTAACTAGTGTATTAATACATATGAATTTTGGCTGATTATTCTGAATTCCTCCCAAAACTATATGTTAGTTTGTTTAATAGTTCTAATTTGGCCTGGTTTATTTGGCGATTCTATTTTGACCCATTGTGAATGAAAGTAAAAAGGTGTCCCCAACAATGGAATGGTGATGGACAAAGGGGTTTTTGTTTTTGCATTGATCATTATATTTCCAGGAAAAGCCCTAACTTCTTGTGACCTAACTTCTTGTGACTATATATTGGTAAAATGGATCAATCAGACTAGCTTTTCACCTTGCAAAAATATCCAAAGAAAAATGACATGAAATTAAATAATGGTACTTATCCTGGAATACCAAACATTGCTTGCTGCTAGTTAATGCAACCTTTCACTGTTCATTATGCTTGTTGTTAGTTTAATTCCAGTATTTTTTAAATGTGTTCCCAATTCTAGGGAAGTTGGAAAGAGTGTCTTGCCCTTCTCTGTTACTAAAATACATACTTGTAAAATTGTGCTGAAGGATGAAACAATTTAATATTTATTTTTTATATTGTCTTTTCGTGATGAATACTATGTAAATGCACTTCATTGGTAGCAATGCATCCAGCCATTTTCTGAACTCACATTTTACATCCTGAACTAATAAATTCCAAATTCCAAAGTAATCTGCCGCATCCTGTCAAAGAAGGCAAGAAGAAGACCAGACTACAATGTCATGCCATAACAAGAAACAATCACATCCACACTCACTCAAAAAGGCCGGTTTACAGTCACCAATCAATACAATATGATCATATTTAGAATATGGAGGGACCTAGAATACTTGAAGAACAGCCATATAAGTACAGGGGGGAATATATAAATTGTACATGGACAATGACTGGCCTACTATTTGAACTCAGGTTGCTGAAACCATGCCTTAACAACACAAAACACTGCTCCAACTACAAGGAGAGATCTAATATACTGTAGATATATATACAGTATATATGTTGTAAAAGAAGCCCAGATACAGACAGACACTGAGACAGCCAAAAGTCCAGAACACACACGTTTATTAATTCATCACTGCACACAGCATAATGCACCATAAACAACTCCAAATTACTCAGTCCTTTACTTTCCTTCTGCCGCCTCCACTCCTCTCTCGCAAGCTCCGTCCTCTTCCACCAGACTCTGGCTCCCCGAATGGAGTGAGGCTGCCCCTTTTATAGTGCACCTGGAAGTGCTCTAGGTGCTTCCCGATTAACCTCCAGCAGCACTTCCGGGTGTGGCAGAAGTGCAGCAGATCTTGTTTCCAGAGCTGTCCAGGCACACCTTGGTGGTGGCAATGGACCACAACAGGTTTGAGCTTCTAAGCCCCAAGCCTGTGGCACTGATGCAACCCAGGGGGCCTGCCCTCTCATGTCCCGGGGTATAAATTGCCCTTCTCCTGGTCCCCTGCTCCTCCAGGTCTCCTGGTAGGGCACAATCCCCTGCTATCCATCACAACATACTGTATATCTATCTATTATATAAAAAAATCTTGGGTTGAGACATGATTATCTTGGAGGGACACTTTGATGTCATGTGAGACATGATCATTTGAGACTAGACATTACAACCTTAGGAAGCAAGACCCGTGAGACAGTGACTTTTGCACATCACATCCTACTTACAAACAATTTAAAACAAGTTCACGGACATCTAATCTTGCAGTTGTTGGAATGCTTTTGGCAGACAAAATTCATGTGCTCCCAGCTCTTAAAAATGTTATATTTTCTAGATGGCACGTGAATGACTAAGCGAAGAAGAAAGAGCAGTGCGTCGAAAAGAGACACGAAAGTATTGGAGAGAAAACAAGACAAAAAGGATAATAATAATCTATGTGCAAATTCTTAAAATAAGGAAAGTAATAATCAGCCGGGATGTCCCGCAAGAGACACTTTTACATCCTGTGAGAGACATTTTAACGTCCTGCAAGAAAAAGCAGTGAAACAAAAGGACAGCTGCTGTACAAGGCTTTTAAATGTTCAATGCACAGCACGACAAGCAGAACATGCAGCTCTGAAGCAGCAGCTGATTCATCTGCATCTCCTTAGCGTGCATTCAGCCCTCCCCCTTCACAACGCTAGCGGCAGAGACGCGAAGTGGCAAGCACTTATCGTGCCTGGGGGTGTGGGTTGGCTGGTGGGCTGGGGAGGGGGGTAAGCAAGCAAAGTGAGGCCAGCTGCTGTACAGGCTTTAAAGTGATCAACACGCAGCGTGAGAAGCAGAACATGCAGCTCAGCAGGAGGAGCAGTAAGCAAGCAGGTGATCCATCAGCATCTCCAAAGCGTGTGTTTAGCCACCCACTTCACAATGCGAATGGCAGAGATGCTAGCATACATGCAGGTAGATTACCAACAGGTCAAGTAAGTGAACAGCATGAATTAAATTAATAAGTGCTACTGGCCTTAAACCTAGGGGAACCCACACAGAAAGGTGCCAAAAGCATAAAAGAAACAGGAAGCAGTTAGGAGTCTCTGACCATACTTTCTTTTTGTTCTGATTTACCCACAGATATACAGTTTGAATGCTTCATTCTCTGCCTAGATCAACATGATGATCGGTTAAACAATGGTACATACCCGTTTTCCTTTGTGGAATGATAGTGTAAGCACATTTTCTTTGGTTAAACAATAGCATTGTTGTCAGCTGTCAAGAAGTACAAATGCCACTGTATGTTGATTAGAAACCAATATCCCCAGAACGTGTTAATTCAAAGGAAGCAGGCAGTACTGTACCACAATACTGTATGTTGATGATATGACAATCAAAGCAGTCTGATATTCAAAGCAGGTGACTTTTTTTGCAAGACAGCTAAATATATATGTTCTGTAGATAGCCCTCAATATTAACCTGTAACAGAAATTTGCCTTTTCACTTATCATCCCAGTCTCAAACAAAGAGTGCTTATTGCACCTTCATCTAATATCCATCCATTTTCTAACCCGCTGAATCCAAATACAGGGTCACGGGGGTCTGCTGGAGCCAATCCCAGCCGACACAGGGCACAAGGCAGGAACCAATCCAGGGCAGGGTGCCAACCCACCGCAGGACACACACAAACACACCCACACACCAAGCACACACTAGGGCCAATTTAGAATCGCCAATCCACCTAACCTGCATGTCTTTGGATTGTGGGAAGAAACCAGAGCGCCCGGAGGAAACCCACGCAGACACGGGGAGAACATGCAAACTCCACGCAGGGAGGACCCGGGAAGCAAACCCGGGTCTCCTAACTGCGAGGCAGCAGCGCTACCACTGCGCCACCGTGCCGCCCTTTCATCTAATATCTTTCACTCTAATTATTTATGAGTTTGTTTGTTTTTTCCTAAAGGCAACACAAAGAAAATGTCCTTTTCTTTAAAACACTGATTTCTAGCCAATTACAACAAGCCATATGGATTAAAATCCACTGCTAGTGTGAGTCACGGTACAGAACTATATCTATAGCACTGGGCATTGTAATAATGGCATGCAGCATGACTAAAATGCATTGTATTTGTATTTTATGTGTGTACTGAAAAGTGCTGTGAAGTGTCTTTGTCCATGTAAACTGCAGGATCAACACAAATATAAAAAGAAAAGTCAAGAGAATGATTGTAAAATCATTGAAACCAAACCTCTATATATCAAATTCCTTTTTTATTTGAACTTTTCATCTACAACCGTTATTTCCAGTCAATCACTCTTGTTTTTATTAAAATGCATTATTGCAATGAGAGCTGTCACAAAGAGCTTTATTGCTAGAAGACGGTTATTTTGAATGCATGGCATCACAAGTTTGAGATTCATCTTAGAACTATATTATACAGTGCTGTATGTTTTCTGCCACAGCAAAATCTCAAGACCACTTTTGTCATTTATTTCCCCTGCTGAATACGTCAATGTAGCCTTGAAAGCTTGTCATTTTAATATTTACAAAGAAGATCGCAGGCCTTGTGTTCACTACTTTCTTAAACATCTACTTGAAAATGCAGATTTCTGTTATGCCTCTTAAACTGACTATTTTTTTTCATAGTAGAAGTATAATAGAATAAAGTATTGTTCACTAACAAAGGTAAATGGCAAAGGGTGAATCAGAAAACTGAAACACTGTACTGTTTAAGCATTTGACCATTCTCTTTAAGTATAATTGTTGTTCCCACTAAGCAAATAATTCCTTCTATTCAGAATGTCAACTATGAGTAATGAAAACACCTGAGCTGTAAAGTCTACTGTTCATATAAAATCAAGAAAGCATGATTAAGTACATATAAATCACAGGAGCTGGCTGGTACAGCACACGGCTGTAATTCACTCCTGGGAGTTTAGAGAAAGACCACAAGTAGCTACGGCTTTTTCTTTGCTGTTTTAAAATATGAAATAAAGTTTGAGCTTGACACTGAACTGGGTCCTCTATGAAGAATACCAGTCAGTGTTAATGATGATCTTTTACCTGTAAAATATGCTACGGTGATTCAGATTTTCATGTAGAATATACACAATATACGTACACATCTGTCTGCAGGTTTCTCCTTACAATGTAAGAATGACTGGAGTGAATCAAAATGTTCTATGGTATCAGAATATCTACCAGTGGTTCATAAACATTTCTAAAGATTATAATGTGTGATACCATATAATAGTGTGCATTGTGCTTCACACAACAAATTAAATTTTATTTGAATTTCTTCAGTTTCTACAGTATGCATACACTTGGGGAACACACAAATGCCTCAGAGACAGTACCTATGAGATTTGAAATCTAGACAATAAATGTCTAAGGCAGAAGTTGTCAACCATTGTAGCACAGTGTCACCTTCTTTAGAAATATGCAGCTAAAAGAGTCTGAATTGGCTTAAACTGCACTAATTTGGGTTGTTCATAAGAAAGTTAATGGTTTACTTCATGAGGCAAAAGTACATAATAAACAAGACTTGTTGCAACAGATATTTGAAATATGCTTCAATTTAAATGTTTAAAGGCAAAATACTAATTAGCAGAAATTTGTCATTTTTCACCCTCTGATAAAGGTCCACATAGGGCTTAGATCCCTAGTAAAGGATCAGAATTTTAAATAACAATATTCATAATCTTTGACCTTGAAAAAGTCTTAAACATTACTTTACATGTCATTTTTATCTGGCACCCAAACAAATCTAATATCAAAAATATTAATATATTTAAGATCATCAACCTCGAAATAGAGTAACAGAGCCAAAAAAGAGTAACTTTGACCCTTCACATCCAACTAGGAGTTGAACCCCTGAGGTCAGCTGAGATGGCATTCACAACTCATTCTGATCTGATAGATAGATAGATAGATAGATAGATAGATAGATAGATAGATAGATAGATAGATAGATAGATAGATAGATAGATAGATATACTTTACAGAAGCCCAAGAGAGAAAAAAAAATAAGGCTGTAATTTCTTTTACAAAAAATTGCCTAAAATGAGGGTTTTTTGGGTGCAGACGGTGAAAAACACTGAGGAACCTAAAAAAAGCTTGTGGTCTGGCATAACTAGATATCAAGAGAAGTCAAATGCCATATCATACTGTATGTGGGTGTTTTCTTTTGAGTCAGTGAGTCATACGTTTATAAGTAATTGTTAAGAATATAATTGAAGTGATAATAAAAATTCAAATGTTTATATTGTGCATTTATATTGTTTTATAAATTTACTGATACAGGTGATTCTACCCACTGTCTATATTGTGTATGCATGTTCTCACTGTTTTCTTGTAGGTTTTATGCAGATATTGATGTTTTGTTCACCTCATAAAGATGTGCATGGTATGTAAGCTGATAACAATATGTTGTTCTGGTATGGATGAGTGTGAGGGCTTGGAACTGTACCATGAAATGGGTTTGCGTTTGTTGCAAAAAAACAATCCTTTTGTGTAGTCAAGTCCATACACTTACAATAGAAAATAGATAATAGATTTACCGGCTTTTTTAAAATTATTATGGCACGAGAATTAGCATGACTGGGTGTGTTGACAATGAAGTAAAAGAGTAAGCTCAGACCTAGCACTTGACACATAATACAATAGATATGAATTGGGAGGCGGTTGTTCATTTTTAAATCTGAATATGAAAGACATAAACACTCGTGAACAAATTATGCTTGCTATTATTAAAATAAAGTATAACATTTTTGGTTATTTTTCTATAATATATTTTAAAGCATGCATTCATTGCTGTATTTCCTTTTCATCAAAAAACTGGAAATGATTAAATGCCAGAAAGGAGTTTATTTTATGAAACTAGAACAGGATCGTCAGCTATATATGTGATTCTCAATTCACTTTTTCTACTTCTTGCCTGACTGTTAACTCCCCTACCCTCCAACCGCCTCCTTTTTTAAATTGTTAAAGACATTGAAGGATCCATGTGTTCTGCTGAGATAACAAAATGGCTTGGAAACCCAACCAGGCAGAGAGCAGCGGTTTTAATGGTTGGTTTATAATCAAAGTTAAAAATCATCAGTATAACTGTGAAAAACCTTTAAAAAAAGATTAAAAGTATATGGACTTAAATTTTATTTTAGCAGTATCACATGCAATACAAGATTTCTTCAAAGGGTAGCATGAATGTGCAATAGGATGTGTTAAAAAAGAATCTATTAAAAGATTTATTAACAGAATATAGTTATGAGGAAAGCTTCTTGGAACCGAAAAAAGTGACAGCTGTTGCAGGCCTCAATAAACATATGATGTCATTAGACGTGTACTTCCACATAATACAATTGAAAACAATAGTGAGTAATCTTTATGTTATTAAAATTTGTTGATCACAGGCTGCCAAATTTAATTAGGAATGTTTAATTACCCACAATCTGTTGTGCTGTCTAAATTGTAGCTGTGTACTCTTCCAGTCATTAAGAAAGCTTTCTGCTTGTGTGCAAAGTGCAAGAATTGTGATTTTTTTTTTGTTTGTTTTTTACAGTTTGGCAAAGATAATTTATTTTCTGCCTTTTCTTTTAGAAAGTGTGTAGTGGTTGTGTTATTAAAGCAATTTTTTTTTTACTGCTGTCATCTACATTTTGCTCATCTGTGGCTAAAACAATTCAATAATATGTTGACTTTTTCAAATTTTCTAATGGGGAATGACAATGTATGCTGTGATCTAACCTTTAATTCTCAAAATTTGTGTGACCTCTCTGGAGATACTAGAAACTACTCCTGCAACCAAATCTGGGTGGTGGTAGGGTGTTCAACAGGGCACTGCTGGTTCCATGATCAGTGTAGTCTGATTGGGCTCAGCTCAAAGAAACAAAGAGGAGCTACAGTACAATGAAGGAACAGAGCTTAAATGGAAAGTTGAAAAGCATCAGCTACCTATCAATACATCTGAACTTACTTACATACAAAGTATTAGGTCTGAAACAAGAATTCTTTTCAGATGGCATGGACACAGATGAATTCCCATGGAAGACCTAGAAAGTATGGCTGGGGATAGGAAAATCTTTTGTCTTTGGACTATCGTATATACTCACATATAAGTCGGGTTTAGGTTAAAACCCTAAAAATCGATCATGAAATCAGACCCAGACTTAAATGCTCATTAAAAAATGTGACACTTAATTATTATTTTTTGCCTCTTCCAATTTCATATCAGTTTTTCAGACGCATCAAATTTTGTTGCAGCAGCACAGTTACCAATTTCTTTAGCTACTTCAACGATGTTTAATTTTAAAACCAGCTTCATATTTTCTTCTGATCGAATGCTCCATCGTAAATAAGGGATGCTCTTACGATAAAGGTGTATGAGGTATGAGGGTCTGAGATACAAAAAACACAAATCAGTGCAAACATTGCTTCGATATAGTTTAGGCATTACTGTGTGGTCATCTAGGCACACTAGAGAGAGAAAGAGAGAGGTTAGGAGCACGCACTGATACAGTGCATTGCCGCACCCAGAGGTGGGCGTTAGCATATCATAATCCTTTGTACCAATAGCGTGAGTTTTCAGTATTCGACTTATACAACCGACATTATAAAATGCCAGAAATTATACTGTAAAATCAAGTCCCGACTTATCCGCAGAAGAACTTATCCGCAAGTATATACAGTAATTGATTTGTTAAATCTGTAACCATCTTCAGGGGCAGAAGACAAAGAGTAAATGAGGATGAAAGGCTTGGTTAAAGCTCTGTTTGAGTTAGGCAGATGACTGTCTGTTTAGACTATAATGAAAACAGCTATGACAGGATGATGTGTGTGGATGGATATAAATGTAACATTTGACAAAGAGGAAGATTTTTTTTTTTTGTCTTAACAGAGACTGTGATTTATAAAATCCTGTTTCATCTATCCTTAGGAACAACATGGAGCAAATTAGTTAAAAATGGCAATAAGAACTTCTTTTACTGTATTATTTTCTTTCTCTAGTTTTTGGCTTTGTCCCTCAGAGAGACTGTCAATTGATGGGACTGTCTTCAGCATGTGAATGATAGTGTTGAGTATAGGGAGATTTAAAACGCAAGGATACTTTATATATCATGTCCAGAAGGCATGAAAAAAATGAAAAATTAAAGCAGTTCGAATAAAACATCTGAGTTGCTAGGTTTTACCACTGACAGGGAGACTAACAAGAAAACAGTTACTGGTGTAAAACATCCTCACAGATGTTAGCACTGGAGGTTTTATGATCAATTTAGAAAGAATTAGTGTGTGGCTGCCAGATTAACTTAAACTAGCTCCTTATGAGCAAGCAAAACTATACATCAGCACTGAACTAAAGAGAAAAGCCAAATAACCACCAAAAACAGGAGCTAGAAAATGCAAATCAAAATGTGTAAAAGCACACGATGATGGAAAAAATGTTTTATATAAATTGAAAAATGGTATAAGAATAGACAATATTATTTTAGCCTTCTGGTCTGCATGCATGGCATTGTAATATGAGAACATGAGGCAATATCAACATCATATCACTGAACAGCACAACTGATTTTTTCATATATATTTTTCATATAAGGGCACTGATTTGGCAGCTGCCTGCTCTCACAGCACTACCAACAGTAGAAAAGTTGTATTTTCATTCATTTTTTAATAATTAAGGGTGATTAATTTGCAAAAGTTCCTTGTGATAGGTTCACATTAACAGTATGCTGAACATATGTAGACAACAACAATAACATTGCTTTCTTTTAATATCTCTTCTATAAGATTCTCCAATAGTATAGACAATTCAATTAAGCTTTCCAGATCTAAGCCTACATCTCAGCAGACTCGTCTTTAAATTCCTTAGAGAACCTATTTCTGTATTCTGCTGATAAAGCCTGCATATCCCAGCTACTGTCAATTGAGAGAATATCAAAGTCAACTGAGTACTCTAAAACAGAGCTCTGTCAAATTTGTAACAAACAGATGTGACTGCTTTTCTTGTGGGTATATCGGAAACTGTGTGATAAGTCAATTAAAAAGTGACTTATGATGAACCAGGATAGTTTTAATTTCTAACACAAAATGATCCAAAGGCTTGCCCTGCCACATAATAATGAAATTATATAAGCCATTTTGGACTACTCACTGGAAAGAGTTGTTGTGTATAGAGGAAAAATATTCAAATACTTCATTAAAAATACACAGTGTGCTGCATGTTATCCTTTAAGGTGCTCCAGTATATGGATGCTAAGCTTCCTAAATTCCACTTTATTATTTGTTGTTATTAGTAGATTGCTTACACTTGAGGTGCCATGGCTGATGTGCTACATCAGACAGTATGCAGCACACAGTATGAATGGCCTAGAGCAGTGGCTTAAGACTGGTCCTATTGCCTGAAAATAGTGACACAAAAGTGACTAGGCTTATTAGGAATGGTTACTTTTGACATGGTTTTGCATTATCATTGACCAAACTGTTACAGAGTTTGCAATCTTCATTTAGGGACAGTAAGTATTATATTAAAAGCAAACTGCAATTTGACTTTTTTTTCCAGGTTTTTCTTTTTTATCTTTTTTTGCTGAGATGTATTATGCTGACCTGTAAATAAACTCTCTTTGGGACTTTACTCAGGGCTGTTTCGTGCTGAATAACACAGTGAGACACTGCTTTAATTTTATGTATTTTGTATATTTTCTTTTTATGTTATCTACTTTTATAACTAACACTATACTCTTAGGCTAGAATGATCAAACAGTCCATAACTCAAATGTTAGAAGTGATAACCTCTCAAAAGAAAACTACAGACTATACAGATAAAGCACTCTTACAAGATAAAGTGTTCTGTTCACACTTTTGCAATTAATGCTTTTAGGCACAGTTGGCCGTCACCAGAGTAGCCATACAATTATCTGTGTGTATCATCAAAAATTACAGAACTTCATATGGACCTTTGGGCAAAAAGAATGGACCTTCTGAGAGACATCAGAGAGACTCATCATTTCGTCAGAGAGACCATTCAACAGGGCATTGAAGATGCCATCCATGCATCAGCATCCAAACAGCAATCATCTGTTTTTATGGAAAATGTTGTTTAAGCTTTGACTTTGAAGAAACATTTTATTAGCTTTTTTACATCCAAACTTTGCTAATATTCATTACTTATCCATATTTTGTATCATTTATTTCACATTGTCTATATTTTTAGTTTAGATTATATTAGAGAAACTTTATTAATACAGCAGTAGAAATATAGAAAACAGGGATACAGACTTACAGGATAGATAATACAACCAAACAATGAATAATTAAAAAAATAAATAAAAAGAAACTTAGCATACATTTAATCTCTATTCTTCATACATCTTGAATGGCTGAAGTAATAAAGTAAATACAGGGCACCTGTTGTGGGGAGATTGTTGTTCTCTTTCTTATACAGTTTGTAGGCTCTACCTCCAATAGAGAACAGCACGGCGGTAAAGCATCATTGGTTGATATGTGGTGTTAACCAAGGTTTATCAGTCTCTGTGTGTCCAGGTTATTCTTAGGTACCAAGGTGTGCCAGCCTTTAGGTCTAGGTTATATATGGGGACATCATAAAGGTGTGTGTAGGTTATTCTCAGAGACCAAGGTAACATTTACTTCGAGATTATATCCAGGGACACCTGTGTGTAGTTCATGTTGAAGCTAGTAAGACTTATGTGGAGTATTGAGGAAAGATAGGCCATGCAGACATCACTCATAATCATTGCTTAAGTGGATAGTGTCTGTGTGAGTGTGTCTTTCTTGGTTTGTGTTATGCTTAGGGTGTGAAAGTAGTCTCGCTGAAGCCATCTGTAATATATACACATCTGGAGACAACTATGAGTGAATTTTGCTTAAAACTGGGTGGGGTCAATTAGACAGCTCACTGACGGTCATATTTCTAAACCAATCCAAGGCGGCAGTCAATATAGGGGCAGTGATTTTGAACTTCAAAGAACAGAGGTGCTTTCGTTAGCCCGGTCCAACAGAGAGGCAAGCTTCTGGTCAAAGTCAAAATATCTACTTAAAAAAATCCTATTAAACATATAAATCTGTATTGCATGTGCTGAGAGCACATTGCATGTGTTAAAAATAAATATAACCTGTTTCAAGGGAAATCCTTTATGTAACATCAAATTATATATTGGCATTCAAAGACATCAATGGACGAGTGATAAAAAAACAGAAAATGTTGTTGCAGGTGCTGTGTGTTCTCTCTGTTGTTTATTGTTACGATGAAAGTGTAGGAGTTGATATAAGCTTGAAAGAATTGGCAGCTATATCCATGAAATTATGAACTGCAAAATATGTATTTGAAGTAAACGGTGTGTCACATTCCATCAAAAGGATTGCTGTTAAGAGAGCTGATAATGAAAAGCCACAGGTTTTCAGTACACAAAACACCAGAATCAACAAATCTGTCAAACAACACCAGTAAAACCACGGACAAGCCAGCACACCATCCACCTTCTGACCGCATATCTAAGCAAGTAACTAAAGGAAATTAATAATGCTATCTAATTGGAAATGCAAACATGCCCTCTCAGAATATAGCCACAGTATTTTAACATGTTGTACATACATAGACCACAATACTTACGTAAACTTGATTTGCTGCTGTTATGGCATATAGTGATGCAATAGTCAAAATGATAGACAGACATAAGTACTTCTCAAACGCAGAGGAGAGTAGTTGCAGTGGTCTAAATGTGTGTGTTTGTGTGCATGTGTGTGAGTAATTGTGCCATTCTCCTCTGCCATAGCACTCATTGCAACATACAAATGTCTCATTAAGCTTCTGTTACCTTGTGCTATTGAGCTCCTAAATGGATAACAGTAATTATACCTTTTTATTTTCTCTAAGCATCAAGTCTTTTGTTCTGTTTCTTTTACTCTATCCTTGAAATCTGAGCAGTTTAAAATGCATGGACTGGAGAAATTGGGAGTGGGTTTTTTGGAAGAAGGCCCATGGGTGTAGCTTTTGCAGCAGCGGATTCCACCACTGTTCAATACAAACTTTTTAATAGGTTGTCCCCAGACGTGTATTCGTGTTTGAGAACCACATTTGGCCTTTTGAGACTAGAGTAGATCCACTAACCCCATGACAACCCCTCATTTCTGTTTGATCCTTACCTGAAAAATAGCTGCTTCCTGCATTAATTTTAAGGTGTTCAGAAACTTCTGATTTCTCGTACTAGTTTTATGTCTTTTATATTAAATTCAGAAAAATTTGCTGA
The DNA here is from genome assembly GCF_016835505.1 of Polypterus senegalus. NCBI lineage: Eukaryota > Metazoa > Chordata > Cladistia > Polypteriformes > Polypteridae > Polypterus > Polypterus senegalus. The sequence continues at coordinate 80,271,290 of NC_053163.1, read as the reverse complement.
GCATGATGTGTAGTCCTTCAAATTGGGTGTGACACAGCAATAGCACAGAACACAAATATTTAAGAGCAAAATAAACGGGGCCAGTAAACAAACCTAGAAGTCTTACATAGAAATTTTAAAACAAATTCAAAATTTAAACTATGAGTTGTATGCACACAATTTGAAACAGGGCTGCTCTTGAGCCATCTTGGAAAATAGAATATCTGTAGGTGCGAACCAAGACATAAAAAGATATCTTGAGTAACCCCTTGAAAATAAAAATATATTCTGCACATCTCCTTAACATTTATACACTGGTACCCTCTTACAATGTGTTGCAAAGGACCATAAAACAGATGTTAAAAAGAGAAGCAAAAATACAGAAAACTGTATTTCAATTCAATTTATTTCTATGCAGTTTGTATCCAAATATTGACAATTAGTTATGTGTAGACACAGGCAACATTCAATGATAAAGCAGAGGTGCTGATTAGTAATGAAGTGCTTAACTAAGTGATCCTCAAGTTCAGCACTGCAGATCACCTTAACTGCAGTGTTCATCTGAGCCACCTTTTACTTTTAAATGGACTCCGGCCTACAGTATATTAATCAAGCTGTTATTTCCGAGTTTCTGTTTTTTTTTTGTCAATATGAATTCTCTACATTTTGAGGGGAATGTAACAAACTTTGTGTGTGTGACATTAATTATTGTTCTTCTTATTGCATTTTAAGATTTTGCTCTTTCTAATGTTCTTGTCATTTACGGTTTTAATTAGTTCACAAGTGAATTTTATACTGAAGAAGCTCCTTCACTTTTGTATTCAGTGTTCATCTACACCTGTTGCTGTTCTGCTCATCTGTTACCGCCAGTATTTGGATACAATTAGGGGAGTAAACTCCACTGGAAAAGGTGAATTTAAAAGAATATGGTAAAAGAAAGTTCACATTTAAAGATAAGGCACATTTCTGAATTTTGCTCACATGTAAATATACTAGCACTTATTTCTGAATGCAATAAAAGAAAACAAAAAGACCAATTAAACTGTTAGATCATATAGAATGAAGGATTAACCATTTTTTGTGAAACTGATGGGAATGAAAACCTGCACCCACAGAGGCACCCCGTGACTGAACGTGGGAGCACCTGCTATAAACCATATTCTGTACCTGCAAGCTAGATTTGACATAAACTGACCTCTTGTTAAAAAAATAAAGCCACCGGACTCTTACTCCATCTAACAAATCTAAACTAAGACAAGGAGTAAAACTAACAAACTGGGATATGTCTAACATTTGTTCACAATTGATATGACTAAAGGGTCAATTGGCATGTTCCCATTTCCAGTGAAGAAAAAGAAGAAACTGCATTTATCTCCCCTGAAGTCTCTTGGCAATACTGACTCTTCCACTTTGTACACCCTGGGACACTGGGGACTTTAAAATGTCTTATAGACAGAAATTATATATTAACACAGCTGGAGATATACAGCCAATTTCAATTTCTACATGACCTCTTTGGAGGCCTACTTAGGTCATTCAGAACAACTGTAACATGGATAGATTTTGCCTTGTCATAAAGTAAATCTACAATGATGGAAACTAATTATTTTTGGTTATAGAGCTGGTAGAGTAGACTCAAACTGCAAATTACCAATAAGTGCTAACCCATCAGGCCAAGAATCAATGCCAAAAGGCTGTTCAGAGAAGTGAGATGTGAATGTCTGATAAAACATTTCTGATCCAAATGAAATCTGCCCTTCATAACAAAATAATATAGTACCAGGCACCTTACAATATTCAACTTGGAATCAACAGGGCTGAAACTTTATACAGGGGGCCTTACACCAGAATTCACCTAGAATTTGTGCTTTTGATGCATACTTCGAGAGACAGGACTAAAAGCAGTGCTTTACAACATACAGTATAACATAAATTGTAATCGGGGATGGGCATTGTGAAACAGACTCCATACCCACAAAGCAACCGGTATAGTCCAGATCACTGTTTTCTTTTAATGAACAACTCCGCAAAATTCAAGGTATTGAGAAGGGAAGAAGTATTCATAATACAAAAGGTAACAAAATGATAAAACAATGTCCCTATTGGCCTTCTAAAATTGCTGATCAATACCCTCCAGCTTTCCTCTTCTTCTACACACTTGGCACCTTATTCCCCTCACTAGATAAGCACTTGCCACTGTTTCTCCCCTTACTATCTAGAAACTCTTTCTAGTTCACACAGGCTCTTAGAAAAACTGCCATTAGAAAAAGTGTCATATAAATAAAATGTATTATTATTATTACGGTTCCTAGGAGCCTATGAAGGAACCTTAATCCTTTTCAGAAGAATAATGCCGCATACCAATAGTAGTAAGAGGACTAGTCTTCCTGCAATATTGCTTCAGAAAATATAGAAACACTGCTTGCCACAACCTTGCTTTAATACAAAGAGAGCATTTGTAAGTTGTCAACTAAAGTTTACATCAAGTTGCAAAACTTAAACAACTTTGCTGCAGAAAAGTTGTAAGCTGTTAACTCATTGCTTGTTTCCTGAAAAAGGCCTTTTTGTATAATTCTAAAAATACATGATTTCTCAGGTTTTGGTAGTCTTACATTTTTTTAACTTCTGGCTGTACTGTATACGACTTACTTTTACACCATTTCAGGCTATTCAATAGACTTGTACTGCTTAAATCTCAATAAAAGATGGAAAATTGTGATTCTTCTAAATGTTTTTACTAGTAGTGTATATATTATATGCATGTATTTATATTATGGCTGTCAAAGAATTACAATTTTAAATTGTAATGTTGTGATTCATTGCATGTCTAACCCAGGTGGTTCAGTGATGTTCAGTAATCCCATTTTAGTTGCTCAAACTGCAATGACTTGTGCCTTTTTATAAAAATCCTTGATACATCACACAATTATGAGATGTCTTAAATCTCACCTCTCCCCCTAATATTGCATTTGGGAATTTTAACAAGTGCTTACAGAGAGGATTTTTTGAGGCTGTGCAAGTCTTTTACAACATAGTTTATTCCTTATGCACATGAAATACTTTTTAAATTATTAAATTTAATAAATAAATTACATTTTTAATATAAGAACAGTAGCATGGTTTGATAAGGAATACAAATTATTACAAAAATTATACCGTTACATTTGAATTCAGATCAAAGGAAGTTAAAAAGAAAGTCAGAAAAGAGGACTCAAAAGTCAAGTGGAGGTTGTGTGTCCTTATGTTTAATAGGCTCTTTTTGGTTCCAGTTTTCATAACTTTAAACACAGTTGTGCTTCTAAGTTCAGCTTATTTTTATATTTACTTTTAAAGAAAGGATGAAGGTTACCAAATAGGGCTTGGTATTTACACTGATGTCCCCATTCCATTTGTTTTTGATTCACAATGTCCTGATTCGATTCTATATTGATTTTATCTTGATTGAATTAGCATGCACTAATATGTTTCTTTAAGTGGTGGCTTTTTTAGAGATTACTTAACCATGCATGGAGAAATTATATATAAATTGACAAATTTCAGTAAAATTTCAGAGCGTCTACATAGCAACTTCAAGTATTGCTTCCTAAGTATCATTTCATGCTTATGCATATGTTATTATTAGTAATTAACAGTCAATATTAGCAAGATGTGGAAAAAAATATCATTAAAAAACTTTTTCACAGCACTACACTCTTTCAAAACTCACCATAATCAGATGTCAACTGAGTTAATGTTTATGGGTGATATCAGGATAAATGATTTCTCAAATTTGTTGTGTTACCACAATACTTAACTTCTGAGTTGTACAGCTTACATATGGCTTTGCTTTTATCTAGCTGTTCTTTACCGACGAACTCTTTGAATCCATAATAAGTTCACACACGTGATTTAAGTGTCAAAGGTGCCGATTTCAGTTGAGGACAACACACCATTTTATGAGCATTAATGACATCTGCTGGGTCGGACAACAAAAACAAAGATATTCAAAAATCTAGATATAATAATTGAGCAGGTTAGAGATTCACAATATCAATCTTGAGATTTTAAGAATTGATATCGAATTGTTTAAATGAAAAATAATGATTAATCAGAAAATCGATATTTTTACCCAGCCTTATTACCAAACATAGGCAACTCTGTCTAAGAGATAGATGTCCCAGAGAAAGAAAGTCATGCAGTGCTCATGTGGATTGGGGAAGGGAGTAGGAGAGATAGCACTCCCTTGAGTTGCTCATTCTAACAGAAATCCACCAGTCTTGGTGCGAGGTGTGGAGGAGAGAGAGGAGATGCTCTCTCAGAGCCAATGTGAGCATTGTTAGACTTTGATTTGGAAAGATGAGAGTAGAGTGTGACAGCAGGACCACCGTGAGATGAAGCAATGGAAGAGAACCACAACTGTTCAGCTGTTGTTTGTCTTTAAAATTCCACTTTTTGCCCATTTTTTTATTTTTTATTGTTCTTTCATGTATTACCTGACAATTGTTTGTGGTTGAAGACAACTGCTTGTCTTTTGATATATTTATATACAACTACTTCTGTGTAACAACCGAAGAACATTTCCAGCTATTTGTATGTTTTTTTACAAACTAGACACTCTTTAAAATTAGAATAGATATAGGAATTAATGATTGAATAATTCTAACCTAGGCAGTGCCGAAGCCCCCAGGTTGTAAAGTATTGGTTTAGATAGCAAAGGGTGTCAATTAACACAACTTAAGGAAAAGTAACAGCTTTGAAAATGTATTGCACGACATTGTTTCTGAAAAGGAATGATTTCACACAGAAATCAACATAAAACGTCTGTTGCTGCATGCTGCAGCTGCCAGTTTGCCAAGAATGTGCAGCAGACTTGCTGCCAGGCTGTCTTCGCGTGGCTGAGGTGGCAGCTGCAGCAGCGGTCACGGTCGCATTGCATTGCAATCTGGTTTATACCCCTTACCATTGTTAAGTGGTAGCCCTCCTGGCGAACATTTCCGTAGGTGTGTTAGCTACACGATTAGCTGTGGACCATTTAGCTCAAACTGGAACCTTACATTCGTTTTCAATCACTTGTATCAAAATCAGAGACCGCCAAGTCATAGTCCAGTTCAGAGATAATAGGCAAAACTTCGTGCACGGTGTATTTTACTTTACGCATTTGCTTCGATCTCTCGCCATTATGTCAGTGCCATTTTTACTCTTGTTTGCACCTTACTACTCACACGAGGCCAGAAAATCTCAGTCAAACCAATGAAGCTAACTTTCCTTTTAGCAACGAGAGTCCATAACGGTTTGTTTTGGCACAGTTTACAGTTGATTACCATCGTCAACTCCTCATTTTGACAAGTCGACATCAGCCCTGAAAGAGTTAATGTGTTAATTTCAACAGCCCTAATATACATTTGTTTTATAGATCTGCATACTCATTGTTTATATACAGCTGTATATGTGTTGAATTTGTGTGTATTGTTTTCTTGGGTAACTATCTTTGTGGTTATAAACTAAAGCAAAATGAAGTTAGCTTCATTGGTGATTCCAAATTGGCCCTACATGATTGTGAGTTGTGGATGTGTGCATGGCCCCCTAATCAAGCAGAATTTACAATGCTCTGCTATAAATTGTAGCATGGTGATACAATGGTTAGTACAATTCAGCACTTGGAGACTGGGCATACATCCTACCCTCTCTGTGTGGATTTGGCCCATTCTCTTGTGTGTACAGAAGATTTTCTCAAAGAATTCCTGTTTTACACCCACAACCTAAAGACCGGCAGGATAGTTTGATCTGACATAAGCACATGTGAGTGTGCTTTATGATAAACTTGTTCTACGCCCAGTGTTGGGTCCAGCCTTCAGCCTAATGCAGCAGGGAGAAGCTTCAGGTTCATGTGATCCTGAAATTGAATTAATGTGTGCAAGACAGATATAGGTTGTTAAAAAATGTGTGCGAAATAGACATAAAATGTTTGAGAAAACAGGTCACATTAAAAAGAAAAACTGAAGAATAAAGAAGAGATGAAGACTAGATATAGAGAAAATACCCATATCATGCTATCATAAAGAAGCTGCAACCTGTTTTATGCTGGCAGAGATAATACACAAATAAATTCAAATGGCATTGCAACAGAATGCTCAAGGGGAGAATATTTTATACTTTCTGGTTTTGCATTATTTCAGTTCAGGGTTTTTTTTTCTTGTAACTAATCTGCAAAAACAAAAGCAAAATTTTTTTTTTCCTTGGTGATACATCAGGAGTGTAGGTTATTTGCAGAGCTGCATGCTGAATGACTAGAGCATCAAAAATGCACAAACAGGATCTCAATTTAAAGGCCACGGAGGCACATATTCTCATATAACACGCTGACCTATCTTTTATAGAGAGAAACTCATTTCTTATGATAAACTCTTGAAGCCATAATCACTAGAAACTGAATTTGAAAATCAAAAGTAGTAACCAGAACAATGAATAGAAATAATAAAGAATACAATAGTAATTGGCAACACACTTGAGAAAAGCACATCAAAGCATAAGGCATAAAAGACACCAAACAAAACTGAAAACTGGATTTTGTCCAGAGTACAGGAAACAAGAATCTCAATGTCTTTACCACAGTAACAGTCCTTGATGGGATGGTCCATGATACTGCCCATTTCCATTATCTACTGAGAATGTTTAGAAACTTTTGGGTGAAAAGAAACAAATAAAAAGGAAAAGACATGTTTCTATATGCAAATGCTCTTTAACCTGCTACCTTTAATTTAACAGTGTCTTAGCAAATTATTTATTTCTTCATTACAATCGGGTAGGCCAGCTTTACAATGTTTCAGACATGAATTGTTACTTCTGATTTGGTGCTCGGAGACCTACTACTCCTCCGCATCAAGAGGTGTCAGATGAGGTGGCTCGGGCATCTGATCAGGATGCCTCCTGGATGCCTCCCTGGTGAGGTGTTTTAGGCACCACGTCCAACTAGGAGGAGGCCCCGGGGAAGACCCAGGACATGCTGGAGGGACTATGTCTCCCGGCTGGCCTGGGAATGCCTTGGGATTCTCCCGGAAGAGCTGGAAGAAGTGGTCGGGGAGAGGGAAGTCTGGGCCTCTCTGCTTAAGCTGCTGCCCCCGCGACCCAACCCTGGATAAGCGGAATAGGATGGATGGATGGATGGATGGAGACCTGTACAAAGGTAACCCCAGACACGCAAGAAAACCTCACCCACACAGACTCAGCCACAGACTGTAACCCTCTTCCCCTAAAATGGTACAGTTTTATACAGTAACATTAGTATTTCTTATAACAGCTCTAATTTGAACAATAAAAAAAAATATATATATATATATATATATATATATATATATATATATATATATATATATATATATATATATATCTGCGGTGGGTTGGCACCCTGCCCAGGATTGGTTCCTGCCTTGTGCCCTATGTTGGCTGGGATTGGCTCCGGCAGACCCCCGTGACCCTGTATTCGGATTCAGCGGGTTAGAAATTGGATGGATGGATGGATATATATATATATATACAGGTGCCGGTCATAAAATTAGAATATCATGGCAAAGTTGATTTATTTCAGTAATTCCATTGAAAAAGTGAAACTTGTATATTAGATTCATTCATTACACACAGACTGATGTATTTCAAATGTTTATTTCTTTTAATTTTGATGATTATAACTGACAACTAATGAAATTTCCAAATTCAGTATCTCGGAAAATTAGAATATTGTGAAAAGGTTCAATATTGAAGACACCTGGTGCCACACTCTAATCAGCTAATTAACTCAAAACACCTGCAAAAGCCTATAAATGGTCTCTCAGTCTAATTCTGTAGGCTACACAATCATGGGGAAGACTGCTGACTTGACAGTTGTCCAAAACATGACCATTGACACCTTGCACAAGGAGGGCAAAACACAAAAGGTCATTGCTAAAGAGACTGGCTGTTCACAGAGCTCTGTTTCCAAGCACATTAATAGAGAGGCGAAGGGAAGGACAAGATGTGATAGAAAAAAGTGTACAAGCAATAGGGATAACCGCACCAAAAGTGGACGACAGCTGGAGTCAGTGCTTCAAGAACCACCACGCACAGACGTATGCAAGACATGGGTTTCAGCTGTCGCATTCCTTGTGTCAAGCCACTCTTGAACAAGAGACAGCGTCAGAAACATCTCAACTGGACTAAAGACAAAACTGCTGCTGAGTCGTCCAAAGTTATGTTCTCTGATGAAAGTAAATTTTGCATTTCCTTTGGAAATCAAGGTCCCAGAGTCTGGAGGAAGAGAGGAGAGACACAGAATCCACGTTGCTTGAGGTCCAGTGTAAAGTTTCCACAGTCAGTGATGGTTTGGGGTGCCATGTCATCTGCTGGTGTTGGTCCATTGTGTTTTCTGAGGTCCAAGGTCAACGCAGCCGTCTACCAGGACGTTTTACAGCACTTCATGCTTCCTGCTGCTGACGAACTTCATGGAGATGCAGATTTCATTTTCCAACAGGACCTGGCACCTGCACAAAGTGCCAAAGCTACCAGTACCTGGTTTAAGGACCATGGTATCCCTGTTCTTGATTGGCCAGCAAACTCGCCTGACCTTAACGGGTATTGTGAAGAGGAAGATGCAATACGCCAGACCCAACAATTCAGAAGAGCTAAAGGCCACTATCAGAGCAACATGGGCTCTCATAACACCTGAGCAGTGCCACAGACTGATCGACTCCATGCCATGCCACATTGCTGCAGTAATCCAAGCCAAAGGAGCCTCAACTAAATATTGAGTGCTGTACATGCTTATACTTTTCATGTTCATACCTTTCAGTTGGCCAGCATTTCTAAAAATCCTTTTTTTGCATTGCATTGGTCTTAATTGATATTCTAATTTTCCGAGATACTGAATTTGGGACTTTCATTAGTTGTCAGTTATAATCATCAAAATTATAATAAATAAACATTTGAAATAAAAGTCTGTGTGTAATGAATGAATCTAATATACAAGTTTCACTTTTTGAATGGAATTACTGAAATAAATCAACTTTGGCATGATATTCTAATTTTATGACTGGCACCTGTATGTACAGTATGTATATATATATATATATATATGCATCATACAATGACAGATCACACCAGCAATGATATAAATTACAACATCAAAATACTTCTGACATCCTAGATTGTAGGATAAACTCTAAAAGAACTTTCACACTTAACAGATTTAATTTTGACTCTTGAGTACTGAAATTACTGCTTCCTTTTTCTACCTCGTCTTTGTGATTTTTGAGTTCCTTTTCACTACACTTTAACAAATCTTGTTATTCTTAACACTATGCTTATCTCCTAATCCTTTTTTACTTTATTTTGCTCATGTAGCCTTGTGATGATGCGGGTTGGTTGCATGCTCCCATCATCTGTCCAGGGGCCCTTGAACCCTACACCGTCAGTAATGTTACCGAACAGCTTAGCAGTGAGGCATCAACAATGGAGCAAGGGGATGGTGCAAAAGTGCAAAGTGTTTTTAAAACAATCAACAAAAACAAGGTGTTCAAAATAAAGTGCAGTGCCTTCAAAAATGTCTTCAAATAGGTTAAAAAACCAATAAACAGAAAAACGATCCTTTAAAAACAACGAGGTTAAAACCATGGCATGAAGCAGTTTCTTAAAATGTCCAAAGCATGGTGTCTTCATTCAACCTTTTCTACTTCTCGGCTCCCCTGCTTCTCCCATAGGACTTTTCAACAGGAGAGTTCCTGCAGAAACAGCTGCCTTTCACACTGGTCGACTAGTCTGGAGGCCTCCCGATCCTTGGCTTCGGTTACCAGGAACCAGGACACTCACGACAAGGACTTCTCTTACCAATCCTCCCGACTCCCACTGCCTTCACAACCTTACATGGCCTGTCGTCCTTCAACTACTGGTCACTTCAGCTTCTTAATCGCTCAGCTGGAGCGACCGCTTCCTTCAGCCCCACCGAGTGTCGGCCAAACACTCCCCTCGTGGGCTCACCTCCCAGCTGCCTGCTTTCACTCATTCAAGCCTGCTCTTGCTCGTTCACTTGCTCTTCTTCTCCCTCACACCGGCTCTCTCCACCTGCTTCCTGCCTTCTCCTGCAACCTCCTGTTCTTTCTCTTTCTTTTATTTCTCTCCTCTTAGCCGACTCGCGCTTCTATTCATCAAGAGGGCATGGCTACTGTGGCAAATCAGTGGCCCCAGGAACAATCACGGATGCGGACAGTTTCCCACCTGTGCACTTAGGTGAGAAACGGCCACATCGCAAATCACCCCGAGAACCGCTTCAGCCACACAACCACCACGCCCCCTCACCAAGCCGCAAGCGCGGTGATTATTTATTTAAAACTGGCCCTTTTTACATGAGCTGTGGACCCACTAAACCACAAGCCTGCCATATGCTACGCCTGTGGTAGGACACTGAAAGAGTTAATTAGCATGGAATGAAACCATAATCTATAAAGTATAGGCTTTAAATTTAATCAACTGATGAAGACCCCATTGGTCTATCAAAGTGGGTGGGATTTTGCATTCAGATGAAATTCATTTTTTTTGTCATGGAGTACACTTATCCGCAAATTATTTCAGGATTTCCAGGGTTTATTTTAAATCAATCAGGATTAAGTTGTCAAACTAAACATTTAATTTCTTGGTAATCAAATTACTTATAAAAAGATTTACTTAAAATGTCCAAATCACTATGATATCATTAATATTTTAATACACTTGATAAAAGCTGAATACAAACCTTGCCCCCTTATAGTGTATATGATTGTCCACCTGTTACTGGGTGCTGTCGCTATGGGTAAAATTTAAGCTTTCTCATAGGTTGAAGAAAAAGCAATGGAAAGTACATTGAGGGAAATTTACATAATAGGTTCATTAAGCCATTGAGCAGTATGACTGGAACGGTGTTTTTCCTTGTAGAAAAAAGGATAATTCATTAAGATCATGCAGTGACTATACAGAGTTGAATAATATTACTGACATCAAACTATCGAGGTTATTTAAGATAAATGAAAAATATTTACAAAAAAGTAAAATTAATTTTGCATAATTAGGAAAAAAATGTTTGCTAAAGTTTTTTTAGCTCAATCAGTTTTTGACTATGATTTTTAACCTGTCAAATTCAGATTTTTGTTACATAGTTGTGCAGTATGATTCTTTTGGTGTTAACCCACGTATGTCTTTTTGACTTGTTTTTTGCCTGCTCCTTTCTCAATTTATCTCCCAGTCATATACATAGATTATTTTCTACAGACCTTATTTTTTTTCAATCTCAGGTCATGATAACTATATGATTGTTGTACCCTGTTTATAAGATGAGGATGTAGCTCACCCACTTCCTACCAAAGTAGCCACAAACATTTCAAGAACCACATGCTGCCACTGGATGAAGGTTCACAAGTATATTCAAACTGAAAAATGAAATTTTCAAATGAGAACATTCCCTTACTGTTGTTGCCTCAGACTATGACATCAACCAGGATGTGTTCCAACCTCCTCCCAATACTCTGTGGCCTCGCTGTCTCCTTGAGAAGAGGGGTGTGTAGTATCAATGATTGTTAATACATTTTTTTGTTTTTTTTTATTAATGAGAATTCTAATTTTGTTATTGTTTTCATGTTTTGTTTTGCAAAAGTAAATTTTCTTTAACATCTTGGTTCTCTTGTGATGACATTTTGAAGAATGCATGAATATCACTGTCACATTGATGATATAACTCAAACTACAATATAAATATAGCATCATTCATGCTTAACGTATCTCTCTGTAGATGAAATAACCTTTAAATCTTCATATTGATAGTTAGCTTTACTTCTAGATGGGCCCCAGCATTAGGATTTTGTGGTTTAGTCAAGTCTCTCTTCTAAATCACACTTTTTATTTTGGTTTTGTCCTGTAAGTCGGATCACTTGCTCTTGTTTAGATTTCTGTGGTATTCTGGCTGCTGCTTGTCTATTTGACCAAAAATTTCTAATTTTTCAGTCATTTCCTGGTTGTTTTATGCTCACAATAATCCTCGTCACTTCATGTGTGGCATAACATTGTGGGACCCTGTTATGTTTTCATGCTTCTGGAATATTGCAACTCATTTTGTGCCACAGTGTTTTCCTCACATATTGCCCTTCTAGGACACAATGTATACATTTTGGGTATCCTGCCTCCTAGCGACCCCTGCTTTCCTCCACCTGAATGTGAAGGAGGTCTCTAACTACCTTTATTCTGCCAGGTTTTCCATGTGTCTTTTGGTTACCTGTGCCACCCTGCTTGTGCCTTCAATCAAAACATCTTTCTGGCCAGACACCTGATTACATACTGCAAATCAAACTTCAGTGTTACATATTTCAGTAACAGCTAAACAGCTACTTCTTCCTAAGAAATTTAAGATAAAACAAAGTTTATGTATTTTTGTGAAGTCAGATTTAACTGCACTAAAATGCAATGTCAGCTTTATCATTTAGTCCTGACAATGTAAAATTTGTTATTCTTGTTAATGTCATGGAGAAACCAGAGAACATGGGCATATGGCAGCATTCCAATAGTCAAGACACCCACTGTGTCCACTTGACAATTATTCAAGTTAAATGTTACCTGACTCTGCACATAGATAACAGATATGGATGAACAAAGAATGAACTCAATACTTGCAGCTAGTCATGCTTGTCAATAAATCTAAAATGTATATCCTTGATATGAGACATCAAGATTTAATTTTCAGCAATATACAGTATCTAGAGAATACTGAGACAGCCTTACCAACAGTCAAAATCTTTATTTGTTAAAAAAGTATGAAACAAATGTATTTTCTTTTTTTTAATAAAGGCTGTATAGTTATTTACTTTCAGCATATAATAAAAGCCAGTACACCCCTTCTGGCCAATACCATTAAAATACTAAATTAATCAAAATTGTACCATCTTGCAATAATTGTATTCTTTTTAAGTTAAAATGTAAGGAATTTGATCTTATGTATAATTAAAACAAACTATATATAATTAAAACAAACAGGCTAGATACATTGATAATTAGGGTCCCAAACTAAAAACTTAATTCAACCAAAGTGAATACAGCCATGATTTCCAGTTAAGCCTAATTGCATGAATGAGGCTATAAAATAACCTATGAACAGTACAGCTTCCTTAGTTTTGACCTGGGTTGCATGTAATCGATCCACATAGCAAGGAATTGCCTGAACAATTAAAGTAAACCAGATTGTGAGACATCATAAAACATCAGTAAGCTACTGAACATAAGTCAAAACACAGTATCTGCAGATGTTTAGAGGTACAGGAAGAGCCATACTACCAATAACAGAAGGTGCAGTGGCCATTCTAGAAAAATGATGACACATACAATTTGCTGTTTCTGCAAACATGCATTGAAAACAGATGGGCAAGTGTTTCTGATCTGGGACAAGGATTACCTGTGGATGACATAGCATGAAGTCAACCTCAATGGATGGCATTCTAGGAAGAAACCCACTGCTCACAAGATCACATAAAACTGCAAGATTAAACTCTGCTAGAAAACATGAAAATAAGCCTGATAAGTGCTGATATGGGGCTGCATGAGTGTAAAAGGAGTTTAGAGGAGTTGACATTTATAGATGGCACCATGAGTGTCAGTTTGTATACCTAAACACTGAAGAAAACGATTACTTCCAGTCTCAAGAACCTTGGCAGAAGAAGAATTTTCCATCATGAAACTGATCCCAAGCACACTGCAAAAATCACATTAGAGTGAACAAAAAAGTGAAAACTATGACCTAGTCAAATACGACCCCAACTCAATAAATGTTGGGATGGTATTGAAAATACAAATAAATCATAGTAAATTATATTTGACCAGAAAAAAAATATAACAGCCTTATTATTTGATGTTACAACTAATGATTTTTTTTTCAAAAATAAAGACTTACTTTGATCTTCCAAAAAAGTTTAGACAGTATAGAATTTACCACTTTGTAACATCTTCAAGGAGGTATAGGCTTCTCCCAAAATGTGTATGTGCTTTTTGGCATGTGTTGGCATAATGTTGCAATTTACCATTTCATAGGGCACTGATATAACCCCATACCATCACAACCACTAGATTCTGGACTTGTACTCAGTAACAGTCTATATGGTACTTTTCTTCTTCGGTCTGAAGGACACAACATGTATTTTTTCCAAACAAGACCAGAAATATTTATTTGTCAATCCATAATGCATGTTTCCACTGTGTGGTGGTCCATCCCAGATACCTCCAAGCTTAGAGAAGTCAATTGCATTTCTTGATACTATTAACACATGGCTTCCTTTTTGGATAGTCCAGTTGTAACTGGAATTTGTGAATATTACTACTTATTGTGTTACTTGATAAAGGTTTGCCAAAGTACTCCTGAGTCCATGTGGTTATGTTACTTTTTGATGAATGACTCAGTATCATCTCAGTGACTGGAGATCTTGGACAGTCAGCTTAGGCTTGTGTCCTTTCCCTTCACTCATCAAAATTTCTCCTTATTCCTTGAATCTTTTAATTATATTATGCAGTGTTGATAGATAAATACCAAAATCCTTTCTGATCTGTCTTTGAGAAACATTATTTTCAAGTTATGAATGATTTTTTTTCATGTATTTGTGGGAAAATTGTGATCCTTGGCCTATTTCTGCTCCTAAAGAAATAGGCCTCTCCTGGATGCAGCTTGATTACAATTACCTGTTAAACATCATCTGTTTCTACTCAAATCATTATTTACTCTTTATTAGCTCATTATTGGCCCTAAATAGCCTCATGTCAAGTTTTGTTTTGGAATATGTTGCAGGCCCTAATAATAAAAATGGATGTGTGTTACGAAAAAATGAAATTGACCAGACTAAAAATTAAATATCTTGTCTTTATACTGTCAAGTCAAAGTGAATTTTGAAATCACTGCTTTCTGATTTTATTTTGCTTTTTCCGAGTTAGGGTTGTATGCCTCCTGACTTGAATGCAACAGAACACCTTTGGGGTATTTTAAAGTTGAAGTGGAAGTGGGAGCAAAAAAAAAATCATCAAAGAGCAACTGAAAAGAATCATTTGTGAAAAATGGCAGAAAATGTCTCAACAGATTTGTGCAAGACTGGCATCATCAATGCCTAGGAGGATCAAGTCTGTCTTCAAAACTAAAGACGGAAGTACAAGATATAAAACAAATAAAAGAATGAAATCTCACTAATGAAGGGTGTACTGACGCTGGTTGCAATTAGTTCTTAAATATTGAACTTTCATTATTGTTTAATTAGTAAAACATTTCTGTTTTTCAAATTAATTGGCTTCATTATCCTTGTGCTTTGGCTAAAACAAATACAAATGTATTAAATGGACAGGATTTGTAATTACGCAACATTTTAGAGATACTGATGAGAGGTGTACTCAGTTTTCTCCCATACTGTATGTAGTAGGTCTATCTATAAACATAAGAAGAGAACCAAATATTTATAATTTACATCATTTGACATTAAAATATAATCTTCGCTTAAAGTACAGCAATCTTTCTGCACCATCAGTACAAAGCTTTGTAAGTCTAGGGTAACAATTTGAACCTGTCTCAGTTACCTGTTTTGTAGTGTATAGTACGGTGGATTATCTGGTCATTCGATGGTAAAGATCAGGCCAGTGTTGTGACTATCATGATTTTTTTACCTTTTCCTGAGCAGATGGAGACTATTTCTGTAATATACCTATGCATATGCATTTCTTCTGTGTAGCTATTCAGTGTCGATCGTGTATATAATAGCAGCTGGTGTTCTATGGCCATGGTGCAGAATTCTGATTGTCTTTTCTATATGCAGCCATGAAGGTGATTTGGCTGACTTATTATTATATCCCCTTTGTGTTACAATTCAGCACCAAAGGTTTCTAAGCCTGAATACTTTAAGTAGGCTCAAGGTTAACAACCTTTAAGTAATGCTAATACTAATCATTTCTACAAACCAGTAGGCAAATAAAAAAAAAACAAATATAATGAACTCTAAATTCAAATCCAGGAAACATTCCAAATTGTTCAAAACCAGAAATCCACACAAAAAGGTCAAAGCACTAAAGGAACTTACAAAAATAGAGATGGAAATAAAAGGGGAGCCGAACAACATGATCAGAAATTGCTAATGCACCAACAGATGATTTAAATAAGCCTTCTTCGGTCACATCTGCAGGCCCTATTACGCTACAAGTGGAAAAATGGACCAGGCAGAATTACAAAAAAATACAAAAATCATTAGCAGAGACCAAAAAAGGGTGTGGGAGAAATTAAAACAAAGGCGCAACCATAATACTTTGACACTGTGTGCTTATTACTTGTCCGAGTGTACTTCCTTGTAACTCCTGACCTCTGGTTAAAGCTACTGCTTTGAATTACAGAAATCTAAGGAAACTTTTCAAGTAGCTGTCTAGTTTATTAGAGAAGAAGATATGGGTCTGTTCTACTGTATTTAGATAGATAGATAGATAGATAGATAGATAGATAGATAGATAGATAGATAGATAGATAGATAGATAGATAGATAGATAGATAGATAGATAGATAGATAGATAGATAGATACTTTATTAATCCCAAGGGGAAATTCACATAATCCAGCAGCAGTATACTGATACAAAAAACAATATTAAATTAAATAGTAATAAAAATGCATGTAAAAGCAGACAATAACTTTGAGTATTGTTAGCATTTACTCACCTTGGTGGAATTGAAGAGTTGCATAGTGTGGAGGAGGAACGATCTCCTCAGTCTGTCAGTGGAGCAAGACAGTGACAAAAGTCTGTCACTGAAGCTACTCCTCTGCCTGGGAATGAAACTGTTCAGTGGATGCAGTGGATTCATCATGATTGACAGGAGTTTGCTTAATGCCCGTCGCTCTGCCACAGATGTTAAACTGTCCAACTTTACTCCTACAATAGAGCCTGCCTTCTTAACAAGTTTGTCCAGGCGTGAGGCGTCTTTCATCTTTATGCTGCCTCCCAGCACACCACCGCATAGAAAAGGGCACTTGCAACAACCGTCTGGTAGAATATCTGCAGCATCTTATTGCAGATGTTGAAGGACACCAACCTTCTAAGAAAGTATAGTCGGCTCTGACCTATCTTACATAGAGCATCAGTATTGGCAGTTCAGTCCAATTTGTCATCCAGCTGCACTCCCAGATATTTATAGGTCTGAACCTCCTGCACACAGTCACCTCTGATGATCACAGGGTCCATGAGGGGCCTGGGCCTCCTAAAATTCACCACCAGCTCCTTGGTCTTGCTGGTGTTAAGATGTAAGTGGTTTGAGTCACACCATTTAACAAAGTCTTTGATTATCTTCCTGTACTCCTCCTCCTGCCCACTCCTGATGCAGCCCACAATAGCAGTGTCGTCAGTGAACTTTTGCACGTGGCAGGACTCCGAGTCATATTGGAAGTCTGATGTATATAGATTGAACAGGACCGGAGAAAGTACAGTCCCCTGCGGCGCACCTGTATTGCTGAACACAATGTCAGACCTGCAGTTCCCAAGACGCACATATTGAGGTCTGTCTGTAAGATAGTCCACAATCCATGCCACCAGGTGTGAGTCTACTATTTATGATGTTATTTAATTTTACTTGTTTCCAAAGATGCTTTTCTCAATGCCAATGTACATGCACAAATTTGTGATGATGCAACTGCCATCTTATTCAAGTGTAAGGGTTTGTGGATGATTTCTACCTGAATCAATTCAAAAGAAAACATGTTATTGCCAAAGAGCAAATAATTAAAAGCTTAAGAATTTTAAGTTTCTGACCAGTATTCTTATTAAGCTCCATTAAAAACATTCACACAATTAACCAACCCTTGCTTGTTTTCTGGATAGCCACAGTACTGTATGTCATTCAGATATCTGAACTAGGAACAGATTTTTTAATAAGATGACATGTTCACTGGTCACATGGTGACTATTCTTTACACAGTTTCATCAAAAAGACAAATTTTTGAGAATATTACAATGTCCAATTTTTTTGAAAAAATCCTTGGAAATAAATTGAAAGCCTAAAATGATTATCTGTTCAGCACTATATATTTGGTGAAGTCTATTATCAGTTTATGTTTCACACCATGTGGTGGCATTAAGATTATCAAGTTCAAAATAATGCTTCCATTCATTCATATTAATCATATAGTATATTTCATTGCAAATGAAAAAAATCTGTTGCTCCAGTTTACCAGAGGTTTACAATTTTGTGGTTTATCTTGGGCTCTTTAGATTGGAGAAACCATACTTGAAACCAGTGGACCACTCTCCAGCAATGTTAAATGTTAAATGAGTGACTGATATGAATGCTAGTAAGCTTTTTGGCCTTTTAGCCCTGGTCTGGAAATGTGTGGAAATTAAGGAGAAAGTACTAACAAAAGTTGCGAAAGGTAGGATGACCTCGTCAGCCCATCTAAAATAAGCAGAGTGAAAATACTGATGAAGTTAGTGACCCAACAAGATACTATGCTTTAAATATACCAGCAATGCTAGTCTATATGGATTGTTTTAAAAAAAGTCAGGGTTGAACTTCAGTAGAATGTTAGGAGATATATTTATGGCCGACTACCTTTACTCAAAATACAATTTAAGTACAAAGATGTATGCATCCAGTTATATCTTTTTATGCTTTCTAATATAGATCTATTTTTTTTTCAAAAACCACATATGCATTTTATTATTCAAGTAACAGTATGAAAGCCACTTTACAATTGTTTTTACATTAAAACACAGTGGCTAGTCCTTGAAAAATTTAAAAGTGGAAACTTTTAAAATATATTTTTTACAAAGAATAATTTGAATTGGTATTTCAGATAATTCAGCAGAGAGACCTCTGTTTCTGGCTGATGGATATACCGATGTTTATTTTTTGCTCAGTTTTTTATTTTATATTCGAAATAATCAACAACAATAATCACTAACATCAAGACTGAAGCCCTTCACTTTTCCTGATTCAGAGAATTCTCTGCATTCTATTATCCCGGCATGGAATAGAGAGACAGATTTGTCAAGGTCACTTGCTGAAAATGTAACCTGAATCAGTTTTAACAAAAGGAAACAAAGACATCACACAAATAATGAAACCAAAATGACCTGGGAAGAATTCTTTTTCAAATTAACTTTCTTTGTTTGAAAGTTCTATTTTTTTTTTACTCACAAAAAAAGAAAAACTACAAGAAATGATAAAGCTCTCAATTTAAACAAAAAATGACCTTTGCAGTTTGTTATTTGGCATTTTCAGGTTTTTTCATTCATTTTCTGAATGTTTTTGTTTAATCTACATTGATGTTCATTATAAAGTGTACAATGTGAAAAATTAGCAAGTCATATGAGTTTAGCAAGGAGTGTAAATATTTAAAGTCAACTTCAGAAAATAAGATGTTTGCACCCCACGCTAAGTTGTAGCCAACTATTTTTAAAGCATAGTTCTAGGGTGTTGTACCATATCAGCCATTATGAGTGTAGTGAGAAGTCAAGCAAAATGACCCCTTTTATTGGCTAACTAAAAAGATTACAATATACAAGCTTTCAAGGCAACTCAGGATCCTTCTTCACATCTTGCCTGAAGAAGGGGCCTGAGTTGCCTCAAAAGCTTGTATATTGTAATCTTTTTAGTTAGCCAATAAAAGGGGTCATTTTGCTTGACTTCTCCCTAAAGCAAAGTTGTGACCCAAAAAAACATAAAGCCACCAAAACTGGCAGAGTAATCTTACTTTGTTATATAGGATGATGTTGACAAGTGACATCAAAAGGAATATGGTTGAACATGGAAAAGGTAATATTACATGCAGAAGCAATGGCTCAAATTTTTGTGTGTTTATTCTGTGGTTTTATGGTCAAACAACAACTACTGTAGGCACCTTAATCAAAAACCTAATAAAGCCCTTTCAAGAGCAGTTATACATGTGTTCACGTCAATATGCAATGTTCATTTAGTTAGCATGAACTTCAGCAGCAGCAAAGCTATCCCCTCTCTTCTAACATCGCATTTGAAACTGGTCACCTTGACACATTAAAAACATCAACTCTTTAGTTAATCATCCAGAATGTATGAAAGAGAGAAAATTACTCTTACAATAAAAGATATTTACAAAAAGACTAAGGCTTAGAAATTGTTAAAAAAAAAAAAGTTCATTTGTTTTTAGCCATGATGGCTTGCTAATTTTATTCTTCTTTTGTTATTGATCCAATTTTATATGAAATATTATAATGTTTTTTTGTTTTACCTTTATTATTCTTTGTTATGCCTTTTTATTCATTTATTGGAAAGCACTTTGTGTATATCACTTGAAAAGTGCTCTATAAATAAATGAAATGAAATGAAAAAAATGAAAAGTACAAATAATTAGAAAAGAAAACTGTGTTTATCCAAAGAATGCCTCACTGTGTCACATGGCATAGGAACTGCCACTCACAGCAGCAACAATGCATAAAACAAGTATTACAAATAGTGCAAAATAGCTCCCAGATGCTGCCAAATACTGACAAGTACTGGTAAAAAAAAGTAGGGCCCTTAAACGGAAAGAAATGTTAACTAAACGAAAGATCGGAGAAACATGCAATTAAATATAATAAAGAGGCATCTAGACCTTATGATTAATTGTTCAAGTGACAAAAAATGCTGGGAAAATTAATTTGAAGTACTTTAATTAATAAGTATAAACCCAGCTTTATAATTTGTTTTGAGGAAGCATTTATTTTAATTAGTCTTAATTAAAACTGGGCTTAAATCGTGGCATGGACACTGTATGTCCTCCTAATGTCTGTATATCTTTGTTCTGTATTTTCCGATTTTCCCGTTAACCTTTTTTGGTTAATTGGTCATTCTAAATGGAACTTGTGTTGTTGAGTGTGCATGTGTGTAAATGTGTGTCCTCTCCATGGTTGCTTCGTGCTTTGTGCCCAATGATGCCAATGCAGCTTTGAACTAAATTAAGCAGAATCAAGAATGGATGTAGTTATATATAATGGCACACAATATCAAATCTAAATATTAAACAATTTAAATTCTTACTGTACCTGTTTCCTGATTAACTTTATTTATATGATTAGTGTTTTGTGTGGGATAAAAATTGGTGTGAAGTGAATTTCTATGATCGTGTTAACAATATTGCAGGGGGCTGTCAACTGCATTTGGAAAATGGTCATATACTAGTAATTGGCAATTAAATAAGTTTTCAATTCAGTAATCATTTTAAAATAGTAGCAAAATACCTGATGTAGAACCTCATTTCCTGTATGCAGAAGAAGAGAGGTGAAAGCATGAATGATGTAATGAATCTGTACCCATGTGTATTGGTAATTTTTTCTTTAAGAATTAATGGGTCAATCCTCTTTACCATATAAAAGTGATATGATCTCAGTTTTTTTAAGTATTTAAGCTTTCAAATACCAAATTAGGATATCCAATTACAACAGTTCTCCAAATTCCCATTTCCATTCCATCTGTGCATGGTTAAAAGCCAACTGCTGTGCTGTTCGCTGCATTCTGACTGTGCAGAATTCTCCTTTACTGAAGCTATTCCACAGCTGTTAGTCCTACTTCAAGCAAAGGACTGATGTATCTTTTTAATAAAAAATTGCCTATTGAAATTAATTGAGTTTTTAAGTGCCAAAAAGACAAAAAATTGTTGAAACTTTAAATAATCATTGTAAAAATAAATCAAAATACAAACAACTGGCAGAAAATAGCATGAAGAATGTATGTCAAGTAATTGAACCTTAGTTCCAGAAAGTGGACATGTCTGAGAACATAAAAAGTTAAGAGATAAAAATAAAAAAAACTGATAAAAATTTGATGGTTAATGAAACATTTAAATATTCCCCTAAAGTTCTTGCTATGCCACACCATATAGTATTACAACATTATGGGCAACTGGACAGTTAACATCAGTAGATGGTTTTAAAGAAGGCAAGAGGGATTGTCATCATACAGAAGAATGGGATGTATTGGAGGCACCACATTTGTTATAGGCATTAAGCTCTGGAAATGCGAGAAATACTTATGTTAAATACATTCTTTTCTTTTAACCTAATAAAGTAGTTGAACCATTTATTTTATTTTTGAAAAAGGCGCAACTTATTTGTAGGAAAAACCACTATGGTTATTTTATGTAGAAAAAAAAGCTTATTTCTGTACAGTAGTATTAATATCTATGAGTTAATTTCCAAAGAGTAACTCACTGGCCATGAAAGAGGATGGCATCTTCATGAAAGAGGATGGCATCTTTGATTTGTTGAACAGATGAATAAATGCTAAAGGCAACAATTAAATTAAAACAGGATACATACTAATTGAAACACAATTATATTAATGAATTTAAAACAGCAAAATTATGCGATCTGATGAAGCTGAAATGATGTAATATTAATAATATATAAGGTGTCAGAATGAGACAGAAACATAACCCTATCAGAAGTAATTGAGATAAAAACAAAAGCAATACATTTTCCAAACTAGACCCTCACCATTCTGCTGCACACCCTAAGAACCGTATCTTTCTTTTTCATATTAGTATGAGTTCATAGAAATAGGTAGGAAAAGAACTTTGTACTCATCTGTGCTGCTAATTGTATTTCATGTAAAAAAGTCAAATGTAATGCAAAGGTAATGTCATTCTTTCTAATAAAACCTTTAATAGCTTCTCATAGAACTGCAGAGCCAGCGTTAAATGAAATAAATTATTCCAGACTGGATTAGAATTGAAAACAAAATGCTCTATTACTTAAAAGTGCCACCTGGGGCACAGGGTTCTGGAAGTTGAGAAATTAGCTTAGAGAAAATTACGCTGCAATCAGATGAGCAATTTAGCATAATAAATTAAAAATTCCTGATATAAAGATTGAGAGTTGAAAGTATAAATCAGTATTGGAATGGGACTTTGTGCAAAATTAATTTTATTTACTCAAAGAATAAATACTGTGCCAGAAGGCTACAAGTTTAAGATCAATGACAGAAATTACCAAGGCAACAGTGGTTGTAAGGATGATATGCACATTGATAAATGATGAAGGAAAATAGTCATCTTCTTGTTAATTTCTGTGTACATTAAAACTGATAATTCTGAAACAAGTTATAGCAGCTTCAGAAATATGGCCAATAGCTGTTGGTGCATATACAATGACAAAGTCCGTTACAATCAAGACATAACCCCAAGTAACTAATTGCAAAAATCTCACCCAACTCAAGAAAGAGACAGAGCTGAAGAATAGAACCCAAAATGTGAAAAATGGTTACAGTTCTACCTGAATGCCTGTTTATTGGTATATGGCATTAGCTAAAGAACGATAAATTCTTCTGGGCAACACCAGTTTCTGCATCGGCATAATGGTCGAATGATTGTCAAAATACATGTTATTGTCAGCAGAATTTGAGTTGTATAGATCAGAAGAGGTGGGCAGCCAACATTTGGC
This sequence comes from Polypterus senegalus, assembly GCF_016835505.1. Lineage (NCBI taxonomy): Eukaryota > Metazoa > Chordata > Cladistia > Polypteriformes > Polypteridae > Polypterus > Polypterus senegalus. The sequence continues at coordinate 80,247,898 of NC_053163.1, read as the reverse complement.
AAGATCAGTGTTCTTCACTTTGGGTGGGATCTTAATGCTGGTGAGTAAAAGAACAAACATTGAGTTACTGTGCCATTTTTAAAATTGTTACCTATATCCCTTCAACTTTGTCTCCTATAAAATCTGCTTTATGCTCACACGTAGGACAATAGAATGCTAAAGCTGTAGCACTGGAACCTACTACAATACAGCCAATGAGAAAAATAGTTATAAACCACAGAAAGCTAGAAAACAAAAACTAAAAACTGAAATTTCATGCGTAGCCTCCTTAGCATTATGTTTAACACCCAAAAAACAAGTCTAAAATTTAGAATAAAAAAAAAAACAATTACGTGTAACAGAAATATGTTGATTTTAAAACATCAACATATATACAGTAAAACAGTTATGTCTAGTATCCAGTGCTGTACTGTTGCAAATTTAGTACACATCTTTTGTGTGACATGTTTTAAAACAGTCACCAGTGCACAGTCCAATCTTGCATTAAGGACAGTAGAAGTGTGTTTCTTTGAGCACTTTTGTTGTAATATTTTTTCTATTTCTTGCACATGAGAGGGTAGAATGACAGGACCTCATCATCATGATCGACACATCACTTTTTGTTATTGTAGACTACCACAGTTCAAGGCTTAATGACATTCACATTCTCCCTGACACAAAAAACAGTTGCTGCATTGTATATTGTATTTTTCTGGTTTTCTGTAGTGGTGATCTGTGCCACCACCACCTAATCAAAGCACCGTGATGTCCCTACATTGATGGATTAAAGGCCAGAACCCCACGTGACCATCATCATCAAGTTCTTTCATGAGAACCCTAAATACAATGAGGACTGATTGAGGTCATTTATGTTTGGAAGAATGCCTAGTGGGGGCTGGGTGGTCTCCTGGCCTGGAACCCCTGCAGATTTTATTTTTTTTCCAGCCGTCTGGAGTTTTTTTTTTTTTTGTTCTGTCCTCCCTGGCCATCGGACCTTACTTTTATTCTATGTTAATTTGTGTTCCCTTATTTTAATTCTTATTTAGTTTGTCTTTTTTATCTTTCTTCATCATGTAAATCATGCTTTTGTATACAGTGCTTAGGAGGCTAACATCCTTATTGTCTTTTTACTTGATTGCAACCATTTTGCCACACACCTATTTGTATCACAGTGATCTTTCAGAAAAATGAATTCACCAGGCATAGCGTAACGATTTGGTTGTACTGTGCCAGATACATTAGTTTCACTATCCATTTCAACATCTGATGACCAGCTCACATTGTCACCACTACTACTTGATTCAATTAATGGCTCAGTTTCAATTTGTTTTTTATAGTTTCTCATTTTCATGCCATTGTGTTTTGGTTAACACCTCTGCTCCCCTCATGAATGTTGACAAGTTACCTGGCCGCTACAAAACGCATAGAATTATTCATAATTTTTTTCAACTTAATGTTATTTTATCCACTTCTGTCCCGAGTGTTATTCATGACTTACCACTGTAAAGTGGATCATTACATATCACCCCAAGTCTGACCTGAGCTTAACCAAGGTTGCTGCTTGAGATTAATGCCAAGAGGTCAATCAGACATTTGGTATCTATTTTTGCCAGTTTTAATTAAAAGCCAGTCAATTACCACACTATAAGTTGACAGACTATATTGAAATCATAAAACGCTTTCTTGCTTACATTTGAATTTTTCACAACCAATTTGACAATGGAGATTCTTTACAAAATTATATGTTTAAAATTATTCAATGGTATAAATCTCCTCAGTTATATGATTTTCAATATTTATATTACCAGATAGAAATGAGAATTTTGGAAGCAATGTTTATGCCTGTCAACACAGTATTTCACACTCAAGTATGTTAGCCAGTTCAGTAATAAATTAAACAAGAAACACATAAAATGAAAGCATCCTTGAGTAGGTGTTTGATTAAAAAAATGATTTTGTGTGCTATTAAAACAGGTGTAAGGAGCAAAGGCAGAGGAAAAAAAAAAAAACATTGGCAGAAAAGTAAATCATGTTCAGCATCCTAAATTACACGTGCTATATGCGTTCATGTGCATCTTCAGTTTATCAAGAGTTCCATGGATTCTGCCATAATCCTTAAAGTGATAATTGAGGTTCATTATATTTTTCCTGTCCTTTATGATTTATGAGAACTACTTCTTTAAACCAAGGTTATTCAACTTGTTTTTTTTTTTAAATTTGGAAATACTGAACAACATGAATGACTAATATTGGAAGTCATCTGAGTCAAATGGCTGTCATTTTTTGCTTCACTTTCAAGCAGTTTTCCTTATTTTTTTTAGTTAACATGGGAGAGGAAGCACTGAAGATGGGAAATAAGAAAAATATTAATTTCTAATGTGGGAGGATGTTGCATAGCAGCCAGTTTTCAGATTTCAGTAGTTATCTGAATACCACTGCAATGGTGACTCCATCTATTCATTATCCAACCCGCTATATCCTAAATACAGGGTCACGGGGGTCTGATGGAGCCAATCCCAGCTAACACAGGGCACAAGGCAGGAAACAAACCCTGGCAGGGTGCCAACCCAGCGCAGGGCACACACACACCCACACATCAAGCAGAATTTAGAATCGGCAATGCACCTAACCTGCATGTCTTTGGACTGGGGGAGGAAACCAGAGCATCCAGAGGAAACCCACGCAGACACTGGGAGAACATGCAAACTCCACACAGGGAGGACCCGGGAAGCAAACCTGGGTCTCCTAACTGCAAGGCAGCAGCGCTACCACTGCGCCACTCTGCCGCCCCAGTGATGTCTCTAATAATGCAATACTTAATCGTGTGTCACTGAACTTTCCTACAAACCCTGAATAGAAACTAATCTAGATGTACATTAAAGAACCAGCTTTACACAGAATAGGGACAAACCTTATAAAAGGCATCAGCCCCCTTGAACACATCTCTCTTTGATTATCCTAACAATGAGTGACCTCTGACAACGTTAGATAACTGACTGCTAAGACAATAATAGCAAAATCATGTATAGTAGGCAAGTACCCCAACATGACATACATGAAATTTAGAAAAGGGGAATGGATAACGGGAAAGATTTATATGGCTATGAATGCAGGATCCTGCTGAGTATTCATACCATTGTTAGAAATGCAGTGAGAATATTTTACCACTAAAATAAACATCAACAGAGCCCTGTATTATGAAATAAACTAATAATTAAACTTACAATCTATGGCAGATGTGCAGAGTGATAGATGTTTTCATTTAGACAGTGTGGAAAATAGAGAGCGCTCTAACCCGACACACAGACACAGGAGGCACAAGTCAAAGCACATGTGATTTATTTTTCTATTTACACAGTTACAACAAGCACAAACACGCTTTCTTCACTTTTTCTTCCTTCTTTATTTTCTTAACCTTCCATCTCTACTCCACCTCGGCAAGCTTCACCCGCCTCCTCCCAACTCTAGCTTTCCGAGTAGTGGCTGCTGGCTCCTTTTATAAGGCACCTGGAACAGCCTCACTCCAAGTAGCAGCAGCAGCTGCAGAACCCCTGCAGACATTTAAATATCAGAATCATTGCTGTTCAAATTAATGATATTTTGGTAGCAGTGTACCCACTAAATCAAATGAGGAAATATGTCCATCTTTGTAGTATAACTTACATATACCTGCTCCTAATACTTTTCTGATGCTGAAAAGCTTGTCTATGCTTTCATCACATCATGGGCTTGGTTCTGTTAGTCTTTACTGCTGGTAACCTTTCAAATCCAGTTAGTTAAAAATTCTGCCACTGGAGTTCTCACTGAGATTCACAGCATAATGTGTATTCTAACCAGTCTTCACTGGTGTCCTTGTATATTTCAGTATTGCGTTCAAAATTCTGTTGATAGCATACAGTTTAGAGCTTTAACTGGATTCTAGCAATCTCCTTTACCACTGCAGTGGACATCTGCACACTTCCATCTACAGATACAGGCAATCCTTCATGTTCCAAAATGACCTATGCTACAGGGTGAGCCAAAAGAAATATCACATTTCAAACATTTATTCTACAAAAACACTACACGATAAATTTCATTATGACATAAGAAAGGGTATACAAAATATATTGTTTTCACTGTGCTTTAAAAATTATGTCTTCAATGTGGTGGCCATCATTAGCGATATTCTCTTGAGGAAATTTCTGAATGCTTGCATGATTCGTTTGGCCATATCAAGTGGAATAACAGCGATTTTTTGGTGAATAGCATTCTTGAGGGGTTCAAGGTTTTGAGGTCGGTGTATGTATGCCTTCAACTTGAGATAGCCCCACAAGAAGAAATCACATGGAGCGAGATCAAGTGAATGTGAAGGCCATCCGACACTGCCACACAGGAGATCAGCTTCTCCATATGAGGGGCCAAACAGGGCATAAATCATATATTTCTGTGTGTAATCTATTGGTTCACGTGTGAACACTATTGGTTTATGAATATTTACTATCGGTTTGCGTGCATACTTAATTGGTTTGCCTGCATACGATACTGGTTTCATTCATATGAACTATATTGGTTTGTGCCCGTATATTATCCGTTTGTACGTGTATGTCACTGGTTTGCATATGAACTATATTGATTTGCGTGTGTATATCACTGGTTCCAGTACGTTTGTTATTGGTTTGTGAGTGAACTGCATTGGTTTACACTTGCATGTTATCGGTTTGCGTATGAATTATATTGGCTTGCGTTCTGTGTCGGTCTAACAATGGATTTGCGTATGCACTATATTGGTTTCATGCACGTCTTATACTGGTTTCATGTGGGTAACCTGTCGATTTTGCGCTTGAACTCTATTGGTTGTATGTGTGCACTATATCGGTTTGCGTATGAAACATATTGGTTATGCGTGCACACTATCGCAACTCTGTGTATGAACTATATCGGTTCTGCGTGTGAACTATATTGGTTGTTCACGTGATCTTCAGAGGAAATGGGCGGGCAAGAAACAGGAACTCAAGGGCCGGTAGAGTCATTGAGTCTAAAGAGAAATGTCTAGGAGACGCATCTGCGTTTAAGGGCACTGTATATTTTTCCGCACCATACGTTTGCGAAAGGACTTGGTGGTAATTATTACTATTTAACAGAATCTACCCTTGAGTCTGTAATGAACACAAGGCTGAAGTTAGGTATGTATTCGGCCGTCTTCTTATTCGGTCCCATCTACATGCTTGCTTGCAACCCGCAGCTGTACTTGTTCACACAGTATTTGCAAAATTGTTACTTATTCTAAAGGCAAAATATTCAACATTTACGATTGACGTCTTTATGCAACATAACATTTAGTTACTACTAGTTACATTTATTATGCCCGGTGACCCCGCACCGCACAGACAGGTGAAGTGACTTGCTCAGGGTCACACAGTGTCAGTCTCAGAACTTGAGCCCACGAACAAAGGGTTGAAAGTGCAAAGCCATAACCGCAATGCTTGCACATCTATAACGTGTATATTAATTGACTAAACGTGTCCATTCTATGAAAAGCTAAACATTTAACATTTAAGACCTGCATGGGTCAGTTACATCATATTGGGCCACCTTACCTTTCACAGTTTTGTGAAAAGACAGATGCGTTTTTTAAGATGCAGCGGAGTTTTGCTCTGCCCAGTGGGAGTATCAGGGTGAAACTGACAATGTATTTCCACTTCAAGATCAGATAAATGGGATTTACTGTGATATTTAATGGGCACTGTAAAGTGTTAAATGGCGTTGGGCCACCTTAATTTTCATAGTTTTGTGACATTGGCATATATAAACTTGTCCAGGATAGATTCCTTTGTTAAATTAGAGTTTAACAATTTTGACCCGTGCAGGACCAAAATGTGGAATATTTATTTTTCAAATAATGGATCAGTCTGTAATGATGCCGATTAATGTACACTGTAGAATATTTTGCATCACTGTTATAATAGAATAAGAAGCTGCTTTGCAAAAGCTGTGTGAATAAGTAGCTGACTGCAAGCTTATACTGGGAGTAGCTGGGAGTGAATAAAATGCCAGCCGAATGCGAACCTAACTTCAGCCCTGTGATCATTTCAGAATTAAGGGAAAATACTGGTAAAAGAATTACCACCAAGCCCTTTCACAAACATACAGTGACGTGCAAAAGTATTCAATCCCTTTAAAAGTCATCCTAATTTTCTGCATGACAAAAGATTTGTCCACATATTTATCCATTTGTTTTTTTTAATGTGAACTCTTGTGTTGTAACAAAACATTATCAAACTCCAAATAACTTAACTAAAGAAAAACTCCAAAGTGATTGTTTGCTAAGCATTCAAGCTCAACATATTCATACTTTGTCAAGAACCTTTTGCTGCAGTAACAGCCTTCATTCTTTTGGGGTATAAATATACCCCAGTTCTGCACATTGCTCAGGCGTGATTCTTCCCTATTCTTCTTGGCATGATTTCTAGGTACCCTCTATGTTGGTGGGATGGTATCTCTGAACAGCAGTTTTCAAACAGTGCCCCAGATTCTCAACAGGGTTAAGATCAGGGCTTTGACTTGGCCATTCAAACATTCACCTGTCTGTTTTGAGCCATCCCAGTGTCACTTTGGTCTAATGCTTAGGGTCATTGTCATCTTGAAAGCTTTAAATTCATAGTAGACTGGAACAGTTCACTTGCAATATTGTGTGGTATTTGTGCCCATCTATTGTCCCTTCAACTCTGACAAGATTCTTAGTTCCAGTACATGAAAAACATCCCCGAAGCAAGATGCTGCCACCACCATATTCCACTGTAGGTCTGGTGTTTCTTGTGGCATGGGCAGTGTTTGTTTTATGCCACACATTCTGTACCTCTTTGAAGTCTGAGAAAAAAAGTTCTATTTTAGTTTCATTTGACCATAAACCCTTCTCCCCACATTTAACTGGAAACACGCCATATGTGTTTTTATGTGGACCATCATAAGGAATGGGTTCCTTCTTGCCACCTTCCTGTAGAGGCCTGTTTAATGGAGCGCTCTTGAAATTGTGGACCCCTACACCTTCACTCCAGTTTCAGCCAAAAAGCATTGCAAACATCTTAGAGTGACGTTTGGATTTCTAGTTTCCTCTCTCTCCAGTTGATGTCTAACTCTGATGTTCAGTCTTCAGGGACGGCCTGTTCTAGTAAGAGTCAGGGTGCTGTGATGAACCTTCCACTTTCTGATGATGGATCCAGCAGTGCAATGGGACATCAGACTCTTGATATTTTTATAATTATTTCCTGCTACCTTGTGCATTTCAATAACTTTATTTCTCACATCAGCAGAATGCTCCTCTCTCTTGATTTTTTCAGTGACTGTCCAGCAAAGACTACGGCCCCTACGAAGGGGGCTTTTAATATCCAGAGAGAAAGGAGCACCTCATTATGTTTAATATGACTGTCAAATGTCTGCCACCTTTGTAATTAATTTGTCATTGGTGTAAACCTGGAGCTTCCAAAGCACAACTGCAGAGGTTTAAACACTTATGTAAACACTAACTTTGGAGATTTTCTTCTTCAATTAAATGTCTACATAAAATAGTTTATTTTGACTTTGGAAATGTTTTGTTACAGCATAAGAAAAAATATGGAATGAATAAATATGTGTACAAATATTTTGTCTTGCATAAAATTATGACAACTTTCATGGGATTGAATACTTTTGCACGTCACAGTATGTTTGTGAAAGGGTTTGGTGGTAATTATTTTTAAGTTAGGTTCACATTCAGCTGCCTTTTTATTCACTTCTAGCTACATCCAGTATAAGTTTACAGTCAGCTACTTATTCACAAACCTTCTTCTATATTAACAGCAAGGCAAAATATTCTACAGTGTGTACATTAATCCAAAACTGATCCATTATTTGAAAAAATAAATATTTGAGATTTTCAACCAAAACTTGAACAGGTTGAAAATGTTAAACTCAACTTTAACAATGGAATCTGTCCTGGACAAGTTTATATTATCCTAATTAATATACATGTTGTAGATGTGCAAGCATTGTGGCAGTGTTTAAGACTGCACTTTTAAACTGAGTTCGTGGGTTCAAGTCCTGATAATGACACTATGTGACCATAAACAAGTCACTTCACCTGTCTGTCCAGCACTGGGCGAATCTAACCAGTAGTATCTAAATGTTGTATGTTGGATAAAGGCGTTAGTAAATGTAGAATATTTTGCCTTCAGAATGAATAACTGGTTTCAAAAGTTGTGTGAAAACGTACTGTGGCTGGGTGCGAGCAAACATGATCCAGGAAGCAAATAAGAAGACGGCCCAATACGTACCTAACTTCAGCCTTGTGTTCATTACAAACTCAAGGGTAGATTCTGTTAAATAGTAATAATTACCACCAAGTCCTTTTGCAGACGTATTGTTCGGAAAAAAATATACAGTGCCGTTTAAACGCAGATGCATCTCCTAGACACTTCTCTTTACACTCCATGACTCTACCGGCCCCTGAGGTCCTGTTTCTTGCCCGCCCATTTCCTCTGAAGATCACGTGAACAACCAATATAGTTCACACGCAGAACCGATATAGTTCATACACAGAGTTGCGATAGGGTGCGCGACGCTAACCAATATGTTTCATACGCGAAAGCGACATAGTGCACGCATACAACCAATACAGTTCAAGCGCAAAATCGACAGGTTACCCACATGAAACCAACAGAGCCCTGTATTATGAAATAAACTAATAATTAAACTTACAATCTATGGCAGATGTGCAGAGTGATAGATGTTTTCATTTAGACAGTGTGGAAAATAGAGAGCGCTCTAACCCGACACACAGACACAGGAGGCACAAGTCAAAGCACATGTGATTTATTTTTCTATTTACACAGTTACAACAAGCACAAACACGCTTTCTTCACTTTTTCTTCCTTCTTTATTTTCTTAACCTTCCATCTCTACTCCACCTCGGCAAGCTTCACCCGCCTCCTCCCAACTCTAGCTTTCCGAGTAGTGGCTGCTGGCTCCTTTTATAAGGCACCTGGAACAGCCTCACTCCAAGTAGCAGCAGCAGCTGCAGAACCCCTGCAGACATTTAAATATCAGAATCATTGCTGTTCAAATTAATGATATTTTGGTAGCAGTGTACCCACTAAATCAAATGAGGAAATATGTCCATCTTTGTAGTATAACTTACATATACCTGCTCCTAATACTTTTCTGATGCTGAAAAGCTTGTCTATGCTTTCATCACATCATGGGCTTGGTTCTGTTAGTCTTTACTGCTGGTAACCTTTCAAATCCAGTTAGTTAAAAATTCTGCCACTGGAGTTCTCACTGAGATTCACAGCATAATGTGTATTCTAACCAGTCTTCACTGGTGTCCTTGTATATTTCAGTATTGCGTTCAAAATTCTGTTGATAGCATACAGTTTAGAGCTTTAACTGGATTCTAGCAATCTGCTTTACCACTGCAGTGGACATCTGCACACTTCCATCTACAGATACAGGCAATCCTTCATGTTCCAAAATGACCTATGCTACAGGGTGAGCCAAAAGGAAATACCACATTTCAAACATTTATTCTACAAAAACACTACACGATAAATTTCATTATGACACAAGAAAGGGTATACAAAATAGATTTTTTTCACTGTGCTTTAAAAATTATGTCTTCAATGTGGTGGCCATCATTAGCGATATTCTCTTCGAGGAAATTTCTGAATGCTTGCATGATTCGTTTGGCCATATCAAGTGGAATAACAGCGATTTTTTGGTGAATAGCATTCTTGAGGGGTTCAAGGTTTTGAGGTCGGTGTATGTATGCCTTCAACTTGAGATAGCCCCACAAGAAGAAATCACATGGAGCGAGATCAAGTGAATGTGAAGGCCATCTGACATTGCCGCGCAGGGAGATCAGCTTCCCCAGAAACAACTCCTGCAAAACTTGCATGGGTCTCCGCACCATATGAGCTGTTGCTCCATCCTGTTGAAACCAGGCATCCACCACATCCATTTCTTCCAGTTCTGTCCACAAAAACGTCTCTAGCATTTCAATTTAACATTCTGAAGTGACGGTGACCGTTGCACTCCCCTCCACAAAAAAAAAGGGCCTACAATGCCAAATTCTGGAATGGCGCACCAAACTGTCTCTGATGAAGTTTACAAAGATTGGTTTCAGCCCCATAGTGAAAATTTTGCTTATTTATGCAACCATTCAAATGGAAATGTGCCTCGTCGTGTAAATGACGATAGTAATTCGATGGAAGGTGTGCAGAATATTCGCGCACAACTTTCTACATCTCTCCCAGTCCCTCTCAGTGAGTTGCTGCACTACCATCATTTTGTATGGTTGGAGATTAAGGTCCTCATGCAAAATCCTCCTTAAAGACATGTTGGAAATGCCTAAGACATAAGCATGTTTGCACATTGTACTTCTAGGAGACTGCAAAATTGATGCCCTTACAGTTTGGATGTTTTCAAGCATTCGTACAATCCGAGGATGGCCTGGAGATTTTCTGTTCAATGTTGTATCCGTCTGTCTAAATTTAACCACCCACTGAAGAATTGGTTTACGATTTGGGTTATGGTTAAGTGCATATCTGATGACTTGAGTCTCTATTTAAGTGTTTTGAATAAACTTGTTTTGACGTTTGCCCTTTTCTAAACTTATAAACCATAATTTACAGATCCCATACATAATTTGCTATTGGCTTTCTGATTATTTGAATATTTTCAGTGGCATTGCTTAAAGCATCACTTTATAAGAGTTGTGCCCCAGTTCATCTCTCACTAGTTTTACATACCAACTTTCCTAGCTCATTGTTAACATATCAACTCTAAGATCGCTCCAAATGATATTTGTTTCAAATGTCTTCTTCACTAGATGTTTTTTTTTTGTTGTATGAATTTGACCAACATCATTAACATATGTGCTTGAGCAACTAAAACCTATGTAAGGAAATTAGAGACTATTTAGGAGGTTGAGTGCTGTTTCTTATTTTCAATTTTCTTTTGAACCTACCTGTATACTAGTTATGTTTGCTTCTTTTTTGTATGCATTGTATTTAGAAATATTTAAAACAAAAACAGAAAAATGACTTAGGTGCATGTGAAAGGGGAAATGTCACTCATCAAACCCACTGTTCAGTGCATGACCAGCAGGGATATTTTTAAACACATTTAGCCTAACTTTGTTAAAGGTATATGAATGTTATTTTTGGCACTCAAAGTGATACTCTTTTCACATCCACCAGGCAATGTGCTGATGTCATCACACAAATTAATCACGAGATATTCTTCAGGGAATATCTGCAATTAGTAGAATATCTGAACAGCCTTATTTCTATTTGCCAGGGGACCTTAATATGAAATTATGGTGAAATGTCTTTCTCCAATAATGATGTCATTAGTGTTTATGATAAGCAATTACTTTAGCAAGAACATTGTTTTACTACTGTCATAGATTTGGCACTTACCAAGCACCACAGCTGGAGATGTTATGTTATTTGGTGTTGGGGGAATTGGCAATGTTTAACAGAAAAAAGACAACTATATCCGAGTGATTTCTATAATGTCGGCTTTTTAATAGGAACTAAAACTTGGACTATTAATAATCCAATGTTCTAAAGTAATATAAGATTTTTTGTTAAAGAAAGTTGTTTTGAATTGTAAATATTTCAGTGTTTGATTTTAGACAATGAGCTCTGCCCTCATAAGTAAAATTTCACCCTGTACAGCAAATTAGGGTTTATTACAATTTATGAACATTTGATTAAATATTACTTGATGCACATTTTAGTTTAGTTATAACAACAAAAACAACATTTATTTCTATGGCACATGTATCTGAAAGTGCTTTATAAAATGTCAAAGAAATAGTACAACCAAAGGAAAAAATTACAATTAAACAAGAATAATGATGAATAAATAGTAGAGTTGTCAGTTATAGAATTGGTATTTAAATTTCTAAATTACCATCCAAAAATGTCAGATTGCCATGGAGGACAGAAAAATGAAAGAAAAAAAAACACTCAAGGAAAAAAAGAACAAAATCTGCAGAGGTTCCAGGCCAAAAGACCACCCAGCTCCTACTGGACACCGTACCTAACATAAATGTTCCTAAGCAGTTTTTTTTATTGTGTTTTAGGCTTCGTCTCAGAGGATTCGACATGGTGAGTCTTACGTGGTATCCACTTTTATTCAAACATAAAAGATGGCTGCACAGGACTTTGATCAGGTTGTGGTGAGGACTAACACCAAAAAAAAATTAAAGATTAATAATCATTTTAAGTTAATTAAGGAGTATGATAATTTCATCCATATATAGCATATTAAGGGCAGATCTAACTAAAATGTTCCTACCAAAAAGCCATATTAAAAAAGTTTTTTAAAAAGATTCACAATGTTAGCCTAGTAATGAATGACATATTTTAAGTGCATAACATCAAAAGGCTGCCTCACCACTTCTTTTATGGTGGCTACTTGGAATGTAGGGGGACAGGCACTCCCAAATATAGGAATGAGCAAGAACACAGGTAACCAATGTGAAAACACTAAAATTTGTGAGTAAAGTGTTGCAACTGTAATGTAACTGGTAAATAAAGCGTTGGTTATGATTTAATGTTGGTCATAGACCTCAGAAATGAAACCTTATTGGGATCCCCATTAGCTGGGATGCTGTTGAGATGGTCAGCAATAGTGTTGATTGATACAATTGTGCAAAACATTTTTCACAGTATGCTGCAGCAACCTTGTTCACTGAATATTTTCCTGGAAATTTGACATGCAGCCAACTTAGACAAACTTTTTTGTCCCAGTGCCCCATGATGTTTTATGAGGCCAGTGTGACATCATAAACCAATAGCAGACATGTTGGATGGGGATGTCACTACTCGATCACATATGCACAGTCCTTTCACACATGTGTATTGTAAGTGTACTACATCTCACATTTTACAATGCTTCTCGATGTGTTTCACAATGTCACTACCCACTCTGTACTCCAACCGGATTTGCATCCCAGGTGCCTCAAAAAAGAATAAAAAAACTTGCAGTATTTTTATTTAAGGGGTACATTAACTGACCATGATGAGAATAATATGAAAATACTTTGTTTTTATGCATAGATTCACTGTATGCTGTGTCTTTACTGTTGAAATAAGCATGTTATACTCCTCGTCAGTCACAGCCACTGTGTGTATAATGCTAATCGCTTGTATCACAAGCTTACCAGTACTCCAGAGCTTAAACAGAGAAGTGCAGATACAGAGTAGAACAAATTGATCTTCGAGTTTGCAAGCAGGGTCCATATAAGTGAGGCTGGCATGGGCTGAAGGCTCACATAGTTAGCCACAATGTGCTGCACCAGTCAAGGCAAACCTTAAGAGAGCCCCCCCTATCCCCCACCCAGAGTCAGAAAACACATGAAATAATAATAATAACAGGATATTTATTTCTATTTACAATGCATTCCTGTCCTTTTGATGCAGGAAAAAAGCGCAAAACATTCACAAGCAAACAAGGCATGCCAGTTGGAATGAGCCATGTGACAGGCGCCTGGCGTCCATGCCCAGTTGGGACGCCCCTGCACACTGTATTCAGGGGGAGCAGCCCTGGACAGTGCAATACCTCCCCCTGGACGCTAGATGGCCGTCCCCCTGGGCTGGTGTAGTGTCTCAGTTTCCCACAGGGCCCCCTGGGAATTGGAGTTGGGGGCAGCCCTGTTGGGTCCCGCAGGTACCGCCAGGGGGTGCTGTGTTTGGGACTCCTGAGCCCGTGTGGACAACAGCTTCATCACACCTGGAAGTGCCGCCGGATCTTGGTGATCAAACACCTGGAGCACTTCCAGGTGACCTATAAAAGGGAGCCAGCAACCACCACTCATCGGCCAGAGTCGGGTGGAGGAGGACAAGGTTGCGAGGGAGGAGTGGTGGTGCCAGAGAAGAGTGCTTGTGCTATACTGGTGTTTGGGACTGTGTTGTGGCTGGGGAGAGTATGGGGAAGACGTGCCCTCTAGCTGAAGAAAAATAAAAAGCCTTTTATTTTACACATGCCTCCAGTGTCCAATCTGTGTCGGGTCAGGCGCTATATAGTGCCTTTTACAGCCAGTACCACACTTCTACTTCATGGCATGGCAAAACAGTGTACTGAAATTTGGAAGTCAGGGAATGCAATGATTTTTTTCTTATTGCTAGTTTGTGGCCATTTGTGTTTTTTTGTTTGTGTTTATCATTTGTCCACATCTTTTATTATCTGTTGCAGTCAGGTCAGATTTTTGGCCACAATAATCAATCTGACATAGTTTGCAAGTGCTTCTCTATGGTTTGGGGACACTTAAAAGACATTGCACCATTATAATCCACTAAAATATAAATTCTGCTCCTACTTTCACATTGATTTCATTGCATTTTGCAGAGTTCAGAAAAGTTCCTGGACACTTTTGAGATTTTTTTTGAAGTATGGTGAAGTGAGCTCCACATTGTTCACTCGTCTATAGTCAGTAGGGAATCCATTCCCGGGAATTTGGGAATCCTGCATGTCATTCCTGGGAATCCCGGGCTCCTGGGGATGACACAGTGCACGGGCATCTCACATGTGAATGGTTTTAGAATGACAGACACTTATTTTTAATAAAACTACTGCAATATATTGACACCAATAAAAGACTAACCTTATCTACAAGCAGTTCATGCTGTCATATAAGTACATGTATCTAGTTCAGGGGTGCCCACACTTTTTCGGCTTGCCAGCTACTTTTAAAATGACCAGGTCAAAATGATCTACCTACATTTAAAATGCTATATATATATATATATATATATATATATATATATATATATATATATATATATATATATATATATATATAGCATAGTTTTACTGTCAAATAATGCAAAGAGTACACGACATGTGTTTCACCCTAATTCAGGGCTCATCAGGCATACACACTCACTGCACCCCCTCTCGTGGATCGAACCTCGGATGTCAGCGTCAAAGCCTCTTTACGTCGTGCCACGGCGTGTGGCTCGTTTATTTGACAGCATGTAGATCGGAGTAATTACATTCATGGCATTCGTAGCCTGAAGCACAATCTGATTGTATGGGTGCATGTGGAATGACCTGTGTGTTAGAAGAAAAGAGATCTCAGACTGGCCGCCCTGTATGTCAATCAAGTGGCAAATGCCTTTGGGAGGACATATGATTTTTCATATGATATATAAATTTTTTTTTTGAATGCAACGTGATCTACCTGCACTACCTTCGCGATCGACGTATCGGGCACCCCTGATCTAGTTAGTTGCGGTAATAAGGCACCCTGATCTAGTTAGTTGCGCACCTTCGTGCAGAGTACACCAGCCGCTGAGAAAGCACGCTCTGCCTTCACTGAAGTAGGCAGCACAGTCATCAGATACTGATACACTTGTTCTAAACAACGCCCGCTCTTGCCGTTGCTCTGAAACACCGCCATTTCAGCTTTTACTGATGCATCCAGTTTCCTGTCATCATTCTGTGATGGCAAGTTTCTTGGCTCAAATAATGCGGAAGCAACAGACTGATGCATTGCAATGTCAAGTTGCTGTTCGAAGCTGTTGTCTGACAGACGTCAATGAAGTCTGCCCCGTCCCAGCATTCGTAAGCTGCAGAGTGCAGACTCCTCCCAGTCAACTGTGCTCAGTCTTAGTGGGAGCTGGGAGACTGACGACTGCTGCTGGTCTGTTGTTGACTGAGCTTGGCCATTCCCAGTTTCCTGGGAATTACAGCAGTTTCATTCCTGGGAATGCAGGAATGAAAAATGTCCGGGAATCCTGGGCTTCCGGTAATCGGGAGCCTGGGAATGGATTCCTAGTAGTCAGCAGTTTTCATTTCTTGATTATGACTGAGAATTGAAGTGGGTACAACACTTTTAAGTTATTGTCACTAACACTTTTACATCCTCAGCTGTCTGGGGGTGGAGGAGAATCGAATTTCTTCATCAATTTCACTAACTTCTACAGGTGCACAACAGAGTCCATCCTCACAGGGGCCAGTAGATTCAGGGACAGTTTCTATCCACAGATAGTAAGGTTACTGAACAGCCAATTTTAATAACTAATATTGCACATGTCCTTATATGCAAAGCTAGTCATAATAGCAAGTATGTTGTGGTGAATGGCGGGACGCCTCTTCTGTATATGGTCCAGTGGAATAGGGATGAACTGAACAGTACCTCCTCCAGGACGCTAGATGGCAGAGTGGCAGTGGTTCTTCCGCTACACCCGGAAGTGCAGCCGGAAATGAGTCATCAAACACCTGGAGAACTTCTGGGTGGGCTATAAAAGGAGCCAGCAGACACCACTCTGGGAGCCAGAGTCAGGAGGAGGAGACAAAGCTTGCCAGAAGGGAGTGGAGGAGAAAAGAAGAAGAAGAAAAAGTATTGTTTGTAAATAATGCTTATTGGGGTTGTATCGTGCCTGTGGGAATGGGGAAGGCGTTGCCCACAGGAAGAAAAAACAAATCTTTTTATTTCTTTTTTCTTATGTACATGTGATTTCTCAGTTTTTTTATTTTTAATAAATTTGCAAAAACCTCAAGTAAACTTTTTCACATGGTCATTATGAGGGGGTTGTGTGTAGAATTCTGAGGAAAAAAATGAATTTAATCCAATTTGGAATAGGGCTGTAACATAACAAAATGTGGAAAAAGTGATGTGCTGTGAATACTTTCCGGATGCACTGTATATTTGTATGTAACTGCATATATTATATATGTTTCATTCTATGTAATGTAAGCGTTTATATGTATGTGACCTTTTGTTGGCTGCGGTGGGCTGGCAACCTTGCCTGGGGATTTGTTCCTGCCTTGCGCCCTGTGTTGGCTGGGATTGGCTCCAGCAGACCCCTGTGACCCTGTGTTAGGATATAGTGGGTTGGAAGATGACTGACTGACTGACTGACCTTTTGTTGGTACTGTCGCATTGTCACTATTCTGAGGAGACAAGCAAAATTTCATTTTACTATGTGCACATACCAATAAACTTGATTATATATTTCATTGAACTGAGCTTTTCTTATTGAAATGTGAATTTTAGCTTAAAAATCTAATAATTGTATATAAAAAATATATAATTCAGTACATGCAAAGGCTTTCTATGAGGTTATTAGGCCTTTTTATGTCTCTGTAGGAGACAAATGAAGACATAAGGATAATGTACTAAATCCACCTAGTGACTAGGCTAAGATCTGAACAAAGACAATGATACTGCAGTGGTTACCACTCTGTCACTATGATTTTAAAAGATTTATATCTATTCAAATGATTCATGTCTACTTAAATGAATTATGTCTATTTAAAATGATATGTGTGGCTAAATTATATACAGCCCTGAGTGGGGGCAGAGGAATACAGTTTCTTTTATTTTGATTTTCAAATGACCTTGTAATCTCTGAATGTTCAATTTAATCTAGAAAAATCTCTGGCCTGATGCTGTATGTTATAATGATGATCATATAGGCGCATGGAAGTTATTAGCATTAGTATGAATTACGCTGCATGTTGAAAATATGTCACACCTTGCATTATATGCTATTTAAAACTATAAAGAATAGCAGAGACTAAAATTTACAGCTGCATGATCATCTGTCCCTTCAAGCAAACCTGGAAAAGCTGCAAGGAAATCTCAACTTATTAAGAATTTTCATTTTATTGTGCCCAATGAATAGTATAAATACAAATACATCAATAACAAGGTAGGACTCTCTCTCTCTCTCTTTCTGTCATTTTTTCATGCTTGTTCATGGCTTAGCAGACTGAAACTTCTCTGTATCTGTGTTTTGAAGCACATAAAATTTGCTCATCAAACTGTGCTCTCTTTTACTGCCTGCATACTGTCTGGAAATTCTTCTACTCTTTATGGTGTTGCACACAAACACAATACAAAATGCCTATGCTCTTCTCAACAGTAAGGCGACTGAGAGAATGAATGAATGAATTAATTACTGCTAGAGAACTCATCTAAAAAATAGAGTTAGAGAGTGGCTGTGCTAGTAAAGATTATACAACCAAAACTTTTTGTCTCTAACCTTTGTTCCCTTTTTTCAGTGAGAGAATGACCTATACTTTTCTCATCATAGAAATGTTTTACCTTAAGTTTTCATTCAAATATCAGGTCACATTTCACATAATCAGTGTTACATTTAAGTGCTAGGTCTATTTTAACACACCACTGCTTCTACTTGCACATGTCATAATTACTTAGACTGAATATGAAAGGCAAAAGTAAGAGGAGCCTGTTCTTTCCCTCTCTTTCATAATGAAAGGGTAATTTTCTCCAGTATCAAAACCAGTCACCACTTTTTTTTTATAACTTTTAGGAGCAGGGTAAACTGTTTGAGGCCATTGTTAGAATAAAAGCTCTGGTACCCAAGGAACAACAAGGTCAGTCTCTGCACTACATATTCAAAGCTAAAATTACCAAAATTATAAATACACCATATGTCCAAAGGTTTGTGGACACCATTCTAAATTATTATTATTATACCCCCACTGCCACAAGTTGTTATATGAAATTTCTGCTCTGCTATATCTAGGCACAGTCAACTATAAATACTATTACTGCGAAGCAGAAGTGTCTAGGGGCACGAACAGCTCAACCACAAATTGGTAGACCACACAAACTCAGAAAACAAGGCAGCAAAGTGTCGAAGAGCAAAGTGAATAAAAATCACCTTTCCACTGCTCCATCACTCACAACAGAGTTCCAAACTGTCTCTGGAAACAACATCAGCACAAGAATCGTGCACCCTGAGCTTTGATAAATTGGTTTTCATGACCGAGCAAATGCACAGAAGCCTAAAATCACTATATGTAATGCCAAGTATTGGCGGGAGGGGTGTAAAGCACGCCACCATTGGACTCGGAAGCAGTGGAAACATATTCTCTGAAATGATTAATAACATTTCACTATCTCGCAGTCTGGTGGATGAATCTGAGATGTCATGCGAATGCTACCTTCCAAACAATGTAATGCCCACTGTAAAGTTTGGTGTGGAAGAACTCAAGTGGCCTGCACAAAGCCCTGACCTCAATCCTACTGAACACCTTCAGGATGAATTGGAGCACAGATTATGAGTCAGGTCTTCTTGTCCAACATCAGTAACTGACCTCACAAAAGCAGCAAGCACCCTGCTATCCCGTCCCCCCACCAACGCCGCTCAACTCGGGCAAAAGGTTCTTCCAGCTCAAGGCTCTTTATCTGACTGTGAGGGGCCTGGACTTGTATAGGGTAAATAATATATCGTTATTTGGAACACATGCATTTCATGTGTGTGCCATGTCTACAACAATCTATGTAAATGTAGGATGACAGGAAATGTTGAACACATATCTAAAACAGAAACTTTTTTCATGTTATAGTAATAATGACAACATTTTGACATAAGTGTACACTGCTTGTTTTTATTTCCAAAATGATCAATTTTCTTTTTTTCTATTAGCACAGTTCAAAATGTTTTGTGGACCTGAGCAGATCAACATTACTGAAGCCTTCATGTTTCCTAATTCCTAATAAGTATTGTGTGATTGACACTGTGTGTTAACTCACTTTATATCCTTGTTTGCTTGCTAATTAAGGAAAAAGAAACAAGCAGACTGAGTGGTAAATAGCAAGTCAATCAAAATTAAGGTTAAAGTTAATTAGTTAAGAAAATGGTTAGGAAGAAAAAGCACAGCCAGGCTTGGAGTTGAACAACACCACTACTATATAACATTTTAAAAGAATTTTACCTCATTTGTATTTAGTTCTTTTAAGGCATAGTCACTTTAATAAAAAGAAGAAAGGCATTTGTTTACTTACAGGTTTGTTCTCCAGGTGCACACTTAACAGACCCTCAAGTGGAGATGCATGCCTGGTGCCTGTCGTGCTTCACCCCAGTTTTCTTCAGGTGCAGCCATTAGGTTTATGAATTGTGGTGCTTTAGAGAAAGTGACTGATGTGTGAAGGGCTCTGGCCACGGGTAAACAGGGCAGACATCAGATGTGGGGTCCTGCAGGGAGTCGGCTATGTGTGCGCACACATGCAGCATAGCAGGCATAGATAATGTCTCAGTTAGGAATGCAACCAGGGAGAGAGGGATGCTAGATTCGGGTCAGGTGATGTTTGGCCAGGGATAAAGATCAATCTGTTCTCATCTAGTCAGTTCAGTTCTGACCAAGAGATGGGCAGGTAATTAATTCTAGTAGATACATGACTAAAGCTACTGCAGGCAGATTTACATGCAGGCAAACCATTAGTATTATTTTGTCAGGCCAAGCCAGCTTCCCCGCTAAGTTTTGGTAGTTGTAACTGTCTTGTGTTTTTAACTACCATTTTTTCTTATTATTTATTTATTGAAGTATTTTTTAGCATTTTTAATATTGCATTTATTGAGCTTTTTTTCTGCTGTGTCTGCCTCCCTTATTTTTGCTCTGACTCTCAGTCCCAATATGCAATGTTCCCGAGTTCCTCCTAATACCTAATGTGAGGACTCCAGGGCATGATAAGTCAAGGTGTCCGCAAACCTTTGGCCTTATAGTGTATATATTGAACTAATTCTATAAATATTACACCATATGAATTCAATTTCATTTTTTGCACTTACTGTAAAAAAACTATATTTCAGTGTTTATGTGGCAAAGTGGCATGGGCATACTCCAAAGGGAAATGATCACCAAACACCATACGCCTGTGTTGTTCTAGCTGTGCTCTTTTCTATGAGTGTTTTAGCACTTACAATCAGCTGAGAGTGCAAACTAAAGTCTATAGTATCTCTCCATACAGCCTGAGCCTTTAAAGCTGAAATAAAATAATAAAATTTAAATTTAAATAACTAGTATAGTCCTCTGATTCAAAAGCCTAAAACCAATTCATAGTCTTAGGATGATCAACCTTTATCCATAATACCAAAATCTGGAAGTGTTTGAGTACATTATTACAGTGTCCTACTGCAAGTTTTAGGGTTATACTGGTGGCCAAGACTGTTTGAGCCTGTCATTGGCTGTCATTGTCACAGTGCCATTTTATAAAAAGTGTATAGCAAATAAAGGACCCTCTATCACACCTTGACTCTGCTTGTCAAGGATTTTTTATTTGTTCCACTGAATAAGTAGACCTTCAATTGTTGGGGAGCTGATAGAGTTTGGGATGGCATGGTGGTGCAGTGGGTAGCGCTTCTGCCTCACAGTTAGGAGACCCGGGTTTGCTTCCCAGGTTCTCCCTGCGTGGAGATTGCATGTTCTCCCTGTGTCTGTGTGGGTTTCCTCCAGGTGCTCCGGTTTCCTCCCACAGTCCAAAGACATGCAGATTAGGTGCATTGGCGATCCTAAATTGTCCTGTGTGTGCCCTGCAGTGGGCTGGCTGCCTGGGGTTTGTTTCCTGCCTTGCGCCCCGTGACCCTGTAGTTAGGATATAGCAGATTGGATAATGGATGATAGAGTTTGACATTATTCCAACAGAGCACTGGCATATGAGCCATAGTTACAGTATGTTCAGATCAAAATGCAAACCCCAACATCTTGTGTGTTTAAAGGAAAAATCTTTATACTTTGGAATTCTGGCATTAACCTGGTGAACTATATGGCCGTCTCAATCAGACCACTAGAGTGATGTGGAAATGATTGGCAAAGAGTGTAAAGGGCCCCTCAGAGAGTAGAAGGGTCTAATAGTTAAATAAGTTTCATTGGGAAACATCGAACTCAATGTGTAGTTTGACTTGTTTGAAAAAAAAGTTCCCAAAAGGACTAAGGATGTTAATGGTTTTAGAGGAGGAAACTAAAGGGTAGTTATTTACCAAGTAGAGATCTGTAATTGTTTAATTCTGCTAAATCAATCACTAATGCATAACACAAAAAGAAAAGAGACACATCACATGTATAGCATCAGATTGACCAGACTCACAAAGTGGTGGTGATCATGAAAAATAAACACACACAATGGCGACAAAATTATGATATATGAAGTAATGTTCAAAATAAGCAAAAGTAACAGTAAAAACAACATTATTTAAGAAGGGTTTTCTAAATCTTGAAAGCAAACAGAAAAAAAAAATATTTTCTTTTTTTTCTTCAGGACACCCAAAAAATTGTGTTTATTTGAAAACAATTAAATGAAAATTTTTGTAGTCTTCAGGGTAAAGAAAAAGGGTACACTGTTATGTTTAATGTGTGATAATTGCTTAGGAACATTTTAGCATTTATGAAAAGAAAGTAAGGTAAAACTTTAATGCTTGAAGCAAGGAAACTAAAAAGAATATGTTTATCCTTAACCGAGAAATGAGTAAGTGTAGCACAGAGAGGATCCAGGTTGTGGGTTGTGAAGCGCATGGAAAACGGGATGCATAACAGTGCTCAGGCATATGCAGTATATGTTCCTGTCAAGTGTGTTAAGCAACAAGGATATAAAGGTGACGAGCTGGGGCAAGGGCTCACTAACAGGAGGAAGAATCCAGAGTTCTTGAGAGAGGGAGACAGAGAGACAATGAAAATGAAGTGCTTTGGGTGGTATTTAAGAGGTGGGCAAGACTGGAGCATAAACCTTCTTCAGGAAAGTTTAGAGTTTGGTAGTTTTGCAAGGTATTCTGTAGTTTGTGTGATCTGTGTATTTAGTTTTGCTTAGTGTGTTTTAATGTATTCTTCATCTATGGCATTATTTTGTCTGCATAGATAAGCCATCAGTGTTTGCTCTTCTATTACAGTGTGATTTGACTATGGTACTCCACTATTTAAGTATTTTGCTTTCTTCAGCTATCTATCGTTGATGAATTCACTGATTTTTGACCTAGGATATAAATTTTTGATTAGTGGTTTGCCTTCAGGTTACATTCTATTAATAAAATAGGTGGCCTAGCAGCTAAAAATTTATTAGTTTTATTTCTTTTCTTGCCAGCTAGATTTTGACACACAGATAAGTCATCTTTGGCTGAATCTCAATTGTCAAAAGGAACAAAATTGAGAACAGAGGTACGTAGGAAACTGCTGTCCCCATAGGGAGGAATTTTGCAAGAAGCATAGTTTCTGCTTTTGCATGTGGTCATGCTGAACAGCATAGGTCTTTATGTTGTGACACTGAAACAAACATTCTATTTAATTACTGATAAGCTATTTGTGAAAAATCATGAAATACCAGAATATCAATGTACAACTGGAATAGTAGCTTTAATAGAAAATGGCCTTTGGGTTTCTTCACACAACAGTGGATTTCTTTTACAGAGATAATTTGTGCTTCAGAAGATTATAGTTTCATTGCTTTGCAGATGTAGTTTAAATGATGCAAAATAATAGTTTACTGTTGTGTTTTTATTTCGTGTTACATGTGCCTTTTGGATTGTGTTCTTCAAAGTTAAAATAATTCAAAGAAAATAAAAAATACAAGAATCACACATATTCTTAATTTATTTGAATATACCCTACACTATCTTAATGTCTACTTGGAAATTATTGGAAATGTTCGTAGCATTTGTGCAATCTCTTGGCTGTGACAATCTTTGTGCCAGGTCAAAACCAACATGGCAGTTAGGCCAGACAGCATATCAAGACAACTCCTGTAGTCTGTCATGCTTCAAATAGCTCTCTCCAGTTTTTCATTTGCATTTAAGTGGTCCCTAAGTCAAACTTTTGTACATTAAACAGTGTGATTGCTGGGCTAACCATTACCCTAGTTCCCAAGGTTTCTAGAGCAGACGCTCTGAATGACAACAGACCAGTGGCACTTGCATCCACTCAAATGAAATGCAGTTGAACATCTTGTGAAAAACATTTTAATGACACAGACTAAGCCCTTTCAAGATAACCACCTACTTGCTTACTGTGCAAATGGAAGTGTAGAATATATTCTGTTGGTTTTCTTTTATCATATCCACTCTTTCCTTGATAAATTTGGTTCCTACAAGTTCATCTACACCACTACGCTTCAGTTTGAAACAGACTTTATAAATGATCTCTGTCCACACTAACATTTTCACATTGTTTACCAAGTGTCTTACTCATACTAAAATGACCAACAGTACATATTATGTAGTTTCCACCTACACTCTGCATTTGCATAGACATCTTACCCAAAACCTGTGATCCATAAAAGGGAAGGTAATACCACAAGGCCGTGGGATTTATTACCAGACTGCAATGACCAGTAAATTATTTGCTTTTTGCACATTCAAACTGTAAAAAATACAATAGGTAATGCATATAGGTAAGCAACACATTAGTCATGGAAAGCCAGTCTTCTGTGCTCATTATGTTGGAATAAGATTTTCTTGCCCGAAGGGTGACCAATCAGGTAATGAGACATTGTAATAAGTAGAATCCAATCAGGGTAGGGCCACTTAATAGACACAAACAAATTAGAGCGTGACTAGTTTCTTGTCCACACTACGACCCACAGGATACATTTTCAAAAGTATGTTGCTCTGGGAAGTGTTTTCAGAACTCTCAATTTTGGGGGGTTGAAAATGATAGATAGATAGATAGATAGATAGATAGATAGATAGATAGATAGATAGATAGATAGATAGATAGATAGATAGATAGATAGATAGATAGATACTTTATTAATCCCAAGGGGAAATTCACATAATCCAGCAGCAGTATACTGATACAAAATAACAATATTAAATTAAATAGTAAGAAAAATGAAAAAAATAGTCGCTAAGTGTGGGGGAGGAACGATCTCCTCAGTCTGTCAGTGGAGCAAGACAGTGACAAAAGTCTGTCACTGAAGCTACTCCTCTGCCTGGAGATGAAACTGTTCAGTGGATGCAGTGGATTCTTCATGATTGACAGGAGTTTGCTTAGTGCCCGTCGCTCTGCCACAGATGTTAAACTGTCCAACTTTACTCCTACAATAGAGCCTGCCTTCTTAACAAGTTTGTCCAGGCGTGAGGCGTCTTTCATCTTTATGCTGCCACCCCAGCACACCGCCACGTAGAAGAGGGCACTCGCCACAACCATCTGGTAGAACATCTGCAGCATCTTATTGCAGATGTTGAAGGATGCCATCCTTCTCAGAAAGTATAGTCGGCTCTGACCTTTCTTACATAGAGCATCAGTATTGGCAGTCCAGTCCAATTTGTCATCCAGCTGCACTCCCAGATATTTATAGGTCTGCAGCGTCTGAACACAGTCACCTCTGATGATCACAGGGTACATGAGGGGCCTAGGCCTCCTAAAATCCACCACCAGCTCCTTGGTCTTGCTGGTGTTAAGGTGTAAGTGGTTTGAGTCGCACCATTTAACAAAGTCTTTGATTAACTTTCTGTACTCCTCCTCCTGCCCACACCTGATGCAGCCCACAATAGCAGTGTCATCAGCGAACTTTTGCACGTGACAGGACTCCGAGTCATATTGGAAGTCTGATGTATATAGATTGAACAGGACCGAGAAAGTACAGTCCCTGCAGCGCCTGTATTGCTGAACACAATGTCAGACCTGCAGTTCCCAAGACGCACATATTGAGGTCTGTCTGTAAGATAGTCCATGATCCATGCCACCAGGTGTGTCTACTCCCATCTCAGTCAGCTTGTCCCTAAGGAGCAGAGGTTGGATGGTGTTGAAGGTGCTAGAGAAGTCCAAAACATAATTCTTACAGCACCACTGCCTCTGTCCAAGTGGGAGAGGGATCGGTGTAGCATATAGATGATGGCATCCTCCGCTCCCACCTTCTCCTGGTATGCGAACTGCAGAGGGTCGAGGGCGTGGCGGACCTGTTGCAATAGTGTGGATAAAAGGCAAAAATGGAGACTAATGTCTGTGTTTTTAAATAAAATTATTGTAATGTACCTGTCAGAACACTGTTTCTGGATTTCAGGTCCTAATTCAATACCATCCAGCCTCACATTCTGTACTGATTGAGAAACTGAACATTATGAATGTTACATCATATTTACAAAATGGATTCAGGACTTTCTTTTGAATCGTTCACAGATGATCAAAGTACATGACACATTTTCAAAGATCATTCTTTCAAATCCAGGGGATCTTCAAAGTAGAGTTCTGTCTCCTTTACTATTTATGTTCTACACTAGTGACCGGAGACAGAACAATGATCTCTTTGCATGTTGATGACACTATGGTGATAGGACACATATCTGGGGAGGATGAAAGCCATTACTTTAAACAAGTGAACTGTTTAGTAAATCGTTGCAGTAATAATGTTCTTTCTCTGAATGTCAAAAAAGATTTTTGACTTTAAGAGACAGAAATCTATATGGTTATCCATCAATGTTCTGGAGAAGGTAGAAAAAGTGACTGAATATAAATACTTAGTACTCACATTGAAAATAATCTAAATTAATATAAATACAAAAAATATTTATCTCAAATGCAGTCAGTGCTTATTTCTACTGTATGCAGTCAGTGCTTATTTCTACTGTAGGGATCTAATGTTGTGCTTTTATCGTAGTGTAAATCAGTCTGTCATCAATTTCAGATTTAGTGGTGTGGCAAAATAGAAATTTAAAAAGCAAAATTGTAGGAGTTGATGTGAATGATTTGGTAAATGTGCGTCAGAGGACAATATTGAAGAAACTGGAAATCATCTCAGCTGATGACAGACACCCATTACATGCAGAATTTACCTTCAGTAAATCACTTTAAAGACCCACACAAGCCATTTCAGATATTCTTTTCTTCCCACTGCCAAACTGCTTTTTAGTAAGAAATATTGGCAATAATAAAATTTTAGGGGTGTAGAGTTTATTTCACATTTATTGTGTAACTGTAAACATAAAAAACGACTGACAAACCATCAGAATACTTGTTTCAGAATACTAGTGTAACTTTTATCCTGTTGTCTTCTTGTATTTTTTTCCTTGTGTACACATGACTAAATAAAAAAACGAAAACAATACAATCAGACAGATAAAAAGCAAAAAAATATATTTTTCTCTTATGCCTTCTGAATTGGCAGAAGTTTTTTTTTTAAATGGTGAAAGTCTAGCAGTTAAGCACAAGACAGTTTATTCTCAGAAATAAAGCAGAGACCATTCCCTGAAAAATCGTGCACACTCAGAAATATAATCCTAAATACAGAACCAAACCTCACCCTGAAGGGGCGAGACTACCTAGAGACGCATCTGAAGGGCACAAAGTGCTGTGTCTGCAACATAGCGATCACAGAGCTGCTTTTATGCCAGCTTCTCCAGGTAGTCCTGTCTTCCTCAGACAGATCTCGATCACCCGAAGAGGTTGTCCTTCTCAGCTTCAGATCCAAATGAGCTACACTGTTATTTCCGCGTCACACCTGGTCAGCTCTCAAACTGCCCCACTGTGCCATGGCACACTGGTTGAAAAACACTGCTGTAGCCAGTGGGTTGAGTGTCAACCACCCGCAGAGAGGAATAAGTACAAGAATTATATAGTATTCTAAATGCAGATTGTCTGGCTTTACATATAAACTTGCCATGGTAGGGTACTTGGCTGTTTTCACTCGTTTCTCAAGCAGTCACAAAACAAACAGTCAGCAAATAATCTGGCATGATTCACACAAACTACAGGGTTGTTTCTGTATGTGGTTAGCAATACACAGCTCACTCAAAGAATGGAAGGTAGTAATAAGAATTCATAGTATTTTGCTTACAAGTCTAGACCAAATGAAAGGCAGATGATATTTCAAAAAAGAATTTTTTAAATATATATTTTGGTAATGCACACCCACACAAATAGCTTCTCTATCACACAAGACCTTAAAATTATGACATAAGAAATTATCAAACACCAGAGTGAGACACACAGTAGACCATAACATGTATCAAGGAGGTGGCTATGAAGAAACTACTAGTTTACCCTGAAATAATTTCCTGTTATTTTGGACAAAAGCCCTTGTTACATATCATAATAGCTCCATCACACTCATGCATGATTCATCAGTTGATTTTGACCTTCTTTTAATAGGGGAGAGAGAGTCTGGTAAAAAGGTATGCAACTTTACCTTTTAGAAGTAATTCTGAAATTAGATAATAAATCTTTTTGAGCAACAATGTAACCATGTATACATTTTAAAAATGTTTTCTATGTGTTTGATGTATATATCTCCTTTATTCCTGTCATACATTTGTAAGCTTTACCCTTTGAAACTGAGGAATGGTACTCTCATTTTTGAGAGGCTGATCTCATTTCAGTAAATACACTGAGGGTGCACTGAGAGAGACTACCCCCCTATCCACTGTGGTTACTCTTCCTTTCTACCTAACACTATAGAGTAATTTTTACTGTGACACTAAGTATATGAGAGAATAATAATAATAATAATAATAATAATAATAATTCTTTACATAGGATGGCTTTTCTTTTTTCAGTCTTTTATTTGAAAACATATCTGGTGGAAAGACTGTACTTTGGCAGAGCTAGCAGCCCTCACATAAGTTTGAGTATATTGCAATGCTTTGCTACACTTATCTTACTCTTTTCCAATGGAAATGCTTGCTTTACCATTATAGAATTATACAATTTGTGTCTATGGTAGACTTGCCCTTTTTATAGGCTTCCCTATGGCTGGCACTGAAGCTGCTCTTTTCAATAATGGAATGGCAACTGTGGCCGTGTGGTGGATTGACAGACTGAAAACAATCAAAATGTTGGGACGCCAACCGGGTTGTCCCTTTTAATCATTGCAAGAGGGTAAAATAACAGCTGGAAGCAGATTTAAAATCCTTCTTTAACCCGCAACTCCCCTGCTTATCCCTTCCGGGCCCCGCAACAGGAGTTGCCCAACCAGCAAAATGCAGCTCCCTCCATTCCTGGTCCGTAGCCCTCCGGTTCCCTGGTATGTCGGGCTCCAGCCAGACCGAGACTTGGGTTCCTTCCCCAGTGGCCAGGGCGCTCACACTGGGGCTGTACACACCACATCCAAAGCCTCTGCAACTGCCGCTGCCTTCTTGGCCTTACGTGGCGAGCCGTCCATGATCCTGCGCACTCCTGCTCCTCTGAAAAGCTCAGCAGGAGTGACCCCATCCATCCACACTGAGTGTCGGTCCAAACATTCCCTCAGGGCTCTCCTTCCAGCTGCCTGCCTCTGATTAAGCGAGCCTGCTGTTGCTCACTCGCTCGCTTGCACCGACTCCCCACTTCTCCAGCCTTCTCCTTCCTTAACCTCCGTCCATTTCATTCTCTCATTTTTTTTCATTGTTTTTTTCCTTCCCTTTCCTCCTAGCCGCCTTGTGCTTCAATTTATTATGGGGTCGTGGATCAAGTGTGGCAATTAGCAGCTCCCTTGGCCTTTTTGACTTGAGCTGTGGACCCGCTACACCACATGCCCATGCGTGACACAATTCATACAGCTGCTGACATCATCTATTTAATAACAATATTTAGCATTACATATTTATTTATTACATAATAATTTACATTTATTTACAATGAAGTGGAAACAGAACACTTTGTATTTTGTTTTTTTTATAGTGTTACATTTTTGCCACCTCCTCTTCTGTCCCATTACCCTGTAGTTGATTGACGACTTGATCAGACTGTTTATTGTTATAACTTTAATATAAGGTTGAGACAGTAGTAATTTTTTTTTACTTTCATTTCTTTATTTTGCAAAATAAGCACATACAGTAGTGATTATGAAGACCTTCCATAATCTGTAATATTTGTTTAATTCCTGCTTCTTTTTCATCATTTTGATCATTTATTAAATTTTCTTTTAATCTACCTCATTAAGAAACATATGATTAACAATATGAACTGTATTATCTATCAATTAACTTCATATTTATAAACATAAAGAATGGAATTTAAACTAACCAGAAACAATTTTCTAGAAAGTTTCAGACATATCATTCCAAAAATATAATTCCAAAATATGCTTGAATAAGTGCAAGAATAATTTTTGAATTGCATTATTTTTATATATTTGATTCATATTATTTTAAAATTTGTATGTGTATGCGATCAGATAATTGTTTTCTATGAAATTACCTTATTTGAGTTTTACTTTTTTTTGTTGCTGCTTCATTGCTGTTCAGGCTGAAAATGAAATTGCAAGTGGTGTTATTTTATTTTATTTTTAACTTTGCAGCATTCTTGCACTTAGAATTTGAAAATTAAATTGCAAATTGCGCAATTTCATTTTTTTTTTATTTTTGAAGCATTCTTGCATGTAGACTTTGAAAATTGCATTGCATTTGCTGCATTTTCATTTTCATAATTTTAATTTTCATTTCTTTATTTGCCGAAAATACCTCCCATAGTAAAATGTTCAATTATGAAATACTGTAAGCTATTCGGGTCAGGCAGTGATTAGGCCTGGACTTTACACCAAGATGGTGGAGCTATGAATCAGCAGTGCTCACTGATGCATAACTGTTTGACCATCCATTTAAAAATGCAGGTGACTGATCAATAATGAAGCCAACGTTTACAAACATTTTCAATTAAACGTTGTAAAGCAATTTACAAATATCATAAAACAGAGAAAGTAGTTTGCATTGTGTTTTGGTTGATTTTTTTACTCAGTACACACCTAGATGTTTTTTGAGAAATTCTAAGGCTACTTCAAGTACTTTAATTTTATTACATTTTTGCTTATTGCCTGTTTGAAGACTATTTGTTGTATTAAAGCATAAGTGCCTTATAATTGAACTATAATTTAATGCAATGTGAAACATCTCCTTAAGCATCTGGGGCCTCATGTATAAACGGTGCGTACGCACATAATTATTGCGTAAGAACTTTTCCACGTTCAAATCGCGATGTATAAAACCTACACTTGGCGTAAAGCCACGCACTTTTCCACGGTACCTCATACCTTGTCGTACGCAAGTTCTCCGCTTGGTTTTGCAGACTGGCGGCACCCAGCGTCAAAGCAGTGCTACTGTTCCTGTGTGGTTACAACTTTATTTTCCTGACGCGGCTTTATAAATACACTGAAACTAACCGCATATTATTTATTATTGTAATGCATCTGATTGTAATTGTAACAATATAATTGTAACAATATAATGGTCCAGGCTGCTTTAGCGTTGTTACTCTCACTTCTCCTTCTTCTTCTTTCAGCTCCTCCCGTTAGGAGTTGCCACAGTGGATCATCTTTTTCCATATTTCTCTCACTGCACCACTCGGAGTATTTATTATCACTGTATCTGAGTGTGAATCACAGCAGCAGCTGATCGAAAAGAGAATTATTGATATACAGCTTCAAGGACACGCTGTCTCAGCCACTGCAAAACGTTTTAAAGCCTTTCCTGAACAGACCTCGCGGTTCAGAAACAGTTTCATCCCAAGAACTTTAAATGCACTCAATCATTTGCACCTTGTAGAACTGTTTGAACTTATAAGTACAATCACCCCACTGTAAACTTGCACTATAGTTATAATATCGCACAACCTGAGCCACTTTATAAAGCGCGTATTTACATATGATGACGATATCATTTTTAAGGTGAAATGCAGCAAAATATGTTTATTAAATTATACAGATAAAACTTTAACTTCATTTAAATAATCTATATTCTTCACTGGGAATGTCGTGAAGGATAGAATAATTAAACATGTACTACGAAAATATTCCAATGTTCCTTAAACGTTTTGAAGAATCGGCGCTAAGCTTACAGATGGCTTAATTTCTACTACAGAGCTTATTGTGTAGCGATCGGTTAATTGAGGAAAGAAAAGCAAGGACTGCAGTAGCGGCTATGTCAATATGTATTGAATATAAAATAAAAAAAAATAACGCAGCGACAAATTTCGGTAAAAGTTAAATGCTTGTGTCATGAGCATGTGGCAGCTATGCAGTGTCCGCAACGGACGTGGCCATCCACCGTGCATAAGATACCATATTGACATTGGCGGGCTTAAGGAGCCACCGATTCTTCCTCTGCCCAGTGCCACCACAAGCCTAGAGCCGCCCCTGAGTACTGCTGCAATAAATTATTTCATTGAAGTGAAACACATGTTTAATAACGTGCTTTAACTCCTATCATCATGAAAATGATATCACGTATACATCTCAGTATTTTAGTTATTCAGAGAGCTGTAATATCACGAATGTAATGGATTCTGTGTCCAGTTGGAGGAAGAGAGCCAGTTTAAGAAGCAAGTAGTGATTCACACACACAGAGCACATAGAAGATCAAATACAAAACAAAGCATTTAACGTGCTACTTTAATTACGATGTGATTTGAGAAACTGGTTAATTAAACGATTTTAAGATGAAGTTTATGATGTTCTACTTTAATGACAAAATAAACTACGTGATTAAAGTGGAAATGTCGAGATTGAAGTTGACATTTCGTGCTTTTTCCCCACTATGTGCCTTTTTTCTCTGTACCCTAATAAGCTTTCATATGACACTCAGACAGTGGGCTACAACTCGCCTTTTCACGGCGACTTTGATATGTGACTTCTTTGTTATCTCCGGCACTGTGCGATTTTGTGAACGTGAGCTTTCAAGTTTCTCCAACCCGCTATGTCACTCGATCAACTTCCTTTTGTTGATTATACCACGGTTTATATGAACAAATAGTATGTTTTTCCTTTGCCTCCACTTGGTATTCGCTGAAATTCTTATATTTTCCCCCGTGCTTTTCCCATTGTCTTTTCAAAGAAGGCTGAGCTTAAGGGCGATTTATATTCATTTGCATATTCAAAGAGGCGTAATTCTGAGAGGAGTTGGGGCGTTACATAAAGCGTGTGCACGAGCGTTATTTTTCACGCTGATCGGGATTTATGTAGCGGAAGAACGTGGAAGTTGGAGTACGCACAGATTCCTGTATGTGGATTTTTCTGTGCGTAAGCACATTTCGGCTTTTGTGCTTACGCCATGTTATAGTCCAAATTCTACGCTCGGCGTTATACATGAGGCCCCTGATGATTTTAAAATGTTACTACTGTACAATGTTCAAAGAAACAAAATGTTTTACATGAATAATTACATTGTAATATCATACAATAAAATAAAAAAATATGTATTTATAACAAAATATTCTCATACCAGCTTAATCCATCCAGGTCAAGCCTATCGCGATAGCGTCGGTCACCAGGCAGGAAGCAAACCTAGATATCTGTTAGAAACGGGAGGATCTGAGGAATGTGAACTGAGAGTCAGTCAGTCATTGTCCAACCTGCTATATCTTAATACAGGGTCACGGGGGTCTGCTGGAGCCAATCCCAGCCAACACAGGGTGCAAGGCAGGAAGCAAACCTAGATATCTGTTAGAAACGGGAGGATCTGAGGAATATGAAACAAGGGTGTTACATCATTTAGACAGCAACACTAACCATATGCAAAAATGCCTCCCTTTTTTATTTGTACACTTTAATATATTATTTTGCAAAATGGAGGACAAAATCATGGAATACAATGGCAAATATCTGTCAAGAACTGAAGATTTATTTATACAGATTACATTAAAATCTGTGGTTGTTTCAGGCTTATTATTGCATAACTAAATTTGCAAATATATGTGCTCACACTGACTCCCCCACTCTTTGCTTTAGACTGGGGTAGTCAGCTTCATAAATATGTAAATGGCTATATTAAAGGATAAATCAATCTATTACATTTTAAGTGTTGCCAGTTTGTCTTATTTACTTAGAAATAAAGAAATTTGGAGAATTGAGTGAGAAGAGAAAGAATTTATTTTACATGAGAAAATGTCTTAAATATTGCACACCAAACACTGCCGTAAATACATAACAGACGCAATTCAATTTATGTTTTCACCCTCTCCATCAAGAATAATGGCAAGTTTGCTGTAATGTATTGTATTAGGCTGAGTAAACTGGATACAGGAAGCCCATACTTTCTCTTTTTAAGCATATACAAAGCAAGAACAAATTGTGAATCTCTTTTCTGCATTGTAAAACATTTATGTTGCCTCTCAGGGGAATAGGAACAGGAACCCATATTCTTTTCAGTATTCTACTGTTTAAGTGTAACCGCTTTGTTACATTCACAGTACTATTGTTTTTATTATTTCAAAGCACACAATGACTTTAAATATTGGACTGGAAAGGAACGTTAGCAAAGATAGAGCTATACTGAAATTATATTACTTTCAGCGAAACAAGATGGTTTCAAATTAAACACTCACAGATATAAAGTGAAGTGGCTACTTGTGAACTTAAGCAGGGCAGAAGGTCACGAGCAAGTAAGCTGTCAAGTCTAACAAAGCAGACTTTTGTCTTTTTAAGTGTAGTTTAGCTCAACTGGAGGTTTTACATAAAATAAATCTTAAAGAAGTGGTTTGATAGAATAAAGTGATGACTGAACAAATACTATTTGCTACACAATTTGGGCAAAGAGTGAATGGTACAGTGCAGACTTATAAAAAGCAACAAAAAGGAATTGTAAGTCTACAACCTGCACATGATTAATGCTAGGTGCACAGAAAAAAGAACAGATTAGCAGTGAACTTTGCTATCTGTGTTAAAGTTTGATATAGGCAATAATATAATTGATGAACTCCTCACACCTCTTTGGCAGTGAAAACATGCAATCATTCTGTAGCTGACAAGCACAGTGATCACCTAACCTGGAAAACGGCTATCCAGAATTGGGAAAACTTGAAAACAAGCATATTTTGTCATCAAGTTGTCATTTTTTTGAAGTTCTTTCCACCTTCAGTTTCATATAATATCTTGATTTTTGTGTTATGTAAAATGTGCTGGAGATTTTCCAATTAAGCAACTTTCATAACCTTCCTTTAACATTCAGTGCGAATTAGCCTAATTAAACTGG
This sequence comes from Polypterus senegalus, assembly GCF_016835505.1. Taxonomy (NCBI): domain Eukaryota; kingdom Metazoa; phylum Chordata; class Cladistia; order Polypteriformes; family Polypteridae; genus Polypterus; species Polypterus senegalus. The sequence continues at coordinate 80,213,276 of NC_053163.1, read as the reverse complement.
GAAAATTACTGTATGAAAGCTCTGCAATGTCTTAAGATTTCATACTGTAGCATCAAATACTTTCTCCTGCTCCATATATTACCTTAATTAGAGATGACTAACTCAGGCTTCTAAATTATTTCTCCCTCTCTGCGTTTAAGCCATAGGTATAATCTTTAAGAAACCTCTGGCAGGTATAATGAGGCATTACAACACAACTGGGGATAGGCTGACATGAGATAACTGTTCGCTTAGAGTGTTAAAAAGCACAAAATAAACCTTTAACCCCACAGTGTGCGATTATTTCACAGGAGCTCATATTCGTAGTGAGCCTTACATATGGTCAATTCAGAAACAAGCAAATGTTTTCACTAGTGATGAATTTCCTTGCATTGCTTTGGCAATTGCTTATTTAAAAACTTAATTACAAAATCAAATACATTTTTATAATGCCAATCTAAAATATTTTTTATAAAATATTCTAAAATAATCTCTATGTTGAGTCTGATTCCCACCTGGGTTGCCTTTGGTATGGAGCCTGCATAACTCATTCTGTATTTGTGTTGGTTTCCTTAAGATACTCTAATCTTATCAAACAGTCCAAAGAACTAAGTGGTAAAGAAACAACCCGATAATACGGTGTGTGGGCGAGCAAGCGCTGTGCTCTACTGGCCGTCTGTCTTTATCTTGCTCTGACTAAAGATTACAGAAAATGGTTTAAACAGATTTAAAAACATCAGTCTTCAAATTCTTACACATATCTTACAGTTAGATAGACGATCTATTCAAAGTTTTGATTTTACTTCCATTTTATTTCGGAATATGCCAGTTCCCCCCCACCAAACCATATACATGCACATTTTAGATACATTTTTATAAATGAAACTGGGCATGAATGTCAAAGTTTTCGGTGATGGACAGGTAACCCATCAAGGTGATGTCTGTCGCTCCCACTTCAGCTCCCCTCCTGACCATTCTTTATGTGCACTTTTTATTTTCTCCAGCACTTCAGTTTTTCCACTCTCAGCCCAAAGAGGTGTATGTTTGGTGGTATGGCCACTCCAAAATGCCCAAATGTGAGTGTGTGGGTGTGTGCAAATGTCTGCACTGCAGTAGGCCAGGTCCTGTACAGTACAGACTCCGACAAGTACTGAAAATGGATCGATGGATGAGAAGTCTTTTATTTGCATAACATCTTGTACGTTTGTAGACCACAAATATTAAAAGTATGGCATATTGTAATACAAGGATTCATACCTTATATTTATATATATAAAAATAAAAAAAGATTAAGTTAATTCTGCTCAGGTTTTTTCTTTTTCAATCTTCCTTTTTAATTAAATTTAATCACTGGTACGTGTACATTGTTAAATTCAAATGAATCATTTTTATTTCATTTTTCAAACATTTTTTATATTAATGTACCATCAAAATCTGATTTTTAGACCTGCCATTTTTAAAATTAATGCCATGTTTGAGATATTAAATAGTATGCAATAAGGATGTGAAAAGTTTCAAATGAAATTTAATTTAAGAGCCTTCGCTGATGTCAGCGTGCTCAAGAGGATTAGGAAATTTAAATATGGCTGCTAGAATGCAGCTAGCCAATTAGAAAACAGGTTTTTTTCTATGGCAGATTTACTGTCTTTAATAATGACATCGAATGAATATTTAAGGTTTATATTTCAAAAAGCTGCAAGAAGCTTTGCTGGTGAGTGAAGTAAAGTAAATGTGAGAGGCCTTGCAAGGTGTCTTGCAGGCAAGCTCAGGCCAATCACCCGCGGAGTCCAGTGCCAGTCAAAATGTCAAAAACAAAGGACATCTAGAGCAAAAAGGGGACAGCTGACATTTCAGATTAAAGGTGACTTTAACGTCTGCTGTAAAAACTTGAATAAACCTATTTTAACTGTGGCACTATCACCTTGTGACTGTTTCCATGTATTGGGACAGCCATGACCTCTGGCATTTTAAGAATTAGCTTTGCTAGTACTGTACTGTAAGTCAAGTAGTTTAACTAAATAGACATTTTTATCCAGGAAGAAAGCTTGTCACCTCACTGTCTCTTATCAGGTGTTAACGATTCTCAGAGGAAGAAGCTTAGACCTCTAGGCAAAACAGCTGCCACAGCAAGAGCAATAAATGCTTATGTTACAAGTTCACAAAAGTCAGTACCTAATAGGCAGAGCGACAGGTACCACCTATCTGAAAGGCCAAAATGAATATAAAAAATATTCAGATCTTTTTAAATATTCTCAGCCAACCAGAGCAGATAGAGCACTCTGAACAAGTAAGCCAAGTTCAGACTCCGCTTTCCCTTGACTACTTACAGAACAAAACTGCCAAAGTAAAATACCAGAGACCTGCTCCGTAAATAAGCTATGCAATATTTTAAAAAATATTACTGCATCCATAGATATCATAAAAGGTGTTGGGAATCACATACCTTTAATAAATGTTTATCAAACATGGTATTTTTTTATTTGAACCTAATGAGACTTAACATTCAGGAGTCTGTTGTCATAAGCATGTATTTAAAACCGAATCATCACAAGTACTTATGGTGAACACACACATTTACTGACTCCAATTCTTAACTTAAAATCCAAGATATAATTAATGTACTCTTTAGTAAATATTCTGGCATCCCGTCCAGGGTTGGTGTCTGCCTTGAATCCAATATTCCTGTGGTTCAACTTCACACAATAGAGTTTCTTTACCACGTTTACACTCTGATGCACTCTGGACCCCCTGGAAGGTAGTAGAGAAGGAAAGGATTTAAACAAAATGGAGTGCCTTTATGAATAATGCTGCAAAATTCTTTCTCTGACTGTAACACTGAGTACATTCTGCAGAAATGTGTCAGGACACGCTACTGGAGCTTCTTTATGCCAACAGCAATACTTCTGTGTAATGCATCACTGGGACTGCCAAGTCAGGAGTTTTCCTTTCTTTTTAATTTTCTTCAAGATTAGTTTTTTGGGTGTGTGTTCAGGTGGTAGTGTGTATTTTATTAATTTATTTATTATGTAATGAGCTTCTGTAAAAAGTCAAATTGCCACAAGGAACAAGTAAAGTTTAATTTATTAAACTACTAGCAAAATACCCGCGCTTCGCAGCGGAGAAGTAGAGTGTTAAAGAAGTTATGAAAAAGAAAAGGAAACATTTTAAAAATAACGTAACATGATTGTTAATGTAATTGTTTTGTCACTGTTATGAGTGTTGCTGTCATCAAGGATTTGATTATTATTATTTTTTTCAATCAGGTTCGTATTTGGAGGACGTGATGTGTTCAAGTTACATTCTGTGTTTGTCAACCGTTGTAAAGATAACAGGTTTCATTCATCAAAGTGTTCACTACTCAAATTGCTACTCATGAATCTAAGAAGTTTAACAGGCATTCCTGGTATTCCCGGCAGCGTGTCTATGAACCTGTGGAATTGCCTGTGAGTATTTAGCTGCAGCATCTCTATTAACTTGTGGATTTGCCTGCAAGTATTTAGCGACAGTGTCCCTATGAACTTGTGGATTTGCCTGCAAGTATTTAGTGGCAGTGTCTCTATTAAGTTGTGGATTTGTCTGCGAGTATTTAGCAACAGCGTGTCTATTAACTTGTGGATTTTTCTGTGAGTATTTGGTGGCAGCATCATGAAGTTGTTTCAGTCTAGCTCCATCAGAAGATGTACCGCGACGTCTGACACGCCTCCTTTTTACTGTTTTCTCACAGCTTGGATTGCTGCTGTCATAATCCATTGGAGTTTCATGGTTTGTTTCAGTTACGTTAGTATTTGCAGGACTTATGTTGAACAGACATTCAGCATCTGTCAAGCGTTGTAAGCATACAACCGGCTTCATTGATAACTTCGCATCCAGCTTTTGAGAGTTTAAACATTCATAAACATCAAAGTGTCCACTACTCAAATCGTCACCTGTGAATCTAAGATGTTTAAGAGGCATTGGGGGTTCTCCAAAAGTGTTAAATATTTGGCCATTTCGTACACTTTAAAGCGACAACCGAACAATTCAGAGGCAGCCATCAACTCGCATGCAGAAGCATAGGTGAAGGGCTTAAGCATTTCACTCTTATAGTGCTCCTGTGTAGTATAATTATCTCCTGTACCGTCATCAGGCCACACCTTGAACCTGTCCCAGTCATTCAATACATAAGACACAATGTTCCTCTGGATATCAAGAGTGAGCCTGATATGGCCGTGCAATATGTAACACAGAGAATGGAAAAAGCAGGCGGCATCTTCAGGCATGGAGACCACTCAGTAAGTGACAGTTTTGATCAATGGTGATCACCTCGATAGACATTTTAATGGAGGTATGGTTGGAACGGTAAAAGAAATGTACCTGGACAATGTAAACTAAGTCTAAAATACCTACACAATAACTATAAGCGTAATAAACGAACAATAAAACAGCGGAGAAGCCGTTGATTAAATAAAAAGGCTGCAGTTATCAGCACAATAATACAGTGGAGAAGCCGTTGATTAAATAAAAAGGCTGCAGTTATCAGCAAGGAGACATGAATACCGTGGCGAAGCAAGGAAGGGAATGAAGAGACCGGAGCGATGGATGGCCTTATATGTTGCAGGCAGCCAATTACGTGGGAGGCATGGGGATGGGGGACGCAACGCCGCCTCACACGGCAACCGATCGGCAGGCTATGGATGTATATATGTACGTAAGTAGGATTCAGTTATGACCATTACGCGTAGAATTTCGAAATGAAACCTGCTTAACTCTTGTAAGTAACCTTTAAGGAATGAACCTGCCAAATTTCAGCCTTCTACCTACACGGGAAGTTGGAGAATTAGTGATGAGTGAGTCAGTGAGGGCTTTGCCTTTTATTAGTATAGATTTACCAAACTTAGTTTTCTAATTTCTATATTGTTCCAACAACACAGCACTTGGGAAATAACAGTTCACTTAATTAGCCCAGGAGTCCAATTAAAAGCAGAAGCTGGTTAGAAGAAAAACCTGCAGTCACAGTGGGTCCCCAGGACCGAGGTTGGGAAACACTGATTTAGTGTTGACATTTATCTGATCAAAACAGCATCCACAGAGAAGATGGTGGTGTAGAACAGTGGTCTCAAACTCCAATCCTGGAGGGTCGCTTTGGCTGCAGATTTTCATTCTAACCCTTTTCCTAAATAGTTACCTGTTTTTGCTGCTAATTAACTCCTTTTCCTTTCATTTTATTTGACTTGTTTTTTAAGATTTCTTCTTTTGAATTTCTTCAGCGTTACTTGTTTCTTTCATTAATTGGCACCCAAACAGAAATTAAATGTGAAATGAGTGAGCCATGCAGTGGGTTGGCACCCTGCCCAGGATTGGTTCCTGCCTTGTGCCCTGTGCTGGCTGGGATTGGCTCCAGCAGACCCTCGTGACCCTGTATTCGGATTCAGCGGGTTAGAAAATGGATGGATGGATGAGTGAGCCAACAGAAGGCCAATTATGTCAGGGCCTCAAACTCCAACCAATTTCACTCCAACCAGTTGCTTAATTAGGCGCTGATTCTTGTTGTTAATTAAACCCGTTCTTTAATTCCTTGGCTTGATGCTGCTCTCATTGTGCAATAGCAGACATTTCCAAAATGATTGATTTTCTCTTTTCTAACAGCACTGTTAAAATGTTTTGGGGACCTAAGCAGAGCAACATTCATTAAACCTTCACCTTTCTTTATTTTCAGATATTGTATGTTGAACGTAGTTTGTTGGTCATGTTTTGGCTTATTTTGTATCTCTTGTATCTTTTGTATTGCTTGGCTGCTAATTAAGGAAAAAGAAAAAATTAGGGGGTCTGAGTCTTCAAGAGCAAGTCAATTAAAACTAATGCAAAAGAAGTTAACTAGCAGCAAAAAGGGACACTAATTAAGTAAAGTGTTAGAATGAAAACCTGCAGCCATTGGGGCCCTCCAAGACTGGAGTTTGAGACCAGTGGTGTAGCAGGTTGCAAATAACTATTAAAGAAAATGTTTGAAGGCATGGTGGCACAGTGGTAGCACTGCTGTCTTGCAGTTAGGAGACCTGGGTTAGCTTCCCGGGTCCTCCCTGCGTGGAGTTTCCATGTTCTCCCCATGTCTGTGTGGGTTTCCTCTGGGTGCTCCAGTTTCCTCCCACACTCCAAAGACATGCAGGTTAGGTGCATTGGCAATCCTACATTGTTCCTAGTGTGTGTGTCCAGCAGACCCCTGTGACCTTGTAGTTATGATATGATGGGTTGGATAATGGATGGATGTTTAAAGTCCAAATTTTCTAAATGATAAAATAAACTGTGTATCACATTTGATTTTTTTTCCTTAGGCAACCACATTGGAAGACAAATCTGGCCCACTTACAATATTTGCCATGGCTAATGAGTAAAGTTGGATTCTTGCCTGCCTGCCTCTATTTTTATAAACACCTTCTTTAGTTCTGGTTTCTCTAAAACTTTTTTTACTTTTTTGATTCTTTGTACTTTAGAAACGCACTAACAGAAACCTTATTTTCTTGCATGCGTGTGGAATTTTGTTAATCCTAAAAAGTCTTGACCAAAAACAAGTCATCACCAAAAATGGATGGGGTACAGTTTTATAATTTAAACCATGACATTTGTATCCTCCAGTACCACCTTTATAACTGCCAGTTCAGCATACCTCTCAGTCATGCTCCTTACATTTCAATGGAGCGTTTGTTTTGTACAAGCTATATTTATGAAACATCCCAATCATATTTTCAAGTTTAATGCCTTATATAATCAACAGTTTTGTAAAAGCAATGTTATATGTGAACTTTGCACCACATCCTTACTATTTAGCCACAATTTGATATATACTAATCTAAAATTGTTCATATCATTATCAATTGAACACAATGTATTTACTTGTTATGAACATAAAGTCTCCGAAGTCTTAAGTTTGAAAATAAATATGAGTGAAAATATGAAAGTAAATATTTTCAGATTTTTTTGCGACTGAATATTTTCTATAGCAGTGTGTTGTCTATGCCGAGATCTTCCATTGATGGCCATTATTCTGTTTGGTAAACAGGATGATACATTATTTACAGAATTTAACAAACCCCATTACCCTTGCTAATTGTAGTGTCTCGGTAGTAAAATGTTTATTGTTGCCGCTTCACAGAATCCAAAGTTAAAATCCTAACCCAGCGTAGCACTGACTGTGTGAAGCCAAACTTTCTCAAAGTTGATGTGAGTTTTTCCAGACTACTTAAGTTTCCTTTCGCATCTCTAAAGTGTCCTTCTGTGAGTGATTAATTGTGCTCAGTGATGGCCTACCTTGTGTCCACTACACTCACAGAGGCTCTGACTAAACCTTATATGTTAACAAAAGGATTGAGAAAATAAATGTCAAACAGTTTAGAAGCCTTTACAAAGATCTCAAACATATTTTTATTTGACAATTCAAAATACTCAACTAGATGATTCTTTCTTTCTATCTACATTGTACTCACACAGTATGTGAAAGTGCTCACTCGCAGTTTGTATAAGAGATTTTTTACAGAATGTTTTCCAACCAACACAGTTAACAGCTGGTAATTAATGTAATGTCAGATAATTTTATGGTATTTGTCATGAAGTAATGAATGAGCATCAGAGTTAATTTATAATAGGAAAACGCAGTGGCAAAATAACCTTCGTTCAGCAAGTATCCATTAGGGTTAAATGAAGAAATCTTGCAGTGTGCAGGGGTCTTGACAGCTAAAAACATTCCCCAGTCACTGAACTCAGCTGGACAACAAAGCAGCACAGATGATCAATTTGTTAAATGCATGGCCAATTAATGAAATCTATTTTTTAATCTATGACATGAAGTAAAATTAAAATAAAAACAAAAGACTTTTTAGTTGAATCATAGCATGAGCTAATTAACACTTCTAGTAATTTTTTTGGTTAGCTCAGCTTGCCTACTTGGTCAATATTTTCAGCCTGAGAAATTTATTGAATGTGTCTGACCAACTGTCAATCAGGAGAAGTAGGTGATAATGACTTTGAAAAGTTGGAAAGAGTTTTATTTTCTAACCAATTCATTTTTACATGCTGGTGCCTCGATCTTTTTTTGCTGCATGTAAAATGATTAACTAGGACATTAACAACAAAATAACAAAATTTAAACACGTGTTTTCTGCAAGGCTCTAGGCATCAGTGCATTGGTGAATATTTCTTAAAATACTTTTTGTGAGACCTTGTACACTGTGAAAGTGTGAAACACATCATTTCCTAAATATCAGGGAATTCGGACTTTGCCTGTATTCAGTAGAGCTTCACTAGGATAGTACTAGGACTGTAACTGGACATTTCAGAAGATAGGACTCTCTGGTGAAGGAGAATCTTTGTGACTGACCTGGAAAAGATTATAACAGCCTGAAGGAGGGGGAGAAGGAAAAAGAGACTAAAACAGTGAAAGAGGGAAGGTCCAGCCCCCTATTTTAAGAAACATTTATTATAATGCCATAGTTACTTTATATACATAAACTACAGCTCTTAACAGTGTTTCTGCTACTATGCAGCTGCCTACTCCATCTAATATCCTAACCAGGTTCAGGTTCCTGCAAAGCCTCACAGAAACTGTTCTATTTACATGTTACAAGAATATATATTTATCCTCACACTCAAATAAGCCCCCCCACCACTAAACAAAAATAAGATTTCAATGCAATAATCATATATTCCAATGCCAACAATTTTATTTCTAGCAGAAAGTGCCGCATGTGTGCCCAGCTAATAACTGACAGACAAAATATAAATCTCTATTTTTTTGACATAAAAGCATGGGTGAGAATTCCAGAGATTGAGGCTCCTTTATAATGAAGTCAGCATAAAACACGCTCTAGTGCATGTGCATGTTCAAGTCCACTACAGCACTGTTAAAATCTTAGTCAATAGTCATCGTCTGCTGTTACTATTGTGTCTATTGCTTAGTTGTTTCATCCATCCATCCATCCATTATCCAACCCGCTATATCTTAACTACAGGGTCTTCTGGAGCCAATCCAAGCCAACACAGGGTGCAAGGCAGGAACAAACCCTGGGCAGGGTGCCAGCCCACCGCAGGGCACACACACCCACACACCAGGGACAATTAAGGATCGCCAATGCACCTAACCTGCATGTCTTGGACTGTGGGAAGAAACTGGAGCACCCGGAGGAAACCTACGTAGACACGGGGAGAACATAGAAACTTCACGCAGGGAGGACCCGGGAAGCGAATGCAGGTCTCCTAACTGCAAGGCAGCAGCGTTACCACTGCGCCACCATGCCGCCCTAGTTGCTTCATGCCTAATCTAATTCATTCATATTTTTTATAAAGAAATATTATTTGCTCAGTATGTCACAAAAATGTAAAGAAATATTTCTAAAAGTAAAATTCAGATTATAAAGAATGTGAAAGCTGGAGAAAAGAAATGTCACCTAGTAGAGTCACTGGTGTTAGCACCTGGTTATGGAAAGGAGCCCGTGCAGATTGTGTTGTAGTTGGGGGGTGGATAGAGTTATATTAATTGCAAGCACTATATTGGATAGACTTGCATATTTAGAGAAAGAGGGTAGATGGTGCTGCCTTTGACCACAAGTAAGGTGCGAAAATGGGCTTGTAGCATCATTGTGCAGGAAATGAATGGATGTCATATATTGGGCTGGAGCTGTGTGTATTTTAAATTTTGTTATTGTATTTGTTAATTTAGAATGATTATTTCCCATGTCTTTGTATAATTTTTGTTAATTTCATATGTGATTCTGTAAAAGCGTACTGTAATACTGTCTATTTAATTATGGTTAGGAGGTGGGCGTACAATAAGGTCTGGCTGACCTTGAGGTTCATTGGTCTAAAAGAAGACCTTGTGAGAGTGTGATCTATATTGAGTCTTTACAAGAAAGCAAAGAAGACGACAAAGAAGCAGACAAATCAGGTGAAGAATGTACATTTTTTTCAAATTGTGATGGCCGGGACGTCCCTCAACTAAGAGAAAGAGCCTCTTTAGGGCAATACATCTCCTGGGATGCTAGATGGCAGCTCCCCTGGACGGAAATGGTTCCCCGGATTCCCGCAGGGCAGCATGGGACATGGAGTCCACTTCTTCAGTCCTGTTGGGTGTCGTGGGTGCTGCTAGGGGGAGCTCACCGAGAACCTAGGGACTATTATGGTGACGTTAACCCGGAAGTACTTAGAAGTCACAAGGACGGAAACCTGCAGTACTTCTGGGACATATGAAAAAGGCGTTTGACCCTGAGATGGAATACTTCCGGGTCAGAGACATTAAAAGGAGTATGGGAAACCCCAGCAGAGGGAGCCGGAGTTGGGTGGTAGAGTGATGGAGCTGCCGGGAGTGGAGGATTGTGAATTATTGTATTGATGAATTATTGGAAGAATTGTGGAGTGTGTAGTGCTTGGTGTACTTTATTGAAGAATATTATTGTTAAAATCTTCTTTGTGCTTTTACAAGTGTGTCTTGGACATCTGTCTGGTGGGTTCAAAGGGGCAACAGCGCCTCTAGCGTCCACAAGATTTACAGAAAATATCGACTATGTCATCAGCTAGAGCAGGCCATTTATACACGAAACCCACAGTATATGTTGGTTGAACAGGCAAGTAAGAATTCCACTGTGCATGTGACACTACTACGATTATACCTAGTTGGATAGTTTCAGAAAATTATGGGAACTTTCTCATTTAAACCTTGGTTTTAATATCTACTTGTAAATACACACAATAACTTTAACAATAACTCAGACTTTTACAAATAACCTGCTGCTCATTAGAAAATGTTTCAATGAAGCGAAGTTTAGGTTGAAGTCTACAAAATGGAAGTCCAGGAAGATATTTTTGTAATATACAGTATATTACATAAACTAGACACAGATCAATTCAAATTTTGCAGATATAGACTCCAAATTTGCTTTTATTTATTAAATACAAAATGAAAATTCAGGATTGAAATAATATTTGTAAAGAAATGAAAAAAAAAATTAACATGCTTTACTAAATAGTATATGGGGCCTGAAAAGGTTTTTTTTTTGTTTGTTTTTTTAATTTTTATTTATTTCATTTCAAGAAAATAACATTGCATACAATCAAGTTGAACTTATACTGGAAATGACTTCATAGAGACATTCAAACTTAAATAAAAAGGGGGGCCTGAAAAGTTTAAAAGATGGATCCAAACAGTAGTGTCATGGGTTCTATATTTTCATTAATGGCTAGACTCTATAGATATTTGATATTGTCATCTCTAGCTGTTATTCTAGTGATAATTTCCCCAAGTACACTAGTACAAATTTTGCTTTTAAAGTTTGAAATTTGACAAAACCAATTGACACAGAAAGAAGCAGATGAGACTGCAGTCTAGTGATGTTACTCGTGGAACACCATCGGCCCTTTGAATAACTAATATTCATCAGCCATAGAAGTGGCTATTTATGCTCTAATTCACAGACTCTTTATTATTTATTATAAGAATAACGTCATTACAGATTTTAGGTAGACATTCCTTTTTTGACAGCACACTGTGCAAACATTAAAATATAAAATCATAAAACAAAAAAGAATAAAATATAGCAGTTTGAAGAGACAGGTGTTTAGGTTTGTTTGAAAGGCAGCAGTGGTGATTAATTATTGCTGCTGGTAGCAGCAGCAGCACTAAATGCTGGGACCAGCATCTACTGTTAACGGTGACACAAGAACACATCTTGGCACCACCCCTTTAACCTGGCATACACTGAGAGAGAGGTACATAACATACTAAGGTGAGGCATTTTTTATTTACAGACTGGAACAAACTTAAATTGAGTATGTATGAGTCCAGTACAGGCCAGACTCAACAGATCTAAAATCACAATTTGAATTAGTTGGCTGCTAATTTGTCTAGTTTGTGTGTTCCAATATTTCCTCATCTACAGGGGTCTATTTGCTCCCTCTTTCCTTTTTGCTCTATTGCCTGACTATTCTTTCTCCCCATCAAAGAGTAGTCCTCCTTCTCCTCCTGCACCTCCAAAATGCCAGCTCATATAGCACTGTCATGGATTGTCCATTTTGAATTCCATCTGAGGTTATGCCCTGGCATCTTCACAGACTCATTTTCAAGATCATATGTAAGCAATCAAAGCTGTAGAAGTATATGCTTTCCATTTGACTCCAATGTAGAAATGTGATTATTGCCATAGGAGCCTTCTCATCATATGTGTCAGGTTTTCATAATTTCCATAGCTGGTCAAACATGATGTACTGAGTGCATTAATATTGCCCAGTAGCAATCAGTTACCTTACACCCACCACTGTTGAGTTTGTACATTTTCAAGTATTACTCCATTCATTTTCTAGTCCCTGTATCCAGTTCAGGGTCTATCTTAATTCACATTGGGTCCATTTGAGGATTGGCAAATATGCTAACAGATACATTTTTGGAATTTGAAATGTCACTCAGAAATTCAAAGCCAGACATTTTTAAGACTGTTGGGCTAATGTACTTTTTGATTCAAATTAGTCTATCGACAGTGTACAAATAATGTCATTATCATGTCAAGTGAAACTTTTAAATGCTTATGTAAAGGACCAACAAGTAACAATATTTTTTTTGCCTTTTACAAATATAACCTTAAGGCCTGGACATGTCTGCTGATGCCTTCAGGGACTCTGCAAACTCCCAGTTTTCAAGATCTAGTGGCAGTACTGTAAAAGTTACGGAAATAATTTGTGTTGCACTGATAAATCAAGGACAATAATGGGACAATTTATTCTGGATCTGTGTCTTATACAAAGAAACGGGCAAGATGAATCCAGGAGAGTGAGTTTATATGCATCCTTAGTCAGGAGTATCAAAGATACTAGTGGATCATCCCGGATATTACACTACTGAAATGTGCTGAAGATTTACTGTCATGCTATTATACAGCTTTATATTTCCTGGATCAAAGTAAATATGAATACAGGTGAGTATTTACAAATAACGTCAAATTTTAATGCTCAATGTCTTATGTTTGCTGTTCTTTTCTTTTTCTTTCAGGCTGAGGCTGGCTGTTTTTGAAAGACATAACTGATTCTATCTGAACGTGTGTTAGCTCATTCAGATTTTGCAATTTCAGATAATCAGTATCTCAAGCCAAAAAGTGAATTTTCAGATTGGAGGTCTGAATTTCATAGTGAGATGGGGGTTGAAACGGTTGTTAGCTGCTAATTATTGTAATTTCTGGTTTTCTTCAGCCTGCATTCAAAAAATTATGGGTTTAGTGTGAATTAAACGCTGTAGATAAGACAATGTGCATTTATGTTGCCTAATTGTAGCATTTTAGTACTCAGTGCACAGCACTTTAAGAGTAAAAAAGTCTGCTACTTTGGATACTACAAATTTGGAAAATCACAGGTTTAGAGGGTTTAGTAGGATACGGCTGCTTTCACACGCACTGTATTGACAGACAACACACACACACACACACCTAAATGCAATTAGTGTTCACACAGGCGGTGACTTAACTACCAAGGTCATGTTAGGCAAAGACTGGATTCACAGAGGGCACAGGAGATATGGAGGGCCCAAGAAGGGTCTTGAAAGAGGATATCCTTTCCAATAGTCACTCAAAGAATAAGTACAACAATAGGATAATAGATTAAATAAATCGCGATTGCACTACCCCATACACTGAGTACTCAGAAGGACTGTAATCTCCATGGGAACATATTCTGTGTTGAATGGGTTTGTTTCACAATGTAAACACTATTCAAACATTTTTACATGAAAGTAAATATCTCATCAACAGAAATTTTGAATACCTCCTTGCATGCTATAATTAATAGTTTGGGGAATGTTACACAAAAAGAAACCTAAACCAAAGATACAAAAATTCCAGCTATAAATCTGACTAACTTTGGCCCTTACCATCTAATGATAGACTTCAGCACAGATTGCAGAAGCGCATCATACCATGATCAACGTAAAGTATATTAAAATAGAAGTACTTGATGTCAATTGAGGGTTCCAAAGCAATTTCCTTGGTTCTTTAGCACCACTAAGTTACAGTCAGCAAAAATGTATTTCTTGTGTAGCCCTAAAATCACACAAAGAGTGTTGTAATGAGTTTGAATGACAGTCTTTTAGCATTGGTTTCCTAATATGACAAGAAACGACTCCCAAAAAGACCCTTGTAGGGGAAAAAATTAAAAAAAAGCTTGGGAAAGGCAGTTCAGAAAGAGACCTCTTTCCAGGTTGGTTGGGCATAAAATGGATGTCAAAAAAGGGGGTAAATACAATACACAAAACAGAACACAAATAATCCTCTTCATAGTGCTAGATGGCCAGTCTATCATTGCTACCTGAGGAATACAACAGTACAAACTACAAGGCAACATGCAGGAACAGATTATAGCACTCACTAAATCAGTCAATCAGAAGTATGTAATGCAAATGGAGAAATCTAAGAACAGTATTTGGTCTTTGAAAGTATGACAAAAATACTTTGAAAGCAAGGCATACAATGTTCTATGCAGTTACAAAAAGTGCAGATAATTAAAACATAATTTACACCATTTCTTAGCTAATGATAATATTTGTGACTTTAGCATCAGGTAAAATTTGACCTTTGCCAGAGAAGCAAGGAGGAACACATTGCATACTAATAAAAATATGCCTTTTGTTTTCTTAAAAACAACTGGATTATCCCGAGTGCCATGAAGCAAGGATCTATTTACAAATAACTTCAAAATGAAATGATATTAGCCCTGTAATCGCACATTCAAACTTAGGGGATACATTCAAAAATCCTGCAAAATATGCACTTCTACATGGGAGAAGAGACGACATTGTCACTATAGCTTCCTTTTCTTCTCCATCCACAGCTCTGAAAGGTAGAACCAAGAATATGAATGAGCACGCCTCCTGAGCACTCCTGGAGTTCCTGGCCATTCCAGTATATTTGGTCCAATCAATGGAATGGACCATTCATTTCATGTCCTACGTGCAAGGGAGAAAGAGCTCCTGTATCTATGCAAGCACCATAGTAGTCTAATTCAAGGCAGTGGCCATTTCTTTGTTATTTTTACTTTCATTTTGAGCAGCATTAAACAGGGTTTACCTAGGAGGTTACCCGACCCTGGATCTGTGGTCCATCCAGCTTGTGACACATTAAAATTTGAATAAAAACTCACCTTGCCTTCAATAAGAATCAAGTGACAACAGAGAAGCACAGTTGTGGCACTGCCATGGCTTGGTGATGCTAAGCTACATCAGGACTTGATTTGACTTGCTTATTGTATGAACATGAATATAGCGAGATTACAGTATTAGAAATAAACTTGATCCCTTAAGCTTAAAATTCAAGGCAGAGGTAAAGAATTTAGGGTTAATTATTGACTTTGAGATACACTTTAAATCACATATTTACCAGATTACAAGGTCTGCATTTTTTCACTTAAGGAATACAGAAAAAGTTTGACCGTTGAAAAATTAGTTCACGCTTTTGTTTTTAACCGACTAGATTACTGTAATGCACTCCTAACAGGAATATCTAAGAAAGATATTAATCAGCTGCGATTAGTGCAGAATGCAGCACCAAGAATCGTAACTAGGCAAGGAAAACCTGAGCACATTTCACCAATTTTAGCATTGTTACATTGTCAGATTTGACTTTAAAATACTACTAATGGTTTACAAAGGTTTAAATACTCCTGCTCCATCCGATATTTTGTAATGCCTCTCCCTCTACACTCCAAGTTGTAAACTTAGATCTTCAAATGGAGGTCTGCTTATAATTCCAAGAGTTAAGCTTAAAAGAAACAGTGAGGTGGCCTTTTGCTGGGATACATCTAAAATATGAAATACTTTACCTACATACTGCGGAACATTAAAAAAAAAAAACTGCTAAAAACCCATTATTGTAATATATCTTTTTAGTAGCTACATTTAAGTTCTATTCCTGATAGACAATATGAGCATTGAATGATCATATTCTTCAGGTATCCACAGTCTTTACCAATCTCTACTATTCTCTGCTGTTTTTTCCAGTTCTTCTGTGGTGGTGATCTGTGCCACCACCACCTGATCAAGGCATCATGGAGCCCCCTGTGTTGATGGAATAAGGTGGGTGTGCCTGCTATCCACAAGACCAAAATCATCAAATACTATCACGTGAAGCCTGAAAACAAAGATGACGGATTTACAAACATTTATGATAGGTGGAATACCCAGTGAGGGCTGGGTGGTCTTTTTGGCCTTGGAACCCCTGCAGATGTTTTTGTCTCCAGTATAACTGGAGTTTTTTGTTTTGTTTTGTTTTTTTCTGTCCTTATCAGATCTTACATTTTTTATTACTTATTCTTAAATATTATTACCTAATCTTTCTGTTTTTTTTTCTTTTCATGTAATTTTCTCTTTGTCATCTTGTAAGCAACTTTGAGCTACATAGTTTGTGTGAAAATGCCCTATATAAATAAATGTTGTTTTTGTATTTTCATAAAGTAAATTTGCCCTGAATTGGAAACATTTTTGACAAAATAGTAACACAGTAAAGATTTCACTATCATAACTGACATTTTATCTTTAATTAAATGCCCTTACACTTGTTACTCCCTACTTACAGAGCTATAAATCTTTTCTTTTTATTATTTTGGTCAGCAATATTACACATTATATTATTTTGCTGTAGTGTGAGTGTCCTTATTTCCTAAGCTCAGCACATCTAAAAGAGTATGTTTTCCATTTGTAAAAAAAGGTTTATTTCAGTGTTCCTCGCCTAATAGTAAATCAATAAAAAAAAACTGCAATCAAAATTTAAAACAAAAAATGTCAAAGTGTTTGAAACTAAGACATGTTAAACCAAGAGTTTCAAAATCTAAGGAATCATTTTAACTTCACTCTAAAATGAGTACCAATGAATTAGATTTCAGCAGCTATGGAACAAGGTACTATGAATCTCCTGAAAGTGAGATCCCTACAACATTTTAGCAGTCTGATTAATAAGAATTCAGCTTCACCTCTTGGCCTAATTCAATTTTCTGTTTCAAATTGTTGTTGCTTTTAACTATTGCAGAATTAAAATGGTTACATTTTAATCACCTCAGCATAAAGTGAGGTGTGGGTGCCTTTGACATTGCTACATTGATAGCAGCTCAGCTCTGACTTGTCAAATTGGGCAGTGCTGCAATATTTCCAGCATCCCTTCTTCTGCACCTTTAAATACACTCTTGTACAAGCTACTGTATACACTTTCTGCCATATAGTTGTGTCAATAAAATTCTTTTGCATAGGATTAAGTAATTCCTATGCTGTCAGCTGTGTCTCAACTGCTGCAGCAATTTTACACTTGAAGAAATTGACAGACTCCTTCAAGTGTAGCTCCTCATCTTTCTTGTGTCATGTGTCAAGCTAATGGATGTTCTCTGTTGTTAAGAGATGGCTGGCTTATTTTCTGATCACCAGCTATATAAAAGAAAGGTGTGGTCGGTGCTTATACTTTGAGTTTTTTTTTGGAAGCTCATTCCTATAACTGTAAATAAATCCCTGTTTTGGCCTTTATTCAATTTGATATTTTTATACTTTTAAGGACAGCCATTTGTCAGGGTGTTTTCTAATACTATAATATACATGACCATAGCTTAATCATACATAACTCGTTATAGAGTACATTCTTCATATCTGTGATTATGTATTTCACTTTTCACCTTTTCTTTTGAGCTTACCAATGGATCATCATCATCAAAAAACAGAAAATCTGAGCTTAGCTCTTATATAATTGATGAGACATGTAACAATGATTTATGGATAATTGATAAAAAAAAAGGGCTCCGCTTCTGAGGAAATAGAAAATTCACTTAGCCGCTAATAACACAAGCGGGGCCAGCACGTTGGTAAAGAGAGATGCCCAGAGTAGTTCCTTTCAATTACCTGACATCTCTACATTTCAGGGGTATTTTTTTTGATGATTTCAATAGTTTCTAGGACACCAGGCTTTTTACAGTGATTGGGAGAACAGAGCAAGTTACTTCTTATTTATCCATTTTACAGCGACAGCTTCAAGTACCAACATGATAATATCTATGCTCTGTAGCTACAATACTCAGCAACAATATGAAATAAAGTTTAAAGATATTGTAAGAAATAACTTACTACTTTTACTTAAGTTTACAAAATGTCCTTAATGGTTCAGCAGCAGCACCTCTCTGACCAAACAGTGAACTTTTTGAGCCGGATTGTCAAAGGTGTTAATCACGAATAAAAAAGAAAAAAAAAGTATTTTCTCACCTAACAGTTCTAAATGCCAAGATGGTATTTTTATAGGAGACTCACTTAATAAGTTGGGACCAGTTTCAGTTGCAAAGAGATTGGACTGTCCAAATATCTCACTCCATCTACACAAAGCAAACTAGAGGTGTGGGAATCTTAATGCATAAAACAATCCCATTTGCAATATAAGACATAGTAGGTGATCCTTAAGGTCAAAATGTCATAGTGATGGGTAATTTATTTCATTGTAAACTTAATTTTGATAAAAATCTATAATGTGGATGATAAAGATTTCATCCAAAATGTATTTCCATCTATTTCTAATTGGAACACTCTTAAAATTATAATAGCTGGAGACTTTAATTGTGTTTTTAAATGCAAATGTGGTTGTAGTGGGGCCACATAGTTAGTGTTAAATGTCACTTCTGAGTGTGTCTCGTTTCATTGTCCCGTTTGCTGTGCGTATGTGTATCAGTTGACGGATGATGGAAGGAGACCACAGCCGCAAACCTGGAAAACACCTGTTCTTAATTAATCAATCACAGCCGTCACATAGACTATTTAAGTAATCAGGAAGGAGAAGAGAAAAAGAGAGGGAAGGAGAAAGGAGACCGGAGACCATTTTGTTACAACCACGTTTCAACTTACTTGCTGTTTTTTCACATCGTGCCTTTTCACCAGTTTGCTTTTCATTTTACCGGACTGTCTTTCAACCTCCATCTGCTGAGACCCCGGGGTCGATTCGCCATCCACCATACGCCGAGGAATCACGGTGAGGTTACTCCAATCGCCGGGAAAATCAAACAACGCATTTACTGCTAGTTCAGTCATCCGTATTCAGGACAGTTTTATAACCAGACTCAAGTTCACAATCATTCAGTTTATCAGTCATTTTTGTTATTCGTGTAGTGTGTTATATGATACAGGGGCAAGGGAGGGTTTTTGTTGTATTTATATTTGGTGGTGTCTTGTTGTTGCTGGGGTGGAGGGATATTTATATTTATATCTGTTTTCTATTTTTTGCATGTCTTGTTTCATTTAATACATTTAATTCGTTTAATTTTACATCCTGTTTTTGTGTACTTATGTTTACACCGTCAATTATGGGGAAAAGTTTAATTGGTTAGAAGTACGGCTTGATAGTTAGATTATTTCTCAGTAAATTATCCAGGCCACAGATCTTGGAGGTGTAGCTACCGGCTGGGTAAAGGGGTCGGCCGTTACATGGTTAGGTCTTCGTCTACTATGGCGATAGCATCTAACACTAAAAAAATTATCACACTGTTTGTAATGGATTATAACTTATCAGACCTATGGAAATTTTAAAATCCAAACTCAAGGGCATATTCCTTCTTCTCATCAGTACATCATATATAATCAATTTTTGAGTAACTCTTAATAGTAATTTATTGCCCACTATCAAATCTTGCAAGTATGATGCTTTTGTTATTTTCTTTTTTTTTTTATTAATTTTATTACAATCAATACATAGCAATCAAGTTTTTACAAAAAAAATTATGTAAGAACAGATCGATCCCCACCCTGAGAGAGAGAGCAAGCCAAACGTGTAAAATTTAAGGCTTGTAAAATACCTAAATTAACAAATTCTCTGTGCTTTATAAACTTATTTTAAAATATTACTGATTAGATCCTGCCATGTTTTGAAAAAAGTCTGTACAGATCCTCTAACTGAGTATTTGATTTTTCCAATTTTAAATAATATAACACATCAGTTTCCCACTGACTTAAAGAGGAGAGTTTGGGTTCTTTCAGTTTATCAGAATAAGTGTGCGTGCCAACAGTGTAGTGAATGCAATCACAGTTTGTTTGTCTTTCTCCACTTTAAGCCCTCTGGAAGAACCCCAAACACAGCTGTTAATGGGTTAGGAGGGATTGTGAGTCCAAGGCTGTCTGAGAGGTAATTAAAATTTTTGTCCAGAATAATGTTAATTTGGTGCAGGCCCAGAACATGTGACCCAGTGAGGCTGGGGCTTGGTTGCAACGTTCGCAGGTTGGATCATGCCCTGGAAACATTTTGGAGAGTTTTAGTCGAGACAGATGTGCTCGATATATAATTTTGAGTTGTATAATTGTATGCTTTGCATATGGAGCTTGAGTGAATTCTCTGCATTGCTACTTTCCACTCCTTTTCTGATATATTAATTGAGAGGTCATTTTCCCAGTGTCCTCTTGGATCTTTGAAAGGAAGGGATTGTAAAATGATTTTATATATTGTAGAGATGGAGTCTAACTCCTTGAAATTGAGCAATATTTTTCCAGCGTGGATGAGGGTGCAAGATGAGGAAAATCTGGAAGGTTCTGTTTAACAAAGTTCCTGATTTGAAGATAGTGAAAGAAATTTGTAGCTGGAATGTTAAATTTGGAATGTAATTGTTCATAGGATGCAAAGACGTTGTCTATATAAAGATCTCTAAGCAAGTTAATTCCACATTTTTCCAGATATTAAAACTGCATATGTTTGTGAGGTTGAAAGAGGTGGTTCTTTGCAGGGTGCCACAGAAGAAGCTTCTCCGTCTTAAAATGCTTTCTACATTGGTTCCAGATTCTAAGTGAGTGGAGCACAATTGGGTTATTAGTGTATTGCCGATAGCGTGTGTTTATTGGAGCAGAGCAAGGAATACAAAGAAGTACTGCAGGATTTTACTTCTATTGCGGTCCATGCCTGTGTATGTTCTTCTATTTGTGTCCAGGTTCTTATCACTGTATATTTGCCCCAGTAATAAAACTGGAAGTTAGGTAGAGCCATGCCGCCTTCTGCCTTTTGTCTTTGTAGGGTCGCTCTTTTGATGCGTGGATGTTTAGAATTCCAAATAAATGAGGTTATTGTTGAATCTAATTGCTTAAAGAATGATTTATTAATGTATATTGGTATGTTTTGAAATAAAAAAAGGAGCTTAGGAAGAATATTCATCTTAACAGTGTTAATTCTTCCAGCTAGTGTGAGATGAAGGGTTGACCATCTATGCAAGTCTTGTTTAATTTTTTCCATGCAGGCGACGAAATTTTGTTGATAAGAGCTTTATGTTTACTTGTGATGTTTACCCCTAGGTATTTAAACTGTTCTGCAATGATAAAAGGTAGGGTGTCTAATCTAATATTATATGCTTGAGAATTCACGGAAAGAGTACACTTTTATTCAGATTAATTCTGAGACCAGAGAGCTTTTGAAATTCTGTGAGTGCTGCTAAGACTGCAGGCACAGAATTTTCTGGGTCCGATATATACAGTACCATGTCATCTGCATATAATGAGATTTTCTGTTCCAGTCCTTCTCTGCTAATCCCCTTTATCTGATCAGTATTTCGACAATGTATTGCCAGTGGTTCAATGGCAATTGCAAACAGCAGTGGTGACAAAGGGCATCCTTGTCTTGTGCCACGTTCTAGTTTAAAGTAGTCTGAGCAAATGTTATTGATGCAAACTGAAGCTTCTGGGTTAGTATACAGTAATTTAATCCATGCACAAATGTTGGGCCAAACCCAAACTTCTCCAAAATAGTAAAAGGTATTTCCATTCAATCATGTCGAATGCTTTTCTGCATCCAATGATAATAATATTTCTGGGGTGTTTGATTTAGTTGGTGAGTATATTACATTAAACAGGCGTCGAAGATTTGAAGATAAGTGTCGGCCCCTAATAAATCCAGTTTGGTCTTGTGATATTACGAGGGAGCACTTTCTCCATCCTTCTAGCTATGATTTTAGAGAGTATTTTAACGTCGTTATTCAGAAGTGAAATTGGTCTGTATGATGCACATTGTAATAAGTCCTTATTTTGTTTTGGAAAGACAGTGATTAGTGCTTGGCGAAAGGTTTGTGGAAGAGATTGGTTATCTCTGGCTTCTGTAAATGTTGCTAATAGGAGGGAGCTAGCTGACGGAGAATTTCTTGTAAAACTCTGCAGGGTAGCCGTCAGGGCCTGCTGCTTTTCCACCTTGGAGTGACTTTATAGCATCCAGTAATTCTGATAATGACAGAGGTTTATCGAGTTCCTCCACACTAAAAGCGTCAATTTGTGGTATCTGTAATGTATCCAGAAATGCATTAGATTGTATATTGTCTTCTTTAAACTCAGTAGTATATAGGGATTTATAGTAGTCTCTAAAAGTGTACATTATATTTTTGTGTTCGATGATTTTATCTCCGTTAGTGTTAGTGATTACGAGATTGCGTTGCATACATCTTGCTTGTGAATTTGTTGCGCTAAAAGCTTATTAGCTTTCTCTCCATGTTCATAATAATGATGTCTGGATTTGTAAATTAGTTGTTCAGTTTCTTTAGTTGTCAAGAGGTTTAATTCTGAATGTAGAGCCTGCCTCCTCTTATGTAGAGTCTCGCTTGGTAGTCTGGCATGTTCTTCATCTATTTTAGTAATTTCGCTTTTTATCTCTGCTACTTTCTTCGCTCGGATTTATTTCTGTGGGAAAGATATGAGATAATCTGTCCTCTTAAGAAGGCCTTAAGAGTTTCCCAGAGTATTCCTGCAGAGATCTCAGGGGATGTATTTGTCTCTAGAAAGAATTGATTTGTTTGGATATAAATTCAGTACAATTCTCGTCAGCTAATAGAAGCGGTTGAGGCCATCTGGGGGTGAGTGTATGGGGCTTAGTAATTTCAGCTCCAAGATCATCGGAGCATGGTCTGAAATAACAATAGCATCGTATTTACAAGATTTAATCTTAGGCAAGAAGTTATTATCTATAAAGAAGTAATCAATCCTTGAGTAGCAATGATGTACTGGTGAGTAGAAAGAATATGTTCTTGAATTTGGGTTTAAAAACCTCCAGGGATCTGATAAGTTGTGATCAGTTATAAACTTTGTAATTATCTTTGCGGTGTTAGTTGCCGTTCCCCCTGTGGAGGAAGTCTTATCTAAAAGTGGATTTAGAACACAATTAAAGTCCCCAGCCATTATAAGTTTATGAGTGTTCAGATTGGGAATGGATGCAAATAAATTTTGTATAAATTCCTTATCATCAACATTAGGTGCATAAACATTTATCAAAATCATTTTACAGTTAGATAAGTCTCCCATGACCATCACATATCTCCCTTCAGGATCCAATACTACATCTGATGCTACAAATGGTACTGTTCTATGTATGAGAATTCCCACCCCTCTAGTTTTCTTTGTAAAACTAGAATGGAACATTTGGCCAGTCCAGTCTTTTTGCAGCGGAACTGATCCTTACTTAGTAAGTGGGTTTCCTGTAAAAATACTATTTTAGCATTTAGACCTGTTAGGTGAGAAAGTACTTTCTTTCTCTTTAATTCGTGATTCAGGCCTTTAACATTCCAGCTTACGAAGTTAACTGTCCCATCATGGAGACACTGATTCTGAGTTTTTGATGTCATTTTATAGTCTTAACTGGAAGTGAAATAGTATAGGTCTTAATTTCCTATGCTTTTGTTATTTTCAGCCATGCCCCTCTGATCATGGAGCTTAATTCACTACACCTACACACTCATCCCATTGATGGTGTGTTAACCCCGTATCATTAGCTCATGAGAACTGTACAGAATTCATCTCTGAGCAAACGGATTATTTTTTAGAGACAAGTGCATCCTCGGAGGTCTCTACAAGAATACTCTAGGAAAGTCTGAAGGCTTTTTTAAGAGGACAAATTAATTCATATCTTTCCCACAAAAATAAATTGGAAACCATGAAGGCGTCATAGCTAATCAATGAAATTACCAGAATAGACCAAGAATCTACAAGGTCTCCAAAAGAAACACTTTATAGGAAAGGACAGGTCTTGCAATCAGATTGTAACCTCTAGACAAGAAAAAAAACAGAACAGGGGCCTCATGTATACAGCTGTGCATAGAATTCACACTAATACATGGCTTATAGACAAAACCTGGAAATGTGCTCATGCTCAAAAAAGTTCAGATGCATAAAACTTTGCAAACGCCAAGTTCCACGCACTTCCCCTTTATAAACCCCAATCCATTTAATACATGTGAACACACCTACAGCCCCATTTTGATCCCTCCCAGAAATTTGCATATTTGAATATGCAAATCAATATAATTACCCCCTTCTGTTCAGTTCTTTGTTAAATGACAATGGCAAAAGCAAAAGCTTTTGGAAAAATGATGAATTTCAGTGAATGCGGAGTGGAGGCAATTAAAAACATACAATTTGTTGGCTTAAGCTGCAGTATAAGCAACAAAAGGCAGTTGGAAGAGAATGGAGGAGACACTCGAAAATTCAAGTTCAGAAAGTCGCACAGTGCCTAAAATTTAAAAAGTGGTCAGATATAAAAGTTGACGTGAAAAGGTGAGTTGAAGCCCACTGTCAGTTTATTCCATTTCAGACAATATTGCAAATGTTGACCCCTGTGCCAAGGACACAAATCCATGCAGTGATGTGAGTGACCACCTGGCTGTGTGATGACAGACGCTGTTCTGGAGTCACAAAATGCAATAGTGGATGCCGTAACAGATGTGTCCAACGAACTAAAGAATATAATTGCTTACTACATGGTAATGACCACAAATTAAATGAATTGGTTAAAAAATAAATACTGCATCTGATTACCTGTTTTTACATTCTGCTAATTACATTCAATTGAAATTGTAATGCTGTCTGATTTGGCTGATCACTTGGTGGGTCAGTGTCAGGTTTCATCATACTGTATTTCTTGAGGTATGGGCAAGCCATGATTGTGTGCCACATTATGCAGCACATTACAGTACATGCTTGCAGAATGCAACACACGTTCTGTGGACTATACAGCAGCACATTAATAGAGTGGAAATGTTTTCTATTTACATAAGTGAATTAATTCTCTGAAGGCACCTTTATAGAGTAGCGTCGGCACTGAATGTCACAACGGACAGATTCTCTGCTCTTTACAAGACTCTTTGAGGTGACTTACAATCTTTAAAAGGACTGCTTGACTTTTGCTGCACTAGGTGGAAAAAAAACCCATGTGACAGGTCAGACTTGCTGTTTGTATAGGCGCTCCTGCTATAAATGATGTAATGCCAGCCCATTCTTTCAGTGATTCATCTCTGGCTGTTGTAACTTGTCCAACACTGTTGCAATGGCAATGTGAGTGCAGCTGACTGCTAAGATATAATTTGGAAAACTGGACATTGCTGCGAATTGCGCTTTGATGTTTCCCAGTTCAACCACAGTGTAAGGAAATGTTATCTATCTGGATGACAAGCGGATAATACCATCCTATACAGTAGGCATGGTGCAACTCAGTGATGATTGTGAAATACTTGATCGATCAGCAAATTAACGTTGAAAAGCTCCTGTGGCTAAAAACACGAGACTGGACATAACTTGCAAAGGAGCAGGTACAGAATAATTCCTCAAAGTATGCTTTTGTAAAGCTGGCACCAGTTCAGCACAAGGTTCTAGGAGGATAGTTCTTGGATATCAAACTTGGAAGCCAGTCATCATCATCTATAAATATGCACTCTCTTCTAATTCTTCCATTTGTGATGTCTTCTAACAACACTAAAGCAGATATGGTAGTTGGGATAGTTTGACCATTCCATGCACCATTATATTGCATATGCACTGTTTATACATGAGGCCCCAGCTCATCTTTAAATCACAACATTGATACTATGAACATGGAGAGAAGGATACTAAGATGTCAGCTCAACAAATCCACAAGCAGGAAGTCTGCAACCCAATAACAGAAATTTCCAACACAAATGGAGATGAAATCATTGACCATAAAAATATAACCTACACATTTAGGGACAACCATAAGTCTTTACATTCTACCCAGTTTAAAGATGATAAGACAATCTAATGTGTTTTTGATGCATTACAAATGTCACGGCTAGATATTCTTAGTGCAAAGGAACTGAATAAACCTCTGATACTCTCAGAATTGTTAGATGCTATAAACTCACTGCAGTGTTGGTATGCAGTAGGCCCTGATGGCTACCCATTAGACTTTTATAAAACAGGTAAGATTCATTACTATTAGCAGCTTTTATAGAAGCTATAGACAACAAAATTCTACCTTAAACTTTTTGTCAAGCATTAATTACTGTCTTTCCAAAGAAAAATAAGGACTTATTACAATGTGCATCATACTGACCAATTTCACTTCTCATTAATGATATTAAGATACTATCTAACGTTCTGTATTGAAGGACTGATAATTGATTCCCTCTATAATATCACAAGACCAAGCAAGATTTATTAAAGGCAAACAGCTTCTAATGTTTGACATTTGTTTAATGTAATATATTCACTCATAAAAATCAAACCCACCAGAGATCTTATTAT
The DNA here is from genome assembly GCF_016835505.1 of Polypterus senegalus. Lineage (NCBI taxonomy): Eukaryota > Metazoa > Chordata > Cladistia > Polypteriformes > Polypteridae > Polypterus > Polypterus senegalus. Next base: position 80,186,803 of record NC_053163.1, on the reverse strand, counting down.
CTTTGGACACAGAAAAAGCATTTGACGTGGTTGAATGGGACTACCTAATCACCACATTGCACAAATTTGGGTTTGGCCCAAATATACAGTATGTCCATTGATCAACTCTACTCTATAGTAGTCCAGAAGCCTCTGTTTGTATTAACAATATGGTCTCAAACTAATTCAAACTAGAAACTGCTACTTGACAAGGATGCCTCCTATCACCATTGAGCCATTGGCTGTTCATTTTCGAAATGTATCAGAGATAAAGGGGATTACCAGAGAAGAACTTCAGCAGAAAATATCACTATATGCAGAAGATATGGTATTGTATGTTTCAGACTGACACACTTCTGTGCCAGCAGTCCTCAATGCACTACCAAAATTTCAAAAGATAATAGGACATCTGAAAATTAATTTGAATAAAACTGTGCTTTTTTCAGTGAACACTCTAGCACAAGATATAGACTGGACACCTTCTCATCTATTTTAGCAGATCAGATCAAATACCTAGGGGTAGAGATCACAAGTAAAAATAAAGATCTTTTCTAACATAAATTTGCTATCTGTAGGGAAAAAATTAAAGAAGATTTGAACAGACGGTCTACTCTCCATCTCACATTAGCATGTAGAGTCAATACTGTAAAGGTGAACATCCTTCCCAACCTTCTATTTCTATTTCAGAGAATCCACATATACATTAACAAATCATTCTTTAAGAAATTAGATTCAATTATAACCTAATTTATTTGGAATTCAAAACATCCACATATACAAAGGGCAACTCAACAATGACCTAAATCAGAAGGTGGCATGGCACTACCTAATTTTTTCAATTTTTTTACTGCACAGAAAATTTACAAGCTATAAAGACTTGAATAGCGACACAAATTGATGAATATACACAAGCCTGCTCTGCAATAGAATTAAAATATTGCTGTACTTCTTGATGCATCCTGCTTTGTGCCTCAGTAAATACACATTATTGTCAATATGCTGATAACCCAAATGTCCATCACTCACTCAGAATATGGAACCAATGCAGGAAGCACTTTAAGATAGAGAAGCTCTTATCTGTTTCACTTTTACATGATAATCACCTTTTTTTACCCTCTCAAACCTACACAGTATTTAATGCTTGGAAAACTTCAGAGATTAAAATGCTTAGAGATTTGCATATAGATAATGCATTTGCACCTTATGAACAATTACACTTCAAATTTAACTTCCCATCTACACAGTTTTTCCACTACTTTCAAATCAGAAACTTCACTAAAAAGAACCTGCCCAATTTTCCTCGCCTTCCACACATTTCTGTTCTACAGGCAATACTGATCAGTCTTGAAGACGCAGACAGCATCTCAACAATATATGAAAACATCTTAACCTCTCGTCCTTTCAAAGAACCCAAAGTATGATGGGGAAAGGATCTTTCAGTGGAAGGCAGGAGAGGAAGGCAGACATGTGCAGAATACATTCCAGCTCCATATGCTCAAAGCATTCAATCATCCAAATCTTTGATCAAGCACATTTACCCCATTTGAAATTGTGCAGAATGCATTCAGGGAAAGAGTTTACATGTGAATGTTGCAATTTAGCTTCAGCCTCACTGGGTGACATGTTTTGGTGTGTACCACATTGAAATCATTCTGGACAAAAGGCTTTGAAAGCCTGTTAGCCAGCCTGTCACAATCACTCCTAACATATTAATAGCTGTGTTTGGTGTATTCCCGGATATTGTTAAAGTGAAGAAGGACAAACTGATTGTAATTGCTAATACCACACTACTAGCACGCAGACTTATATTACATAACTGGAAGAATCCCAGCCCACCGGTTAGTCAGTGGTTAACTGATGTTCTGTACTATTTGAAATGGGGAAAAAATAAATTCACACTTAGAGGATCTGTTTAAAACATTTTAAAAAATATGGCAAAATCTAATTAATCAAATCTTAGAATAAGCGTTTACTGTACATACAGTATATCTGGGAAAAGGACATTTGCTTCTCTTTAGTGGTTGCTGAATTATGGTTTGTAAGTTTGACGTGATTGCATGGAATGAAGTTTTCTTCAAATAATATCAGTAAAATTAAATTAAAAAAACCCTTAGATATCTGCATGAACCTTTAAAACATAAATCACAGTGACATAGTAATTAATTATATTTATGTAGTATATATACTGTTCAAAAAAATTAAAGGAACACTTTGAAAACACATCAGATCATTTGATGGAAAAAAAAATTATCAACCTACAGAGGGCTGAATTCAAAGACACCCTGAAAATCAAAGTGAAAAAATGATGTGGAAGGCTAGTCCTTTTTGCCGAAATTTCATTGCAGTAACTCAAAATCGTTTTCAGTAGTTTGTATGGCCCCCACGTGCTTGTATGCATGCCTGACAAAGTCAGGGCTTGTTCCTAATGAGACATCGGATGGTGTTCTGGGGGGATATCCTCTCAGATCTGGACGAGGGCTTCACTGGGCTCCTGGACAGTGTGAGGTGCAACCTGGAGGAGACGGATGGCCCGAAACATAACGTTCCAGAGGTGTTCTATTAGACTTAGGTCAGGCCAGTCAATTGTATCAATTCCTTCATCCTCCAGGAACTGCCTGCATACACATGAGGCTCCACATTGTCGTGCACCAGGAGGAACCCAAGACCCAGTGCATCAGAATAGGGTTTGACAATAAGGATTTTATCCCAATACCTAATGGCAGGCAAGGTGCCGTTGTCTAGCCTTTAGAGGTCTGCACATCCCTCCATGGATATGTCTCCCCAGACCATCACTGATCCTCCACCAAACCGGTCAGGCTGAAATGTTACAGGCACCATAACGTTCTCCACGGCTTCTCCAGACCCTTTCACATCTGTCACATGTGCTCAGGGTAAACCTGCTCTCATCTGTGAAAAGCACAGGGCGCCAGTGGTGGACCTGCCAATTCTGGTATTCTATGGTCAATGCCAAATGAGGTCCACGGTGCCAGGCAGTGAGCATAGGGGCCACTAGAGGATGTTGGGCCTTCAGGCCACCCTCATGAAGTCTATTTCTGATTTTTTGGTCTGAAACATTCAAATCAGTGGCCTGCTGAACGGTCATTTTGTAGGGGTCTGGCAGTGCTTATCCTGCTCCTCTTTGCCGAAAGGAGCAGATATCGGTCCTGCTGATTGGGTTAAGGACCTTCTACGGGCCTGTAAAGCTCTCCTAGAGTAGCTGCCTGTCTCCTGGAATCTCCTCCATGCCCTTGAGACTGTGCTGGGAGACACAGCAAAACTTCTGGCAATGGCACGTATTGATGTCCCATCCTGGAGAAGTTGGACTACCTGTGCAACCTATGTAGGGCAAGGTATCGCCTCATGCTACTAGCAGTGACACTGATTGTAGCCAAATCCAAAACTAGTGAAAAAACAGAAAAGATGAGGAGGAAAAAATGTCAGTGGCCTCCACCTGTTAAACCATTTCTGTTTTGGGGGTCGTCTCATTGTTGACCCTTTAGTTCACCTGTCGCTCAAACTGATTAACAATCATCTCTGCTACTTAACTGACCAGATCAATATCTCAGAAGTTTCATTGACTTGATGCTATACTCCGATTAAAAAGTGTTCCTTTAATTTTTTTGAGCAGTTTACTTACTTACAGTTTACTAATGTTTTCTTAATTCCCACTGGCAGAGGCTATGAACCTTCAATTGCTTATAATGACCTATGCTTCAGATATACAGATATGTCTATTAAATACTCTGCACTCTTACCATACATGTTGTATGAAGCATAAGATCTGTTACCAGTCATGTGATCAAGCACCATCTAAAACATCCATGTTGCATGACTCAGATTTTGCAACATGTATTTTGACCTTAATTCCAGTTTTGCTTTGTACAGATTCTTGGTTACTGACTTCCAGCTTGTGTTTATATTACACCTCTGCCTGCCTCTTAGGTGCATTTCATGTTGCAGTGTGTTCCTCATTTCCACTGGTCTCCTGTTCCTCTGCCATAGGTTTATCCCATAGGTTTATAAGACTGACCCTATAAGGTGCATACTATTTTCAGAAAAATAGTTCAATCATATCAAATCATGTATATCACTCTTGGAGACAGTCTATGACTAACGTTTCAAAAGAAAAAAACATTTGTGAAACTAAGGCAGTGCCTCAAGAACCACGGAGTTTACAGATGTTTTTATAATTTACTGATTTTAGTTTAAACTCTGTTCAATCAGTCCATGTGCATTTTGGTATTTGAAATTTCATTTTAGAAGCAAAAATGAAAAAACGAAAATGAAAGGAATTTTCAGATTTAGATTTTTGATTAAAGAATAAAATGAGGGAAAATAAGGTATTTTTTAATTCTATGGTAACAAATAGCAGTCAGAAACTTGATTCATATAATGTGTAATAGCTCAAAAACAACAAAACAGACACATTTTCATTGTCTGAAGCCAGAAGTACTTCTTCTTCTGCGAGATTTTTGATAATATGTGCAAAAATTTGCACTGGCATCAACAGTGGTTGGACCATTGCGTTGTTTTTCAGAACAGTAAAAGAGTGACTCTCTGGGACGAGGACATGACTGCAGAAAAACTGAGTTGCATCTTTCAGGTAAAAATACAAGTTTTGCAAACTTTGCTTCATTGATGTAGCAGTTCTTTTATGAACATTATTGTTGTTACTTACTGCGAAATAAATGGCGTTATCTCATTCTTGTTTCTTGCATTTTTTTTTTGATGTACAAAAGAACTAAAGGAAAAAAAGTAATTGTTTTGTGTTTTTCATTTTTCCCTTTTAGGTTGAAAATCAAATAAGTGTCTCTTTTTCTTTTTTAAATGATATTTTATGAAATGAAATTTCAAATACCAAAAAGTACACGGACCGACCACAATCTTTAAGCCCTTCCATGCATCATTTTTACCTGTTCATACAATGTTTAAATGATTCTTCCCAGCTAATACCCACATTTAATGGATATTTAGGAAACTAAATATGCAGTTAGGACATTGTATTCTGTCTCTCTGTTTCAGTCTAATCTAGTAGATGGACACAAGTGAAAATGGCACAGGGCACAGTAGAAGGCAGGTATGTAAAAAAGTTATGTAGAAATTATAAATTCGAGCAAAAAATAACAAGCAACAAGCAGGAAACACACATAAGTCCCTGTGATTTGAATCTGCAGAACAGCTACAGAAGCTGCTCTGTAAGACCAGAAATTAAAAGAAGGGCTTATTTAAAGGAAGAAATGAAATTCTTATTAAATGATTACCTGCACTCACTGTAGCACTGCACTGGCTGGCCTGCATAACACTAATACACATTCATGTCCAGATTGAGTGATGTCGATGTTTCTGTATTAAAAATTGTTAACAATGAAACACTGAAACAGCCATCAGTCTGCTGCGCAAACTTTTCAGAGGGACATTTTCTTTCATTCCCTTACTCAGTTTTATCATTTTGTTTCTTTGATCTTGAAATGTCAATTTGCATCTAATAGGCATTGGTTATTGAGGGAATGGAGCATAACAACAATTAGTCTTCTTATCTCAAAGTCCTTGAGTTGTTTTTAATATGGATATAAGTTGGGGAGTTATATAACTAAAAAAATGGATTGTTTGCTGAACTTCTATGTCTGATTTACAGTATACAGTATATAATTCAAATGCAGTGTAAAGATCATTAACAGTAAACAACATCTTGGGGCTATATTTCAAAGCAGCTTCTAATACAGGTGTTTTCATTACACAGCCTCGGGAGAGCATTATTACATTAGCATATTGTGAAATTTAAAAGCAGTGGGTGGTATATTTTTAGATGTACTGTATACAACACGCTCACTGTATAAAGATTTATATCTTCTGCCAAAAAAACATGTCCCTTCCACCAAGTTTTCAGTAAATTTTTTCATCTTGAGTTTATTAAGGGTTGTTTATACTTTTTTTGTAACAATTTTTGGTGGATAAAAGAGGTGAGTGGAGTATTTGAATTTTGTCTTTATTTACACAAAGAGTGGTAGGTTTTTGGTTGTTTGTTTTTTTACAATATAAGGGAAAAGTGTAACTATTTTAAAAATCTGCACCACAGGATACATCCTGATAGAAAAAAATCAGCCAAAAAAGAATGGCAGTTATTATATATAGACTAAGAATACGGCGTTTTATCTTAAAAATTGCAGGGCCTGTCTTGCTTTCAGAGCCTACATTTTCAAAGCATATGTTGGTAATTCACACTGGCTAATTTAAATGTTCACGTGTTCTTATGTACCTGATCATGCCTTGTCTATAGTGCAGTGTTTTGTGAGAACATGCAACCCTGATATTGTAATACATCACAATAGCTAAAACATAAAAATAGACTTTTCACCTTACGTTTTTATAGAGATTTCTTTTGTGTTTGGTGTTAATTGTTAGGAGTCTTATTTTCACTTTTTTTAATTAAATATTCAGTGGTGAAACTGACATCCCCCCTTCTTCCAGAGCTTAGTCTCACATTCTAGACCTACATATCTAGGGTGAATTTTCTTGTTCTAATCCTTGGCATTAGGTACTTTTCTCTTTCTCGTGTTCCAGAATTACACGTTTCTTAATTAATAAGTTACTTTTCCTTTCTACTTGTAGTTCAGGAAAAAGTTCATTTTATTTTACTATATTCTAACTTTTGGTTCATTAAGGTAACGGGGTAATGAGAAGATGTATAGTGAGTGGTCGCTTTATTACAACTGTCCTTCTCATTAAAGTCAGAGGTCAAATAGTGACAGTATCATTTGCACCCACTATAATACTTGGTTTAAATCAGGCGAGCAGGTAGTGTGCTGAAAAAAGGGTAAGACAAAAGATGCTGATGTCTTTTTAAAAATGAGTGCCAGACTTATCAAATTAGTTTATTAGGAAAAACAATGTTCCTGGAGTTTTTACACACAACACAATGGGACACAGCCCAAAGCACATCTGTGATGGTTCAGTGGTTGTATCAAGACAGTTCATAAAAGGGACACACAGAGGCTGACATAATTTGTTTACTGTGAAAGATGTAATGCCAAGTACAGCAGTGGTGTCCAAAAATGCATATCAAAATGGACAAGGCATCACACCATGTCATGAATGAAGTATGGCAGCTAATGGCTCGAACAAGCTGCATACCAGTCAGCAAAAAAGACAGAAAGGTTACATTGCAGTGGGCTAATGGGGACTAGGCTATTGTGAAAATGAAATTATTCTACAGATCCATCCTGCCAGGTTTAAATAATGTAAGATGGTGGGAGTGGTTAAATGGTGTGGAATGTATTTTCTCAGCACACATTTGAATTAATCAGAATATTTCAAGCTCCTTTCCATGCCAAAAGCCTTAATATCCTTTGAATGATTCACGGAACATGACATTAAATTCTAATTTTTTTCCTGTGGCCTCTCCTGTCAGCAAAGTCTTTCTGAGCATCTGTCAGAGGAGATGGAACAAACAATATGGAATTGAGATTCAGCAAAACTCATCCTGCACCGAGTACAGAGCACACTGGACCTGCCACATCTCTTTCAATGCCTTGTTGAGCCAGATTTGTCATAAAGAAAAGCTTAGTGTTACATTGGTATACAGTAACTGCTGAAGTGGCAGCCTTAGTTTAGAACTTGGATAAGAAATTTGAAAGATAAGCAGTACAAGAACAGAGGAAGAAGGGCCATGACATTAAATATCAGCAATAGTAATGAGGCAGAAAGAGACAATATTTGATAAGCCTAAGTCCTTGTTGGTCTACAACTCTATCAACTTTAGCAAAGATCTTCTTTGGAATCTTTGGTTACATCATTTTGTCATTTTTTTATAGTTCTCATTTTATTTTGGGTTTACAGCAGTACATGACCATAGTGCTCTCTACAGCAATGCAGTTTTATGTTGCCGTTTTTTTCTTCTCTGAATGTTGCAAGGTATTGAGAAATTAACTGTTTTTAGTTGACTAGATTACTGTAATGCACTCCTAACATGACTACCTAAGAAAGTTATCAATCGGTTGCAATTAGTCCAGAATGCAGCAGCAAGAATCTTAACCAGAAAAAGAAAATCTGAGCATATCTCACCAGTTGTAGCATAGTTACATTGGTTACATATGTCATGCAGAATTGACTTTAAAATTCTGCTAATGGTGCATAAAGCTTTAAATTATTTTAATCCTTTCTATATTTTCGAGCTCCTCTCCTATTGTACACCCCAAGTCATAATCAAAATTTTCTAATGGTGGTCTGCTTATTATCCCTATAGCTAAGCATGAAAGAAGTGGTGAGGCAGCCTCCTGCTGTTATGTATCAAGAATCAGGAATACTTTAGAAACAGAGATATACCAAGTTAATACTTTGAAACAATACTTTTAGTTTTTAATAGCTACACTTTACTGTACTCCTAATAGACTTCACATGAATACAATTATCATATTTTTCAGGGATTTGCAACTATTAGTAATTTCAACTTTTCTCTGCTTTCTCATCCAGTTTTTGTGACTACCACCTGACTGAGGCACCATGCAGCCAGTTATGATGTTCAAAAGGTGGCGGGTGCCCCAGCTGTCCACAGGATTGACTGCATTGAATCCACTGGCACAAAGTCTGTAAACAATGAAAAACAACATAAAAACATTTATGATAGGCAGAGCACTCAGTCGGGACTGTGTGGTCTCTCAGCCTTGGAACCCCTGCAGATTTTGTTTTTTTCTCCATCTTAACAGTTCTTTTTAACTTAGAATTTGATATTGCAAATAAGGACTCTACTGTTCTGCTAATTATATCTCTGTGTTAAGTTAACTCATATTAATTTATTTTTATTACTTATTCTGTCATATCCTTCCCCTGTTAACTTGCTTTTCTTTTCTTGTGACTATTTCTTTCATATCTTCTAAAGCACTTTGAGCTACATTCTCTGAACATTGTCGTTGCTGTTGTTGTTTCAATAAACTGCAATTTGAGTGTAATTTGGTGAAAAATACTAATCAGCTTTGATGCACACTCAGCAAACAACGTTTTTTTTTTTTAATACAAAGCTACAGTATGTCTACAGAGACATTATTTGCTATAGGAAATGAGCTGTAAGCTTTAACAGCATAGCAGCTGAAATGTTAGGTGAAACAGCATCTCTAGTCACATTTTCAAAAATAGCACAATTTATTTAAAGGTTGTGGTGATTAACTAACAATTTATAATCTCTTTCACTACAAAGCAGCATTGGCATCACACAACGTGAATATCACAATTTAAGCTTGAGGACTATGTAGTTGAGTGAGTGGAAATAGGGAGAAAGATATGATGGTATGTGTCTTGAGCAAGACTTTATTCTGGATTTCTTATAGCAACGAAAGCAAACTACTGTAATAGCAAATGATGGATGTTCAACTTAATACATATAAAGAGGCACCTTGTTTTGAGCAGAGAAAGAATAGTTTCTGTTTATCAAGCAACTTATACTGGTTGCAATAGAAATGAATTGATGAAAAAACCAAGTGGGCCCACTTAAATTGATTAATCGATCATATCTGCCATATCTTTCAGCAGATGTCATATTGTATATTTACTGATCTACTATAAAAGAGAAGAGGACAGGATCTGAAAGACTGAATAAAATAATTTTCAAGATGTAAGGCCAAAAGAATTCTCCTGGGGATTAGTGTTGGGTTGTCATGTCTAAAACAGTTAAACATGAAGGCTTCCTCCTTTTTGTCAGTGTTTTTATTTTTATTACCATGCTCTTCCGACCTGATACTCTATCCAATGAAGCCCTGCTCAAAAATCTTGCCAACATTTCTCCTCCAAACTCAGATGGTTTTATATAATTTTTAATTAAAATACCTTTTTCTATATTGTATAAATTAGATTAGGTCTCTAACTCACCCTAACTAGAAGGATTACTAAGTGAGTTCTAAGAAAATACTGTAGGAACTCCGATTTCTGCTGTCAAATACTACTAGAAAGGGGTGACAGTAACCATAATGAATACATCACTGTGAGCTATGATGTAATATTGTTTTCTTACATACACAAATGCTTGCCAGGGCGCAGGGCAGTGAACAAGCAGGGTGACTGTTCATTACAACCACACTCATACAGGGCCAATTCTGAATCAACAGTCTAACAAGTATATCTTTATGAATGTGGGGTAAAAACCCAAGTAACCAAAGAAAAACTCACATAGACATAAGAAGAATGTGTAAACACCACATGGAATAAAACAAGGCATGAAATTCATACCTAGGATGCTGGATGCATTTATCAATATGCTACCTTATATATCTCTATATATGTATATATATATGTATAAAATCAAACGTCTGTCTGTATGTCTGTCTGCTTGTCAGGAGAGAACTACTTAACGGATTTAGATTGGGTTTTCTTCTATAATTCGGTTGAACGTTCCAGTTGATTTTGTAACTTCTTTAATTGTGATTTATTCGCGCTAATCTGAGACAGATGCTGCAGCCCGAGGGGAGTGGGAAGCGTGACGTCAGGAGTGCCTCCGTTTAGCTAGCGATACCTGTTTGTTTATTGATTTTTAAAGTTTGTCCTGTTTCACTACTAAACGGGCGGAGCCTTGGGAGATAGCTAGTACATATATATATATATATATATATATATATATATATATATATATATATATATATATATATATATATATATATATATATATATATATATATATATATATATATATATAGTGTATTTGTTGCATAGTTTTACTGCCAAATAATGCAAAGAGTACGTGACACGTGTTTTGCCCTAATTCTAAGCTCATCAGGCATACACACTCACTGCACCCCCTCTTGGTGATCGAACCTTGGACATCAGCGTCAGAGGCAAAGCCTCTTTACGTTGCACCACGGTGTGTGGTTCATTTATTTGACAGCATGTAGATCGGGGTAAATACATTCATGGCATTCATAGTCTGAATCACAATCTGATTGTATGGGTGGTTACCTACCAGGTAACGCTTGTGGTTGGTCTGCAAGTCGGCAAACATCCGCCACGGTGCCCTCTTCCAGTTGAGAGAAGCAGATCATAAAGAGGGGGTGCAGTGAGTGTGTATGCCTGATGAGCCCAGAATTAGGGTGAAACACGTGTCGCGTACTCTTTGCATTATTTGGCAGTAAAACTATGTAACATTCTATGATCTGCTTCTCACAACTGAAGAGGGCACCGTGGCGGATGTTTGCCGACTTGCAGACCAACCACAAGCGTTACCTGGTAGGTAACCACCCATACAATCGGATTGTGATTCAGATTACGAATGTCATGAATACTATATATATATATATATATTATATATATATATATATATATATATATATCTTTATATATATATATATAGCCCCTTATACAGATGTGGGCAAAAGTAGGTTTACTGTTGTTCATATGGAAAAACACATGCAAGTTATGATTATTACAATAGCTTTATTAACTCAAAAGAATGTCACAATGGTACAGTGCACTTGTGTACAATCATGCCAAGTGCTCAAATAGACAACTTAACATACTCACTGCAAACCTGCTTTAGCCCACCCCAGTATATATACATGAAAATGTATTTGCCGTCTTCCTGGTTTTTTCTGTTATTGCAAATTTTTGACCCTGAATATTTTCAGTTCTTGAAAAAAACCAAAGATTAGATAAAAGGACACCCTGAGTACACAAATAAAACATGTTTTTGTTACTTGTGAAAGTCATTGAATTGAAAAAGTTATGCAGCACCTTTGAAAAGTAATTGTCCACTAAGTAAAATATATCAGTTATTTTGATCCTTACCATTAAAGTCAAATTGCCAGCACAAGGATTTATTAAAGCACATAATGGCATGACCAAAGGAAATTTCTAAAAAGATAAAAAAAAGCAGTCGATATCTATTATACTGGAAATGTTATTAGGACATTTTGGATGAATAGTGATTTAAAAAAATAAAATAGACGGTTAAAGAATTCAGGATGATGGGCAGAAATTGTAGTCAGGGGCAAGTAAAAATCAGAAATACTGGAACAAACAACAGGAATTAATCATCAAATAAAAACAAAGAACCAAAGGCAAATTCAACAAAGTAGTTGTCACCAAAACATTCTTATGCTGTCACTAGAAAAGTATTTTTCCAGTGGCGAGCAAAAGTGTTCAATCCCCTTGAAAGTCATCAAGATTTGTATGCATATGTATCCACTCAGTATTTTTAATGTTAACTCTTATGCTGCAACAATTCATTTCCAAAGTCAAAATAAACTATGTTCTGTAGATACCCATAATGCCTTAAGAGAAAATGAACGTTTGCATGAGTATACCCTGTGATGCACCGGCACCCCAATCACAGTTGGTTCATGCCTGCGCTGGTGCCTGTAGCAACCCTGAATTAAAATAAGTGAGTCACAGAATTATTGGATGGACGTTTCAGTTATAGGTAAAATTTAAATTGCAGTCTCCTTGTCATCCTTTCTTCATGCCATCATTACCTCTGATATGATTACTACAATTGTATTATCAATGGTAACTATTTTCAGAGAATCAACAGGCTGCAACAAGTTCAAAATATGTCATTAGTACTCTGACTTGGATGAAATCCCCTGATCAGAGTACATTAAGCTGACAAAAATCAATTTTTCTGAAAAATATATACATATCTCTCAATATAAACCCATAATTCAGCAAAGATCTTCTGGTGCTGTTCCTGCTTGTGAAATTTCTGCCTCAAAATATAAGTATAAATAAAATTTCTATCTTAAAGAATATTCCTTCATTTTTGTAGATTCTTCTCTAACTTCACCAGTTCAGTTAAATAAAGGCTAAAGAGTGAAAGGACAGGTGTCACCACTTTATCCTTACTTTTGTAGAATTGTTCCTCTGAAGTGGACTCCTCCATTATTCTGAAATGGACAACTCCATTGTTATACTGCAACTCTTCTAACTTCAAATTATTCCATTTTTTTCATTGCAGCATTCTCTATTGATTTCATGTTTCTTCTTAGTTCCTGTTAGTGTCTGTCCCTGTTTCTGCTAGTCCTATAAAGAATATTAAGACAACAGTTTCCATATTTATTATCCTCATCCGTTTGTCAGTTTAATTGTGTATTGATTGCTCTGTAAGTGCCTTGTGATCCTGCGTGCTATTAATGACCACTATACATGTAGAAAAATATAACTGATAATTTATCTAGGAATTGGTTAGTATAAATCATGTTGCAAATGCAGCCAGTACTGACAAGGCTCCACATTCTTGCAAACTTAAAAGTTGGATTAATTCTGCAAAATGATGGACGAATTAATGGATATGTAACAGGGATGCATATAACATGGGCTATATAAGCTCAGTCATATTGCTTCAGTTCTTACATACTAGTATATAAACTGGTAGGAGAAGTGCTTATAACAGAAAAGCTATAAACCAAAGTGTGCTATAAACACATGGGTGGCATTTCCACCCCAATGGAGTTCACTCTGGGCTCGTAAAATTGGTAGCCTGACGTCCCGGGACTCGGACTACCAAAATGTAACACCACCCTGCCCGATGGGCTACCTGAAGTTATATTCTGAGTGAAATCAAATTCTCTCTGTTATTCACTTTGTCTGCTTTCAAGACTTGCTATTTGAATGAAAAAAAAGGCCATGGAACAAACAGGTTTTTATGCCTGTGTGTGTGTGTAATAAGTTTACTTTATGATGTTTGGAAAACACAATTGGTGCATTACTGCCACCCCCTAAAAAAGGAATGTAGTTCTAACTTCATTTATTTATTGTTGCTAAGTGATAGTGTTTTACAGAGCCCTCAAAGGAACATGGACAAACAAAAAAGTTCTTTACAGTTTTGCGTGTTTATGTGTAACTTTCTGGTGCTCACACAAAAGTTTTAAAGGATTTTTTTTTTTACTCATTTCCCTTTACAGCCCCCATAGAGTTTTTATGGGCCGTGAAGCTAATTAAATTAAAGCCTGGGAAATTGATGATACATTTGGGTGCCCATGTGTAAAAATTTGAGAAGGAGGCAGTGCATGGATTTACACTAATATTTCAGGTCTACTCAGCCAAAACAGGCAGGTCAGAATGAAGAACAGGGAAAAGAGCAGACCACCACAAAGCGGAAGAATTCAGAAATTGTTATCAGTTTTCACATATGACAGCATAGACACTGGCATCATAGAACAGATGTTGATTCATGAAAGATAATGGTGACATATCCACTTACATGATCAAATGTCAGCCAGTGAAGAACACAAATTCTGCAGGTGTTTTAGACATTATTGATGTGGCAGTGGACACCATGGGTATCAGTGCATAGATGTGGAATTATGAAAGTAGTGTGTGTAAATTTTGATGGAACTTGTAGTGATGATGGGTGAGAAAGAAGAAGTACCTAGAAAACTGAAACAGCAGATACCCCACATCGTAACAATCCGTTGTGTGGTGCACAAATTAAAACTAGCAGTACTGGACAGTGTGAAAAAAAGGCTGTAAGTACCTGGTCAAATCTGAGGATATTCTGAAAACCATCCACTATTCCCTAAAGAAACAAAGAGAATGGAGTGAAATAAATGAACAGCTTAATGAGAAAGTGGCTCATTTCAGGGACCTGAAAAGCACACAGCCAAGCCGGCTGAGATGTCTAAAGGCTGTGGAAAAATATTACACTCACACAATTGTGCATAAGGAGAAAATGACAAGAGGAGGTGATGTTAAGTCAGAGGATACTGTCAATGTAAAGGGAGTGGTGCAGGAGATGAAGACCAAGAAATTTGTTCGCTTCTAACATTTCATTTTGGACTATAGTACCATCTTATTCAAATACAGTGCTGATTTTCAGTATGACAACTTAAACATCATGTAAATAAATCAGTTAGTGGAGAGCACCACATCATGTTTACTTAGCCTGAGAACAAAACCAGGAGAATACCAGAAAGCCTTGGAAGCAAAGTTCACAGTGAAAGATGATGTGCTACTCTAGGACTCAGCTCACAAAAACCCAATGAACTGATAGAAGAAGTGAGAGCACAGATAAAGGCACCCTTGGTGCAGAGTTTCAGAAGATAATCGACAATAAAGTTAAGTACATGGACAGCTTATTTAAAAATCTGCCAGAAAAGCCTCTCTCTTGTTTCAAAGTTTTTCACCCTTCCACTCTTCCATGCCCTAGAGAAGAACTGGCAAATTATGGGGATGAAGAGGTGCATTATCTTTTCACACATTTTGTCGGTTAAATGAGGAAGATAAGGAGAAAATTCAGTGGACAGATCTGAACCAAGGTATCAAGGTAGATTACTTGTACAGGGGTGTTCTCACTGAGAATCCAGAACACCTCTCTCATGTGTGGTTATCGGTAAAATTAATGTGGACATAGAGTCCATCTACAGCCATCTGTGAGAGAGGATTTTCTTGCTAAACTGAGTGAAAACGTCATGCTGTACCTCTGAACTGTATGAAACACTGAGTGACCTTATGCATCTCTCCATAAATGTGGAATTGTTCGAAACTTTTTGCCCTGACAAGGCAATTAGTTGCTGGATGTATTCTGGAAAAGGTTCAAGACATCTGGACCACAGTATCCCAGCAAGATCAGAGAGTAGAGAAGTGGAGATTAAGGCACAGAAGCCAAGGGAGGGCGCTGATGAAGCTGTGTAGAGCAACGTAGAGCGTCACTCTCTCATCTGTGATTTCAGCTGAGATTTCAGATTCAGAATCTGATTCAGGTTTAAATTCATCATATTGTTCATACAAGTTTCAATCTAGTTAGAACCGAATGGATATTTATGTTGATTGATGTTGATGATTTTTACTTGATTGATGAATAATTTATGTATGATTGTTGCTATTTGCTTTTGAAAGCAATTTGTTTTTGATTTTTCAACTATGTTTCACTTTCTATATTAAGACATTTTATATTCAACCTACTTAAATTATTTTTGGGCTACCAAAATCTGAATAGTGCCTGCCCAGAGGGCTACCAGGGATTTTGAAATTTTGTAAATCCCACAATTTATCGTTATGATCATTAGAGACTTAAAAACGCATCCATAATTACAGACTCTATCTATTTCTTGTAAATTTGCATTATTTAAGTGCATTTTGATTATTCATAGTTACTACTTTTGCCATTTCTCTTTTTTATTGCAATTTATTTTTGGCATTTTGTAAAGCACACTGAGCTAGCTACATGCCTTGTATGAGAAAGCCTTGTAGAACTAAATATTGATAAAAAAGAACATACAGCCAATAAGTGATGGTCTCATACTGCTGCAGTGGGTAGTGATTTCATCTCACTGATCCAGTGTCCGGGGATTGAATGGTGCCCAGGCTGTTATCTGTGTGGAGTGTGCATATTATTTCTGACAATAAGAACATTGGAATTAGACTTGTATGAGTATGCTGTGATGGACTGGTGCCCTGTCCAGGGCTCTTTCATGTCTTGTGCCCAGTGATGTTATGTAACATTAAAGTGGTTTATATACATGAATACTTGAGAGAAAAAGTGCTGAAGGTACACTCAAGGCAAGAAATATCAAATATTTCAAAATCACTTGTCATTAATAGGGAATGTAGCTAGTCATATTTAAAAGCATAACATATCAAAACATTCTCCAACCATCTTAATCCAATTCAACTTAATCTGGAATTTATGCTAGCAGCAATAGATGAAAACTGGCATGTGTAAATACTTAGACATTAAGGCTGGCTGTAGACGCATTGCAGTAATATCTTCTACTTACTTTTCTGTATGTACAGATTTGTTTTGTACTCTTACATTATGTATAGTAATTCTGGTGATGTTATTGTTTAACTCTGTGCTTTGGATGATCACCACCATTTTAGGACACTATTTGCTTGCCTGTGTTCATGCTATTTACAGAAGTTATACCTGTGGCCGCATATGTAACATTGCAGTCATGTGGTGTGCGGCTACAGTAGAGACACATAGTGTTTGGCATCCATGCATTAGATCTTTTTCCTAATATTTTGAACTCTTTTTTCACATGGAAGCTAGGAGGAGCTCCTTAGAAGACCCTGTGGTTGGGTCCTCTTATTTTGACTTTTTTGACAATGACAATTGACATCTCTGGATTTACAACCCCGAATCACAAAAAGTTAGTATAGTATGGAACATGCAAAAAAATGCAGTGATTCTAAAATTTACTTGGACATTTATTTCTATCATAGACAGTATGAACCCAAGATATTTCATGTTTTGTCTTGTCAACCTCATTTCATATATTAATATACATCCATTCCTGCATTAATAGGCCTGTAACACATTCCAAAAAAAGTTGGAACGGTAAAGTATTCACTACTTTGTAATGTTGCTATTTCTTCTCACAACACTTAAGTATTGTTTAAAATGGTGTCATAAATGTAAACTCATAACTATTTACATCTTCCCTTTTCCTTTCTTTGTACACCTTTACATAGAAACATAAAGTGTTTTCTCTTATTTGTATTTCCCTTTCTGTGTGCTGTAACTGTAATTTAACCTTGAAATTATATGGATCTAATTACAACAAATGTAATTTAATGGATGACACAGTATTATAGGAAAATTGTGACACATAGAGAGTATCTAGCCTGATATTTGAACCCAGTCTCCGGCACTTGTGAGGCAGAACAGAAATCTACATTGTTAGTTAAGAAAGCAAACTCTAAATAGTACAATAAATACATTTTATATATATTCAAATATATATGTATATATTTTTTAAAATAAATTAAACAAAAAATTAGAAATGGTTTCTTTTAGATTTTTGTTATAATATGATTGTTGTGGGATGTTTAGGCAGCATAAAATAAGAGTGTGTTTGCAGAATGCATCCCTTGAAAGCAAAACTCTGTAGATATTGGCATTTTTCTCACATATAAAAGTTGGCTTGTCCTTAAAAAAACTAAAGCTGGATGGAAGAGTAAAAAAAAAAAGGAAAAAATCCTCCTAGCATTTCACCCAGACAAAGAAAGACCCCTTAATCAGCAAAAACTAATTTTTAGGATCCGCAAGGCTACTCTGAACCAGGAGACAGAATGATCTGCAGCCAGGGCCACTGGCAACATGTAGGACGTTCATGTCATATTCATTTCATTGAGTTGTATAATGATGTATCATTAAAGTTCCACATCGCTTCGGTGCTCCCTGTCTCCCCATTGGGAAAATGGCAGAGCAGCCTTATATTCAGCTTCATAATTCTGAATATGTTTTCTTGTCAGTCAGACAGAGGAGTAGTCAGGAGTAAAGAGTTCATGTTACAAGCTGCAGCTGGTCTTATATAGGAAAGACAAAACTAGCAAAGAAAGTCAGTGTCAGCAATGAAGAGAGACTATGGGAAGGAGGGGGGCGGAAAGGGGAGGGTGTAGTTCAAAATGGCCTGCCACACAATGTGCATCTCAAAATGAAAAAGTCAAAGAGAGCCACCAGTGAACCCTTTATTTGCATTCTCTTCAGACTTACACCCACACATCTCAGTAGAAAGAGTAATCACACTTTAAGGATTCAAAGGAAATTTCTGAAACAAGTACTGCTACGGGAAAACCTCCAAGACAGCTGGCAGGCAGCCACAGTGAATAGGATGTAAAAGTCAAGATCTTCCTATTCTCTTCTAAGAATTGCTTGTTGGACTTTCAAGTTTTTTCCATTAATGCAACTAATAAGCCCTTCAATATATGTTTTTTTATTTGAACAATGGTTGACCTGTTGCTATTATTGCTCATGTTTTTTCATCAATATTTTTTATTTTATTTAGCACTCTGTGCATTAAAATATTATGACAAGAGGAATTGGAAATGCAGTTAATACAAAATTGTCATATTGTTAGATAAGAACACAGCAAAATGATTTTCAGCTTATTATGAGACCAAACAGAATCATTCTGTGGTAGAAATGGCATGTTTTCAAAAAGTGTTTCTCTGGATAACTTGATAGATTGTCTGCAAATATATTAATGGACATTTCACCATGTCCTCCGAAATGCAGGAGTTTGAAAAAGAAGTAAGAATAACTGGAAATAAAATAAAACGGAAGTAGGAAGAATCTGAAAAATCTTGCAAATGTTTTGAAGCAGTGACACCTCGATCTTTGTACTGTACTCTCCATTGGCACACAGATGAAGGTAGGCATTAACAAGACTCTGAACTCATGTAGATGCTATTTTTGTAATGCGACATCTTACAGTCATACTTAACTGGGATTTAGGTTGACAGAATTGAAAGAAGTTAGCCATCTGCTACATGACAAGTCCGGGTTGCCTAATTACTATAAAGATGGAAAGAAGTGTTGCATACAGTGATACTGAGAGAAAAAGGACAGGGAAATTTAAAACATCACAGAATAGTGGAATATAAATAAATAAATATAAGAAGTGACAGAGAAAGAGAGAATGTCAAGAAGGCTTTTATTTTTTTTGTTTGGGAATTGGGTCTTGTGACCTTTAAAAGTCGATGTCCTTTGGCTAATATGAAAAATTAAGAAGCTCCATGTCTCTTTTTCATTAGTCACTGCAAAATACTCAGGCTAAGCCTCTACACACACTGTAACAAGCAAATCCGCAAACAAGCTAGTGCATTTTATTATTTTCAGAGAAATATTTAAAATAAGCCACCTTTTATTTACCTATATGAAAAAGTTTGTACATTAAAGAATATGTATATACTGCAGAATAATAAAAGAATGACCAGTGTCTTTAGCATAGTTTCTTTTTTTGTACAAGCTCCATACAACATGGACATTTATTTATATAGCACATTTTCTTACATGATTATAGCTCAAGCTACTTTACAATAATAATAGCAAAACAGTTATAAAAGAAAGTAAAAACTAACAAACCGGTGTTTATAACAAAAGAGAATCTTAATGTCCAGCTTAATTACAAACTATGGTCAGATGGCCAGGGAGGACAGGAAAAAAAAAATCCATTTGGTAGAATGTTGAAGAAAATAAACCTGTGAGGTTCCAAGGCCAAAAGATCGCCAAGTCTCCCCAAGCATTCTATTATCCATGAATGTGTCACTGTTAACAGGACATTATTGTGGACATCTTTCCAATATCATAGAAGGCGCTGAAGCATACTTAGGCCAGGGCAGTGGTGCATAGCATCAGAATACTGCATTAAAAAGAAAACACACAAAAGTTGTTGTAAGTGACCAGTCTATAAGACAGCAAATAGAACTGCACCTTATGGAAAGAACTCCTCTCAGTATGAATGCTTGTGTTTCTAGAAAGTCCGTAAGTGATCAGGAAAGCCAGATTTAAGAGCTGGGTTTTTAATGTTTTTTGAAGCATTCAACTGTACTGTCTGTATTCTCTAATTGTAAAATATACCAGATTTTTGGTGCATTAAAACAGAAAGCCATCTCACCGGTTCTTTTGCACTTCATGCTTGGAATGCTGAAGATGCCAGCATTAGAGGACCTAAAATTATGATTATCATTCATCGTATGCCTTTTTTTTTTTACTATCCTTGTGTGTCTCAGCCTGTCTTGGCTTGTGCTTCCTCTCTGAATCTCATTCGCATAAAGCCTGCTTCTCAAACTCATTCTGAGTTACCCTCTGTGAAAACATCATACTGCTTGTCTTTGAAGTCCACTCTCAGTGCTCCTCCTAAACATTTTCTTGGTATCCTTATATGTATCGACCTCTCTTGCTTTGCACTTCTTGTCTCGATCACGTTTGACTGAGCAACCACAGAGACACTGACCAATCAGACCAAATTTCTCAGAAAAAGTGGAATAAGAAAAGAAATTACATGTACACAGAGGACAGTGATCTTGAAAAGTAGAGCTTTTCTTTTATAATAGAGCTCCTACATAGACTATTTGGCAGGAACAACTTGCCACATGGCCTATAAAAAGTATTCACCTCCTTGGAAGTTTTCACATTTTACTGTTACATAAATATTGAGTCACAGTGGACTTAATTTGGCTTCTTTGACACCCATCAACAGAAAGACTATTTAATGTCAAAGTAAAAAGAGATCTCTGCAAAATGATCTAAAGTAATCTATAATAATAAAAGGCAAAGCGCTCACTGACTGACTGACTCACTGACTGACTGACTGACTGACTGACTGACTCACTCACTCACTGACTCATCACTAATTCTCCAACTTCCCATGTAGGTAGAAAGCTGAAATTTGGCAGGCTTATTCCTTACAGCTTACTTACAAAAGTTAAGCAGGTTTCATTTCGAAATTCTACACGTAACGGTCATAACGGTCGACGACGTCCTCCATGTTGAACTTTCTTATTTATGGCCCCATCTTCACAAAATTTGGTAGGCGGCTTCCCTGCACTAATCGAAACCGATATACTTACTTATTTCGATGTTATGACGCCACTGTCGGCCGCCATATTGAACTTTCCAACGTCACCAATTTTAAAACTTCTCGTGTAGGTAGAAGGCTGACCCCATCTTCACGAAATTTGGTAGGTGGCTTCCTGCGCTAACCAAAACCGATGTACGTACTTATTTCAGTGGTATGACACCACTGTCGGCCACCATATTGAATTTTCCAAACGTCACTAATTCTCCAACTTCCCATGTAGGTAGAAGGCTGAAATTTGGCAGGCCCATTCCTTACAGCTTACTTACAAAAGTTAAGCAGGTTTCATTTCAAAATTCTACGCGTAACGGTCATAATGATCAACAACGTCCGCCATATTGAACTTTCTTATTCATGGCCCCATCTTCACGAAATTTGGTAGGCGGCTTCGCTGCGCTAACCGAAACCAATGTACATACTTATTTCGGTGGTATGACGCCAATGTCAGCCGCCATATTGAACTTTCCAACGTCACTAATTCTCCAACTTCCCATGTAGGTAGAAGGCTGAAATTTGGTACTTATTTCGGTGGTATGATGCCACTGTCGGCCGCCATATTGAACTTTTAATGGAAACCGATGTCCGTACTTATTCCATTGGTGTGACACCACTGTCAGCTGCCATATTAAACTTTCCAACGTCACTAATTCTCCAACTTCCCGTGTAGGTAGAAGGCTGAAATTTGGCAGGCCCATTCCTTACAGCTTCATTTCAAATTCAACGTGTAACGGTCATAACGGTCAACAACGTCTGCCATGTTGAACTTTCTTATTTATGGCCCCATCTTCACGAAATTTGGTAGGCGGCTTCCCTGCACTAACCAAAACCAATGTATGCATACTTATTTCGGTGGTATGATGCCACTGTCGGCCGCCATATTGAACTTTTCAACAGTCTTTGTTACTTATGGGCCCATCTTCAAGAAATTTGGTACACGGGTTCCCAACGCTAACTGAATCCTACTTACATACATATATACGTCCATAGCCTGCAGCTCGGTCACCGTGTGAGGCGGCGATGGGTCCCCCATCCCAACGCCTCCCACGTTGTTGGCTGCCTGCCTATATAAGGCCGTCTGTTGCTCCAGTCTCTACATTCCCTTCCTTGCTTCGCCACGGGATTCACGTCTCCCTACCTTTTTGTTTAATCCACGGCTTCTCCGCTGTTTTATTGTTTGTTTATTACAATTATAGTTATTGTATAGGTATTTTACACTTACTTTACATTGTTCATGTACCCTTTTTCTTTATCATTCCAACCCCCATTACCATGTCTATCGAGATGATCACTATCGATCAAAGAACTATCACTTACCGAATGGTTTCCATGCCCGGAGATACCACCTACCTTTTCCATTCTCTTTGTTACATATTGCACGGCCATATCAGGTTCACTCTTGATATCCGGAGGAACATTGTGTCTTATGTATTGAATGACTGGGACAGGCTCAAGGTGTGGACTGATGACGGTACAGGAGATAATTATACTACACAGGAGCACTATAAGAGTGAAATGCTTAAGCCCTTCACCTATGGTTCTGCATGTGAGTTGATGGCTGCCACTGAATTGTTCGATTGTCGCTTTCAAGTGTACCGAAATGGCCAAATATTTTACACCTTTCGACAACCGCCAATGCCTCTTAAACATCTTAGATTCACAGGTGACGATTTCAGTAGTGGACACTTTGATGTTTATGAATGTTTAAACTCTCAAAAGCTGGATGTGATTTTATCGCTGAAACCGGTTCTGTGCTTACAACGCTTGACAGATGCCGAATGTCACTTCAATACAACAAATCCTGCAAATACTGTCATAATTGAAACAAACCATGAAACTCAAACCGATTATGACAGCATCGATCCAAGCTGATTTGAGACAAGATTTGAGACAAGATTACTGTTCACATGGCCAACTGTATGTTGCATGCTCAAGAGAAAGCTCAGCGCACAGCTTAGTCATGTTACAACCGGAGGGCCGAACTGACAACATGGTATACAAAGAGATCCTTAACAAATAATTATTGGCATATTTTCCCTCAGTATAAAAAGGTTAAATTTTCTTCTTAATAAAAATTTTAATGCAGTACTTTGCCCCTGTGAAGCGTGGGTATTTTGCTAGTTACAAATATAAAACACAAAGTACAGTAATTGTATAATAATCAAACATGAAAAACATCCAAGTAATAAATTTTAAAAATTTCTATGTTCAAATTCTTGAATTTTAAATACTCACTCAACTTATAAAGAGTTTTTACTGGGCACAATAAAGTACGCCATAGTTTAGTAACCAAGGCTTATGATACTCCACACAGGGTACTTACACATGCTGGATTATTCCAGGGAGTTATTGGCTTTAATGATTTGAAAATTCCTTCAAGGAGGATTCAGTTAATGAAAGGGAACATTAACATAGGAATTTCTTCATATTCTGTATGGGATGAATGCAGTTTCAAAAGATTTTTTCACTTTCTTTCATAGGCAGGAAACACAAGGATTGCCTCCAGGTACAGCAACCTGCAAGTGGCCTTTTTAGGTTAGGTGGTGTAAAGATCCCTTTGACCCTAATGTCATAACACTATATGGTACTGAAAAGCATTTTAAAGAGTATTTTGAAGTTAATTACATACAAATTCTCACAAGTGTCACTTCTCCGCAATCCATACTAATCCCTCATTTTCCCTGTTGGTTTTTTTCCATTTTTTCCTGTGGTGGCGATCTGAGCCACCACCTCCTGATCAAGGCACTATGCAGTCCCTACATTGATGGATTGAAGGCAGTACCCCAGATGTCCACATGACCATCATCATCTAATTCTTCCACTTAAAGCCTGAAATCCTTGAGAACTGATTTTGATCATTTATATTAGACAGAATCCCCAGTTGGGCCTGGGTGGTCTTGTGGCCATGGAACCCCTGCAGATTTTTTCTTTCTCCAGTCCTCTGGAGTTTGTTTTTTTTTTTGGTTTTTCTGTCCTCTCACCTATTGGACCTTACCATATTCTTTGCTATTTAGTATTGCCTAATGGCTAATGTTATTTTTATTTGTTATATACTTTTCTTTCTTCATCTTGTAAAGGACTTTGAGCTACACCAGTTGATGAAAATGTGCTATATAAATAAATGTTGTTGTTGTAAATGGAAAGCTGCCACAACTAAAAACAGTTGAGGAATTTTATGTGAGGCAGAACAAGTGAATTTTGGAGTTCAGTATAGTTATAGAGTAATGTGCAATTATACTGTATGTAATTACACCTGAAAGACTGCAAGCAGAATAGCTCAGTTAGGTAGGCACATACAAAAGATATAGTAGTTGCTTTCTGATGCTATATTGTTGGTTTATCTTATATGTTTATATTCTATAGTATTGTTATTCTATGAGAGGACATCATAAGTACATTTTTACAGATAATTATTATTTTAATTTTCTATCCACTGAAGTTTACTCACAGGAGACATGCTTTTATTTTACACATAGAAGAACTAAATATTGAGTCTTGGATCAATCATTCACTTCCATTCTTTAAGACAGATGTGATTATATCCAGCAGTAGCGAAGACAGGATATCTATCCAGTTAACTGAAGCTTCATGTCGTCTAAATCAATGACCAGAGCTTCACTCAGTCCACGCAGACAACAAAGCTCTAGTCTATACTGGAATAACAAATGATTGTATTATTAATAGAAACTGAGGTCTTTTAGTTCTGCTTGGCGAAACACATACATTTTTAAACATAAACCATACTTTTGAAAACAGATTGTGAATAGTGTCAAATAAAAAGTATTGTTGATAATGTTTATATATAATTTTGTTATTTATGTCTATCAATTACTTATTAGTGGTTTAATATAATAAAGATTATTTGTTATAACAAATATATTGTAAATATATTGTGTATAAATGTATTCTTGAGAAAAAATATATTAGATAGATAGATAGATAGGGTGTATTTATTAGGCTAATATCAATTGTCTCCATGTTTACTTTGACTAA
Source organism: Polypterus senegalus (assembly GCF_016835505.1). NCBI lineage: Eukaryota > Metazoa > Chordata > Cladistia > Polypteriformes > Polypteridae > Polypterus > Polypterus senegalus. Next base: position 80,161,556 of record NC_053163.1, on the reverse strand, counting down.
TCAAAATCAGCAGTTACACTTAAATAGTGCGAAATGTATCCACTCATCTTTTCATAAATCAATTAACAATATTGCACATTACAGCATAAAACAAAGGTTGTATAATATTTTCTCCATATTTATAAACCTAATCCATAGTAAAACACATTATGGCAAACTGCACGACATTTTTCTTGCACATATAAATGTGTACAATTGTCGGAAATGTTGTTTGTTTAACCAACAGTTTCAGTTTTGTAGAAAATGTGGATAAAAAGAATGAAAAACAAAAATTTGCAATACTTCCTTGGAAGAAATAAAGTGAGAAAATGATAGATAGATAGATCTTTATTTGTTCCCAGGGGAAAATTTGGCTTTTTACAGAAGCTCCTCAAATAAATAGTGTAAATATATAAATAAGTAAATAAATAAATATACTTACACAGTTTTATCTGAACACATGCAGTAATGACTATAAAGCAAGAAAAATTAAAAAAAAAGAAAAGTTATTACTTGGTTGTCACAATCACAATGAGGCATTATGTATTGTAGTGTATTGCTGTTGGTATAAAGGAGCCCCGGTAGTATTTCTTGTGTCAGAGAGAGGATGAACAGCATTATTTTAATTCTCTCCTATGCTACTACTTCCAGGGGGCCCAGAATGTATTCTTTAACTGAGCTTACCTTTTAACTAGCCTTTTGATTCAGTGGGCCTCTCTTAAAGTGATATTACCAGCCCAGGATTCCACAGCGTAGGAAATCGCACTGGCCATAACACAGTTATAGAAAGTGTGAAAGATTTAACTTCCTACTTTAAAGGAATGCAGTCTCCTAAGAAAAAAAAGTCTGCTCTGCCCTTTCTTTTATAGTCCAGCCTGTCACTAATGTGGACCCCCAAGTACTTGTACAAGTGGACCATCTCTACATATACTCCTTATATAGAGACTGGACATAGAGGATCTTTGGTGCATTGAAAGTCAATAACTAGTTCCTTGGTTTTGCTAATGTTAAGATGCAATTCTCTTTGCACCTAGCTCCTATACTGTGTCTCATCCCCTTTATCAATGCATGACATAAGTGCAGAATCATCTGAGAATTTCTGCAAGTGACATGACCTGGTGTTATATTTATAGTCTGAAGTGCAGAGAGTAAAGAGAAAAGGAGACAGGACTGCTCAGTGTGGTGATTCAGTGTTTCTCACATCTGTATCAGAAGCACAATCCTTGAGTTTCACAAACTGTGGTCTGCCCAGCAGATAAACCATTATCCAGGACAACACAGAATCATCTACCTGCATATGTCGGAGTTTACCCCTTAACAGGGATGAGTACTGTAGAAGTTGAATTTGAAACCTGATTCTATGTGCACGTAGCATATGCTGTGGGTGCACCGTTAAAAGGAAACCAGCTACATTGCTTAATGGGTTTATGTTGAGTCTTTACTTTCTGAGCTTATGGTTAAAGGCTGAGGTGTTATTTTGATATTAGCTATGATTCCACTTGCTAATATCGTGCTTGCACTCCTATAAGTGTTACCTCTTGTATAGTGTATCTCTTATATAGTAGAAAAGATTGATTGATGCTTTCTCCTGTCTGCATTCATTGCTTCAATTATACAGGTAGAACAGGATGTCCAGCTGGGGTGTCAGTAAATTTCTTCCCCACTGGATGGTATTGTAGGTGCTGGAGAAATCAAAAACCATAACCCTCACAGTGCTGCCAGATTTGTCCAGGTGACAGTAAACATTGTGGCATACATAGACAATTGCATCCTCCACTCCAATCTTTGTCCAATAGGCAAACTGCAGTGGGTCTAGGGGGTCTATCACAAGAGGATTCATGTAGTCCAGAACCCATCTCTCAAAGGTCTTCATGATGTGAGATGCAAGTGCCACTGGTCGGTAGTCATTAGGTGAAGAAGCGCCTGCTTTCTTTGAATCAGAAACAATCCAGGATGTTTTTAATTATGTACTTTATATATTTTACTTGTATCTGTTTTTGTTGCATATTCGTTTGTGCTATATTATAGACTTTGTAACTTAGTGAATAACAGGGGTCTCCAACACGTCGCTTGGGAGCTACCGGTAGCTCGCAACCCCTTTCCAAGTAGCTCACCAAAAGGTTAATGAATCCTACATAAATTTGAAAACTTGATTAGTCAAATTAGGGGTGGGCAATATTTCTAAAAAATCATATCACAATCCACAATCTGGACTGCAGTCTATCTTTTCAATGTGGCATACACTTAAGAGAATATCCGGACTCAAACTCATCAAGACCTAAGTAACACTTTATTTTAAATATCAAACAAAGTTGAATTCAATTGTCCTCTCATCCGCTAGCTAAGTGGAGATAAGGAACACGCTCAAGCTGGCGAGTGAGTGAGGAGAGCGCACCAGTTGCCTTTGGCCCATTGCGTATCTCGGATTCACACAAATTCTTCGGTATCGCATAACTATGATACATAGTGAAATGAGAGAAGTTGCAAAATCAACCGGAATGTTCTAGCAAATTATAGAAAAACCTGATCTAAATCCATTAAGTACATACATAGATAGATACTTTATTAATCCCACGGGGAAATTCAGATTCACAACAAGTAGTTCTCTCGTGAAAAGTGGACAGACAGACAGATAGGCAGACATCGGATTTTATACATTATATATTAGTAAACCTTCAAAATGTGCAGTTAAAGTCTCAACAGTGTTCTCAGCATTTCTGGAGCTCAGTAGAGCCAGATAACTATAAGAATCTTCACCAAGCAGCTCTGAAAATGTCTGCTTTGTTTGGGTCTACATACCTCTGTGAGCCTGCCTTTTCTGACATGAATGTCATGAAATCAAAGTTCAGAACAAGACAGACAGATGAACATTTAAATGACTCCATATGAGTGAACCTACGTGGCTACACTCCACCATACACCTCTCTTGTTGACTCCATGCAGTGCCAGTCATCTGACTAACTAAAAAACACATCACACATGCAACTGGACATGTGAATACTCTTGTGAAGTGAAACAGTGACATGTAACAAAATGACAAATGAATAAGAAATATCGTGTATTTGGAATTGCATTGTTTTGCTTTGACACTCATGTTTTAATTCAATAGTGTGAGAAAATGCATACAGAAAATGCACTTGCAGGTGAACCAAATATTTTTTGTGATGTTTTAATGCAAAATGTGAGTTGTGGACACCAACATTTTGTAAATGTTTAGGCAAAACAAGCTTATTCAGTTTGTTTGGTTTGAAATAAGCTATGAGAATAAACTTTAGAAAACATGAGTAGCTCTCAGCCATTTTCATTTTGTAAAAGTAGCTCTCAGGGGAAAAAAGGTTGGAGACCCCTGGGGCCTCATGTATAACGCCGTGCGTAGAACTCGCACTATAACATGGCGTAAGCACAAAAGCCGAAATGTGTTTACGCACAGAAAAATCCAGATGCAGGAATCTGTGCGTACTCCAACTTCCATGTTCTTCCGTTACATAAATCCCGATCAGCGTGAAAACTAACGCTCGTGCACGCGCATTATGTAACGCCCCAAATCCTCCCAGAATTACGCCTATTTGAATATGCAAATCAATATAAATCGCCCTTAAGCGCAGCCTTCTGTGAAAAGACAATGGGAAAAGCACGGGGAAAATATAAGAATTTCAGCGAATACCAAGTGGAGGCAAAGGAAAAACATACTATTTGTTCAAATAAACCGTGGTATAATCAACAAAATGAAGTTGATCGAGTGACATAGCGTGTTGGAGAAACTTGAAAGCTCACATTCACAAAATTGCACAGTGCCGGAAATAAAAAGAAGTCACATATCAAAGTTGCAGTGAAAAGAAGAGTTGTAAGCCCACTGTCTGAGTGTCATATGAAAGTTTATTAGGGTACAGAGAAAAAAGGCACACGGTGGGGAAAAAGCACGAAATGTCAACTTCAATCTCGACATTTCCACTTTAATCTCGTAGTTTATTTTGTCATTTAGTAGAACATCATAAACTTCATCTTAAAATCGTTTAATTAACCAGTTTCTCAAATCACATCGTAATTAAAGTAGCACGTTAAATGCTTTGTTTTGTATTTGATCTTCTACTCGTATGTGCTCTATGTGTGTGAATCACTACTTGCTTCTTAAACCGGCTCTCTTCCTCCAACTGGACACAGAGTCCATTACATTCGTGATATTACAGCTCTCTGAATAACTAAAATACTGAGATGTATACGTGATGTAATTTTCATGATGATAGGAGTTAAAGCACATTATTAAACATGTGTTTTACTTCGATGAAATAATTTATTGCAGCAGTACTCAGGGGCGGCTCTTGGCTTGTGGTGGCACTGGGCAGAGGAAGAATCGGTGGCTCCTTCGTCGGCCAGTGTCAGTAAGGTAGCTTATCACGGTGGATGGCCACGTCCGTTGTGGATACTGCACAGCAGCCTTGTGCTCATGACAAGCATTTATCTTTTGTCGAAATTTGTCGCTGCGTTTTTAGCTGTGTTGTTATATTCAATATATATTGGCGTGGCCGCCCCAAGAGTGCTTTTCTTTCCCCAAGTAACCGATCGCCATACAATCAGCTCTGTAATAGAAGTTAAGCCATCTGTAAGCTTAGCGCCGATTCTTCAAAACGTTTAAAGAACATTGAAATATCTTCGTAGTACATGTTTAATTATTCTATCCTTCACGACACTCCCAGTGAAGAATATAGATTATTTAAATGAAGTTAAAGTTTTATGTGTATAATTTAACAAACATATTTTGCTGCATTTCACCTTAAAAATGATATCGTCATCATATGTAAATACGCGCTTAATAAAGTGGCTCAGGTTGTGAGATATAACTGTAGTGCAAGTTTACAGTGGGGTGATTGTACTTATAAGTACAAACTGTTCTACAAGGAGCACTTGATTGACTGCATTTAAAGTTCTTGGGATTAAACTGTTTCTGAACCGTGAGGTCTGTACAGGAAAGGCTTTAACACGTTTTGCAGTGGCTGAGACAGCGTGTCCTTGAAGCTGTATACCGATAATTCTCTTTCCGATCAGCTGCTACTGTGATTCACACTCAGATACAGTGGTATAAATACTCCGAGTCATGCAGTGAGAGTAATATGGAAAAAGATGATCGCTGTGGCAACTCCTAACGGGAGGAGCTGAAAGAAGAAGAAGAAGGAGAAGTGAGCAACGCTAAAGCAGTTATGATATTTGGAATACTATGGCTGTTCCCTGGACCATTATATTGTTACGAGTTAATTACAATCAGATGCATTACACTAATAAACAATATGCGGTTAGTTTCTGTGTATTTATAAAGCCGCGTCATGAAAATAAAGAGTAACCACACAGGAACAGTAGCATTGCTTTGACGCTGGGTGCCGGCAGTTTGCAAAACCGAGTGGAGAACTTGCGTACGACAAGGCATGAGGTACCGTGGAAAAGTGCGTGGCTTTACGCCAAGTGTAGGTTTTATACATCGCGATTTGAACGTGGAAAAGTTCTTACGCAACATTTCTGTGCGTACGCACCGTTTATACATGAGGCCCCTGGTGTATAGGGTGCACTTTATAAGAATTGATTGAATTAAAAAATGTAAAATATATAATATCATGTACTGTTTGCATAAAATATTATGTTTTTCAATTTGTATTTTTTTCTGTGTCCTTATGTAGAATTAAGAAGGATTATACAGTACATACTGTATTTGCTCTCACACACAAGATTTTATTTACAAAGAATGTAAGAAATAATTAGTTTTCCTCCTTTTATATTTGGTTTGTAAATTCACAAACTTGGGTGCCCAGTCTTATAAGTGTTTGATTGCACTATAACATCAAATGACTGCTTCTTCTTGTGCAGTACTAAAATTGTGGGAGACTCTTTTAGGGTCACCTGAAAACATAAATCTCATTTTATTAAATGCACAGTTTCTTTTCCAATAGACAAAAATTATATGTTACACTTCTGTTGCTACTCCCTACTTTTTCTGTTCTTACACTTACCAACCTTTAGGGATATACAGCTCACTTTCAATTCACATGCACCAATTACTACAGTCCATTACTTTAAGACTACACCCATACATGACTGTCACTGTAGCTTCTCGGTTGAGAGTGTCCTCTCTTCCTCACTCCGATTGACCTAGTTGCGAAAAGAACTCAGTTTCCAAGCCTGCCCTCAGAGATAAAATTGATCAAATTGTACAAGCACGAAAGCAGGCTTGCTAAGTTTTAATCATTAAATTAGCACCATAAATAAAAGCAAATTGAATGTGGCTATCCAAACCATACAACCTGATAGTTTTAGATGTTCAGTCTCTTGGGCAGTACTTAATCTTGTAGTTATATAAAGTCTTCCTTGTCTCTGTGGTCAGCTCTCATCTGCTCTCTTGTTAGCTCTCTGCTTGGCGTGTGTCACCTGTCTGGCTTTATACAACTTACTTCCTTTTCTACTGAAGCAGTGCACTGACCTCTTATGAAAGGGACTCATAAATTTTCTGTGTCCCTTCCTCCAGTCTTTCTTCCTGTCTAAAATCTATAGGATAGCCTTCCTGGAGATGAAATAACCTTCTCAAAAAGAAGCTGACATAACTAAGCCCAGGGTTCTGACATCACAGACAGAGTGTTGATTTGCTCTGGACACAAAAGTGGCACTTCTTAACCACATCAGAATTGCATAGCTTCACATTCGATGGCACAGCTTGTAAACTACATAAGAAGCAGCAGCTTTGCATTTATTGGGAGATGGAGTTATACCAAAGCACTCTTGTGTAGCCATTCATAGGTAGATTTACAGATGCAGAGCCTCCAACCCCCCACCAAAAATGACATACCAAGAAGCAGTACTAAACAGAAGTTCTTATCAGTAAAACACAAATTCCGAAATACTCTAAATTTACAATGCCTAAAAGCCTTTTTAAACTTTTTACTTAGTATATATATATATATATATATATATATATATATATATATATATATATATATATATATATATATATATATATATATATATTTTGTCACGCTTGGGTCACAGATTTGCACAGAGACACAGAAGGTCGTAGAAAAAGAAGGATTTTTATTCAGACACCGCAAACACATGAGCTTAAACGTGCTCCATGACAAGTCAGATATAACAGTTCCGCTAGGAGCAGAGAGAGATAAAAGCAAACAATCAATTCCCAAACTGACAGGCGCGCAAGGCTTATAAGTCGGCGGAGTACCGCACAGAGCTTGTATTACGCGTTATAGTGCAAGGATAAGGAGCAATGTGTAGTCAGTGTTTCAGGGTTTGTGGTTTTCCCAGGGCGTCTGTCTCTATTTGGGGTGCGATCAGCCCTCCAGCTCACACCCTCCCCCTCAGCTTTATTCACATTCCTGTGAATCAAGCGACTCTCTGTACTAGGTTTATTTAGTCGTGATAATACATCTGCGTTGACGTGTTCAGAACCTGGTCGGTGCTTTACTGTGAAACTGTAAGGTTGTAAACCCAGAAACCATCTCATTAGACGAGAGTTTGTATCTTTCTGTCGGTACAACCACTGGAGTGGAGCATGATCAGTTACCAAAGTGAAGTTTCGTCCCCACAAGTAATAGCGGCTTCCACAGCCCACTTAATTGCCAAGCATTCTTTCTCAATTGTAGAATAATTGCGTTCCCTAGGAAGTAATTTCCTACTCAAATATGTGATTGGATGTTCTTCTCCATCAAAAATTTCTGACAGGACTGCGCCCACACCAAATGCACTTGCGTCTGTTTGCAAGATAAAATCTTTTGTGAAATCCGGGTTCCTTAGAACCGGGTAAGAAGACAATGCTTTTTTTAAATCGTTGAAAGAACGTTCGCAATTTTCTGTCCACAGGACAGGTCGGTTTTTTCTGCCTCTAGTAAGTTCTGTAAGAGGAGCAGCTCTATGTGCAAAATTTGGAATGAATTTTCTGTAGTAACCAGCGAGTCCCAGAAAGCGTGCACTTGTTTCTGTGTCTCAGGTCTCGGGTAAACAAGCATTTCTTCTATTTTCCTTAATTTTGGCCTAAGTAAACCCTTGCCCATAGAATAGCCTAAGTAATGAGTCTCGGACATGCCTAGTTTACATTTCTTAGGGTTAGCAGTAAGGCCAGCCTGTCTCAAGCTTTCAAGAACGGCTTGAAGCCGCTCTAAGTGTGTTTTCCAATCATTGCTAAAAGTGAGGACGTAGGATCTGATCCATCATACGCTGAAAAGTTAGAGGTGCCCCGTGAAGACCAAACGGGAGTCTTGTAAATTCATAGAGTCCGTCAGGAGTCGCAAATGCCGTTTTCTCACAACTGCTAGCCTCTAAAGGCACCTGCCAATAGCCTTCGTGAGATCTAGCGTGGAGATATAGCTCGCCTGACCCAGTTTTTCCAACAGTTCATCGACACGGGGCATGGGATAAGCATCGAATTTAGAGACCTTATTCAAGCGTCTGAAATCGATACAGAACCAACCGAACCATCTTGCTTTGGGACTAATACGACTGGGCTGCACCAGTCACTTTACTTTCACGAATTACACCCAGTGTCAGCATCTTTTTACCTCTTGGCACAATATTTCGCGCTTCCGGTATCCGGACGGCCGCATCTGTACGCCAACATCAGGTGCAGTGGTAATTTTATGTTTTGTAATGTTAGTCTTGCCTAGTAAATCTGAAAAGACATCAGTGTTCCGTTCTATCAAAGATAACAGTTCTGTCTTTTGCGTGTCAGTAAGATCGTTACCAATGGTAACATCGGACTGAGAAACAGCAGCCAAGGAAGTGTTAACCTCTTGTCGGTCGTGCTTTTAGACCCATCTCTAACCTTTTTAGACCCATCTCTAACCTGCCCTTCTTAAGTAAAGTTCTAGAGAAGGCAGTCATTATGCAGTTAAATTACTATTCTTGATTAATTTCAGTCAGGTTTTAGAACAAATCACAGCACAGAAACTGCACTCGTTAAAGTAGTAAATGACTTGCGGGTAAATGCAGACAGAGGCCATTTATCTGTTCTCATCCTCTTAGATCTGAGTGCTGCATTTGACACCATTGATCACAACATTCTTAGAAATCGCCTTAGTCAATGGGTGGGCCTCTGGCAGTGTTTTAAATTGGTTTGAATCCTACCTGACAGGGAGAAAATATTTTGTTAGTTGTGGGAATTACAACTCAAGACACATGATATCCAATATGGTGTTCCACAAGGCTCTATCCTGGGTCCGCTGTTATTCTCAATCTACATGCTTCCGTTAGGTCAGATTATCTCAGGGCACAACGTGAGCTACCACAGCTATGCTGATGACACACAGCTGTACTTATCAATAGCACCTGATGACCCCGATTCTATTGATTCACTAACAGAATGTCTGACTTGTATCTCAGAATGGATGAATAGTAATTTTCTCAAGTTAAATAAAGAGAAAACTGAAATTTTAGTGATCAGCAATAATGGATACAATGAGGCTATTAGAAATAAACTGGATACATTAGGATTAAAAGTCAAGACGGAGGTAAAAAGCTTAGGGGTGATTGTTGACTGTAATTTGAATTTTAAATCACATATTAATCAGATCATTAGGACAGCATTTTTTCACTTAAGAAACATAAGTAAAGTTAGACCTCTTATATCACTGAAAGATGCTGAGAAATTAGTTCACGCTTTGTTTTCAGTCGACTAGATTACTGTAATGCACTACTCTCTGGACTACCCAAAAAAGATATAAATCGTTTGCAACTAGTGCAGAATGCAGCTGCTAGAATCCTAACTAGGAAAAGAAAATCAGAACACATCACACCACTCTTAGCGTCACTACACTGGTTACCTGTGTCATTCAGAATTGACTTTAAAATTCTGCTTATGGTTTATAAAGCCTTAAATAATCTCGCCCATCTTATATATCAGAATGTCTGACACCTTATATTCCAAATCGTAACCTCAGATCCTCAAATGAGTGTCTCCTTAGAATTCCAAGAACAAAACTTAAAAGAAGTGGTGAGGCGGCCTTCTGCTGTTATGCACCTAAAATCTGGAATAGCCTGCCAATAGGAATTCGCCAGGCTGATACAGTAGAGCACTTTAAAACACTGCTGAAAACACATTACTTTAACATGGCCTTTTATAACTTCATTTTAATCGTAATTTAACTTAATCCTGATACTCTGTATGTTCAATTCATCATAACAACTATTCATGGTGGCTCTAAAATCGGTACTGACCCCTACTCTCTTTTCTGTTTCTTTTTCCGTTTCTTTGTGGTGGTGGCCTGCGCCACCTCCACCTACTCAAAGCTTCATGATGCTCCAACAATGATGGACGGATTAAAAGGAAGAAGTCTACGTGACCATCATCATCATCAAGCCCTTCCGTGAGAATCCTAAATCCAAAGAGGACTGTTTCATTGATGTTAGGTAGAATGCCCAGAGGGGACTGGGCGGTCTCATGGTCTGGAATCCCTACAGATTTTATTTTTTTGCAGTCGTCTGGAGTTTTTGTTTTTCTGTCCCCTGGCCATTGAACCTTACTCTTATTCGATGTTAATGTTGATTTATTTTTATAATTATGTCTTTCATTTTTCTATTCTTTAATATGTAAAGCACTTTGAGCTTTGAGCTACTGTTGTGCCATTCCTTCAAGAGGTTAATGTGTAAAATCTGGAATGGTTTGCGCCGCCCGGTATTCTAACCTTGTAATTTACGGACTCATACGCTCCTCAATAATGGCGGGCCCTGCCATTTAGCTAAGAATTTGTGTGGATCCGAGGGAACCAGTACCAAAACACGATCGCCAGGTTTGAACTCACGGAGCTTGCTGCGCCTATCGTAAAGACGCTTCTGAGTTTCCTGTTCTCGTTGTTGGTGTTCCACAGCAATAGAGGAAAGCATAGAAATTCTGTCTTGCAACGAAATTAGTCGATCTGCAAAGCTTCGACCTTGAGCTGCTCTCTCGTTTCGTATCCATTCCTCACGTACCACATCGAGGATGCCTCGCGGCCGCCTGCCAAATAACAACTCGAAGGGACTCAAGCCAGTGGACGCCTGTGGTGATTCTCGCACGCGTACAAAACAAACGGTAGGACAGTGTTCCATGTTGTGGGATCATTATGAGCAACTCGCCTGATCATCTGTTTCAATGTTTTGTTAAATCGCCGGTTAAACCATTCGTTTGAGGATGGTAAACAGTAGTACTCAATTTCTTAATAGCAAAGCTGTCACACAATTGTTTCATCACGAGAAGTGAAAGGTGTGCCTGATCAGTTAAGATTTCTCTAGGGATACCAATACGAGTAAAAGTTTCACATAGTGCTTTGGCTACAGCGAAGAGTTGGCCTTTTCAGCGATCATTTCTGGATATCGTGTCGCATAATCAACCAACACCAGCAAATATTGGTACCCATCCTTAGTCTTAGGTAATGGTCCCACAATATCTAATCCCACACGCTGAAAGGGAACTTCCAATATGGGCATAGGACAAAGGGGAGCCCGAGGAGGCTTATAAGCAGAGACGATCTGGCAGTCTGGACATGAAGTACAAAATCGTTCAACATCTTTTCCCATATTAAGCCAATAAAATCGTTTTGATAACCGGTCTCTAGTTTTGTCGGCACCGAGGTGCCCCCCCAAGATGTGTGAATGTGCCAGATGCAAAACAGTTTCCCTATGTGCTTCAGGTACCACCAGTTGTTCAATAAATTCCCCCTCCAAATGATCTGAGATCACTCTGAAAAGGCAACCGTCCTTTTCTATAAAGTGTGGGGTTTTCACACCCCCGGAATTACGCTCTTGGTAATAAGAGTCATTAGCAGGGCGAGCCTGTTTAAATGCATATTCTAATGAGCTATCAGTATGCTGCAAACGCACAAAATCTGATTGTTCGTTAACACTCGGTTTGTGTTCGGGCGTTTGCAATCTGGGAAGATGTAGAAGGAGCAGCCCATTCTGGAAGATTGTCGGGGGTGACCTCCTCCGTCTCGCTGGAGAGATCGGGTTCAATATCTAAGTTGGGCTCTAGATTTTCCCGCCGCTACCAGTTCTTCGTCTTGGATTTCTTCTTCTTCTCCCCCCCCACCAAGTTCATTAGTGGACTGGACTACTGGTCCCTTACATTTATTAATCAGTTTCGAAAAAGGGCATTTCTCCGTCCTATGAGTAATGGCCAAGGGCACGAGTCCGAAACGGCAGACCAAACCTTAAAGTGTCGCCCCCTATAAGTTAAAGGAAGAAGTAAAGTCTGATAATCTTTAACATCACCATGTACACAGCGTATTTTACAGTCTCACAGTCTCTAAGGCATTGTTCATTAAGACAGTCTCGTCTCACAATACAAAGGTCACTTCCGAATCTAACAATGCTGAGATTTCTCTGTCCCCCAATTTCACCGGGATCAACAAGCCATCTTTTCCATCCGGATATGTAATAGTTGAGCAACAAATCTCGGCCAGTCCAATCCCCATTGAATGAGCTGGAGACAAGCGACAATCTCTTGCCAAATGGCCGAGCTGATCACATCGGAAACATCTACGGTCGGCTCCGTTTCGAAATATCCTCTGACGTCCACGCCGACGTGCTCTGTAGCCTCCACGGTCTCGACCGCTGTTGCCGCTGTCTCCCCAGAAACAGGCGTCCCATCTACGACTGGATTTCCCGGGGTCCTACCTGACCCCATTAGATTTTCAGGTCCTGCAGCTTGTCGATCGAGCGGCGAGAATGTCCTGGGCGTTCGTTCACAGGTTGCGAAGCAGCACGAAATCCACCGCTCTTTCTCCAAGTGGACTGTGAACCCTCTAATCGTCTGGACATAATCGTTAATGATTTAATATCATGGCGTAGAAATTCATCTCGAAGAACTTCAGGTATGCCGCCAGTAATATATTCACGACAACTGTTTCCATCACGTCTCCTTCAAACCAACAGTGCACTTTATGTATCAAATCTTGAATTTGCGCGGATTGGGTCATCCATGTTTAGTTTCCAGTCTTTAAGTGCAAATGTTTTAGACTTCTGAAATAAGTCTTGGCGGCATCCATCTGTGCAACCACTTCTGGTACCACTTGTCACGCTTGGGTCACAGATTTGCACAGAGACACAGAAGGTCGTAGAAAAAAAGAAGGATTTTTATTCAGACACCGCAAACACATGAGCTTAAACGTGCTCCATGACAAGTCAGATATAACAGTTCCGCTAGGAGCAGAGAGAGATAAAAGCAAACAATCAATTCCCAAACTGACAGGCGCTGCAAGGCTTATAAGTCGGCGGAGTACCGCGAGGCTTGTATTACGCGTTATAGTGCAAGGATAAGGAGCAATGTGTAGTCAGTGTTTCAGGGTTTGTGGTTTTCCCAGGGCGTCTGTCTCTATTTGGGTGCGATCAGCCCTCCAGCTCACATATATATATATATATATATATATTTATTTACTGTCAGTAAGCTGCTTTTTTCTTTTAAGCAACTGGTTTACACTGGCATTTACAGAGATTATACAGACAATTACCACAAAATGTGATATGCTAGAAATACACTGCAATATATTGAAACAACAGTAAAAAAAACATTAAGAAAGCAAGTTGCAAAAAACAAATGCCTTTTGTGCAGTTCTTAACTTAGTTAATTTCAGTTTAATCTTCATTACTAAACATAATTTTACTGTTACACAAGATGACATACTATTTTATACTTTCAATGTTCTTAGCAGTTTTAGTCCATCTTTAAATCTGCAAGCTACCTTTCACAATGTCATCATTATTATTGTCATTAATTTTATAAGCACTATGCTTCCTCTAATTCAAGATTACTGCAATGATACAGTAAGGTTATTTCTTTCTTTCTCTTTTAGAGCAGAGTTTGAATATTCCCTTAACAAAAATACTTTGTTACTTCTCAATTTTAATAAAAGTATCCTGAGTTAGATTAAACAGGTTTGAGAATATAATTTATGTTAGGATAATAAAAGCATTGCTGTAACTTTAAATCCTTGAAACTAACAAATTAATATGGTGTCAGGGATGCCAGGGGCCATGACCCGGGGCCGGGCCTGGATCACGCCTGGATCACGGGGGTTTTCCTTCCGGGTTGCTTTGGGGGCCACGGGTCAAGGGCATGGAAGCCCTTCCCTGTAGGGGCCCGTGGTCACCGCCAGGAGGCACCCCGATGTCTTGGAAACTTGTTGCCCCAGCACTTCCGCCACACCAGGAAGTGCTGGGGGGAAGACCTTGGGTGTTACCCGGAGGGCTGTCAGGAGGACAGCCGGCACTTCCGCCACGCTGGGGCGTGGCCAACGGAGGAATGCCGGGAACACCTGCTGCTCATCCGGGCACTCTTTAAAAGGGGCCATCCTTCATACATTCGAGGCTGGAGTCGGGTGGAAGGAGGACAAGGCAGAAGGAGAGGATGAAGGCGGCCCGAAGAAAGGCATCGTGAGGCCAGGACTTTGGGATAGGGGTTTGTGCACTTGTGGGGGTCTGTGTGACCAAAGGACTGGGGTCTTTGTGACCAGAACAATTTGTATATATTGTAAATAAACGTGTGGTGGTTGTGCAAAACAAGATGTCTGCCTGTCTGTGCCCGGGTGCCGTTGACAATGGTCAAAGGAATACAGATTATATATTCATGAACACAGGAAAAAGGAAGAAATTCAGTTTATGGCTTCTGCTAAAATCAAGTAACTTTCAACCAAGCACTCAGACTGCTCTGCTCATTAAAAAAAATTGTGCTTATTGTACTTTGTATAAACATTTTCAATATCTTGCTTTGCTACATTTTTATATTGTGAAACCAGACAGGCATTGTTATTTATCAATAATTAATAACAATGACTTCTAAGCCTAATTTATCATGGATAATTTGTAGCTTCTTACAGATTCCACATATACAGTATATATAAGTTTAATTGATACCATATGTAAAGAACAGATAAAGTTGTTGACACATCAGAATCAGTAACAGAGTAACATTATAGTTTACACATGTCACTTTGATTGGGTTACCTGTCCAATATATACATATTGTTTTGTCACAAATGGAAAAAATAGGCATTCAGATAAACAGATTGAAGTGGATCAGGAGATTAATTTGTAGTCAAAATAAACATGCATGGTCTAAACAATGAGATAGTAAGAATTAAAAAAGTCCACACTTTAAGCCCAATGCGTAACCAAAACTTGTACAGTAAATCAGAGGTAAGTAAGTTAAAACCATACAGTACATCAAGATGTAGCTACAATAATGTTGAAAGACTTGGTAATCGTTGGTTGAATCTGTGATGACTTAAGTACCGTTGCTTATATGATGTCATCACTGTATAATTTATGGACTACGCCCCATAACAACTTGATGGCATGCCATAACAAACAGCCAACACAAAATAGCAACAACCATAAAAATAAAAATAATAAAAAACATTGCAATGTTTACAAAATATATGTTAAAATAATTTTGTAAATGACAGGTACTGTATATTTGATAAATATACAGCAGGATTCTTAATAATGAAAAAATTAACAGAACAATGGAAAAATGAGAAAGCAAAGATTTATGTAAAAACTGCACCAAATAGCAGTTTATAACATAGTCATTCTAAATTAAGTAAGATGTTTGCTAAAAAGTATAACAAATCTGTAGACCTCACTGAAATTAATCTTAGAAATATATCTCTGTGAACTAAACTGCTTTAATCCTTAAATGCTCTGAAACAAGAATTTCAAAAAACACAGTAGCTAATGTTACAGGCAAAAGTAAAATGGTTACAAGGATTTTAAAAGACATCTTTTTTAACTTCTTTTCTGCAACAGTGTGGTGTAAATGGCAGGCCACAAAGGTGCTGTTATTTAGAATGGTCCAGGGCCAGTATTTATCAAGCATCTTAGAATTTCTCCTAGGAATTACACTAAAAGTCTGACTAGGGCAAGAATTTGTCGTTCCTCAGAGGATGACATGAGAAGTACTTACGAAGCATCCTAATCCCAGTCCCAGCAAGTAGTAGGAGACCAAGTCCGGAAATGTAAAACATCACAATTTTATGGCACCATATGCCACAATTTAACACTCATGATGACATTTTGTTGTTTACTGATATTAATACTGAATCTTCACAACAAAGAATATGATATTATTAATAATAATATTCAAAGTAGAAGAAGGAAAATATAATAAGACAGGAAATTGAGCTAAGCTGCACGTAATTGTTGCAACTTTGCATCATCATGAATAATACTTAAAGAACACGAAGATGGAAAGACTGAGACACACACACTCAGACAAACAGACCGATAAGAAGCACATTTATTTAACAATGAATAATCCACAGTGCTACTTTCAAAAGAATCACCTTCGCACTGCTGTGGCAATGAGAAATGCTTTGTAAAGTAACAGTTATGCTGAAACTAGCTACAGCTATTTTTGCACTGTTAATGAAGTAGTGTTCACTCTTGCACTGTTCCCGATTGTCTTTCAGAGTCACGTGCTGTGTCTGTCTCTGTGATCCCTCTTTATCTACTTCAAGGGTCTATTTATTAAATGACCTGGGAGTCTCTGCCTGCCTTTTTGAGCCTTCCTTGCTTGTAAAGTGCAACGTGAATGTTCTAGGGGTTTGCGAAATGCAGAGTTCAGAGCACCTGTGAGACATTTTGCTGTCAATCTCCTATCCATCCAGAATTGCCCACAGTCGACAAGTTTTTGCACAACCTCTGAGTATACAGCTCTATAGACTAACCATTGAATCGGGACAGTAAATCTGAAAATTGGTTGCACCCAAATGGAAAACAAAATGGTGCTGTGGTAACTACAATAACATAACAAAAGTAAGAATCACTTAGTGAAATACCAAGTCTAGAAACCACATATCAAAACCCTTAACATGAAGAAAATTTTATCCAAGAGAAATACATTTTTACGGTCAATTTCTTCTGTCATCTTTACATGAACTTAATGTATTCCATTCTAGTCTCTCTCCTCTTACCCATTATTATTTTGCTGAGTCAGTCTCACAGAAAATCAAACTAGCACTTGTATGTACTCAGCAAATTATTGATTTTATGAAAACGTGTCTACCAGCCTGCAGTGGAATTTCAAACTACCTATAGTTAAGTAACATGTAGACTCAAAGCGGCAATGACCAAACTGATGATTTTGGAAACCTACTAGTGAGCTGATTTACTTGATTTCAGTGGAAAAACTTAGTATTCCTCCATTAATTAGAACAAGAAATAATACATACTGTGACCATCAGGGGGAATACCAGCCACTCTACCTGACACAGACAGGCATGGACATGAGTGCATTTGCAACACACCTTTATTTTTTTGGTGTGGGAATAGCTTCCCCGTGCTTCCCACCCTTACAGCACAGTTCTTCAATAAAGAACCCCAGGTTCTTTTTCTTCTTTTCACCCTGCTCACCTCGTCTAGAATATGTAACCGTCCTGTCCATTTTACCTACCTCATGAGTTCAGCTGGGTTATTACTACAGCAGTCTACATCCCATGTCATGCAGACACAGGTATGACTTTGTCTGAACTACATGATGTGCTTAATGAGAACCAAAACAAACACCCGAACGCAGAGATCATCAATGTGGAGTACTTTAATAAAACAAACCCCAGACAAGTTATGCAGAATCTTTACCAAGACATTATGTGTACAACCAGAGGAGTTAACACACTGGATCACTGCTTCATGTCATACAAGCAGGGCTATAAAGCTGTGGGAGATCAGATCATGATGCTGTTTGCCTCGTGATGGAATATAAACAAAACTTTCATCCATAATCCCTGGTCACAAGGCAAGTAAAACACTGGTCTGCTCAATCAGAAGCCACGCCACAGAATACTCCTGATTGTGTAGACTGAGATATGTGCCGGTCATGTGCAGATGACATCAACGAAGCAGAGGAACTATGTGAGATTGCTGTTCATTGATTGCAATTCAGCTTCCAATACAACTGTCACCCATAGACTGTTCACCAAGATAAGAGACTTGGGACTGAACACCTGCCTCTGTGCCTGGGTTTTCACTTTTCTCACATGGAGATGAAAGGTGGTAAGAGTTGATAGTTGTGCCTCTGGCACTATCACACTCAATACGGGAGTGCCACAAGGCTGTGTACTCAGCCCTTGGTTCTACACCCTCTACACTTACAACTGTGTGACCACGTATCCCTTCAACCCCATTGTCAAATTTGCTGATAACATAGTAGTGCTGGGCTTCATCTCCAACAATGAGAAGTGGAGAACTTGGCATTTTGGTGTCAAAAGAACTGCCTTCAACTGAATGTCATCAAAACTAAGGAGTTGGTTGTGAACTTCGGTACGAGACAGCAGTGTTCCTACAGCCCCCTCAACATCTACAGGATCTCAGAGGAGCGGGTGAACAGCTTCAAATATCTTGGCATTCACATCAACAGAGGATTTGACATGGACTGATCATATTCAGGCCCGATCCAAAAAGGCGAGGCAGCATCTTTACCATCTTTGACAGCTGAGGATGTTTAGGGTTTCTCCAGTGATCCTAAGGATTTTTTAATCTGGTGCTGTGGAAAGTGTCTTGACTCAGAACATCACCTCCTGGTTTGGGAACAGCTGTGTATATGACATTAAGAAATAACTGAGAGAGATCTGGGCAGTGGAACACTGCACCAGATCTGATCTACCATCTCTGCAGGATATTTACACAAGGAGATGCAGAAACAGAGCAACTTGGATCATCAGAGACTTATCTCACCCAAGTAACTATCTGTTTGAACTGCTGAAATCATGTCAACACTTTAGGAGTATTATGGCCTGATCAGAGAGGCTCAGGAGGAGCTTCTATCCACAGGATATAAGACTTCTTAACCTGGACATTCCACCACAATTTTTTTTCAAATGTTCATTAACACAGACTGAATTCTCTACCTCATTGTTTCTCAGCTGCTGCCATGTCATGAAGTCTATTCAACAAGCAAACTGGCACACTGCAGGTATTTTATTCTGATACATTTGTACACAGTTGTTTAAAATTGTAATGCGTTGAATATATAGTTTTGCCTATATACTGTATCACCTTAGTTCTACCCTTTTAAGTTTTTTTTATTAACTTAATTATTTTTTAATTAATTGAAATAATCTGTATGTTAACTTACTGCATAGTCTCATGGGCCAATGCAGGGCACATTTCACTACATGTATTAATTGTATAACTGTGTTTGAATATTGAATCTTAAAGTCCTGACTGAATATAAATTTATGTTTTGACCAGGTTTGCATAGTTCAGTGTAATAGAAGGAAAATAACAAGACTGAGAAAAGATTTGTAAGTAACAAAACCAGAGATGAGCACTAGATACCAATTTGACACAGATTTGATAGCTTGTGGATGAATGAAAGTAAATTCTGAAATGGACCCCTTGATTTGCAAAGGTTTCTAATTTACAGATTATGCCTACCATCCCTGTCTTGACTTAAGGATCATATATCATGATTTATGCTTGTCCTGTCCCCTGTATTTCTTGCAGGAAGTGTTTTCTGATTTCAATGGGTCAAGGAGACAGAATTCTTTAAGTCTTCTATTCAGGGAGCACTTCAGAGCTGTTAGGATCAAAGTGCTCTCCAGTTCTACAACTCAGTTTTTTTCTGTGTGTTCATTCACAAATGTTCAATGTTACTTATTAAAGTAAAAGGTAAAGAAACAGAGGAAGTCATTGTCAAGCTGACCTTGCACATTTCTTCAGCATACTCTGACCAGCCTGTCTTTTAATCTTGCCCTGCATTTTTTTAAGCAGTGACCTTTGTCATATACTCTGGCCTTCAATACTTGTTATCTCCTTTTCCTTCACTTTATTCGTCTGTCGCTCTGCCTCACTATATATACTCCCTGTATAACTCCCCTGTCTAAGACCTAATTCATAAAAGTACAAAAGAAAATTATTTTTTTTTCTTCAATGTTTGGCATGAGATACTTTCACATTACAGTCTGTAACATTCTGAAGGTTTCTTTGCTTCTTATGTGTGCTAAAGGCTGGAATAAACAATCCATGTTTCATGAAGAGTTATACAAAATTACTTTTGTTCAATAAAAATATTCACTGACTGGTACTAAGTATTTGTTGTTGGCTGTTTTTGTATGTCATGATAGACTTTAAAAGATAATTGCTAAAGCTGTAGATGATTGTTGAGAATATTTAATAAGCAATAGAAACTATTCAACTGTAATGTCAGAAACCATTACACATTATTTGCTTGCATGCATGCACTTTTTTGATTATGCCACATGTGTATAAGATAAAAAGATAATAAGTCAGCATGTATGCTAATTACATATTTTTAATCATTAATTAAAAGGGGTAAATTATTTAAATATATCATTTTGCTATATAGATTCAGAAGTTATCTCATGGAAAATAAAGTTAAAATAAAATATTAGCAAGGGTAACATATTAAATGAGCTTAACTCAAGCAAAGTTATCTTTAAATCTGAAAAAAATACACACCTTAGTTCTTAGGCTAGATGCCTCCTAGTATGAGAAAAGAATTTCTTCTTGTTTGGAGAAGTCTAATCCCCCATGGGACATCAGATTTAGTATCTTGGACACTTGCAGCTCGCCTTTCTGGATGTCTGATGATACAGGAATGAAAATCAGGCCTTATTATCATATCACTTCATTAGATGTGACTCTGTTTTGCATGCGACATACAAATGATTACATATGGTGTATATTTAACGTAAAAAATCATTATGTATGTATAAGGATGATTTTTATGCTTAAATTTCAGATTTTGAACTGAAGTAAAACACTATTTTTAGGTGATCTTACTACAAATATTGAAGAAGTCCTACTAAATGCATGAGATTCCCTGTCTCCCAATGCAAAGATTTATTTATTTATACATTTACTTACTTACTTCCCACAAGTGGCCTGAAGAAATAAAAGGCCTCAGGGCTTACAGTCACCCTTATAAGATAGCCATGGTCCCTGCCTATCCAAAAATAGCTGAGTGACTGCATGCAACAATGATCTTAATGCAAGCTGTTGGCTAGGATGTGACTTGATAACATTTCACATGACATGCAACTAACGTATTGCAAAGCAGTGCTTACTGAAGAGGTCTAGGGGCGGCAATTAAAGGAGACCTCTAGGCAAAAGTCATTCAAGGATGCATGTTCACACGTTGGCTGCTGCTAAGTAAGAGCCACTATTGAAGTTCATAAAACTGTTCTGAATTCATCTTCTCTGCCCTTTTGCCTATGCTGCCCCTTAGGACTTTTCCAGCTGACCGACTTAGAGATGGGCATATGCTCACAACCTATTAATTGCACCAAGAAACTAATTTCTTTCAATAATTACCTTTTCTGGGCTCTGTTGTTGTGCTCAATGTCAGTTATGAAACTGCAACCTAAGGTTAAGATGTTAGAGAAAATGTAGTCTTAGCGGATGATGATTGATTTTGCATGTGTTAGCCTTCATGTCGTAGTTTTTGTTTATGCAGACAACCCATATTCTGTATGTGTTCATATGAGGATTTTCTTCTCCCACATCGAATTTTGCCTTTTGTCTTAGATGTCCTTCAAGAACAATTAACCTCCTTCCAAATGTTTCACATTTTGAAGAGATACAATCCATATGATGCATGCATACTTTATTTTTGTGAATATTTTTATTTGGTTTATTGGTGGAAAAAAAACTTTTTTAAAAACATGCAAAATCTAAATATATGAATTACATAATGATTCTTTCTGTTGAGTTAATAATTGGTGAACTTTCAGCAGAAAATATGGCTATATTGATACATCTCTTATTGTTCAGCTTTAATTAATTCTTCTTTGCAAATTTGCTTACATTCTTTCAATTCGGCTATGAATCACTAAATTTTGATAATTCAACTGGACCATTATTCAAGTCAAGTCAATGTATTTTTGTTCAGCACTCTTCAGTGACTGTAGGGTCATAGTGCTGGAACAAAATACAATTAGAAACTTTACCAGCTACACAATGCAAACATGTAAAAGTACAGAACAGTTTAAACACAATAAATAAAGTAACTTCAATCTGATTAAAACAGAAATGACCTGACAAGTATATGCCCATTAATATTATTGTTGAGATGTGGCCAATTTGCAACAGAGATGAGGAAAACAAAAACTCTAAAAATAAACATCTAGGGGGTCCACAGTCAGAAAGTCAGAGTCACAGTTCTGGAGACCTACACTAAGTAGCCACCCACCCCCTCCAGGGCATTCTACAGTATACATTTGTGCAAGTCTAATAAGACAAAAGATACTGTCTTTGTTGAATTCTAATGCTCCTAGGGTGTCAAGGGTCATTGTCATGGGCAAAAGAACAGCTTGGAAGTACAGCAGTAGCACCAAGTTCCACAGCAGGACACCAAGAACAGAAAGAGAAAAGATTAACAACAGTTCATAATTATTGTAATACTTATATTTTTGCACAAATCACTATTAAACAGAGATTCCATAAGAACAGAACTAATTACAGTGTGTAGGACTAAAGTAATAATTCTTCAGCCTGGATTTCAAAGTTGAGTCAGAAGCGGCAGATTATTACACAGCTTTGGGACCCTGTAGTTAAAAGCTCAACCTCCCACTGCTGTTTAACTAATCCTTGGAATCTTTAGTAGACCAGCCTCTTGAGATATTAAAGCGCTGTCTGGTTTTCAGCTACTGACATGTGTTATTAAATGACATATACTTTGTTCTTGTTACGGCACCTAGGCAATTTGTGGACATTTGCTGACTTACCTGTGAGAAAGTGCACTTTGAATTATAGCTAGTGCTAGGTACATTGCTTACTTTGGATGTTTTTTCTCCTCTCTGGAATAGAATGAAATTGTATAGATTGTTGATTTAAATTCATTTATTAATTGAGGCATTCAAAACATGATATGGATTTAATAACATTTCCAAATATGTAACGTTATGTGTAAAAAAGTGAAACAGATACAGTCTCATAGAGTTATACAGTTATTTTACAATACTACACTTTCAAAATAGGCTGGAACATCGGAATAGTGTTCATCAAGTTTATACTATTAGCATAGTGTTTTTTGTTTATGTGTACTCTCAATTTTCAGACATCCCATTGTGTATTCAAACCTAACATTTTTACTTCCTATGTGTAATCTATACTAATAAAAGGCAAAGCACTCACTGACTCACTCACTGACACTCACTCACTCATCACTAATTCTCCAACTTCCCGTGTAGGTAGAAGGCTGAAATTTGGCAGGCTTATTCCTTACAGCTTACTTACAAAAGTTAAGCAGGTTTCATTTCGAAATTCTACACGTAACGGTCATAACGGTCAACAAAGTCCGCCATGTTGAACTTTCTTATTTATGGCCCCATTTTCACGAAATTTGGTAGGTGGCTTCCCTGCGCTAACCAAAACCAATGTACTGTACTTATTTCGGTGGTATGACGCCACTGTCGGCCGCCATATTGAACTTTCCAACGTCACTAATTCTCCAACTTCCCGTGTAGGTAGAAGGCTGAAATTTGGCAGGGTCATTCCTTACAACTTACTTACAAAAGTTAAGCAGGTTTCATTTCGAAATTCTACGCGTAACGGTCATAACGGTCAACAACGTCCGCCATGTTGAACTTTCTTATTCATGGCCCCATCTTCACGAAATTTGGTAGGCAGCTTCCCTGCGCTAACCGAAACCAATGTACATACTTATTTCGGTGGTATGATGCCACTGTCAGCCACCATATTGAAGTTTCCAATGTCACTAATTCTCCAACTTCCCGTGCAGGTAGAAGGCTGAAATTTGGCAGGCTCATTCCTTACAGATTACTTACAAAAGTTAAGCAGGTTTCATTTCTAAATTCTACAAGTAACGGTCATAACGGCCGACAACATCCGCCATTTTGAACTGTCTTATTTATGGCCCCATCTTCACGAAATTTAGTAGGCGTCTCCCTGCTCTAACCGAAACCAATGTATGTACTTATTTCGGTGGTATGATGCTACTGTCGGCTGCCATATTGAACTTTTCAACGTTTCTTTTTACTTACCTACCTTTTCCATTCTCTGTGTTACATATTGCACGGCCATATCAGGCTCACTCTTGATATCCGGAGGAACATTGTGTCTTATGTATTGAATGACTGAGACAGGTTCAAGGTGTGGACTGATGACGGTACAGGAGATAATTATACTACACAGGAGCACCATAAGAGTGAAATGCTTAAGCCCTTCACCTATGCTTCTGAATGTGAGTTGATGGCTGCCACTGAATTGTTCGGTTGTCGCTTTCAAGTGTACTGAAATGGCCAAATATTTTACACCTTTCAACAACCACCAATGCCTCTTAAACATCTTAGATTGACAGGTGACGATTTCAGTAGTGGACACTTTGATGTTTATGAATGTTTAAACTCTCAAAAGCTGATGAAACCGGTTGTATACTTACAACGCTTGACAGATGCCAAATGTCTCTTCAACACAAGTCCTACAAATACTGTCGTAAGTGAAACAAACCATGAAACTCAAACCGATTATGACAGCAGCAATCCAAGCTGTGAGATTTGAAACAAGATTACTGTTCACATGGCCAACTGTACGTTGCATGCTCAAGAGTAAGCTCAGCGCACAGCTTGGTCATATTACAACCGGAGGGCCGAACTCACAATGTGGTATACAAAGAGATCCTTAACAAATAATTATTGGTATATTTTCCCTCAGTTTAAAAAGGTTTAATTTTCTTCTTAATAAAAATTTTAAGGCAGTACTTCGCCGCTGCGAAGTGCAGGTATTTTGCTAGTCTATACTAATAAAAGGCAAAGCCCTCACTGACTGACTGACTGACTGACTCTCACTCACTCACTCACTCACTCATCACTAATTCTCCAACTCCCCATGTAGGTGGAAGGCTGAAATTTGGCAGACTCATTCCTTACATTTTACTTAAAAAAGGCAGGTTTCGTTTCAAAATTCTACGCGTAACGGTCATAACTGGAACCTACTTTCGACCATATATAAGGCCATAGCCTGCAGCTCGGTCGCTGTGTGAGGCGGAGTTGTGTCCCGCATCATCACACCTCCCACATAATTGAGTGCCTGCCCATATAAGGTAAATATTTGCAAGATCACACAAGAGAGCGGCTAACGTGAACTGACTGTGAACGCAGTATGTAGAGAACAAGGAAGAGCTCCAAAGAGCTCTGAACAAAAAACGCATTACACAATTGAGAAGGCAGCAAAAGAATATGAAGTGAGTGACGCATACAAGCATATTCATAAGTGCAGTTACTGCGGAAACAAAGCATGGTGTAAACCGTAAGTTTAAATTAAGTTTATAGACACACTGCCGCTGCCGTTTTTAAAATTGCTGGAGAAGGACTGTGCTTATGCAAACGAAAATGAGATGGTTAGGGATAGAATAGTGTTTGGCACAAACTCAGCAAAAGTTTGACAGAAACTTTTAAGTGCCAGGTCTGAGCTAACATTAAATAATTGCTGGTGAAGGACTGTGCTTATGCAAACGAATAGAAAGCAAATGTTACATTATTTTTAAAATGTTTCCTTTTATTTTTCATAACTTCTTTAACACACTCCTTCTCCACTGCAAAGCGCAGGTATTTTGCTAGTACTTTATATTTACTGACATTAAATTTCATCCACCACAAAATATGCCCAAGCCTGTAAGCTGTCCAAGTCCTTCTGTAATGATATAACGGATTCAAAATTATCTGCCAATCCACCTATCTTGGTATCTGCAAACTTAACCAGCTTGTTATTTATATTCTTATTGAAATTGTTTATATACTGTAGATTAAAAATAGCAGCAGCCCTAGGACTGACCCTTGTGAAACACCACTCTTAACATTAGCCAGTTCTGTTAAGGTTCGTCACACCATCGCCCTTCTGCTTCCTGTGTCTGAGCCAATTCTTCTATCTACAAACATCACCCTGAACTCCCACTTCTTTTAGTTTGATGCCCAACCTCTCATGTGGCACCTTATCAAATGATTTCTGAGAGTCAAGATAAATAATATCATATGCTCCACTTTGATGGTATCCTTTTGTTGCCTCCTCATGGAATTCTAACATGTTAGTTAAACACGACCTCCCTCTTCTGAACCCATGCTGATTGTTCAGAAAAACTCCTGTACTTGCCATGTGCTGCTCAATCTTATCTATACATATAACGGAGAGTTGGGATCCGAGAGACTGTTTGTGTGTTTGTGGAGGAAAGGAGAGTTAAGGCGGGTGGGGGAGTCACTCTTTTTATATAACAGGATAATATTTGCCATTTTCCAGTCCTTCTGAATCTCCCTAGTGCACAGTGACTTCTTAAAACTATGTGTCAAGGGTTTATATCTGTACTCGCTACCCTCCTTAAGAACTCGAGTGTAAATATTATCTGGTCCTGGTGATTTGTTTGATTTCAGCCTATTTGATCTGAGGAGTACAAATCTTCCTCTACAATTCCCAAATCCTTCAGTACCTCCTTAGTAGTTCCGTGTACTGCTGTGAGGTTATCCACTTCCTCACTTGTGAAGACCTCAGAAAAATGCAAGTTTAGAGTGCCTGCTATTTCACTGTCTATCTTTTAATTCCCTTTGCTATTCCTGATGCACTTCCCCTCCTTGACTGTTCTTGTACTACTGAAATACTGAAAGAATCTCTTAGGGTTTTGTTTCGCCTTATCTGCTATATTCCTCTTCAACTGTTTTTTAGCATTCATAATATTGTTCTTAATGGTTGCCGTCATGTTCTCATACGCCCTACAATACAAGCTAATAGTCTTATATGCCTTATACAGCTACTTTTTTTAACTCTTTATTAACACACTGGAGTTTTTTTAAATTTCCTATTAATTCCAAATTTATGTATGTAGCTGCCCTGGGTCTGCTCAAAATTTGCCCTCACAAAATTAAACTTAACAATTTTAGTCTTTGCATCCACACTGTTACAAAACACTGAGAACTTATGTTATGTTCACTTGACCCTAGTGATTCAATCACCTCTACACCCTCAAATCTGTCCTGATTATAACAAAGTACTAAATCCAAACAAGCTTCACCCACTTTGGTGCTTTAATATACTTTGTTAAAAAGAAACACTGAGTAAGTACTTTTAAAAACTCCTGCTCTTATGCTTCGCCATTTGCAAGGTTATCCAAGTTAATATTTGGATAGTCCCCCAAGACTACAATATCCCCCTGTAAACTTGCCTTTTTAATATTGCTATAAAGATGGGTGTTGAAATTACTGTCTGCATTGGGTGGTCTATAACACACTCTTAAAATAAGGCCTCTTTCCCTAATGCTTTCCAGGTGAAGCCACATGTCCTCACTAAGATGGGACTCATTGTCCAATTGAAGAGGACTTACATTTAGATTCTGTTTGACATAAACAGCAACCCCAGCTCCTTTTCTGTTCTGTCTATCCTTCCTAAAAGCACTGCACTATTTGTTTGGATACTTTTTTGAATTGTCTTTTAATAAAATTACTAGGCCACTATCTCCTAGCTTTGTGTGTTTTGTCCTATTCTTTTGGCTCATCTGGTGAAATTATCGACAATGCCAAATTCAAGCGACTCCCAGACAAGAGTGGAAGCATGGAGCTGAAACGCACCGTCATAAACAGTAAGCATTTGTTTTGTTGAAACTTTTCTGCTTGGAAAAGTCTAATTACAACTTTAGTTTTGGTTCTTGAATACACGTTATGAACGCCTTTTAACCTAATGATTAAGCTCTTAACTACACCTGTTTTGACCATGACTGTTACAGACCACCTGTTTTTGTAATGTCCCTTTAGTCTCTACTTCTCAATGGAATAAAGGTGGTCCATAAGACCTTAATGTAAAAATCCAACAGGCAGATACTGTAAGTGGTTAGTTACTCATAGATTCTTCTCTTTGGATTTGAGTCCTTCATCCTGCATTTTGTATTCCAAACACATGCAAGTTAAGATGAATGAAAAGTCCAGACTTTCCTACTGTGAGTCAGCCCTGTGAGTGAGCCCCAATAAAATTGGTTCCTGTCTTATACCCAGTCTCCCCAACTGTAAATTGTATAATGCAGGTTTTAGAAAGATAGGTTAATTCTGTGTTACTTGAAAATATGTGGTTTGAAATATTAATTGTGATTATGATTTGTGGTGCCATGATATATTTACAACACAGTTTTCATTGTATATGACTGCATCTCGATTTTTGATTTTCAGTATATATATGCTGATTTTTTCCTTACTGTAAACTCATTTCTAGTTTAAAAAAACAAAATCATTATTCTTCTAGAAAAATGTTGTGCTCAATTTAATTCCATTATTTGTTTTATTGACACAATATAATATGTGCTGTGCCAACTGGCAGGTTGTATCACTTGTCAGTATTTTTTTCCAGCATAGCATAGAGTCAACTGAAAAGTAAATGTGTACCTGTATTGTAGCGTTTATTTGTTTGTTAAATTAATATGCATTTCATTTAACATGACATGAAGGTTCTAGTATTCCTGGCGTGTTTTACAGAACCTTGCTCAAGGATTTTGAACACTCTGGGAACGAAGGTTGTAAGAGCTGTAATGTAAGTGGACCTTTTTACTTAAACAAGAGTAGTCTTTGAATATTTGTAAATGCACCATTGTTAATTTCAGCGAGAGTTCATGTGCACATGCAAGATATGTGTTGTGTGATTCCAGATGTGAGAGGGGGGAATTTCGGTGGGCAGAATGAAATGGAGCAATACAGACTTTGACCATGTTTTAATATTTACAAACTGTTATAAGATTAATTTGTTATTGTTGTTTGAAATAAAGTTGTTGAACTTTTAAAAGAAGACTCGCGTCAAGTCAAGTCTATGCAACAAATTAATTCATTGGAAATTATATCCTGCATACAAAAGAAGGAGAAATGTCATTACAAAGGTAAATCCAAGAAAAAAGTTTACAATAAAGCATGTGCAAATAAGATTCCTGTTTGCAACTTTGGCCCCATTTTTTGCAGTTTGGTGCTATCACAAATTTTTCATCTGGATGGTATAATTTAGTCAGAATCCGTGGCTGTTCAAGGTTCCTTTTCTTGCCAGGGCTGAAATGGGCACAGTTGCTAGCTGGTAAGGCACTTCAAGACCAAAAAAGAAAAACTTTCTAGGCAGAGACCAGGCAGCTCATCAGAATGTACAGTTCCTCTGCTGGGGTGTAGACCCCAGTGTAGCTTCACCCCCAATCAGGCTACATATACACGTTTAAATGTGCCTCCAATGTCCACATCTATTTCAAAGGCAGATCGTATTGAGAGGACACCTCTTGTGCTGTAAGATTTGAAGATTTATTTGTCACATTCAATGGTTCAGGAGAAGGAAATGGTTTCCATTTCTCATCCCCTCTGTATGTGGTTTTGGTCGACCCAGTAGCAAGTGTATTTACATGTTTGTTTAATGTGTCTAACTATTTCCTGATCATGAAAGAAAGAGGCTAAGTCAGGTGCTAGGCTTTCTCAGATTCAATTGTGTATTTATTTTAAAATTTCTGTTGTTATTATGCCAATTTCATGTTTTGTTGTTTTTATGATATTCTTTTTAATATTTTTCATTTTTTATCTATACTAGCAAAATACCCGCGCTTCGCAGCGGAGAAGTAGTGTGTTAAAGAAGCAATGAAAAGAAAAGGAAACATTTTGAAAATAACGTAACCTGATTGTCAATGTACTGTAATTGTTTTGTCACTGTTGTGAGTGATGAGTGTTGTTGTCATATATATATATATATATATATATATATATATATATATATATATATATATATATACACACACACATATACATATATATATATATATACATACATACATACACACACATATATAAACATATATATACATATACATACATATCTACATATATACACACACAGCTATTTCAGATCAGTGCAATACGCTGTTTGTTAAAACGGTTGACTCCCGCTTTTACGTGCAATAACAAATCAAATCATTCAGTTGTCTTTGCTCATATGTCTTTTTAGAGCTGGACGCCTGGCATCTTTTTTTGGCCACAAGTTCGTTTCTGTTTGGTGTGAGGTTCTGTGTTGTGGAGATTCTCAGGATGGATTGCAGGTGCTCATCAGTGAGGCGCTCCTGTGTGCTGTTTTGTTAGTCTTTATCACTGAGAAGAGCTTCTCACACAGATATGTGCTACCAAACATGCACAAGGTTCGAGCCGCATGTAGACGGACTTTTTTTGTTCTTCAAAGTCACCAAAGCGCCGTGCAAACTCAGTGCGCAATAACTCTAGCTTCGCAATAACTTGCAGCATCATAAGGTAGACTTGATTAACGCGGTAAGTGTTCGGCAAGGCAGCTGAAGTGCTAGATTATGGGATCTGTAGTTTATTGTGTTACCAGCGCTTCATATACCCGGGCTTTAATAACAATAATACAGTATATAAAATGATCTCGGGCGGATATAATTACGCCGGGCGGATGTGGCCCGCCCTTGAGTTTGACACATATGGACTAAATAGAACTTGAAAAGATATATTTTTTCAAATGTGATCGCGCAATTCAGATAGAGTTGACGCAAGACTATAGCCTGCATGCCTCAATGAGTCATCCTCCCCTCGCTCTTACTTTTTTACCGTTCATCTAATGAATACACTGAGTATGGCTTTACCAAAACAATCATTGATGGCGAATAAAGTATCCATTATTCGAGTATGTAGAGCGGGATATATATATATACATATATATATACCTGCGTATCGCATCGGAGAAGTAGTGTGTTAAAAAGGTAGAAAAGAAAAGGGAACATTTTAAAAATAACGTAACATGACTGTCAATATACAGTATTTGTTTTGTGAGTGTTACTGAGTGTTGCTGTCATCAAGGATTTGATTATCATTATTTCTTTCAATCAGGTTCGTATTTGTAGGATGTGTTGTGTTCAAGTTACATTCCGTGTTTGTCAATCGTTGTAAAGATGACAGGTTTCATTCATCGATTCATTTCTTACTGCATCAATAAACAGCTCCTCTTCTTCTTTATCTGAGACCTGACACACTGCATGCACTGGTTTTTTTTACACTCTCTTCCTTTAGCGGGACATTGACTTTTTCCACCGTGTGCTTTGTTTCCACAGTAGCTGCATTTATGAATATGCTTATCAGGCGCTTCATATTTTTGCTGCCTTTTCAATTGTGTAATTCAGTTTTTGTTCAGCTCTTTGGAACTGTTGCTTTTATCTGTGCACTCGTCAGTTCACGTGAGCCACTCGGTGTACTTGCATCGAAGGTTCCCAGCTGTGCTGGTGCCATCTCGTGCTATGTCCATAGCTTTATTTAATGTTACCTTAGTCCTGGCACTTAAACTTTCTCTCGCAGTTTCGCTGAGTTTGTGTCAAACACCACCCTGACCATCTCATCTTCCTCTCCATAAGCACAGTCCTTCACCCGTGAATATTTACCCGTGGCAGTTTGCTATTGGATTGCCGCTGACGGACGGCCTTATATGGGCAGGCACTAAATTACAAGCGCCAGCGCAGCCTGTCTATGAACTTAATTTAAAGTGTAGGTTTACATCGTGCTTTGTTTCAAGTAGCAGAACTCATGAATATGGTTGTATATGTCACTCGCTCGCTTCTTATTGTTTCGCTGCCTTCTCAATTATATAATGCATGTTTTCTTGAGCGCTTTTTTGAGGTCTTCCTGGTTTTCTATGTACTGCGTGATTACGTGGGAGGCGTGATGATGTCACACGAAACTCCGCCCCCACGGCGTTGAAGCTCATCTCCATTACAGTAAATGGAGAAAACTGCTTCCAGTTATGACCATTACGCGTAGAATTTCGATATAAAACCTGCCCAACTTTTGTAAGGAAGCTGTAAGGAATGAACCTGCCAAATTTCAGCCTTCCACCCACACGGGAAGTTGGAGAATTAGTGATGAGTCAGTGAGTGAGTGAGTGAGTGAGTGAGTGAGGGCTGTTTATGTATATATAAATATTTGTATGCTTTGCTCCTAAATTCTGTTGTTCAGAGGTCTATCGCTCTGAGGATGCACTGTATTATTTGTTCTATTTATTGTTTTGTTCACATTTTACCACTTTTTCATCTGAAATGTGATGTAATGTGCATATTATCCAAAACTTTCATAAGCACATATGAAAGTCCAATTATGGAGTTTGGTGCATTGATGCAGAAGTGTTAATACAGAATCTTGATACATCTAATGTATTTTGATTATCTAAAAGTATGCAGATTTTCTCTCACTTGTGGAAATGTTGTTGATAGTAATTACACCCTGTAGCGTACATTTTCAACAAATTATGCATAATTGATCTTTTTTCTTCTCTTAACTACATACATTACTGCCTTTAAGCCAATTTATACTTTCAGATCACCAATTTCTTTTTAATGCTTTTGGCTTTTCATGTTTTGTCTTCTTTCTCAATATAAAGTACTCAGTGCAATAAGTACTTGAACAGCACCCCAATTTCTTTATGTTTATTCTCATTTCATACAGCTTTATGAATTACTCATATTTTTTTGCTAAACAGATACATGAAAAAGGCTATATTTGTTGTGCTTTCCAAAGACAATAAGAAGATATTCGGACAGTGAGCGTAAAAGAAACCTTGACTATACAGTGTAAGTAAAGCTGGAGAAAAATATCAGATTTAACCATTTTATTGTTGATATTTATAAAATAAAAAATAACGTTTTTCATGTTATATATGATATAAAATATACTGTATAATAAATGTTGCAAACAATGCATATAATAAGGTATAAGGTATAATAAGCATGGTCTACAAATGTTTTCCCCCATTTAACATTGGTACCCTAGGCTGAATGTAAATCTGTCAGTTAAATTACAGCTAAGTTATTTGAGCATTGTCACCCTTTTTGTGCAGCAGTGTGTTCTAGATTTTATGACAAAATCCCCTTTATTTCAAAATACCTTTAATTCTATTCAATCGCCTTTATTAATATGTTGAAAATTTTGTAACCAGGAATTGTTCCTTTCTAGGCCACCATGAATAATGGCCCATTGCCCATAAACACATATGATACATCACTGTTGATGAGCTAACCCCACAGAGGTGGGGGCCCCACAGAGTTTGCTTCACTGTAAGTGTAAATGTTCAGGAACTTTGCCAAACTCCTCAAAAGGCATTGAAGTCAAAGGATGGAGAAACTGAACTCATTTTGAGTGGACTAAAATGGTGCATTGGTCCTTTAAGTGTCACAGAGGCCTAGGGAAACATCTGACAGGTATGTTGGACTGGCTATTATGGACAAAATGTGGTTTGAGCTGTGAGGCAAATGCCTTAACGACTTCACTCCCGTGTCACAAACAAAAAAAGATGAAATGAATACCACAAACTAAATACCACAAGCTTCTAATAATTAAATAAAACATAGGTCATTGCATTTACAGAGTTCCGGAGTGCTCTGAGCTTGTACTTAGTTAGAAGTGCTATAAAAAAGTATAATTAATTAAATATGGAGTATGGATAACTTTTTTGTCATATGCACCAAACAGTTAAAGACAGCAAATAAATTGTCATCCTGGAAGACACATATTGCAGAAGGAAAGTAACAGAAATGTTTTAATGGGGGACATTATTCATTGCTCAAAATTATTAGCTGATGATTGGCTCTCTGATATTGCTTTGTAAGCCTATGAGCACACCCAAAATGTCTGATAAAACCTTACAGTGCAGAATTACCAAATTTATTCATTATTCTTTCATTACAGAACTACACTGTTATACTTCTAAGCATCTGTGAAACACACTTCCATTTGCACAAAGCATTCTGTAGGATGACCATTCAAATCATATTTCTTTGCTTGGTAGATCCCTGCAACTGTTCTTTGCTGAGCTGCACTGAAAAACAAGGCTTAACAGATTTTAATATATATATTCACTGTTGCTGACTTTCGTATTCAACTCAAGTATTCTTCAAGCAGTCTACTTATGCTCAAGACTGATATTTGTAGTTAAATAATTCAGGTCAAGCTTGTCACCAATATGGCTCTTCAGTCTGAAGTAAAAGCCATGCTGACATCTCCATTAACAATGTTCCTTATGAATCCTCAGCACACTGTTATGTGTTCATCACTCATCCTCCTGCCATAAATAACCTAATAATTACTCCTTAATTAAACTCTATGAAGTCTTGTTTTTTGACCATCTTGGCTTTCATAGTAGGCCAAGTGATATGTCACAGCTCAGGAGCAGTGAGTTTAATAATTTAATATATATATATATATATATATATATATATATATATATATATAGTTTTTTTCTGTTGTATGTAAGTATGTTTATTACCTGACATGGTTATCATTGGTCTTCCTGTAGCCAAACTCCTGAAGTCTAACACTATCGATTAGTAACTGTTTACTATTATTATTTTACTATTGGCTTTTGCCTTTACGATAGACAACTTACAAAGTGAAGATACAGTACAATTTGTTATATATTTATATTTTGTAATGGGAGCACAGTGCGTTCAATGACTTTTTCATGGTTGGATGCACAGAGTAAGCCAGCAACCTTCTGCTTAAAAGTCCAATGACTTAGTCACTACACTATGCTGTCTACAACAGTAGACTTGATATAATATCTATATCACCTCTGTCATTTAATGATTTTTTGGTCTATAATAAAACTAAAGTTATATGTTTTTGATTGACACTTTTGTTATTGAAGCAGCTTACATGTATCCTGTTTTGCGTCCCTTTCTACCTTTTTTTTCCTATTACTCTGATTTGGTAGAATTTCTGGGCTTAGTATTCATAACAATAGACAACAATGTCTGATTAATGCTGCGTTGTATATAGGGTTAATCATTTCATTTCATAATCATTTGTGATCACTAAATAAAAAGTATAAAGAAAAGGAATGACTTACTTGGACAACGTAAGGTTTTCAAGGGAAGGAGGGGTCCAAAGGTGACACTGGACAGGGAAATGAGCAGGCTTTCTGTCAGTTAGGGTCATATCTACTGTATATGAAATTTACACTGATAAAATGTTTAATGTCTCAATGTGGGTAGAATGGGGCAGGCTCACCGAAAAATAATGCTGCAGAAGGTAGTTCTCTTAGGGCATCAGAATGTTAGGGGATTAAGGGAAGGTGCCATTGTTTTCCCAAATGGGCAGATGACAACAAGCAAGCTATGTATGACAGAGGTGGGATCACTCTAAACATCCATATCTGAAAATCATTGAAAGGTTTTTAAGAGTAAATAATCCTTTAATAAAGAAGCAGTTTCAGGGGTGCATTGTTACTTTGGTGTTACAGCAGCAGGATATTGTAGGACATTCTGTACTTTTCCTCATCGTTGATTTTGGAGTAGTGTAACACTAAAACAAGGATAGCATTTCAAAGAATCCCTGTTGTTACAACAAAATGTGCCTAGAGTTGGGAAGTAGTGGGGCAGAGACTCGGCTGACAGAATTATTGAGGGCAGAATAGAGGGGGCCGCAGGGAAATACTCTCTACTGTTATAAGAGGGGCAAAAATCAAACTAGCCCTCCAGAATGGAAGGGCAAACTTGGTTAGTCAAGCTTGGTGAAGCACCAGCATTTTCTTTGATTTGTTTGTATGATATGCTTGACTCTATTCATTCCCCAACAGTGTTTCGGTTTATTGGAATCCTTAATTTAGAGGTTATAATTAACATTATGTTAACTAGTCTGCGGTGGGCTGGCGCCCTGCCCGGGGTTTGTTTTCTGCCTTGCACCCTGTGTTGGCTGGGATTGGCTCCAGCAGACCTCCATGACCCTATGGTTAGGATATAGTGGGTTGGATAATGGATGGATGGATGTTAACTAGTTTCATATCCAGGCCAGAAAGACTTTTTAGAAAAATAATTCTTAGTTAGATAAAGTGCATGAAAAATAGAATGGGCCAAATTTGTAAATGCTGAAAAAATCTGACATACATCGACACATAGTGTAAGAGCCATTTTCCTAGTTCTATAAAATGTATGAATATTTATTAGATGATAATGCATAAAATATGGGAGGTTCCTATAACCTCCGTGAATAGAATTGAGTTGGTATTTTCCTGTCATTTTTTAATAGTTTTGAGTAAACAATGTTTTCCAGTTAGTGTCTAGCCTCGCCTTGTGTAAGGTACAGAGGCATACGGTTTTTAACCGTGTTCTTGTTTGTGCTCGCTTTCGTTCTTGCGCACGTTACCATGTCTGGGCGCATGTCTATGTGCCAACGGCCTACGGGCCTTTTGAGTGTGAAGTAACTTGTAAAATAAAAGATTTAAGTGTTGAATCATATGTTTAAAGCATACAGAAGAAGAAATAAATAACCTTTAAGTATAGAAATAACCAAAGCTTCTTAAGAAAAGTTTATAGAAGATACTTTTTTTTGTCTTTATTCTATGTGTGTAACTATTTTTCTTTTTATTCTTGTGTGGATTATTTGCTTTTAACTTTCACTAAATATTTTAAAACGAACTCTTGGACTGTGAGATTTCTTTGACACACGTCTTACCTGTGCCTGACTTCGCCTTATACATCGGCGGCTACACATAGTAATCTAGTCAGTTTACCCTTCATGAACACAAGAATCTGTGCATTAATGTGGTAGTGATATAGGAAATGACCACATTAAAAACTAATTTCTAGGTCAAACTAACCTGATTTAAAAATTCAAAGATCTGTTTAGTTCTGTCTAGTTTCTTTTTAACCTCAATTAACCTTCAGACTATAATCAGCGTAGTACTTCATTCTGAAGGCATATTGTCACATGTGAGATGTGAACAGAAACAGAGGAAAAACTTTAATAAATGGAATGTAAGAATTTCTAATTAGTGTTGAAATGATGATGCCCAGTTTGCATTAATGTTACAATATTTCTAGCTATAGGTCCCTAGGTTTCTTCCTTGTTTATGTGTATTTTCTCTATGAATGTTCTTTTGCTACTTAATATAGAAACCTAAATTCCTTGTGATGTTTCAAAAATCTAACCTGCAATTATTTACAAATTGTAAGTAATACAGTGCAATACCGGAGGTAGAGGGTGTTCAATTAAATCATGTTGGAATGTTCACCATTAGGAAACATTATCTATTTTTACAAATATCAATGGTCATCAGTATTAAACCGTGAATCAAATTTTGTTAAATATTTATGTGACAATATGTAGGAGTACATACTTGAAAAAAAAACACCAGTATATGGAAATAATTTTCAACATTTCCTTACTAATACCACAGTTAAAAATCTCATCTTTATATTGTGTAAAGACTTCCTGTGTTGAAATACATTCTTCAAATATACGTATTACACAAATGTTGGTAGATATTTTAAGGAAGTAACTAATTAACACAAAAGTGGCTTAATAAAAAACAATATGGGTATGGAAACAGTAAGCCAGGCATTATTTCAAAAATGGTAAAATGACACATTTTGCTTATAAATGCAAGAAATAAATTGAAATGGACTGAAATGCCACTGCTTATGCCACAGATGTCAGCATTATTATTACAATAATTGTGCAGTAAAAGCAGTCTGGAGTAAAAATCATGCTTTTTAAATAAATTTCAAGGACTGATAGTTTGGGCCCACTTTTCACAATAAAAAAAGAAAGATTCCTTTTTCAATTTGGAAATGGTTGTGTGATGAGAAGAAGTTAGGAGATGACAATTATGGAAGTGATAAGGCACATATGAAACTCTGAGTGTGAGCAGAGTATATTAGGAAAAAACTGAACATATTATAAGAGAGGAAAAAAGATAAAATGAAAAAAGAGAGAGTTTAGGTCATCCAGATCAATCGCCCTCATGATCTATTACTGAAAAACAGAGGGCATTTTATTACAGGATTTGAAAATGAAAAGTTTTGATTTTCAACCATTTGAAACTGCTGATTAGCCAAGGGTTTCATACAGCAAAATCAATACAAATCTGTTGTAATAAATATATAATTTTTGTTGTAAATTTTGCATCTTTTTTTACTTTGAACTGTAAAGGGGTGTTATGTATGCCTAGAATTTTCAACTGAATTCAATTTATCTTAGTTCAGCTCATATGATTGCTCTGCACAGTGTAAGTACCAGAACTCTTAAATTTAACTTGCAATTTTTACTGTATGCTCAAGCAACTTTTCATTTCAGATAAATAGATACAAACTGAGTTGAATGTAAAGAATGTTTCTTTTATTTATGGGCATAAACGCTTTCATGTTTTTGAATAATATTCTTTTTGTATCCTCCTTTTCAAAGTAAGTTTTTATAAATTTCAATTACCTTTTACAAATGATTTAATTTTTACTTAATCTCTAGGAAGGTTATGACCCTGCAAAAAATAAGGAACAACAACATTTATTTATATTTTTCATACAAAATATGTAGCTTTACAGGATAAAGGAAGAGAAAAAAAAACCAAAATATAAAAATAAAATTAGGCAATACTAATTAACAGAATAAAAGTAAGGTCCAATGGCCAGGGAGGACAGAAAAAAACAAAAAAAAAAACTCCATATGGCTGGAGAAAAAAAGTAAAATGTGCAGTTTCCAGGCCACGAGACCACCCAGTCCCTTTAGGCATTCTATCTAACATAAATTACTTCAATCAGTCCTCATGGTTTTCATGGAAGAACTTAATGATGATGGTCATGTGGACTTCTGTCCTTTAATCCATCAATGTAGGGAAATCACGGTGCCTTGATCAGGTGGTGGTGGCGCAGATCGCCACCACAGAAAACAGAAAAAGAACAGAAGAGAAAGTAGGGGTTAGTATGGATT
This sequence comes from Polypterus senegalus, assembly GCF_016835505.1. Taxonomy (NCBI): domain Eukaryota; kingdom Metazoa; phylum Chordata; class Cladistia; order Polypteriformes; family Polypteridae; genus Polypterus; species Polypterus senegalus. The sequence goes on along the minus strand of NC_053163.1, from coordinate 80,122,899 downwards.
ACGGAGCCATCAGGAATGATATTGATAATTAAATGCATATACAGAGTATCAGGGTTAAACTAAAATGAAGCTATGAGAAAGCCATGTTAATATAATGAGTTTTTAGCTGTTTTTTAAAGTGCTCCACTGTATTAGCCTGGCAAATTTCTATTGGTAAGCTATTCCAGATTTTTGGTGCATAAGAATAGAAGGCTTCCTCTCCATCTCTTTTAAGTTTAGCTCTTGTAATTACAAGCAGACACTCATTTGAAGATCTAACATTATGATTTGGAGTGCAAGGTGAAAGATATTCTGAAATATAGGATGGAGCAAGATTATTTAAGGATTTGTAAAGCATAAGCAGTATTTTAAAGTCAATTCTAAATGACACATGTAACCAGTGTAGTGGCATCAAAACTGGAGAATTGTGCTCGGATTTTCTTTTCTTAGTTAAGATTCTGGCAGCTGCATTCTGCACTAGTTGTAACCGATTGATGTCTTTTTTGGGTAATCTTGAAAGGATTGCATTACAGTATTCTAGCCAACTGAAAACAAAAGTGTGAACTAATTTCTCAGCATCTTGAAAAGTTATAAGGGATCTAACTTTTGTTATATTTTCTAAGTGAAAAGTGTCCTAGTGATCTGATTAATATGTGATTTAAAATTTAGGTCAGAGTCATTACCCCTGAATTCTTTACCTCTGTCTTGACTTTTAATCCTAATGGATCATTTTTATTTCTAATATCCTAATATTATCCATTTTTGCCAATCACTAAAATTTCTGTTTTCTCCTTATTTAGCTTGAGAAAATTACTACTTATCCATTCAAAAACACAAGTAAGACATTGTGTTGGTGAATCAAAAAAGTCGAGGAAAAAAACGAGGAAGAAAATAATATGAAAAAGTAAGTACCAAAAGCAAGTAACACCAGTTATACTGTGTATATATATATATATATATATATATATATATATATATATATATATATATACTGTATTTATACAATTTTTACATCTTTTAACCAAACATTGTATATTTCCAAAGAGATTAATCCTCTCAATTGGTAAACTTCCTTAGTGTTATGTCTACCCCCAGAAAAACAAGCCAAAAACGTTGCATTTTTTTTTCATCAAGAATGTTTTTACAGTACGTGTATCAGACACATTTATATACCAAAACATCAACATAAATACAGTAGGAAAGGTAGATGTTGTGTCAACTGCTGTATTGATGCAGCTTTACTTCATATCTTTTATATGATATGTTTTGAGACAACCACTTATGCTTAGCCCAATGTTGCTATCGGGACAACAGAAGTGTGTTTCTTTACGGGCTTTTCTTTTTTTTTCTGTTGCTTACACTTGAAAGGGTAGAATGTCATTGCCTGATCCACACAGTCAACTGTCCCCGTGTGCTGTTGTAGAATACCACAACACAAGGCTTAGTGACTTCCGTTTTTCCTCTAAAATGAACATTGACAGTTGCTGCATTGTGAACAGTGCTTAGGAGGCTAACGTCTTTCTTGTCCTTCCACTTGATCGCAGTCATTTTGCTATTTTGCTACACTGCTACTTGCTCTCACTGAAGCATCACAAAATCAAAGTAACCAGGAAAATCACATTGGTTTGGCCGTTCAGTACCCTATGTATCTATTTCACTATGCATGTCAATACCTAATAACCAATTAACATTGTCATCGTTATCGCTTAATTCAACCAATGGTTCAATTTCAGTTTGTTCTAAAAATTGCTTTGGAGCTTTTCGTTTACTTTCCATTGTGTTTTTTAGTTGAACGCTCTGCCCCACTCATGAATATTGATGAATTACAATAGAGTGGCAGAACACATAGAAATGTTAATGATTTTCTTGCAGTGTGATGTTATGTTATACACTAGATGGCAGCAGAACACGGCCCCAAATGTTATTCGGGCTTAACACTGTATATTGGATCATAACAGCTTTCCCTAAGTTACACTCGGAGATAACCGTTTTTACACAAGTTTAAAATTACAGTCATGATTATTCTCTTATATAGTAAAATGCCATATTAATAATACAAAGTAGTGACTGAGCAATTGAATATTACTAAAGAAAACCACATACTAGGCAAACAGCACTATCATTTCAAACCACCAACACAGAGATATGCAACAGTACATTACAAAGGGTTAATGGCTGTAGCTAAATTGTTCAGTTACAGTTACTGGTTCTAAGGATACCAAACACTACTGTATATGTATTCAACCTACCTTTAACCACAGAGTCTCAGAGGACAAACCTGAAGCAGAAACAACCATAGCGGTATTCTTCTATCAAGGCCCCTTTGTTTTATTTAAACAGGAGTTTTTAACACATTTTTTTCAGGATGTAGAACTAGTGTCAGAGGCATTTCATTTGATGTGTTTATCCCCCTGCTTCTATGCTGGCAGTTAAGATCTAAGCTCAAAATACAGATCCTTGGCAGAAAATGTTGCCTAAACTAATCCTTCCAATTCAGAGGGTGTGTTGGGGGAAAAGGATTGATGTTACGATGGTTTTTGTTAATCTACTCCCTTGTTTGTTGTCTACTGTAATTTTTTAATAAAGTCTGTAATTTTCACCTGTCTCTTTTCCCACAAGTGTTCAATTAAGGCCTTCCGGTGTCCCATAAATCACTGATGGCCAAAGTCCTTTTGTACTTCTCCACAATTTCTTCTTTGTTGTTTTATTAGTCTCTTGACCATTTTCGCTTGAATTTTCTTGTTTTGACTTTTCACTCCTGTGCTTGATTTTGTCTAGACTTTACAAACTTTTTTCAGTATTTATTGGATAGCTTCACTGGGCATCAGCATTAGTTTAGTTTGATGGACCGGATTTCGTATTCATCATCCTAGAACTTAATTTTGTTATCCAGAAAATAAAACCACATACAGTGCATCCGGAAAGTATTCACAGCGCATCACTTTTTCCACATTTTGTTATGTTACAGCCTTATTCCAAAATGGATTAAATTCATTTTTTTCCTCAGAATTCTACACACAACACCCCATAATTACAACGTGAAAAAAGTTTACTTGAGATTTTTGCAAATTTATTAAAAATAAAAAAATGAGAAAGCACATGTACATAAGTATTCACAGCCTTTGCCATGAAGCTCAAAATTGAGCTCAGGTGCATCCTGTTTCCCCTGATCATCCTTGAGATGTTTCTGCAGCTTAATTGGAGTCCACCTGTGGTAAATTCAGTTGATTGGACGTGATTTGGAAAGGCACTCACCTGTCTATAGAAGGTCCCACAGTTGACAGTTCATGTCAGAGCACAAACCAAGCATGAAGTCAAAGGAATTGTCTATAGACCTCTGAGACAGGATTGTCTCGAGGCACAAATCTGGGAATGGTTACAGAAACATTTCTGCTGCTTTGAAGGTCCCAATGAGCACAGTGGCCTCTATCATCCGTAAGTGGAAGAAGTTCGAAACCACCAGGACTCTTCCTAGAGCTGGCCGGCCATCTAAACTGAGCGATCTGGGGAGAAGGGCCTTAGTCAGAAAGGTCACCTGTGGAGAGAGGAGAACCTTGCAGAAGGACAACCATAACAACCATCTCTGCAGCAATCCACCAATCAGGCCTGTATGGTAGAGTGGCCCGACGGAAGCCACTCCTTAGTAAAAGGCACATGGCAGACTGCCTGGAGTTTGCCCAAAGGCATCTGAAGGACTCTCAGACTATGAGAAACAAAATTCTCTGGTCTGATGAGACAAAGATTGAACTATTTGGTGTGAATGGCAGGTGTCACGTTTGGAGGAAACCAGGCACCGCTCATCACCATGCCAATACCATCCCTACAGTGAAGCATGGTGGTGGCAGCATCATGCTGTGGGGATGTTTTTCAGCGGCAGGAACTGGGAGACTAGTCAGGATAAAGGGAAAGATGACTGCAGCAATGTACAGAGACATACTGGATGAAAACCTGCTCAAGAGCGCTCTTGACCTCAGACTGGGGCGACGGTTCATCTTTCAGCAGGACAACAACCCTAAGCACACAGCCAAGATATCAAAGGAGTGGCTTCAGGACAACTCTGTGAATGTCCTTGAGTGGCCCAGCCAGAGCCCAGACTTGAATCCGATTGCACATCTCTGGAGAGATCTTAAAATGGCTGTGCACTGACACTTACCATCCAACCTGATGGAGCTTGAGAGGTGCTGCAAAGAGGAATGGGCGAAACTGGCCAAGGATAGGTGTGCCAAGCTTGTGGCATCATATTCAAAAAGACTTGAGGCTGTAATTGCTGCCAAAGGTGCATCGACAAAAGTATTGAGCAAAGGCTGTGAATACTTATGTAAATGTGATTTCTCAGTTTTTTTTATTTTTAAAATATTTGCAAAAACCTCAAGTAAACTTTTTTCACGTTGTCATTATGGGGTGTTGTGTGTAGAATTCTGAGGAAAAAAATGAATTTAATCCATTTTGGAATAAGGCTGTTACATAACAAAATGTGGAAAAAGTGATGCGCTGTGAATACTTTCCGGATGCACTGTAAATGCCGGCTCACATCTGCACAAACCAAAGCACACTTTAGCCTTGTCAATACCCTGGTCACCTAAAATCTTTACTCTCAAATTCAACGGCAGGTACAATTCCTGGTTGCTTTTCATTCATTTTAGAGTGTTGCTGATCAAAGTACTTTGCAGAAAATAGGAAGGACATATCTTCTTTGTGAGCTTATGGCTGTTACAGTGTTTGTCTATATCACTGGTCACTCACCCTGCTTAATGGCCAGTATGTGCAACAACCATTCTAACCAGCTGCTCAAGACACATGTCTATCAAGCATCTTTTGAGAATAGATCACCTGAATATTTATAAATACTGTATATGTTTACACCCATCCCTGATAATGTATTGTGCTGTGTAAAGTGTTTTAACTAAGGATTACAGAAGTGTATAAAGCTTAAATAATATAATAAACATGATGATCAAGCATGTCTATGATAGGCATTGTCTAAACTGCAACAACTGCAAGTTTGAGCGTTCTTTACCTAGTATACACCATATATGACATTACTATAGAAAAATCTGTATCCAGATGTTGATGATTATCTAGATCATGGGTCTCCAAACTCTAGATATGAGTTTTATTGAAACAAGAAAATTTTATAAACTAATTACAGAGTATGTGAGATTAAATTATCATATATTAATGACGATGAACACTACCAGCAAATTCTCATATTATCACAAATTATAATAAAACCATTATTGTGAATGATGGAACTGTTTTTATGTTTTTAAAATCTTATTAAAAAGGTTCAAATTTTGAAATGCTAATTACAAGTAGCGACTTGTATGCTCATCAAATACATTTGCCCTGTATTTTGACTTGATATATTTTATTCAGGAAAAAGTTTGTGTGCAAAGATACGCTGTCCCAAAAATGGAGATAAATTTCCAAGCAAATTTCTTCAAATTTGGAAACTGCTGAGAGTTCAAAAAATTATAAAAATCAATCAAGTTTCCTTGTTTGTATTTATCTTTAATATTTTCATATGCCTGAAGTTCAATAGTTTCTATTTGAATTTGACTTGGGACATCAGCAACATCAGTCAAACAGATTTTGAAACAATCTAATTGCCCTAGCATTGGCATCCAAATCAGCAAATCGCTTCTGAAACTGTTGTCTAAGATCTGAAATAACAAAATTTGTGAACAAGAAAGGAAATTCTGCTTTACCTTTTTTAATGCAATGCTGCACAGTATGGCATATGAGCAAAGTTTCATTCTTTCACCTGGCTTTTCAGAAGTATCAACTTTGCTCTGAATGCCTTGATATGAATTAATAAATCACACATTAAGTTATTTTCACCCTGCAACTTTAAATTCAAATTGTTCATGTGGGTCACCAGATCTGCATAAAATGCCAATTTCCTAAGCCACTCGGTATCTGATAAAAGTGGTTCATAATGATTTTTCTCGGTAAGAAATATATCAGTTTTATTCCTGAGATAAAAGAAGCGTGAAAGAACTTTTCCAAAGCTAAGCCATCAAACTGCAGTATAATATGTCAAGTCAACATTCTTAGAATCACATTCCTCGAGAAAAGACCAAATCTGGCAATGATTAAATGCATGAGAGCGAATGAAATTTACCATAGAAATAACAGGTTTCAGAACACATCTCATATCAACGTATTTTTCACAAAGTGATTGTTGGTGGATAACACAGTGAAGAAACATTGGTTTTGATATTCCTGCATCCGCACAAGCTTTTGTGATTTGTCCAACCAAACCCATCTTTATACCAGACATGTTTTTTACTTCATCAACTGTCATGCACTGCAGACAATTCCAGTCCAAATTATATTATGTTAGTTTCTTTCGAATTTCTTTGAAGATATCCTCTCCTGTTGTAGTGCCATGCATGCTGTGAAGTGACGCTAATTCCTGTGTGACATTAAGTTCATCATCGACGCCACAAAAAAATACTACGAGTTGCGAGGTACTACAAACATAAGTTGATTCATCCAGCGAGAGAGAATACCGACTAAAACATTGTGCTTTGCTTACAACTTGCTTGATAATGCTATTTCCCACATTTTCGACCCGACGAGCAATAGTATTTCACTTATCATTTCAAAAAGATTACGTTTTTCTGGGCATAACTCAGCCACTGCTTCGATCATACATTTTTTGATGATGTTGCTATTGATGAATGGTTTTCCTCTTTTAGCCAAAACATAAGTGACCTTTTAGCTTACCAAGGTTAAGGCTTCATTTTCTGAGTTTGCTTTCATAAACAAGTCTTGCTGAGAACACAGACAACGACATGATTTAAATTTATCTGTACATATATCTATATCTATATATATATATATATGTACCCAACAAGGTTTGAGTTACTTTAACATATTTTATAGTACATTCCCACATTCCCTTTAAAGCTTTACTTTTAGACCCATTTTGTTTCCTTTGTTTGTTTGTTTTGTATTTTGGATGCCTTTTACAAAGAAACTAAGCCAAATATTCTATAATTACTTCGTCTCCCTGCCTCTTAATGCTATTGTTTTGTGTTTTATTTGTTTTTAATCACCTGTGAGATTAAAGCTTGAAGAAATCTCCCATTTAAATGGGAAAATTGCCCAGCTAAAATAAATGTTAAATACACTACTTCTCCTAGATAAGCACTGTTAACAGGCCTGAGGGAATAACTCTGACCTGCTGTATTCTGTTATGACTAAAGCCAGTCTCAGAAGTGCTCTCCTCTTCACAGCAGCTGAGCTGCAGTTCAGTGAAGCTTGGCTGAAAATCACATATGATGGCAAGAAAATATGGCTGGTGAGACAGTTTTGCTCGAAGTTCAAACTTTTCAGACAAAGGCTTAACTTTAATGATGTCAAGAATAAATAATATGCTGCGTATTGTGACAATTAGATATCTAGAAGATTACAATATGCATGATTAGGTGCGTGTTTCGCTAAGATTTACAAAGAAACTTACTGGATTGGTTGATGGCACAGTGATTATAATTGCTTTATTACAACAGTTGAGCCCTGGCCATAAAAGCAGACATTGGCACAGTCAGTTTGGAATTTGCATCTTTTGGCTATGCCTGTCTGGGTTTTCCCACATTGAAAAAAGGACTGATTTGCAGCTCAACACTGGTCTTGAAAAAGTAAGGTTGGGTGAGTCTGTGAGTGCACCCTGAAATTAAGTCAGTATTAGTTCCTGTTTTGCACTGAATATTCTCCTGATATGTTTTGACTTCTATGACCAAGTATTGGAATAAGCTGTTTCGGAAAGTGAATAAATTAAATTACTGTGTGACTGTAACATTTATCATTTGCAGGTATGAATTTGATGCATTCAAAAACTGATTAAATTGTATTAGAAAGCTAAAATAGAGAAAACTGAACAAAAATTAAAAACTAACTCTGGAATATTTGAATTGGGCAAAATAATGTTCTGAACAAAAGCCGATAAAATAATGATGTTAGTAAGAAACAGTTCAGACCTGACACAGCTACATCAGTTGACCTGCCCTTGAATCCAAAGACATACTGTTAGATTCACTGGGAACTCTAAGTGCACCTAATGAAGTTCAGGGTTAGTCTGGGGGTCTTAAAGAGCAGGTTACATGCTGGAGAAGGGTCTGTTTAGGGTCAGTACCTCTGAGATGCCTTTTACGCTGGTTTATCATGACCCTCTACAGAAAAAGGCAGATATGGAAAACTGATGGATGAAAAATAGATTCACATATACAGTACATTTCATCCATTATCCAACTCAGTTAAGGGTCACGGGTGCCTGAATGTAGTTTATAAAATCAATTTGTCATGGTTTGAATGATTTCTCAGCTATGATGGTTTGTGTGGTTCATTTTTCTATGCATTCTAACTATGTTCTCACTAATCTTACAACTTTGATCCACTTCTGCTTTTGAGGTTTGTGAACACGTTATGAATAAGTTCATTGAGATTCTTTTTGCAATGTTAAATTTATGTTTCACTAGTGTTTTTTATTCTGATTTTGGGTTTTGAAACCACTGGTAATAAAGGTTTTTTTATCTAAAAATGTTATAAATACAAGTACATTTTTTTCTTATTTTTCTGGCACCATTTTGTTTTCAAGGGGCATAGCCATTTTATCTATGGTTGCCATACAGTTTTTAGGGAAATGACTCAGTCGTAAGCTAAGAATACTGTAAGTCTTAATCTGTTATGTTTTTCCTAAATTCAATACGATTGTTCAGAATGTTCAGAATAGCATCTCAAATGCGCACACAGAAACTGTGTGTGAGTGGTGATGGAGGTGCATAAAGCAATATAGATAGATTAACTTTAAGCAAAATAATGCAATGGTGCAGGCAATAGAAGCATAATAACTAGATAAAGAACGCATCAATTCTGACTACATAAATTAAATGTTTGGAATTCAGTTATGTCCCTTTTTTCTATAAGATAGAAAACGTTTAACTAAGCTGTTGTAATTTTATATTTTGTGCTGTTTGTTATAGCCGTCTGTCAGGCGTCTGTCAGGGTCCTTAACAGATAAAACTGGCAGACCACAAGTCCTTGATGGAGGGACCAAGGTCAGTGGAACAGTAAGAGATGCCGACACAGAAATGTAATTTGAAAAAAGTGCAATTTATTGTGCAGTAAATGGTGCAAACATTCACAAAAGTTGTGCATTGCAAAAAGGCAAAGAAATTAAAAAAATATTGTATCCTGTAAAAGTTGCACCCATCCAATTGTTCCCTCAGGGTCCTTCTCTCGAATATAGATTCATTCTATTAACCTACTCCTGTTCTGAAGGAACACAGTACATCCTCCTGCTTACCCAGCTTCCCTCTTCAACTGCGCCTCCTCGGCGAACAACAAAAGCAATAAAGCAAAAACCATCCCAAAAACAAATACAGCCTTCAAAGACCCATTGCTGTGCCCTATCTTGCTGCCTCAAAGCCCACTTAACCGCAAGGAAGCATCTCCTGAGGACAGGGACAAGCGGCTGCCGACTCAAATCCCAAGGAGAGATGCCATCAACACCATCCAAAATCCCTCCAAGACACACCATCCAGCAACCGCTGACACCGCCCCACACCCCCTCATGAGTACCGGAAAGGACGCAGGTACAGTATGTGCCATTTCTCCAAGTTTAATTTATAATACCGCGGATAAACCAGAAACTGTCCTGCCTGAATCTGATAAGGCATTCTATAAACCTACATTGTGTTGAAGGGAATTGCATCTTCACATCTTCCATCCATGTATCTATCTATCTATCTGTTATGTTTATCTATAATATAGTTCAAGTTCAAAGTTTATTGTCATGTGCACAGTAAGGAAACATGTTTCCCTGTACAATGAAATTATTTCTTTGCTGTCCACACCAAATGCTAATGGTTAACAAACCAATGTATAAAGATAAACATAATAATAAGTAGCAAATAGATAATAAATAACAAAGGCAGCATAAAGTATAAAAACAGAATAGAAGTATAAAGTGTAATGTGCAGGTAGGTTTGTGATGGACAAGTCAAATACAGTTGTGTGAGGTAGATAGAATGAGGTGAACTATGGTTATAAACTCCAATCAGTTATTTAGGAGTCTAATGGCCTTGGGGAAGAAAGAGTTCTTCAGCCTGGAAGTCCTGTATTTCATACTTCAATACCTCCTGTCTGAGAGTAGAAGTGTGAACAGTTTGTGTTGGGGGTGGGTGGGGTCCCTGAGAATCGAGGCAGTTCTCTTTTGGGGTCCCTGAGAATCGAGGCAGTTCTCTTTTGGTTTCTGCATTTGTAGATGCTCTGCAAAGATGGCAGTGGGGTGCCGGTGATCTTCTCAGCAGTCTTTACCACTCTCTGCAGGTGTTTGCGGTCCATAGCAGTACTGTTGCCATACCACACGGTGATGCAGCTGGTCAAGATGCTTTCAACAATGCAGCTGTAAAAGTTGCCGAGGATCTTAGTCAACATACCAAACTTCCTCAGCCTTCTCAGAAAGTACAGCCTCTGTTGAGCTCTCTTGATCAGCTGTGTGGTGTTAAGTGTCCAAGTGAGGTCCTCACGGATGTAGACGCCCAGGTATTTAATGCTGCTCACCCTCTCCACTTCAATCCCTCAGATGAACAGTTGCCAGTGAGGTCTCCTCTCCTTCCTCATGTTCACTATCATCTCCTTCGTCTTGTCTGTGTTGAGGGTGAAGTTGTTGTCCTCACACCATGACACCAGACTGGCAACCTCACTCCTGTAGGCCACTTCATCCCCACCAGTGATTGATCCTATCACTGCGGTGTCATCTGCATACTTTAGGATGATGTTATCTTTGTGGGAGGCGACACAGTTGTGGGTGAACATGGTGTAGAGGATCAGGCTGAGAACGCATCCCTGTGGGGTACCTGTGTTTGTGATAATGGTGACTGAAATCCTATTACCAATCCTGACAGACTGGGGCCTGCCAGTCAAAATGTCTAGGAGCCAGTCACAGAGGATGAGGTACAGGCTAAGTGCAGACAGTTTATGGGTGAGCTTATGGGGGATAACCGTGTTAAAGGCGGAGCTGTAGTCAACAAAGAGCATCCTGGTGTAGGAGTCTTTGTTCTCCAGATGGGAGAGGGAATAATGTAGTGCGGCCATGATGGCATCTGTGGTGGACCTGTTGGGCCGGTAGGAATACTGCCGGGTGTCCGGTATGCTGTTCTGAATGTTGGCCAGCACCACTCTCTCAAAACACTTCATAATGATTGGAGTGAGTGCTACCAGCCTGTAATCATTCAGGCAGGTGGGTGAGCTTTTTTAGCAAGGGGGGCAATGATCATAGTCTTAAAGCAGGACAGAACAATGCTTTGACTGAGGGAAAGGTTGAAGATGGAGGAAAGAACATTAGCCAGCTCGTTGACACATGCTATGCGAGAGCACACCCAGGGATGTTGTCTGGTCCAGCTGCCTTACAGGGGTTAATCTTCCTTAGTGCTTTGTGTACCTGACCTGAAGAGACCGTTGGGGGAGAGGAGGGGAGTTGGGTGGTCCAGGTGTGTGTGTGCCTCCACGCTGTGCTGTTGCTGAGTGTCTCAAAACAGGTGTATAAAATGTTGAGATCATCCAGAAAACTGTCTGTGGAGCTGATTGAGCTGGTGGTGGTCCTGTAGTCTGTGATGTGCTGTAGGCCCTGCCACATACTTCCAGAGTCAGCAGTAGAATAGAAGCCCTGCAGCTTCTCTCTGTACTGCCTCTTGGCTGCTGTGATGGGTTTTCTTAGTCCGTACTTCACAGCTGTGTACTCAGTGCCTGATCTAAATGCAAGAAAGCGGGCACACAGTATGTTGCATACCTGACTGTTTATGTTGACTTATGTTTATTTTTTATTGTGTCTTCTGTTTTTCTATTCATTTTGTAAAGCACTTTGAGCTACATTTTTTTGTATGAATATGTGCTATATAAATAAATGTTGATTGATTGATTGATAAACACATCCCAGTCTGTCTGAACAAAACAGTCTCTGGGGTCCAAAGTTTAACTTGCTTAATAATAGGGTTTGTGTGTTTTAGCCTTTGTCTGTAGGCTGGGTACAAAAACAGAGAGATGTGGTCCGAGTGTCCGAAGTGGGGGCAGGGTGCAGCCCTGTATGCACTGCGTATGTTGCTGTAAACATGATCCAGTGTATTCTTCTCATGGGTGGGAATGTTCACGTGTTGGTGGTTTTTAGGAAGTACACTCCGTAAATTGCACTGACTAAAGTCACCAGCTGCGATAAAAACAGCATCTGGATGAGCTGTCTCTAACGCACTGATGACGTCATGAAGTTTGCTTAGCACTGCCGTGGAGTTCCAAAACAAGTGTACAAGTGGCCAAAAACACAGCAGTGAATTCCCTCGGTAAATAATAGGGTTGGCATTTCAGCAGTAAAAACTCCCCATCTTGTGAGCAGTGCTTATAAACAGTCTGTACTTCTCCACACCACGAGTTGGTAATAAAAACACACACACACCCCCTTTAGCCTTACTGGAGGTTGCGTGCGGTCTCTTTGGTGCACTGTGTGTGTCTGTGGCTGAACGGTGCATTCTGGGAAATTGTTCGAAAGGCAGGTCTCAGTGAAAATTAGAGTGCAGTACTCTCTTATTTCCAGCTGTGCTGTATTCCTGGCTATTAGCTCATCCAGTTTGTTCTCCAGAGACCACACATTGGCAAGCAACAGGCTGGGTAGTGGTGGTCAGCTAGCATGGGCTTTCAGCCTAGTGTGGAGCCCTCCCCTCTTGCCTCACTTGCATCGCTGTATCCAGAGGACTCTCCTGGGTACAGCTCGCTCACTCGAGCTTGGTGCTACAGGGTCTTCCTGGGGGTGGTTGTGGTGTTGGCTGCAGGAGCAAACAATGAATTGTAACTCAGATGGTATAAAACTAGTAAATTCCAGAGGACTGTGTGAGTTAGCAATGTCCAGCAATACCTGTCTGCTGTATGATAGTAGTGCAAAGCACACTAGAGAAAGCAAAAAACAAAAACACAAAACAAAACAAAAAACGGCATGGAGCGGAACAAGCAAACACGTCTGCCACAGTATACAGTATATATGGTTAAATGGCCTTGCACTCACTTTCTGAATTCTCTCCAAGGAAGGCTAGCTGTACTTTAACTCTGAAGAAGGGAGCTAATGTAGGATGATATCAGCGTCACCGCTTACTTGCTGTGTGTTTTGAGTGTTGAACTGACAGCTCTTATTTGAAAATGCTTTCAATGAATCCTTGCCATAGTGTTGCTGGGGTTAAATGTCTCAGAAGTACATGTTGTGTGATGTAACTGCCGTGGTGAGCTAAACAGTCAGCACCACACATTTACTAGTGATTTTAGTGTTGTACCATGTTAGCCATTATGGATGTAGTGAGAAGTCAAGACAAATTAAACCTTTTATTGGCTAACTACAAATATTATAATATGTAAGTTTTGAGGCAACTCACGCCCCTTCTTCACATCTTGCCTGAAGAAGGTTCCTGAGTTGCCTCGAAAGCTTGCATATTGTAATCTTTTTAATTAGCCAATAAAAGGCGTCATTTTGTTTGGATAATTCCTTGAAAATTTGTGGTTTTTTTTTTTTTGGTTCACAGTCTCCTCATAGCTTGTGGCTATGACTCCTCCTAACTTTCATTTAGGGCTTTTTTTCTGGTTTTGGTGCTTATTTGTTTCCTTTGTTTCAACCTTTTTCTGTGTCTTTTTGACTTCAACCACCTCCCAATTCTTTTTTGCTAGTTCTTTTTGCAGCAGCAAAATTTGGGTTTAAAAAAGCGGGAGGATTTCCCTTTGTTGCAATCCAGCTGAACTGCCAGTTTTTTCATTTTTTTTTCCTTCCTGCCTTTTTCTGGCAGAAGAGTACTGAGTAGTGTAGTACAGACTGGTATTATCCATTTTGGTATGCCTGGAACACAGTCCATTGCTTAAAAAGCCACTGCCAGACACTCTTAATGTCACCTAAACAGTCCTCCTAACAGGGCCTCATTGGAATGCAGCCTCTGTGCCTTATCTGATAAATGAACAGTCACCAAGTGACACCACAGAAATGTCCTCTAGTGCTAACAGTTAAACATACTGCTTGAGCAATCAGCCATAACTCAACAATTGAAAACCTTGATGGGAAACACATTACGCCAATTTTCAATCAAAAAATGGGCATATGTGCATCCAAGAAACCAATGGCAACACATCCACTTTTTCCTTTAAAAAACACCTGAGATCTGGGCTGTATCTATTAAGCTAACTACTTATCTTGGTCATGACGTCTGCTCTCTATAGCAGAGATTCCATTGCCTAAAGGGTGTGGTTGAAACAAAGGATGGAGTAATCCCATTTACTCTAAAAGGCAAACCAGTGCTGGTCTACAAGAATGGAGAACTGCCTATTAAAGAGTTAGATGAGAGGGCCCATTAGCCCAAACCTTACTAAGACAAAGCAAAAACATGAGCAGGAGAGAGACTGTAAAAGCCACACTGTCATCTTGATACAGAAGGGAGCTGACAGATCACTTCTTCCCCAGCAGTCGTAACTTTGCTAGCAATAAAGGACATTGTACAGTAGAACCTCGGTTCACAAATGTCTCTGAACACGTACAAATCGGGTTATGACCAAAAAGTTCGCCAAACTTTTGCATCTGTTCATGACCAGACACTCGGTTGACGAACAAGCCAGTTTCCCTTCCGGTTTGTACGTGCCGATGATTTCCGCTCATGTTCAGTTTCTCCCTGTGCATTCGTTGTCAACTCTTTGTGCTCTGTTTCATTTCCCTTCCGGTTCGTACGCACCAATGATTTCAGTACGTGTTCAGTCTCTCCCTGTACTGTACATTGTTCTCGGTGCATCACGCAGAGGACTCTCCCTCAAAACTGTAACCTCCTCTCAACCCAGCTACCTCCTGTGGTATAGCAGGTCCACAGCTCCCATATAAAAGGCCAGTTTTAATAAATAATCACCGCACTCGCAGCTTAGTGAGGGGGAGTGGTGGTGTGTGACCGAAGCGGTTCCTGATGGTTCGTGATGTGGGCGTTTTCTCACCTAAATGCCACGACTACCACGCCTCTTCATAAATAGAAGCACAAGTTGGATAAAGGGAAAAAGAAGAGAACAGGAAAGAACGGGAGGTTGCAGAAGAAGACAGGAAGCAGGAGGAGAAAGCCGGTGCACGAGAGAGAGGGAGAGAGCACAAGCGTGAAAGAGAGAGAGCGAGCGCAGGCTCGAGTGCAGCTGAGAGCGAGCGAGCTGCTGAGCAGGAAGCCTGGGTGTTTGTCTCAGTGTTATTCAATGTTTTTTCATTTAGTTTACTATTACACTGTGCATTCTATGGTATAATTAACTATTTTTGTGCTTAAAAATCTTTAAAGAAAATATATTTGCATACAGTTTGTACGGTCTGGAATGGATTAATTGTATTTACATACAATCCTATGGGGAAAATTACTTCGGGTCACTACCAAATCGGGTTATTACCAGAGATTTGGAATGAATTATGGTCATGACCCGAGGTTCCACTGTATGTGAAAACCTTGAAATGAAAACTGCAGTACCACACACAACCAAAAGGAGTGATGAAGAGTAAGAAGGAGAAAAACTGCTGAACCGAAAACCAGGAAAGGAACAAAGCATCTGCTGAACCGAAAACCAGGAAAGGAACAAAGCATTTGAAGAACTATTAAGGGTAACTTTATATATACTTTGATATATTCATCTTTTTTCATTCTCAAATTATGAATAAATTGTAGAATTTGTCTTTTTGCAGCAAGTGTGTCTAGAATATTTTTTGAAAAATTGTCTTAAACCATATCCAAATTACAACAGAAAAAATAAAAGTAATTAATGTAGACCTCCGCTGATTTATGAACCTTTTTGATAAATTGTATAGATCTCTTAATATTTCTGGCATCCCAACCAGAATGTGAAACAGAGATCCTTGGGTGGGCAGAAGTTAAAATCCTCCCATACACACTAACATCCCTCAGAGGGAGTTTTGCTATATATTTTTTTTTTTAATAATTACTGCCATTGCCAAAGGCAACACAGATAATTAAATAACTGATTTATTAACATCAATCAATTCTTCTTTTCCTACCATACAACAATCCCTACAGCAGTGACTCATCATAAAAATGTATTCACATACAACACACTGGATGTATGGGTCATCTACTGTACACATAACTACAGGTTTTCAGTAAATCCATGAGTACAATTTTCTGACTGCTCCAATTCGGACTCCCACATAGTTTACAGGATGTAACCTGACCAGGTAATTCTTTATCAGGGATCTCAGGGGCAGTGTGGCAGGAAGATTGGGGCTCTCATAATTCATCCTCAAAAGCTTTATGAGAATCCAACTGACTCAAAAGTGCTTCTCACCTACTGGAAGTATGCATGGGTCATGACTTAAAAGAGACCTTTGATCTTCAATTATGGAGTTTTTAAGTAGGGAATAGACCAAAGGCAGAGTTCACCTGGTAAAGAAGAAGAGGAGGTCAACAAGAAGGAAAGATGGTTGTAGGTAGGAGGGAGAGAGCAAGGAGAAGAGTCTTTAGGACCAATGAAGGCTCTTAGATCTCAGAGAGGACATTGCAGTGTGGCAGGCCCACAAAGGGCATAATAGTCAGTGTTTCCTTTTGGCTGTTACTTTTTTTTACCCTCCTTCCATTTAACCTAACTCTGTGTACCTAAATTACCTAAATAAAACCAGCAACTAGCTGAGACCAGTTGGACTCTGTTCTCATGTAGTTGCTGCCCTGGGTGAGGGGACTGCTTAAGAGCATTTTCTGTATATCACAATGGGCTAATGATTTCAAGTATTCTTCACCCACTTACCATTTGAGAAATAATAGTAAAAAAAGATATGCTATATACAGTACACCATATAAAATAAACAGCTGTAGGGGTGGGGATCGATCTGTTCTTAACCCAGTTTTTCTTTTTGTAAAAACTTGATTGCTTTGCATGGATTGCAATAAAATTAATAAAAAGGAAAAAATAAATAAACGGCTGTAATTCTGCCCAATAATGGTTTAAAACAAACACAAATTCTTAAAAATATTTTTTGTATTTTTTTTATTCAAAGTGAAAATGTAGCTAGTGTATATTAGAACCTTTTTATAAATGTCAGTACAGTCATTAAGTAAGAAGTATGGCATTTTATACCTGAAACCAGAAAATGTACTGCCATTGAGATAAGGCTTTCCACTTTTTACATTTATATATAATTCAGGTTGTCCCAATATATTTGAATACATGGTTGGTTGTTCAAAATTCAGAAGGTAGAGTAACTGAGTCAGGCCTACTGGGGTGAAGGTCAGGCCTTTCAGCTCAGCTTGATTTAGTTTCTGTGCATTTCAAATGTCAAATTTAGGAAGTGTAAAAATCCAATATATATACAAAGAGTCACAGTCAATGAGAAAGACAAAATTAAACCACATAAAAATGATGTTTATAAAGTTCAAATCATGCAATAGCCAAAGTATCCTACTAGAAATCCAGTTGAAAACTCCTTAGGAGGAGCACTCAGGTAGGGTTCACAGGATTGTCAATTGGAAATCCAATACATTTAGTTATGCAAACACAAATGAGCTCAATAGCTGTGTAGTTTATATTAATACACACATTCTCCTTTCAATTTTATTTTGTTTCAGGTTTGTCATTCAGTTTTTTCTGCACATATAATTTAAAATAATTTTTAAATATACTTTACATATAATATACATGCATGTACAAATGCACATGTCCATTTATATTTCAAACATGGAGCTTAAAACAGTAAAAAGGGCTCATCATAAAAGTTACCATAAAGGAGAGGTCTAAAATACTAGAACGTTAGCCAATAAAAGGTGTCATTTTGCTTCACTTCTCATTGCATCCATAATGACAAACATGGTACATCACCCCGCTACTACAGATTTATTATGTAAAATATTTATACGGTAAAATACTTATTCTGTTAAGCTTTAACATTTTTTCAGAAGACTGCTAATTAGTCATACTGGAGAAACAACTGCAATAAGTGAAGTCTGCTTTAGCACCTGGTGGGTTCCTCCATGGCAGCATGGTCATTGACAGGTTCCAGACAAAACGTTATGCACCAAAGCTGTCAGGGTAGTTTGAGCCAGTCAAGGCTGTATGTTATGACCATTCAAAAATTCAGAATGCATATTAGAAATCAGAGAGAGAAAGTAAATAAGCCCAGTAAATGACAGATAAAGCCGAGCAGCCAAAACCATAACCAAAGGCCAATGATTCAGTTCATTTAAAAGAAAACGTACTCTCAGCAAAATGGTAACGTTATGTCAAAGTCTGTGGTCAGAAGTTGAGATAAAGTCTAAGAGCCAAATTAAAAACTAAGCAGTCTGTTTTGTTTCATCCAAAACCTCGTATACTGTTTCAGCTGCACCACGATCCTGTATAGACAGGCCTGATGATATAATACATCATGTGACATCCATCTCATGTAGCTGGAAACAGGCATAGCAACTTGTAAACAATATGGCCACAACAATGCAAAGACACCCAAAAACACAAATTGGCATCACCAGAATAACTATGGAATTAAATAAACATATTATAAACTTAATTACATTCAAAACTGATTTGCAATGTAAAAAAAAAAAAAAAAAAGAATTAGTCATTCAGACGCCAAAAATTATGACACTGAAATGAAGATGACTGCAGCATGGGTATGTCTTTAATTGTCTAGGAGCGTGTGGCAGACAAAGTTCCTAAATGGCTAAAGTACTGGACTTCTACAGGACTGGCGATCAATCCCTGTCTCTGAATTAATGTTGGGCTCTAAACGTTTCTGTCCTCTAACTGTAATAAAATGTATGTTCATTTAGCTCTAATTCTGCACTTCATTGGACATTTAAAATGATGTTGACAGTTGAAGGTTGCTCAGTAAAATACGGGTTTGTATTATATGTTTGTTTGTAATGCTGTTGTATGAAGGTATGTCAAGCACTCTGTGGTTGTTGAAGCAGGTCTGGGTTGCATGTATATAATAAGTGGGTTCTAATACACCATATTGTAAACAGATAGGAAACCACCATAGCAGAAATGAAAAAAATGAAGTTAGATACTAATAAAAACACAGTAGTTAATTTTCACTACAAGACAAACGTCGTGGTTAGGAACAGAGAGAAAATCTAAGCAATGTAGAAAATTTAAGAAGCAAGCAAACAATCAAAACACTGATTATTCCAAACTGAACTGAACACAATGCTTAGGCACAATGCTTGAGTGCACTGATGGGCATGCTTATTTTTGCCATAGTGCATTTTTGGTGAAAATAAACCTTTTTATTTAAAAAGACTCTGTGTTTGCCTTTTCATTGCTATCCAGAATTTATCCTCTTAGTTGGCATTTTGAGTTAGTTTAGAGACAGTTATGAAGACCAGCACACAAAATGGCAAAATAGTGTGAAGCCTCTAAAACACATGTAAAACAGGATAGGGCCTTTACCTACCTAAACATGGAAGGGTCCTTACCCAAGGCTGCCCAACCCAAAATATTACAGGCAGCCTTTGGCCTACATTTGCCAAAAAAGGGAGATCTGATTTTAGAAGTTTAAAATTTACCTTTGAAGTAAATATTCCAAAATATGTTAAATAAATAAATAAATAAATGCCCCCACAAGGGAGAGGAACTGTGAAAAATCAGGCTTAAAAGACAGGTCCAATCCAAAATCTTTATAAATTGTATTGTTTATATAAATATAAAGAAGGACAACAGATGATAATTAGAAATGCAAGGCCAAAAAGGCTTTGCCTAACAATAAACCCTAGCAGCAAATCTCAATCCGTAATCCAGTAATCCAAAAGTAAGAACAGAAGCAAAATATCCAACAAACCCAAAATTCAATACTCACAAGAATAGCACTCTGCAAATATTAAAGAGGATTCACTCCCTAGCCTCACAATATAACGAGTGAGGGCGGTCCTTGAATGATGGTATCAATGTTGGCCCCGCCTCTTGGTGTTCCAGTCATAATACACAAGCAACGTAAGAGAGCACAGAAACACAATACATATATACTAAATAATAAATAGAGAAATAGTGACAAAATACATAATTAAAATAAATGTAAGAAAAGTAATGCTTTACAACAAAGGAATATAAACATAAGCAAGTGAAATAATCCTGGCTAATACACAACAATCAACTGTAATGAAGTCCTCCTCCCCCATCTCAGCCTTTTTTTCACTATAATATTAACATCTTCTATTCTTATATATACTTGGACAATGCATATATCCAAGGCAAGTTACATTTCCATTATGTTGCATCTGTTTAGGTGTGTATTCTACAGTTGAAGCCCAGGTAGGTGACATGACTTGTTCAGGGCTGCACAGTGAGGGAGGAATTAATTGAAGCAGATGTCTTGTGCAACATAATTAGCAATAGCACACCCTACTCTAAAAGAATATTTGAGCCTAGTAACAATAAAATGAGCAGAAACTACTACAGCACTTCTTTTTTCCAACTTACTATAATGAACAGAGTTTAAGAGCAATGTTAGCAAAAATCTCAAAACCTTTGAATACTAACACCAGAGATATGAAAATAAAATTCCAATTATTATATAGAAAGATAAACGCTAACAAATGTTTGAATAACTGAACTGGTGATATTGTTGAAATGCCTGAACAACTGTAGTCACAACAAAAGGTAAGGCAGCTGACAAAAACAGCACAGAAAACGCAGCATCAGGACAACCTGGGACATTTCATTTTCACACTAGTTATTTGGAGAAAATTGCACAGGACTGAGTTACCTCTATGCTGAGGAACTCTGTACAATGCAGCAACACTCTTCACAAGGTTACAGAAATATTTGTACCAACATGACCTCACTGCCATCTCCTTTAAATGGAATAAAGTATGAGGATCCTTGATTGGCTTTTTTAGCCAACCCTCAAAAGAGGATTGACAAGGAGGATAATAATACACATATTGTTGTGATTAGTGAGCTTAACATACTAACACATATGTACAAGAAAACCTAAAGCTATAGGCATGGATAGATAAATACTTTGTCTGTCATTTAATTGATTTGCTGAATCTATCCATCTGTTTGCCAATCCATCTATCCAATTG
Organism: Polypterus senegalus; assembly: GCF_016835505.1. Lineage (NCBI taxonomy): Eukaryota > Metazoa > Chordata > Cladistia > Polypteriformes > Polypteridae > Polypterus > Polypterus senegalus. The sequence continues at coordinate 80,101,852 of NC_053163.1, read as the reverse complement.
TTTTTAAGCTATTTTTTTTTCTGATTCAGGTTCAGGTAAGCAGCGCTAACTGTGGCACCATTTGCTTTGAGAGTGGGCACAATCATGGGCATACTCACACTCCCTCATATAGGCCCGGTTTTGCCTAGTCAATTAACATGAACTTCTTTGGGATGTGGGAGGGAAAGTGAAGTCCCTTTTATTGTAGGGTGTCTAGATGTAGATACAGACACAGAGACAACATGGTTAGCTTACAATACAAACTAATCTTCCATCATCATAACTAGACATTTTACATACTCTTTATATTTCCATTATTAGAGTAAATTGATAAGTAGCTAATGTGGAAAGTTAGAATATGAAATTCAACCTTTGTATTTAATCTTTTTTTTAATACAGTGAAATATGTGTACTTTCTTACCAAGGAGTCAATTTTCCATAGCTGTACTTTCCTTAGCATGCATGCATGAAGTCAGAACTTCAGATGGGCAGCATAAAACACAAAGGAGGATCCAGTTCTGGACAGAATACAAGTCCTAATCACTGGAGACATACTGGGCAATTTAAATGTGGCATTTACATGAGCAGTATGCCGTTGAACCAGAGTTTCAGGAGAAAAGCCACTCAGGAGAGGGCAATTAAAGTGGTGCCTGGGTATGGTGAAGCAGCAAACCTACCACTGTGTTATACTTACAGTCACAAATATTTATTTGAAGGAAAATGTTTTATTTAATAAACACATTTTGGCACTCATTATTTGTAAAAGTCTGTGGTATTTGTGTGTTTCATTATTTTTTTTATTATTCATTATTATTATTGTGAAAATACAATAATTTTTGGTGTTATAAATCATTTCACTGTTAACTGTTGGTGGCATAATCAAAATCATCCATCCATTATCCAACCCGCTGAATCTGAACACAGGGTCATGGGGGTCTGCTGGAGCCAATCCCAGCCAACACAGGGCACAAGGCAGGAACTAATCCTGGGCAGGGTGCCAACCCACCGCAGGACACACACAAACACACACTAGGGCCAATTTAGAGTCGCCAATCCACCTAACCTGCATGTCTTTTGGACTGAGGGAGGAAACCGGAGTACCCGGAGGAAACCCACGCAGACACGGGGAGAACATACAAACTCCACGCAGGGAGGACTCAGGAAGCGAACCTGGGTCTCCTATCTGCGAGGCAGCAGCGCTACCACTGTGCCACCGTGCTGACCTAATCAAAATCAGGAAACCATTAATGGATTTAGCAAATCTGTTCTGATATACATGTAAGTATGATAGCATATGTGTCACTTTGTGTTTAAATATAACTGCTGATCTCATTCTTTGTAACAACATTTATTTATATAGCACATTTTCATACAAGCAGAATGGGGCTCAAAGTGCTTCACCAAAACAGACAATTAAAAATACAATAAGTATACAACAACAACTTATTTTATAAAGTCCTAAAATGCTCATCAAAAGCCTCAATGGGCTTTAACAGGTCCTGTTAGACAATCCCCACCCTTAGACTCTCTATGAAGATAAAAACCTTGCCCCTCCGAAGATTTCTTCATTTTTTTCCTGCATTTTAAAGAGAAATCCCCTTCCAGGTAGGTTAGATTTGCATTAGGTGTTAAGGCAGGGTCAATACTAGACAGAAAACACTAATGTAGGTATACACTATACTACATTTTAAAAGTACAGAGAGGATTGAAGTAGTCCTATTAGTCTCAATACTAGATGACTCTGACAGTTACAGTAAATGACTACATCCAGAAAACAGAGGCCATCATATAGTTTTAAGTAGTAAGTTGATTAGTTTTCATAGTAAATTACATGAGAAATAACAAAAGACATTAAAATGTTAACATTAAAGAGAAGGTCTATTCATTGAAATCTATGTCCAATTATGCAGACATATATAGCCTCTATCTTCATCTGCGTCATGAGCAGCATCAAAGAGCACAGACAGGGAACAGTGGCGCAATGTGCCTTTGCAGAAAACTGCTTTCATAATTCATAATAGTTTTCATAATGGGAATGGAAATTTCTGCTTGAGATGAGGAGAATAAGAAAATAATTAGTAGTTGGCATTCACCATGAATAATTTAAGATTCAGAATCTAGGTTTGCTCATTTTTGTTTTGATGCATCGATTTCTTTCATCAAGAAAGTCTATTTTGGTAACATATCGCTAAAGAATTCTGGCTACTGATTTGCTTAATAGGTTAATCTATCTCTTCCATCTGACCTAAAATCTAATTGTAATGAATGTCCATCTTTAATGAATCTTTCTTTTAGATCATAGAATTGTATTAGTAGTTGATTCCATATGCAGTCTATTGCCTACTCAAAACCCATTATTTGACTTTCTTTGTCATTTTTAGGATTTAATATAGGGTATGCTGCTTCAAATCTCACTGGGATTCTCTAGTTTTCCCATAAACCTGTATTATCGAAAATAATCACTACCATATAAACATTATCAAATTTATGTAGTCCAGTTCTTGATTGTAGAGGACCATAGCTTTCCTGAAGGCAACATCATTAGAAATTTAGGAATCAATCCAGGATGGGGCATCTGTGCATTACAGAACTCACTAACACACACATAAATTCACTTTGGGGCCCAGTACGTTAAACAAGTATTGACATTTGCAAGGAAACCTGAAATAAGCACATGAAATTCCACACAACCATGATGAGAATGTGAAAGCATTAAACATGCAGCAGCACCAGGCATGGAATTTAAAACCCTGGGACCTTGATTTATGAGCTGAGACTACTAAACAGTGTGCCATGGTGTATTTCATTAGATCTTAAGCCTTTAACTTAGCTCAGTGCAAACACAACAACCAAATAATAAAAAAACAACATCCCTTGTTTCATTTGTTGTCAACAGTGTTGGGAATATTACTTTTAAAAGTACAGTAACTTAGTTACATTACTCACTACTCACAAAAAAGTAACTCGATAAGTTATACAGTTACTTATTATAAAATACTAGCTGTGTAAGCCCGTGCTATAAAACGCCTGGGCTCTTAGAAAGTATTGAAATCGTCAGAAAAAAACTGAAATGCAAAGTCTTTGCAAAGGTTTTGTTTTGCAGACGTGGTCGACCCCCTTGTCTATCAGTGGCTAAGTGAGTTTCTCTCTCGTTTGTCTTTCCTCAGTGGTTTCACTTTGGTGACGGAGTCGCTTTCTTTCAGCTTCATGCTGTAGCCTCGTAATTCTTTCTTCAACTCGTTAACTTGGGGCCGCGTTGCTGGCTCTTTGAGCTTCATGCGGTAGCCTTGCACTTCCGGGCTGGACAGACAGACAGACACACTTCCATTCGTAGATGTTTATATATAAGATAATACATTACAGCTACTAACTTTTGAGTTCTTTTTTTATGAAAAAATTGCACATTTCACTGACCATCATTTGTTCCTAAATCCTAAGCCCATATATTAACCTTCATTAAACTGACCAGAAGCACAGTCACATTTGACAATATTCTTGTGTTTTATTTGCTTAATTTTATACTTTTTCAACATAAAGTAGAGATATGACACCCTTGCTTGTAACTAAAATAAATATATTTCCTTCAGAAAAAGAAAAAGAATATTGCAACATTCATTACCACTCAATTCCAGGTCAGAATAATACCATAAAGCAGGATAAAATGGTATTATTTTTATTTCATAGCTTTTAGTGGTTCTTATTTCAAACCCATGTTGTTCCATAGGATGTCAATTCTAGCCTTCAGTACAGCAGAACATAAACACCAATGAAGCTTATTTTAAATTTAAGCGTAGTGGTCAGCAAGACACATTAACAACAACCTGTCAATAATTTTAAATAAAGTCATAAACATAAGTCAAAGCTTGGTCGACTGAAGTGGAAAAGAGAAAACTGTCATTTTCTTCCACCAAAGTCCACCATAATAAATGGATAAGTGTCTGTATGTCTGTCCAGTTGCTATGTCTCTATCATTCCAAAAGATGACACATTGCAAACATTTGTATTAATAAAATGCTTTGCATTTGTCATTTCAAAAGATAACACATCGCAAACATTAACACTGCTTTTACAAATCCCATGCCAAACAGCATACAGTATATCAGAGACACATGTATTGCATGGTACATACAATCATTAACTCTGAGGTCTAGTGAATAAAATGCAATGGAAACGTTTCACATCGTGAGACCCCAAAGATTCAAGGTATAAGCAGTTACCGCTGTGCCACCAGATCACACTGTTTCAACATATCTGTAGTAAATAACTGAATTAAAACTAAACTGGTACTTCATTTATAGGTTTCTGTTACTGGATTGCACACAGCACACTCTTTTCTAATTGGCTGTTCGATTGTGCCCTGCAAAAGACTGGAGTGTCCTTCGCCATATTAGATTAGACTAGATAAACCTTATTAATCCTATGAGTAAATTCAGAATTAAATCAGAATGTTTGCTTCTTGATTTATACCCAGTGCTTCTATGATAATCCCTGCAGGCCTGTGACCCTAAATTGGGCACATTAAATTTACCCCTCAGCCCACCTACTGTATAACTTTTGCTCAGTTCTGATCACTTGATTACATGCTCCTTCATTAGCTACCACTTGCCAGCCTGAGCATGTGCATGCCCAATGTTACTGACCCAAGCAGGGAACAACTTTATGTAGTAACATTTTTTTTTTTTTTTGAGTGGCACAAATAAGCTTCTGCTGTAATGCATGTTTTTGTAAGCAATGTAGGTATTTTAATTTCAGTAAAACAAGTATTAGTTTAGGCTACTCTTTACTTTAAAAACTATGTAGCTCATATTACTTTTAAAACATTACACCAACACTGGTTGTCAATGGTGCAGAATGATCTCGACAATCATAACTGATATTATGAAATATCCAATATTTTTGGAACCTTCTGAAGTGGTACAGCATATGGCCTAAATTATCAAGTCTGGTGTGACGTGTATGATTATGTGCATGTGAATTGGTGTGTGAGTGAGACAGTGAGAATAACAATAATTATAAAACCTGACTTAAAGACCATTTCAAAAAACATGAAAATTGAAAGTAATAATGTGATGCCTTTTTTGTTATAAACATTTGTATAATTCATTCTACTTTAGTACATTGTGGAAATAGCCAACTTATTTTTTTTAGGAAATGGCTTTAATCATATTACTTCAAACAGGAACATCAGAATGTGTTTTACTCCTGACAGAAACTCGACACCTCAAAGAAAATCTTGTCAAACAGCATAATCAATGCAATTTCTGATAGGCAGCCCTCAAGTACAGTACCATAAAACAGAGAAATGGACTCAAGAGGACAGCTCAGCCAGTCAGACAAGTGTCTCATTTTCATGTATCTTAATTGAAGTTGATACATGCAAAGCAACAAGTCCCTTTACTTCTCTTTGAAAATATGCAGTTAAAGCCTGGGATAGTTGCTACATCTGTCAGGTATTTATTTTTGAAATGAAGTCTTTGGCAGTTGCTTCTATATACAATTGCCTACCATTCTGGTTTGCACACATGTCCTGACTTTGTTAAATGTCATTCAAAACTGCCGCTCTTGGGACCCATTTAGCATATCCAGTCAGTGAGCATATATATATACACAGAGGTGAGCATCTGTGCCATCCTCCCTCACCGCTCAACTCCATATTTTGGTCTGCCTCTAAACAAAAAAAAAAGGATCATCTGGCATGAGCTTTGCAATGTCTCCTGAAAGACATTTTTGAGGTTAAAATAGAGACAGAGAAGGAAAAAGAAAGAAGTCATTAAGGAAGAGGGAGAGCAAAGCGAAAATAAAGTAGGTACAGGAGGGAATGGAAGTGCCATAAAACAGACAGAAATGACAAAGGGCCAAACCACAGCTCTAAAAAGCCCTGAGAATCTATGCTGACATGAATTACAGTGCCTAAGGTTTTATTATTCTCTGCTTTTTAATGTCATGATTGCCTGGTTTAATCTAGTGATTTAAAGTGTAGGTGTGCAGGGTCCTACATATTTTTTCATTCATTATATGTCATACTTTTTGTTATCTGCTAAATGCCTAAACTGATAAACACATAATTTTAAAAGAAAGGTGTATTTCCAATAAAAATTATGGATACACTTTCATTTTTTTTTATTATTGGTTGTAGTGCCAGCCAAGATATTTAATGAGAATACTCATTATTATTGAGAATAAAGCTGTGAGGCACAGGCTGATGCCCACAAACACTAAATTTCCTCACTCCCAGGTCACACAGGGTTAATGCGCACTTGACATTGTCATGTATTTCTCTGACTATATTGCTCTACTTTACAGTACTAAGAACAATGCCAAAATTTTTAACCCCAACCTGTTAATTATCATTATGTAGTTTTTGCCTTATTCCATGTCTGTGTGGCTTTTTCTGCATTTAACAAGTTTTCTTCCCACATCCCAAAGACATAAACTGTGTATGAATTCCATTAAGTGGGTTAGACAATCTTAGATGTGAATAGCTGGATATGCATTACCAAAAGGGCAGAATACCCCAAAATTTAGTGTATTATGAATGGCACCATTTACTGGCATAGAAGAGATGTTTATTGATAATATGCCTCATCCCTCTCATGTGCTCTTCTTTACAACTACAGCAATGAATTTCTAAAAATAAGTTTAGCCCCAATTAGAGAACTAAAGAATGGCAAAGAAAGGATACTAACCTGTTCAGTGCAACAGAATGGAAGTCCCAAAGAGCTAATGTATTTTAAGAATGAAAACATTTGTGAAGTCCTTTCATTTAGGAGTTGGAAGCTGAATAGCTGGAGACATTAGCAGACAAAGTGTATGGAATTTGCTATTGTATATGTCTTCCTCCTCATTATTTGGACTAAACCAGAATCATTCATGAAACTAACCAAAACTGAAAAGCAGATCTTCTTACTGTTAAAGCTCTCCTTACCAATGTTCTTTGAATGTTGAGCTCTAAAAAAGTCTTTCCTTTCAGTCGTCTAAATCTGGACATTTTGTTGCATGCCACACACTGTCTAGCCTGGTGGTGTGCTACATCTTAATCAGTGATATACAGTTGTGGCCAAAAGTTTTGAGAATGACGCAAGTATTGGTTTTCACAAAGTTTGCCGCTTCAGTGTTTTTAGATCTGTTTGTCAGATGTTCCTATGATATACTGAAGTATAATTACAAGCATTTCTTAAGTTTCAAAGGCTTTTATTAACAGTTAACATTAAGTTTATGCAAACAGTCTATATTTGCAATGATGGCCCTTCTTTTTCAAGACCTTTGCAATTCGCGCTGGTATGTTGTCAATCAACTTATGGTCAAAATCCTGACTGATGGCGGCCCATTCTTGTATAATCAATGTTTGGAGTTTGTCAGAATTTGTGGGTTTTTGTTTGTCCAGCCGCCTTTTGAGGATTGACCACAAATTCTCAATGAGATTAAGGTCTGGAGGGTTTCCTGGCCATGGATCCAAAATTTCAATGTTTTGTTCCCCGAGCCACTTAGTTATCACTTTTGCCTTATTGCATGTGCTTTATCATGCTGGAAGGCATTGTTTGTCACCAAACTGTTCTTGGATGCTTGGGAGAAGCTGCTTTCAGAGGATGTGTTGGTACCATTCTTTATTCATGGCTGTGTTCTTAGGCAAAATTATGAGTGAGCCCACTCCCTTGGCTGAGAAGCAACCCCTCACATGCATGGTGTCAGGATACTTTACTGTTGACATGACACAGGATTGATGGTAATGCTCAGCTTTTCTCTCTGGACAATCTTTTTTCCAGATGCCCCAAACAATCGGAAAGGGGATTCATCAGAGAAAATGACTTTACCCCAGTTCTCAGCAGTCCAATCCCTGTACCTTTTGCAGATAATCAGCCTGCCCCTGATGATTTTCTTAGAGAGAAGTGGCTTCTTTGCTGCTCTTCTTGACACCAGCCCATCCTCCAAAAGTCTTCGCCTGACTGTGCATCCAGATACACTCACACCTGCCTGCTGCCAAGCTCTGCGCTGGTGGTGCCACAATCCTGCAGCTGAATCAACTTTAGGAGACGGTCCTGGTGCTTGCTGGACTTTCTGAAGCCTTCTTCACAGCAATTGAACCTCTCTATTCTAATTCAATCAGCATGACAGAGTGAACTCCAGCCTTGTCCTCATCCACACTTCATCTATGTTAGCAAGAGAATCACTGAAATGATGTCAGCAGGTCCTTTTGTGGCAGGGCTGAAATGCAGTGGAAATGTGTTTTTTTGGATTGTTCATTTTCATGGTAAAGAAGGACTTTGCAATTAATTACAGTTCATCTGATCGCTCTTCATAACATTCTGGAGTATATACAAATTGCCATCTGAAAAACCGAGGCAGCAAACTTTGTGAAAATTAATATTTGTGTCATTCTCAAAACGTTTGGCCATGACTGTAATAATGATGTTAAAAACAAGTATTAAAATTAAAAGCTACTAACACATAGAAGTAACAGTACCCATAACAATAATTTCTGACAAATGCAAGGCAACTGTGTAAAGTAAAAAGTTGGTCGGTAGCTGTCATCCAATTCTATGACCTCAAAAGCACTGTGAGAGGCAGGTGTAGCAGAGTCTTTTTTTGGTCTTCAGAGTATCTCCTCTGATTATATTCCCACAAAGCATTGCTATGCTTTGCTGTTATTTGCTTTGAAAACCTCTATATCAGTTTCTTTTATTAGAAAAGTAATTTTGTGCAGTCATCTTTTTGGAATGGTAATATGACAACCACTCCTTGTCCATTTTCTACGATAGTAAAATTCATGCAATGTTATATTCATCTATAGATCTACAGTACATTAAATGTACATTTTAAGTTTATTAAACTGTCCAGGACAATTCTATTTTTTTGGTGTGCATTCATTTACAAGTTAGGCATTTGTCTCACCTTACTGTAGCAAACCAACAAAGGTTATACCCTCCCTGGGGGCATGAATTCAATACTTGCAAACATGTGGAATTGTCTAAACTGATTTTTAATTATAGCAATACAGATCATCATATTAATCTTAGTGGTCTCGGATTTCCAGGCACCCCATTGAGTTCATACCCACAGAGATTTCTTTCTTTCTTTAATTAAGTATCACACAAGCCCCATTTCACATTTCTATTAATATACAGTAGGTGCTCAGATTTAGCTGTTAGCACTCCAGCAATATTTGCAGTGGCTTTAGATTTTTACTGCTACCAGGTAATTATCTAAGTATCCTGGTATGTTTAATGTTTCCGACATTAACAGTGCATCCTTTTAACTTGTAGTTGCTAGCAGCTTGAGTGTTTGGATTTTCTTCTCTAAATTGCTTTAATTTCAGTAATTGGAATTGATTTAAAATGCATTGTTATCCAACCATGCATCTAACATTAAGCAATGTGTGATTGCATTTTTTTTTTTTTAAGACCAACTTATACTAAATTGGGTCAATCTAGATTTCCCTATAGAAGTTATATATAGGCCAATGCAAACTACTCCTAATTTGTTTCCAAGACCAGCAGAATAGGACTAGCTGTGCTAATAGTAAAATAAAAAGAAATATTTCCTTATTACTGTGAATTCTGTCTTACCTCAGAGCACATCTATTAGTAATCGGAAATTAACAAGAGCAATTAACCTTTAAGGACTATAATCATTAAAGATTTCTTAAAAGCATTGGTGCCTCCTGTTCTGTACAGGCAGCAAATGAAGAAGAAAAAAAAAATCCTTCACAGATTCCATGCCAAATACGGTTCCAGATAAATGGAAGGGCTGGACTACTGAACCCATCTGCAAAGGGGAATAATTTCAGAAACCACTGTTCCAGTTGCTGGGGCTCTCAGCTTCCGTGAAAGCTCATTAGCTGTAATTAGCAGTCATAAAAGTAGTACAAGAAATGTTTGGACAATAACCATCTTCTGGTTGCTGGATTACGTTCTGTAAAACTGTAACAACTGAATTTTCCATTTTAAGAGGTGAATAATACATTTTTGTAATGTGAGATAAAAATCATTTTACATAAAACTGTACATGAACAGATTTATAACAAATTAATTCATTTGAAAATTCCTTATGAGCTCAGAATGTTTCAAAACCTTAATAGTAAAAATTGCATTTAAAGACATCCAGTTTAGATGTCACAATTCTTATAATAAACTGAAAGGCACTGTCAGATCAAAAAAGTATAATAATGAAATTTGGCCATTGTAATCATAAATTAATACAAGATAGCAGAATATTTATTGCAACCTTCTGTTTGAACAGATTATTTAGCCCTCTGTCCTCCTCCATTTCCTTTTTGTCTCAGAATGGATTTTGGGGACAACATGGTGCAGAGGAATATCTTTAATCGGGTGCACAAGTAATCTTTTTCTATGAACAGCTTTCAAGCAGGTTTATTAGCACTTTACATACATACAAGCAATTAACTAATATGTAACAATGTTTTATTACATCCACCCATCCATTATCCAACCCGCTATATCCTAACTATAGGGTCACGGGGGTCTGCCGGAGCCAATCCCAGCCAACACAGCGCGCAAGGCAGGAAACAAAACCCTGGGCAGGGCGCCAGCATACCGCAGTGTTTTATTACATTTATAATATTTATTCTTTTTCAGTTTTCCAGCATAGCCCATGTAAAATCCATATTCTTTAAAATGCTAGATTATAACTTGGTCAGGTAACTGTAATACACCTCAATCTTAAGTACCTGCTGTATTCTTTGATTTAAAGAAATGTTTAAATAATTGAGGATATAGACACCAGTCCCATTCTTTATAAAAGACCTAGATTCCTTGCTGTCTCTTTATTGATCAAGTATCTTCTTAACTATTATCATAATTCCGTACATTCTCTATGAGCCTGCAAAATACTTCCCAAAACTAAAACAAGAAGATGGTAGCATATGGTTAGAGGATGGCCTCACCTGGAGGCAAGGTAGAATCTTTCTGCTGATGATAGTGCACAAATGTACCCACGCCTGGAAAATGTAGCATTGGACTGTAGTACTGAGGCAGGCTCCTTGAATGAAGTTCACTTGGAGGAACAAGGTAACATAGTAACAAAAGAGGACCACGATCCATTGCCCCTGCTTCTCATATGGTATAATAAAGAAACTAATTTTGCTAATACTGATTATTAATTAAAGAAAACAGAGGTCTAATGCTACAGTTATTGGTTGAGAATATAAAATGTAATTTAGGGCAACTTTGAGATGCAAACCACTTAGTCTTTTCAATCATTTTCAGGACATACAATTACTATTATGCTGTAAAATTACATTTATCTTTCTAGATTTGTAAGCTGTTGTTTCAAAGATGGTGCCCCAAATCTGTAATTAAAAGGAATGCTCATTCAATAATATTTTAAATTAATAATAATATTATTAATACTTTATCTAATGCACATTACTGCACATATATATATAAGCTATACCACTCCCATTCGAGAAGGGTCACAGTCACTAACTGTAACCCACTGTTCTCTAGCCCCACCCATAGTGTCCACAGCAGGGTCTGCCCCTTCTGTCTGGACACCATAAAAGTGGACATATCTCACTTTGACCATACCCTCAACAAGGACAGAGCTCCCAGTGATAGACCCTTTTTAGCAGGCTGATTAAAACTTTTTTTCCTGCCATGGGCACTTTTTCTGTTACTTTTGCTTTGACAATTAAACAGAGTTGCCCAGCTGGTGCCCCACTACTTTTCCTGTGTGTTGTGCCTAGTCATGGACTGGTGTAGTCAGCAGGATAACTATCTCAGCAGACCTCACCAGTCTAGTCCAGCAGTTTGTACAACAAACCACATTAGGTTAATTGTCCATTGCATCTCAAAACATTTGTCTACCACCCGCAGATAGACAGTATGGTTGAAGGCTTTAATCAGATGCTCAGACAGATGTTGAAGAACATGGTATTGGAATACAGGAGAAACTGAGACCAGACTCTGGTTTTGTCTGCCTTCTGCATGGTGCCCATGTTTCAATGGGTTTCTCACCATTTGACTTGCTTTATGGGAGTCAGTCCTATGGCTTGCTAGACCTTATAAAGGAGGGCTGGGAGGAGAAGGCCCTCGCCTCCTCCCGCAAGATTCTGGACTATGTTGTGGATTGTGCAACCACTTCACAAAGCTGCAACACCTGGTTCAAGAGCACATAGAGATGGCACAGCATATACAAATACAGCCATACTCCAAACTATACTCGATGCAGGCTCAAAATCAACTCCAAAAATAGTTATTTTGGGCTGATCAAGTATTGAGACTGAAGTAGGTTGCAGCCATATGAGACTGGCCCTGGCTGCAGACCAAAAGGCAAGTACAGGACTTTCTGGGTTTTGCTGGGTACTTTGAAAGGTTTATACCCAACTTCTCTAGCATTGAAGCAAACCCCTAACATGTTGGCATTGTGACCTCTATAAAAGCAGCATTCTGTGACCTGAAAACTGCCCTTATGTCAGCTTCCTTATTGATTAGCCCTAACATCGTCATGTACCTCATTTTGCAACTGTTGGACTGGGAAACAAGATACATGGCATTGGACTGACAGGCCCATGCTATCAAGTGGGCTGTAACTCAATTCAGGTATTATCTGTTGAAGTAAAAGAACACTTTCACCTGTAGTGGCTGTGTTCTCATGATGACTTCAACCCCTAGGTTACCCTCTTGTTGTTAAGCCTGCAGCTCTAGAAATACATAGTTCAGCATCAACAAAGGGTGCTCCAGGCCAATGCCAACACTCCCTCCTGGGTACACGATCTCTCGGCTAGGTCCTCCCATCCCTAAGGGGTCAAGCTAAGGGGGCAAAATGTTATGCATGTGCACCTGGGGGTCACCTTCTTGCCTCTCCTGAGGTAAGTGATACCAATACAGGTTGAGAAGGGATGCTATAGCTAACTATATCTTCTATTGCACCAGCAGTTCATAGAAAACAGCCAACAGGAGGATCTCTAGCACCACCCACAGCACCCAGAGATGTCCCCGCCCCTTCCATTCCAAATTCGGGCAATTCCCAGAAGGGGGAGTCTCATTTTAACAGTATCTACAATGAAGACAAAGCTCCAGAGGACTCCTGGTACATTTTGTTAAGAAGCTGATAAGAGCTAACTATTTTGTACTTTCTGTTATCTTTGCTTTTCCAATTAAACAGGGCTGCCTGGGTTTTTTGCGATCTGTCCACTCAGTCACAATATGTATTTTCACTGGGAATGTAAATTTAGTAGTCTGTTAAGGTAGAAACAAATACCCAACCTTAAAGGTGTTTGCTTGGAATTTATACAGGTTGGACTGTGCAGCTGGTGGATTGAGCAGATAGTAAAGAAGTTCTTGTGGAAGTAGAAAACCTGGGCAAGTCTCATTAAAATGTAAAAAGCAAAGTTGTCAAAAAAATCAACAACACATCATTGAGAACTATAAAAGACATTAATTAGGCTGAATATTATTCCCTTGGGTTAAGTAAACAAACTACTAGAGGAGACTGTTTTAGATGAATCTGTATTAATTCTATTTCTGCATATTTGAGAAAAGGAATCAGTTTTTTAAACAAAATCTTTATATGACCTTCAAACATTTGTAAATGGGTTGCAAATAGTTTCATTTTTTTAGAGCAAATGAAAGGTCCTTCATTTTCAAAAATCAGCCTTTAAATATTTAAATAATGTATATCAGAAGCATTTTACAATGGGCTCCAGCAGATCCCCGTGACCCTATGTTAGGATATAGCAGGTTGGACAATGACTGACTGACAAAGTAATTGTTGCAAAATGTCTAAGTAGCTGAAAATTCAAATCTTTACAATTTAATAAAGCAGTGTGTGCTTGGTGAGCATCTACACTTCAGAGAAAAGACTTTTGTTTCTTTTGTTATCAGTTTCTGCTTTGGCCTGTCTTTGGACATCTGATTCAGTTTTGTCTTTTGGCTTTGGTTACTGTGTTTACTGACTCTGAATGCCTGACCTATCTTTAGGATCATCCCATATAACCTTTTCACCCCTCAGAAATAAATATTGTGTGTCTTGTAATGCTCTAAAATAAATATGGTGTGTCTTCCTGTACAAGTACTAAAAAACAACTAATATGTGAAAAAGTCACAATTTGTGTCCAATCCAAGGAAATTAGCTTGACCTATCGGCATGGATTCTTGCACCACTACTAATGCCTGATCAGTAGTACCTAAAATTAAGAGAAGGGAATTAATTAAATAGTTTTCACAATAGCATTTTCCTTCAGATATGTCTATTATTACGTAAAGGTCACAAAAAATAAAATTCTTCATTTCACAAAATGTAATAATAAATGTATCAAGTATGAAGACAATGGCTGCAGTATATAAAGTTAAATGATCAACCAAACCAGATGACTATGAAATCAGCATGTGCCTAGAAAAATACAGTGCATACCTTTTAAATTATATCATGCTTTATTACAGTAAATAAAATAACAAGTTACTTTAAATATTGGGCAACTGCGTATAAATACTACACATGCCCTTTCATATGCATGGGACACTGCAGAAGGACTTTGAGGTAACACCAGGAGTTTACTGTTTGTCATTTTCCTTTGAAGAATGGAAGACCCTGACCTGGAATACTTTCTATAAGCCCACCTTTTACATGGCAGTAGCATCACCAATTTATAGTCTATAGCATATTAAACCCAGCAGACATGGCAAAATGGATTATTGATTGACCAGAGAGTGATGAAGGCACACTAGTGTGACAAATGCACAAGTTGCCTTTTTTTTTCTCTCTTGACTATCAGATTCAAGGGTGAAAGTCCCATGAGGATTAGCAAACACATGATATAATAAAGTAAAAAATGAATTCATAGTACAAACTACTGTCTGCCCCACTGGGCATAAGTATACATGACGTGCATACTCTTCTGCCAGTGCCCACCTGCTAATAGCACTGATTATGTTCCTCTTCTGCAAAACTTGGCTCAGCGTTGCAAGGATTCTCTTACAAAGAAAGGATAAGAGTGAAAAGGCAACAACCCCAAAGCAATACAAACAAGTACTGTAGATATCAGATGTGCACTGAACTCATATATATTAATAAAAAACAAAAAAAAGAAATACCTACAGTAGCATTTTATAAAAATATTCTTCCTTTTTCCTCATCTTACATTGTTATGTAGAAGTCCATCAGCTCGAGTTGTGTTTCAAGTCAGAAATAGATCACTGTTTAAACATTTTTTATAATTTAGACTGTTAATTAAAACATTTTTTTAAATTATTATCCTAGTAACGGAGTGTGTGAGTCACTGTAAAAGTAATCATTTTGTTTGACAGACTAAATATACTGTACATTTTAAACTACATAAGTCAGTTTTAGCATATCGTAATTGCCTGGTGTACTGAGGCCATGTTTTTTGAAACAGCCTGAAGGCTTGAAATTTTTACTGAGGACATTTTCAGGGTCATTTATATCAAATTTCAGCTCATTTGGGACTGTGGTATCAGAGGATGTGTTTTTTGAATGACTTTTGGGGACACAAAACAATATTTGACAAGCATGATACCAGTCTATGTTTTCTGTTCTTTTTCCTTTTCTCAATATCGTTTTCTGTTCTTTTTCCTTTTCTCAATATCTGACTATATGGTTTAGTTGTAGTAGTTTGACTGCAACTGTTTTTATGAGAGTGGAAATCAAAGCCTTTTTCTTCATAAACCTGGAACCCTTAAAGATGTGATGCAAAAAAATAGCACATATACACAGTCTCCTTATTCAATAGTATTTTCAAAATAAAAATAGGATATTGTGTGACCTATGAAGTTTACATCATAAATCCTGATGCATAAAAATGATGGCGACTTCATGCCTTGTAAATCTCCCTGTAGTGCATGTAATTTATAAAATATATAGCTTTCTCCTTGATGATTTTTCACCTAAATAATATCCTGAAATAAACAAATGTGATATACCTACAAAGTGAAAAACTCTAATCTGCATAAAAGAAAATTCAGATAAACAGAACAACAATAGCTTACCCTAATAAACTACAAAAAATTAATTATATGCACATAAATTAAAATGCAGTTCTGAAAGCTAATATTAAAATACTTTTACCTTTCAGTGATATGTTAGCAGAGTGAGAGCTTTCACATTAAAGATGTGAATTTGTTATTCTTGGTGAATAAAATGAGAAAGGGGGTGTGTAGGACAAAGTGACATTGCCCACACTCCCATTTTCTTTGGCATGGAACTTAAGATTCTGAGCAGCAGCTCTTAACTGAAATGTAACATCAAACCCCCACCAACTAAAACATTCTTTTTAGTAAACTAAAGAATGCTTTTCTTTATGTAGCTGAGAAAGAATCCCACTCAGTTTATAGCACCTACAACTCTCTGTCCGACAAGGAAGTATTAAACTCATTCAAATGACACTTTTGTTGGTGCATCCTGACACTGAAAACACCTTGGTCAGAAAGAAGAATAATCACAACTCAAACTACCAATCTTGATGGACATATCTGTGCATTAATTATCAACTAAAAGGATAGGCCTTTTTATGCCCTAGAAAACCAACAGCAAGATGCCCACTTTTTCCTTTATAACCAAGTTTTAGCAGCTGTGCCGTGTTTCAGTTTACTCTGCCCAGCAGACTCCCCATTCCTAGTGTAAACCTCGTAGCAAAGGCACAAAAGATACTTCTGTTCCAGAGAGTAAAATTATACTTCCAGGGATAAAAAAGAATTGATATTGAGTGTCATATTGAGTATTGAGAATTAAGAGGGGAAATATAATTTGTGAGTTTGTATCCTAATTACATGGGAAAAAAAGAAAGAAAGAAAGAAAGAAAACAAAGTTAGATGAGATGTTCTTCCTGTTGTCCTGTATCTGTGTATACAGGCATACTGTACTGTATATCCACCTTTCATAATCCCTGTGTTATGAATAAACTGTATTATACTGTCTGGAAGCTGAACCATAAAGGGGCCCGTGGTCACCGGCAGGGGGTGCCCAAATACCTGAGGAGCCCAGGACGTCAGCACTTCCGTCACACCTGGAGGTGCTGGGGGAACGATTACCAGGAACACCTAGAGTGCTTCCAGGTACACAGCCAGCACTTCTCCCACACCAGGGAGTGCTGGCAGAAGTTTGTTGGGAGGCTCCTGGAGCACGTCCAGGTGATAAAAGGGGCCACCTCCCTCCATTCACTAGCTGGAGGCGGGTGGAAGAGGACGAAGCCTGGAGGAGAGGAGTGGAGGTGGTGAAGGAAAGGTATAGTTAAGGAAGGCCTGGACTTTAAGGGTGATTTGGTACGGGAGTACTGGGGTTGTGTGCACTTGTAAATATGAAAGTAAAAAAATATGTGTTGGTTGGTGAACCATCAGTGTCCACCTGTCTGTGTCCGGGCCAGTCTCCACAGTATATATATATATATATATATATATATATATATATATATATATATATATATATATATATATATATATATATATATATATATATATATATTAAATATATATTGTAAAAGAAGACACAACAATATGAAAGAGTGGGGGCACCACTCTGGTAACCCTGTATAATTAGATGCAAAAATAAACAAAGAAAATTAACAATAAATGCATTTAGACGTGTTCAGAATATAACAAACTCCAAGATGGCAGAACTGCTGGTCATATGGCTTCCAGGCAGGAAGGGGCAGTTCCAGGAGGAGTGTCTTAGGTGGGATGGTTTTCAGTCTTCCATTTTGCAGAGGGAGGAAGAGAGAAGGAATTAGCAAACAGCGCTAACCCCTTGTTTAGCAGGAAAGTATATCTTATCAAGCTTGGATCTCAGAGTTGCATGAGAGACAGGAAGATGAGACCAGGTTTCCAAGAAAATAATAACTTTATTGCTGAGAAGGCAGGGACAGTCTCAAAGTTTTATTTTTCTTCATCATACCAGCACACAGATTAAAGCTCTCTTCTTCAGATTAAAAGAAGACAAAACCTTCTTTGTTGAGCAGGTTCAGCAGCTCGGAGGCAGGCACTGGGGCAGATGCAGTCTGAAGGAAAAAGGACAGGAGACTGAACAAGTGGACAGGTCAGGGCTCAGGTTTAAATGTTCTAAACACTGTGCGACACCCATGTTAAGAAGTCAGTCTGCAAACCTGCAGCTGTTTCCCATTGAAATACTGTCCAAGAAGGGAGTTTTTTGAGCGCAGTTGTGTTACTTTGCCATTGGTTTACTGTTTAACAGAATGTCAGTGTGCACCTGTCGGCTGTAGGCAGGAGAAAACACAGGAGAGCGGCTACAGCGCTGCCTTTGCGCGTCAGAGGCGGCAATTTGGCAGCAGCAAGAGTCACTATATATATATATTTGGTGATAATGCAGAAAAAAAACATCAACACCTTTTTTTATTTATTGATATTTCTTGTTAACAATGCAATAGTGAGTGGTACATTTTAACATACTGCATTCCTTTTTAGTAAAACACATGCTAACAGCGATCACACAGACAAAATGGGTCATGCTAGTTTATGCAAATGAAGGCAGTCTGCAGAAGTGAAGTGAAAGGAGAAATATTTGGAGATGCTCGAAGAAGACACGTTTAGTAAGTAGTATAAAACTCAAATGCTTACCTGGCTGTGAATATAATCAATTTCATGCAACTGATCCAGTAAGAAAGGTATTTAATATATTATCAGGCTTGGTTCACAGAGTTGCATGGGATACTGGAAAAGGGACCAAGTTTCTGAAGTACAAAATCTTTATTTCTGAACTAGCAGCTACAGACACAAGACTTTATTCAGAAGGGGATTATAATCCGCAGATAAGCACACAGGTTGCAACTGACAAACCTGGCAGTCCAACTCTCCTCTCCAGGTCAAAAGAACACAAAGTTTTCCTCATTAAGCAGGTTAAGTTCGACTGGGGCAGATGCAGTTTGAGGGATAGAGGACAGGAGATTGAGCCGTTAGGTTGGCCGGGGCTCATTCTTTTAAAAATTATAAACCTCATGCTAGAAGCATGTTTTGCAGTAAGCCTGGAAGCCAGCAGCTGATCCTGCAAAGGGGATGCATAAGAGTGTTTTTGTATCTCATTGAAATACTGTTTAAAGGGGAGTTTCTGAAGGGCAGCTGTGTTTCTTTGCCATAAATTTACTGTTTAGCAGAGAGACAGCTCGTAGTTAAAAGCGTACGAGCACACAGGTGGTGGCGCTATGCAGGAGGAAAAATAGAGCAGGGCTAATGAACTGCACATGAGCGACGGTCATGGCCATTATGAACAGCTAACCAGCGGTAACACCGGTCATAATATATTACCACCCCGCCTTCATTATATCTGCAGCTTTGTGGAAAATTTTGACATGGGGACTACAGTTTCCATCAGCCACTGCCCTAATCCAGATGACTTCATCAGCACTCACAAAGTTTAAATAAGTGCTTCTACAAACATGGCATTTCATTAAATGTAGACCTGCTTTTTTGAAGTTAAAAAAAAAAGCTAAAAAAAAAGAAAAAGGAATGCAAATTACAGCAACTAATGGAGCCAAAATATGATTAAACAGGATTAAGTACAATATTTTCTAAAGCTGATGGATATGCTGTTTTTTAGAATATATTAGAAGTGAACAGGACAGTGCTTTACGTGAGTATCAGTAATTGGTAATTTTTGTCTTTTTGCCCACCTATATTTACTGTATTCAAATCCACTATATACTGAGGCAGTAATAAATTGTATGTTTTGATGCTAAAGGAGAGTCAAGATTTTTAGCAGTTTTTAGCTTATAATAAATCAACATTAAATTACATTTGTAATATTAAAGAATACAGCTGTAATACAGAGTTTTGGGGCAGTCTCCTTCACACTATAAACACCAAGGACTATGTGTGGCACCTGTAAGAAGCTGAAGTAAAAAAAATAATATTAGCCCCTGGTAAAAGGAAATATAAAAATATTGTATACAGGAAAGTATTTTGTTACACAGTACTTGTGATACATCCAAGATGAAACGCCAAAAGACCTCCCACCCCCAATGGGCATTCCACCAAACAGGAAGATGCTCAAATTGTTCCTCATTGATTCCAGGTTTTGTCCTCGAGAATTCAATGCAGCCAGGGCACCCACTTTTATTCGAGCATAAGCGGCTGCAGTGTCTCGAACAAGTGATGGTGGCACAAAACACCATACAGAAGTCATTGAAAACACTGCATAATAATCATTACTCAAAATTAATCAAAGTTATATACAGTGATCCCTCGCTATATTGCGCTTCAACTTTCGCGGCTTCACTCCATCACGGATTTTAAATGTAAGCATATCTAAATATATATCACGGATTTTTAGCTGGTTCGCGGATTTCTGCAGACAGTGGGTCTTTTAATCTATGGTAGAAGCTTCCTCAGTTTGTTTGCCCAGTTGATTTCATACAAGGGACGCTATTGGCAGATGGCTGAGAAGCTACCCAATAAGAACATGTATTACATCTATACTAATAAAAGGCAAAGCCCTCACTCACTCACTCACTCACTCACTCACTCACTCACTCACTCACTCACTCACTGACTCATCACTAATTCTCCAACTTCCCGTGTGGGTGGAAGGCTGAAATTTGGCAGGTTCATTCCTTACAGCTTCCTTACAAAAGTTGGGCAGGTTTTATATCGAAATTCTACGCGTAATGGTCATAACTGGAAGCAGTTTTTCTCCATTTACTGTAATGGAGATGAGCTTCAACGACGTGGGGGCGGAGTTTCGTGTGACATCATCACGCCTCCCACGTAATCACGCAGTACATAGAAAACCAGGAAGACCTCAAAAAAGGGCTGAAGAAAACATGCATTATATAATTGAGAAGGCAGCGAAACAATAAGAAGCGAGCGAGTGACATATACAACCATATTCATGAGTTCTGCTACTTCGGAAACAAAGCACGATGTAAACCTACACTTTAAATTAAGTTCATAGACAGGCTGCCGCTGGCGTTTGTAATTTAGTGCCTGCCCATATAAGGCCGTCCGTCAGCGGCAATCCAATAGCAAACTGCCACTAAATATTCACGGGTGAAGGACTGTGCTTATGGAGAGGAAGATGAGATGGTCAGGGTGGTGTTTGACACAAACTCAGCGAAACTGCGAGAGAAAGTTTTAAGTGCCAGGACTAAGGTAACATTAAATACAGCCATGGACATAGCACGAGATGGCACCAGCACAGCTGGGAACCTTCGATGCATGTACACCGAGTGGCTCACGTGAACTGACGCGAGTGCACAGATAAAAGCAACAGTTCCAAAGAGCTGAACAAAACCGAATTACACAATTGAAAAGGCAGCAAAAATATGAAGCGCCTGATACATATAAGCATATTCATAAATCCAACTACTGCGGAAACAAAGCACACGTTGGAAAAGTCAATGTCCCGCTAAAGGAAGACAGTGTAAAAAACCCGTGCATGCAGTGTGTCAGGTCTCAGATAAAGAAGAAGACGAGCTGTTTATTGATGCAGTAAGAAACGAATCGATGAATGAAACCTGTCATCTTTACAACGATTGACAAACACGGAATGTAACTTGAACACAACACATCCTACAAATACGAACCTGATTGAAAGAAATAATGATAATCAAATCCTTGATGACAGCAACACTCAGTAACACTCACAAAACAAATACTGTATATTGACAGTCATGTTACGTTATTTTTAAAATGTTCCCTTTTCTTTTCTAGCTTTTTAACACACTACTTCTCCGCTGCGATACGCGGGTATATATATATATATGTATATATATATATCCCGATCTACATACTCGAATAATGGATACTTTATTCGCCATCAATGATTGTTTTGGTAAAGCCATACTCAGTGTATTCATTAGATGAACGGTAAAAAGTAAGAGCGAGGGAGGATGACTTATTGAGGCATGCAGGCTGTAGTGCTTGCGTCAACTCTATCTGAATTGCGCGATCACATTTGAAAAATATATCTTTTCAAGTTCTATTTAGTCCATATGTGTCAAACTCAAGGGCAGCGGGCCACATCCGCCCGGCGTAATTATATCCGCCCCGAGATCATTTTATATACTGTATTATTGTTATTAAAGCCGGGTATATGAAGCGCTGGTAACACAATAAACTACAGATCCCATAATGCAGCGCTTCAGCTGCCTTGCCGAACACTTACCGCGTTAATCAAGTCTACCTTATGATGCTGCAAGTTATTGCGAAGCTAGCTCACACGATGCTGAAGAGAAAAGTTGATTCTGAAAATAGAGCCTTTAAAACCGATGGGAGGCTGAGTATATGTTTACTGAACCCGTGTGTCTCATTTGTGGAGCTAATGTGGCTGTAATTACAGAATTTAATCTAAGACGGCACTATGAGACAAAACATCAGGGTAACCTGAATGCAATGCAGAAGATACAGAAAGCAGAATAATTAAATAAGAATCTGACACTTCAGCGGACGTTTTAACCGTGCACAATCACAAAGTGATTTCAAGTGAAGCTGCTTTTATGGGAGACACAAATGCACCAGTTCACCTTGCCCCACTTTCCTGTTGCCAAGTAATGTTAAACCAAGTCGTCACTACGGTGTTCCCAAATCACGCACTTTGCTGATAAACTGAGCGCACTGCGCACTGAGTTTGCACGGCGCTTTGGTGACTTTGAAGAACAAAAAAAGTCCGTCTACATGCGGCTCGAACCTTGTGCATGTTTGGTAGCACATATCTGTGTGAGAAGCTCTTCTCAGTGATAAAGACTAACAAAACAGCACACAGGAGTCGCCTCACTGATGAGCACCTGCAATCCATCCTGAGAATCTCCACAACACAGAACCTCACACCAAACAGAAACGAACCTGTGGCCAAAAAGATGCCAGGCGTCCAGCTCTAAAATGACATATGAGCAAAGACAACTGAATGATTTGATTTGTTATTGCTGAAAGGAACACATTTTATTTATATTTCCAGGTTTTGTTATGCAGCATGTTCATATTTGAATTTGTATAATTTTGACAGGATATATTTTTATGGAGAGCAAAATCTTTTGGGATATTTAAAATCTAAGTTTATTTTTATATAAAATTACATAAGAGTAAAGAAATTTGAATGTTTGTTCTTTTAACGTTTACTTTATTTCTAACTTGTATAATTTAGACAGGATATATTTTTATGGAGAGCAAAATATTATAAGTTGTTTAAGGTTTGAGTTGATTTATTCAGAATAATATTCCTGTCTGTTTTACCATTCCTACCAAAGATATTTCTGTCGACTAAATAAAAATTCCTTCTATTTAAAATTTAAATAGAACTTGAACAAATACGATAGTTCATAATATCCACGCAGACTTGCACGTAAGAGCGGAGTTATCCGTTTTAACAAACAGCGTATTGCACTGATACTGAAATAGCTGTGTGTGTATATATGTAGATATGTATGTATATGTATATATATGTTTATATATGTGTGTGTGTATGTATGTATGTGTGTATGTATTTATGTGTGTGTGTGTATGTATGTATATATATGTAGTATATATGTATGTATATATGTGTATATGTATAGATATGTATATATATATATGTTTATGTGTGTGTGTGTATATATATATATATATATATGTATATATATATATATGTATATATATATGTGTATATATATATATGACAACAACACTCATCACTCACAACAGTGACAAAACAATTACATTGACAATCATGTTACATTATTTTCAAAATGTTTCCTTTTCTTTTTCATTGCTTCTTTAACACACTACTTCTCCGCTGAGAAGCGCGGGTATTTTGCTAGTATTAAATAAAACTCCTCAATGATATACGATATGCTTCCTGAAAGCTCTAACAGCCCGTATTGATTTTTGATTGTTTGCTTTTCTCTGCCTCTGTCTCTGACATTCTCTGCTCCTGGCGAGGGGGTGTGAGCAGAAGGACTGTTTGCACAGAGGCTGTTTGCTTAGAAGATACGGATGCTCCTCTAAAAAATGCTGAAAAGACTACCTTCACATTGATCCCTTCATTGAGGTGGTTTATCACCGGTGCTTCATTTACTTAAAAGCCCAACAGCCCTATTGATTTTTGTTTACTTTTCTCTCTCTCTGATATTCTCTGCTCCTCACGGCCCTCTTTTGAAGAGAAGATATGTTTGCATTCTTTTAATTGTGAGAAAGAACTGTCATCTCTGTCTTGTCATGGAGCACAGTTTAAACTTTTGACTAAAGGGTGTTTTTTTATGTCTAGAGGGCTCTAATAATGTTAAAAAACGTATTTAGAAAGTCATAAGCTGGTTTTCTATGCTCTAACTGCGAAAATATTTATAAATAAAGATTTATAAATAAAGAATCCTACTTCGTGGAAATGCGATAAATAAGGGTTTACTGTATAACTGTGCAGAGAATATTTATAAACAGTGTGGGAGAGTTCCTAAGGGATTAAAATATATAAAAATAACCATACAAACATATGGTTTCTACTTCGCAGATTTTCACCTATCGCTGGGGGTTCTGGAACGCAACCCCCACGATTGAGGAGGGATTACTGTATTACCAAACATACACTGGACTGCAAAAAGGAGATTTTGGTCTATAAATCAATTAATCTGAGGAAATCAGCAAGAACCCTGATTAATAACAACAATCTTGAGAAAAAAGGGCATAACTGATTGAAACAGAGATATTATTAGCATTGGAATTTACTGTTCAAGTTAACTCAGTAACTGGTTACAAACAAGCAAAGGAAGATCAATTTAAGGGGAGCTTTGACTTGTTTTATTAATGATGTAAAGTTAGAAATTTTCTTTTAGAACTTTAGAGGTACCACTTTGTTTATTTTCATTGAGTAACTGTGCTGCTGAAAAGGCAAACATTTGTCTTAAGGATTAAATGCCTTAAAGAGGAAAATAAGACCTCAGAAATATTTAGGATTATGGGAGAAAAGTCTGTGTCATGTGTTTGTTGAAACACCAACAAAATTGTGAAAAATTAACATGCGGGATCAGTTGTTTCTTTTGAGAAGAAAAAGGTTACGTACCTAGTGTGTACACAGTGTGAAAAAGAGACCAGAGAGACAGATTAAGGGTTGGGGAACTGTCCCCATATACTGTAGATGAACCAAGTTATGTGCTTTTTTGTACAGCACAGCAAAGATGAGCATATACAGTATATTCACCATTGATACTGGAAAGGCTGCTGGTTTTATGGTGGATGGACCGGAGATTGATGCAGAGATGAGATGACGTGAAAGGGATATGATGGAGATGATGTCATCAGAGGGCGACGGGGTTGAAGTCATCACATGGGGACGGCTGGAATACGGAAGTTCTTCCTAGTACGTGATTGTGTTTTAGCAGAGGCTTCGCGTATCGGAATTTGTCTGGTCTTCGGTCCTTCTAATGAAAAAGGGAGAGAAGCATTAGTAGTTATAGCCTTATATCCCTGTCCGGTGAGTTTTTGCACTCTGTTGGTCCTTCTGGCTGCCCCCTAATCACGCTTGTGTGACAACAGATTAATGGCAAAGAAGCAAAGCAGGAGTAATCAACAGAGAATACTCTTGATACTATTTGTCAAAATACAGGTGGAAACTGTACAATGGGGTTATGTTGAAGGGTCAGAAGCAAGACAACTGAAACATCAAAGAAAGGCTTTTTGTTTTTTGGGGCTGGAGAGGTGAAAAAGGTTTTTATTTGTCATTTATGTTAGACTTTGGGTTGAGCTGGTGCCCTTAGAAATATCGAATTGGCCTGTGTTATTTCTGTTCCAGTAAGCTGTTCATGACATTCTGAGTGGCAGCCATTTTGTCCCAAGTAGATGTCTTTATCTTGCTGAATGGAAGCCAGTTATCTTACATCAGGTTTTTTGTTTATGGTAAACTGAAAATCCAACAAGAAGACACTTGGTTCATGTCCGTTCAGCTGAGCTGCATCATGTGGACTGTTTTTTTTATTTTTTGGTCGCTTGTTGAGCAGTTCAGTGTTTGTTAGAAAGGCTAACTTTTGAACAGTTGTACGTCTGCTTTGTTGGTGCAGCTTAACGACCTAAAAACCAAGAGGCAGCTTCCTTATTACTGTTTGTCTCTGCCTGACATCAAATCAGCTTGGGTGGTATAATTAGGATGAAATCCAAGCTTTCCTAGTTTACTAAATAAGACTCACAATATTTAACTTATTAGTGGTATATTTTACATCAGATGTAACTTTTCAATAATCTGGGAAGTGTCATCAGTTATGCAGCTCTTGACCATTGCAAAGGCATTCTGAGGTGTAGCCCTTTCAGGGAAGGTGACCCAGGGGCAGTGATAAGCCCTTGGCCTCTGTTCTGCTTGATACAAGAGTGATACGTAAATGTCAAATAGGTGAGTACTGCGGGTGTTCTTGTAAATCAAGGTTAATAATTTTGGCATTTCCAGTATTATCTTGTCCACCAATATAACAAAAAACCTTAGAAGTTAAAGTACCTTTCGTGAACACTTTTATATTACAAAACAAGTAGCAGATGGCTTGCCAGTTTCCTGGCTGTGTAATCTGACACTTTTCAACCAGGAGCTGGCTGCTTTTTTCGGTTTCTTCCGTCATGGACAGTCAATCCCACCTAGGTACAGCTCCATGGTTTCTTCCTGCCCTGAGTAGCCTGTCAGTTTTTCTAACCTGGAAACTTTATTTCTGATTTTTTTTTTGTTTTTTCTCTACTGACTTTTGAAGATGGTAGCTAGTGGTCTGCACAACAAATTACTTTGTTTAGAAGTGAGCATTTGAGTCTGATCCTGATGCATGTATTGATTGACAGGTCTGACTTTCGCACTTTATACTTATTTTTTCTTTCAAATACAGTGTAATTTTTGGTGTTTGTAAGATTCTGGTTTCCTTTGTTGCTACATCATGATTTGGTCGACTGGATAGGTCCAAATGTCTACTGTAAGAAAAAAAAAATTACACTGGTAATTCAGTGTGCATAAAGGAAAAATTGTACAAAGGGGCTGTGATATAGCTTGTTGAAGAGAAAGAAGGCAGTGGCTGCCTTTTGCTGAAAGGCCAGCTGGAGGGACTGCTGGTCTTGTGAACTGACAAAAAAAGTAGACTTTTTTGGTTGGCTGGCTGGCTGACTGGCCAGAGAAAGTAAATTATTTTAAAAAACAGAAAAAATGGCAAGATTGCTTGACAGATTAATGTGATTTATTGTTTAAAGATCAGAAAGGAGAACCGTGAACCCAAAAAGATGTTGTTAGCATGGTTTAAATGATTTAATTTCTGTTTAGTCAAATAAATCATTCAAAAGAATCAAAGAGACAAAAATACAATAATAAATAAAATAGCAAGCAATTTTAAGTCAAAAACACCAAAATACAATTATCTGGAAAAGGTCAAGCAGAATTAAAGGCCAAAGTACCAAAAATGAAGGTCAAAATGTACAGAATGCCAAAATACACAATAAGCCAACCAAATCTCAAAAGAAAAGTATCAACAAAAGCCAAAAATAGAAAATAATCTGCTGTGGTCGCCGGCCTGGACACAGAGAGGCGGACAGGTCAATGTCACCCAACACACGTTTATTTGCCATTCTAATATTTACAAGTAAGTGCAACACGCCCCAAAAGTCCCCAAAGTCCAGGCCACAACACACTATGCCTCTTTCTCTTCAGGCCGCCTCCTTGCCTCCTCCAAGACCTCGTCTCCTTCTCTCCCGACTCCAGCCATTGTATGAAGGGAGGCGGCCCCTTTTATTATCACCCGGATGTGCTCCAGGTGTGTCCCGGCAATCTTCCACCGACACACCCCAGTGTGGCGGAAGTGCTGGCTGCATTCCGGCTGCGGGTGTCCCTGCTCTTCATCCCCCCAGCACTTCCGGGTGTGGCGGAGGTGCTGAGGTCCAGGGCTCCAAAGGCATAGGGGTGCCCCCTGGCGGTGACCACAGGCCCCTACAGGATTGAGCTTCAAAGCTCTGTACCCGTGTCCCCCAAAGGAAACAGGGCGGATGCCCACACATGGTCTGGGGAAGGCGCAAGCCCTCCTCCGGTCCTCCTGGGCATTCCGGCCGGGTCACCCCCCCAGTCATCTCTGACACTGCATAATACTTAAAAGCCAAGAAAAAAACAGTAGGTCAAAACTATAAAATAGGCCAATCAATAGAAAAGGCAACATTTCAAAAATTAACAAAGCCAAACTAAACTTCAAATAACTCAGTGTTTCAAGTGGTTAGCCTGGGCCTGTGTGGTATTCAGATAGGGCTCTGATTCCATCCCTGTTTTCACTGTGTACCCTAGACTTTGAATTAATTCAAAGATAGCAAGCTAATTAAGGAACAAAAGGAAAAATATAAAATAACTGAAAAACGGGAAAATGCTTAATGGAAGTCAGTTAAATAGAAAAAAAAAAGAAATTGCTAAATCTTTTAATAAAATAACATAATAATACAAAAAATACACATGATAAAAAGCAACTTAGACAAGGGACAGAGCGACAACAAAATCATAAAATAATGTACAGTGGAACCTCAATTATCCGGTTTAATGACCGGTGCCTAAAACCCAGATAATCAAAAATCACGGATAATCGAAAATAACTCTAAAAATTTGCAAATGCTAGAATAGGTTCTGTACAGTGAAATTCTTATCTTTCTTGTGTTGTTTATAAAGTTTTCTTGAAAAAATCAGACAGGAGACGTTGCTTTGTGTTCTTGCAGAGCTTCAATTTTATTGACTTGCAGAGTTTGCGAAGTGTTAGGATGTAACTAAAATTTGAATCTGCTTCCTGCTCAAGAAAGTCTAGCAATGTTTCGGCACAATTGAGCACTTCTGCAAGCGAAACTTTCTTTTCTGAAGATTCGACTTCAACCGCGTCATCGTCGCTTTCTTCCGGCAATTCCGCACTTGACTTTGCTTCCGCAGCAATGGTGGCAGCGTCTTTCACTTGATATCCAGGCTGATCATTATCAGAGAATAGCCATTCTTTGATGTTTTCTCTGTCGACGTCTTCAAATCCATTTACATTTTGAATTTCCTCATAAGCGATGCCACTGTTATTTCTTGGCTTTCACTGTCATTGTCGTTTTCAACACTGTCCATCACATCAGGGAACATTTTCAGCATGACTTTCGAAAGGTTAAGTTTCGGCATGTCATCCCAACTCCCTGAACATGAGAAAATTTTGTCCTTAATTGTCCATTTAGTGTAAAACTCACGGAGATTTCCATCTTCTTCCAAGACTGAACGGAGTAAAGATTTCCTGTAACGACGCTTGAATGATTCTAAGACACCCTGGTCCATAGGTTGCTTAAGTGATGTCACGTTTGGAGGAAGATATGCAATGAAAATCTGGTCATCACTTGTTTTCAGGACATTTTCGCTAGGATTGGAAGGTGTGTTGTCCAACAGTAACACAGCTCTTTGTGGGAAATTTTTGGAGCGTAGAACAGCAGGAACAAAATGTTTAAAAAATCAATCTTTAAAAATCTCTCCGTTCATCCATGCTTTGGTCTGATTGTAGTAAAGGACAGGAAAATTGAGCATTTGTGTTTCCTTAAATGATCATGGATTCTAAGACATTCCAATGCATACGAGTTTCAATTTGTGCGAACCACTAGTGTTAGCACATGCCAGCACTGTTATTCGTTCCTTACTGGACTTGTGACCTGGAGCAGACTTTTCTTCTTTTGATACAAGCGCTTTTGACGGCAAGGCCTTCCAGTACAAACCAGTCTCGTCAGCATTATAAAGTTGGTCAGGTGAAAGATCATGAGCCTCAACAAGTCGTTTAAAT
This sequence comes from Polypterus senegalus, assembly GCF_016835505.1. NCBI lineage: Eukaryota > Metazoa > Chordata > Cladistia > Polypteriformes > Polypteridae > Polypterus > Polypterus senegalus. Next base: position 80,072,208 of record NC_053163.1, on the reverse strand, counting down.
GCTGTTATGTAGAGAGCTGCAGCGTCAGAATCACCACTTAGTTTTTCACCTTGGGTATCCAACTGTCTAATTCAATGGCGAGACTTGAAACATTGCAGTTATCCTTGAGACGCACCAAATGGTTCAGGAATCTTCATCTCACAGTGAAATCATTTTGCTTTTTCGAGCAGCAATGGCCCAGATACAGATCATTCCTCGGTGTGTTTTTACTTGAACCATTCGAACACAGCTCAATCCAGATCGTCAAATTTTGAACTCTTTGTTGTCTTGTGTGCACTCGTCCCGTTATATGTATCGGATGAAGTTACAAACTTGTAAAGTTAATCTTTCTTCTGAACAATATCTTGCACTGTTCGATTTCTGATGTTACATTTAGCAATTGATTCCCCCCTTTTTGGGCACATTCAACAATTTGCAGTTTCGTAGCATTGACAAAAAAACTCTTTCTCTTTTTCCTCCCGCACTGGACCCCGACATTTTGGCACAAACTTACGCAAAGCCACTTTCTAACCTCGAGGTGCAGACGCCAACTGAATGAACTCGGAACAAGGTGTCGCCTACACGGACAATGCGACCCATACATAATCTTTTCCAAGAAAAGCGTTGAAGCAGAAGACAAATGTCAAAACTTATTGATGAATGGCAGTCGTCGGAATTTGGAAAAAGGGCAGGGAGAGTGTCCGAAATGAGTCTTTTGCATCGTATTAAGTGTAATGTTTTTTTACAGCAGGGGATCGCCTGGCTGGTGCACAAATGCTATACTTTCAATCCTTTTAGAATAATTCTCAAAAACCCATTGACAAAGAAAACTTAAGCTGTGACACACGTAGTGTACATTCCTGTAGTTGGAATTCTTGGTGGCGAAATCTTGGCAGTCCTGAGATGTCTAGCAGTTTTTTTTTTAGGCAATCTCAGATAACCAAATACATGTTTAACTGAAAACTGGATAATCGAGGTTCCACTATATAATGGCACATAAGAAAACAAATAGTGCTCTCAAATAAATAAAGTGTTTTTTAACCAGTAAAAAAGGACAAAATTTATACAAGAACTAATTGTTTTCTCTGTCTTTCTTTAAACTAAAAAGAATAAAGTCTTTTTTGCATTTCCTTTATTTTCTAAGTTTGTTTTTAAACAAAATATCATCTCCTCATGCTTTCACTAAAGACTGGTGCAAGGAACATAAGTCCTGTCCCAGGTACTTAAATGGTTCAAGTAACATCACATATTTTATACCACTGCATGCAGAGATACTCACAGCTATGGTCGATGTAGATAGACTCCCTTATCCTACCATTCCATGCTGCACTGTGCATCTGATCCTCAGCTATTAAAGTCCTTTCTGCTCCCTGACTAAGTCACTGGCTCAACCTTAGATGTCCTCATGCTTATGGGTGTGCCGTATAGTCAAGGCTCATCTATTTTATGTTTCTTTTTCCTGTTTTCCACTTTTGAACAGATACATATTTTTACATTTTACCTCATTCATGCTTTACCTTCTTTAAGTCCACATCCGGAACCAGACAGTAAGCGCAGACAGATAGAGGTCTGCTATTTCTTTTATTTTTCTCTTATATGAACTGTCTTCATTACCTCCATTACTGTAAGGACTGCTCAGATTTTCCAGACACCTGCTGTTTTTGTGTTGCTCAGAGGTAAGCTTAGACCACTGACAATTATTCCCATTGCTATGCTTAACCATGAATCAGACTGAGCTTTTCTTTTATCTGAAAAGAGGCAACTGTCAGAAATTAAATGGTTTGTTTTTGTCTTTTTTTATTTATTTACTTTTTGTTACACTTTCATAGTAGACATCATCCAGCTCCATTTTGTTCCTATGCTGCAATGGGCCAGTATGCAACAATATAACAACAACATAACCGTGCATATGTAACCCATGGTGAACTTTGGGTAAAGTTGACTGAAGCATGAGGCAGAGGCATTGCAGTAAAAGTCATTTTCCTGTGCAAAAAAAAGAGAGGGAGAGGGGGCAAAGATAGAAAGAGTGGTCTAAGATGCTGTCAGAAAGAAGGAAGGAGACAAGAACGTTGTTGGATATTTTTTGGCTGCTACACAGGTTTGAAGAAGCTTTGATAGAGAGCATATCGCAGGGCTGCATTTTCTGTCCTTTTTCAGCTAAGACATTTTTCAATTTTTTTATTATTTTTTCTTAATTTATGTATGCAAAGAGACACTGTTAATTGGATTTTGTCACACCTTACGCAAGTGTTATCTCAGGCCTCCTACGGTAGCATGGAAGACTATTTTAATAATACATTGGGTCACTCGGAGAAGGAAGAGTATATAAACCTGGGGTTATGTTTTATAAATGCACTAAATGTTCAAATAATTGTAAAATGTCCACTGAAATTTCTGTATTATTGTTTAAGACTCTTCCATATTAAGGTCTATATATTTTTGTCTAGTAAAGTTCTATAAATAGTTTTAAATGACTGTTTGATTAATTTTTGCATTTAAGTGAATGTTTAATGTTGTTCCTTACAACTCTGAAATTAATTACCAGTACAGCACCATAATATTTGAAGGGAACTCAGGAAGCTCCTTTCAAACAAATTATTTAAATCGTGCTACACAAAGAAGAAGCAGGGATACGTGTACACCCATGTTACATTATTGTGGCAATCGTTATAACCTAAGTTTATTTTGAACTTTGCTTTTTGAAGTAAATGGCAATTTTGCTTAGTATGGATTTTTTTCTTAGACATTGCTTTTTGGCTGTTTTGTTTTTCACACTGTCACCTCGATTTTGTTTTTCTCTTTGTTTTGGTGAAATTTCTGACTTTTGTAGCAATCCCAACTTGTCCTATTTTCTTTCCCAGCACTTTTGAGTTATCTCAGACTCACCTGTTTAAAAATTATTTTTTTCCATACCTTCTGCTTTATGAAAAGATGACTTCCAGCACAACAGTAGCTATTACAAGCATTGCCCCTTCATTACTGTTATGACATGGTGAAAATGGTGGGTGGCCTCCAAAACTCCACAAAAGTCAGAACTTTAACCTTCACAGACCAACCCAGAAGAGGCTCACATCAGCCAAGCGTACTTACACTGCCAGCAGCAGGCCTAACAAATGAAAAAATGCCTTAAAGTTCAAAGTATAAGAAAAGTTACAAAATATGGTAAAATGCCGCAGAAGAGAGGGGTAACTGTTAAACCCTGGCTTGTGGACAAGAGAAGAAAACAGAATCTTTATAAATAAAATGATTTACCACTATTAAGAAGAAAATTGCAAAATACAGAAATGGTAAAATGGTATTACCCTAGGGCACATCCAATACATAATCCACAGACAAAAAAAATCAGAAAGCCAGAAAATAAATGGAAATAGCAATACTCACTAAGAACTTCAAAGCCACAAAATAATCCACCTGCTGAGTCACTCGCTTGGACCACTAATGATGGCTGAGAAAGAACTCAGCAGTGCCAAGGTCATGGTGGCCCCGCCTCTTGATGCTCCACCCACAAAACACATGGAATGTACTTACATTTTAAAGACACAGTGTATATTTAACCAAACCACAGAAGAAATATAAATGTGAAGCAAGTAGTCATTTATAATTAGCAAAAGCAACAATAAAACAGTTATATACACTATCACGTACAAGCGCATCAGGAACAGCTGAAGAACACGACGCGCACTGTGATAAGCCTGGCCAGGGGATGGACGCAGTGAAACTAACCTCTCTCTCTCTTTTTCCATAGAAAAGACGAAACGCCGCTGCCATAAACCGACCCGGACTAAACAAAGAACTGCATTTCCGGGTTCCTTTCTTCCTTCTTGTCCCACAATGATGACGTGCAACTCCCATACGCCACCACGCCTTCCCAGCATCCATCATGTTTGATTTCTGGTCCACCCCTTTATATTGTCCATCCAAACGTACGAGGTTAAAGAGAGAAAAGGGCTCGTAGACTATTTGGTGCTTCAGCTGAATTGTTGTCCGAGCGAGAGGGTCTACCACGTAAACCTATTGAAACCCTGAAGGGACAGGGAGGAACCACCCCTCTCAGGGCCGGCCCTCTCCCTTTTCTCGGAAAAAGATCACCTTAACCTTGGCACCAATTTGAGTCCCCACCAGCGACAGGAGCTCATTAGTGCGATCCAGTCGGTCCCGGAAGTGGTCAGTGAAGCACCAGGGTGGACCGCGCTGATTCGGTACGACATTGTACAGACCCGGGGGTGGTAGTCAGGGAACAGCCCTATCGCCTCCCGGAGGTGAAACATGCGGAGGTGGAGCTAGAGGTACAGTGGATGTTAGACTTGGATGTTATCAAGGAAAGCCATAGCCCCTGGTCCAGTCCGATCGTCCTCGTATCTAAGCCAGACGGCTCCTGGAGATTCTATAATGACTTCAGACACCTCAATCAGGTCTCCAAGTTTGATGCCTACCCCATGCCCTGAATAGATGAATTGCTCAAAAGGCTGGGGACAGGCCGTTATCTGATTACCCTTGACATGACCAAAGGGTACTGGCAAATTCCCTTAACAGCATCCGCAAAAGAAAAAACAGCTTTCAGCACCCCTAGTGGACACTGGCAATACACGGTCCTCCCATTTGGACTGCATGGGGCACCAGCAACCTTCCAGCGTCTGGTAGACAGAGTGTTACAGCCCCACTAGTCCTATTGTGCCGCCTACCTTGATGATGTGGTCATTTTTTTCGGCACCTGGGAGGAGCATGTATTGAAGGTTTATGCCGTCCTCCTAATGCTAGCGAGAGCCAGCCTCCATATCAACCCCCAAAAGTGTTATTTTGACTTGAACGAGGCCAAGTATTTAGGCTACCTGGTTGGGGGGAGGGGGGTGGCTGGTGAAACCACAGTGTACCAAAGTCAAAGACATCCTGGAATGGCCCCTTCCAATGGTCAAGAAGCAGGTACAAGCCTTCCTGGGACTAGCGGGTTACTATTACCGGTTTGTACCTTGGTTTTCCGAGAGGGCAGCACCCTTGACAGAATTGACAAAGAAGCGGGCCCCTTTTCAAGTGGTGTGGAATAGCGAGGCGAAACGAGCATTCAGTGACTTAAAAATGGCCTTTAGCTCAGCACCTGTTTTGAGAACACCTGACTTTTCTCGTCCTTTTCTCCTCCAGACCGATGCTTTGGACACAGGTCTCGGCGGCGTGTTGAGCCAGAGCATCGATGGTGTTAAACTCCCCGTCATATACCTAAGCCGGAAACTGTTGGACCGGGAGACCAGATATGCAGCAGTCGAGCGAGAAGCCTTGGCCATCAAGTGGGCGGTAACATATCTTCGGTATTACCTCTTGGGTCGGGAGTTCACATTGGTGACGGACCTGGCCACCAGGCCAATGCTGATGCTCTCTCCCGGATCCATGACCTCTCGGTTCAGTCCGGGTCATGTCACGCACAAGCGCATTGGGAGCAGCTGAATGACCCGACACACAGCGCGATAAGCCTGGCCAGGGGATGGACGCAGTGTACTAACCTCTCTCTTTTTCCATAGAAAAGACGAAACGCCGCTGCCATAAACCGACCCGGACTAAACAAAGAACTGCACTTCTGAGTTCCTTTCTTCCTTCTGGTCCCACAATGATGACGTGCAACTCTCATACGCCCCCACGCCTTCCCAGCATCCATTACGTTTGATTTCCGGTCCACCTCTTTATATTGTCCTTCCAAAACCCTCCATTTTGTCTTATGTTTTCACGCTTTTGTCTGAAGAAGAGACCTATTTTTCTTACAGTATACGGGGCTCAAACCCCAAGCCTTTATGCTTGTGTCTGTGCTTCTTTTACAAAACATAAATAGCAATTACTGTACATTTATATAAAACACTATATCACATAAAACGTTTAATAATAAAGCAGCAACAAATACCCACAACTAAACAGGAATTGCAGCTGAGTGCCATCATTGCTGTGTACACTCATTCAACAATGCAGTCTCCTACTCAGCAAAGTAACCCATCCTCTTCTCCTTGTGAAGGCTAATGGGAGAATAGAGAAAACAACAGGAAACTAATCATTGTTTAAATTAATTAATTTTTTTCATATTGTAAAATATATACCATAATTCACTTATGTGTTTAATTTGCATCCAGGATCAGTTGTTTATTATTTAAAAACAGAGCTGCACTGCCTTTTTAACTTGTTTCACTGTGTGTGGAGATGTTCACAACATATTGGCATTAACATTAATCTTAAATGAGACAAGTGACTTGACACATTAATTGCAAATGGAATTTAGTCTGCTTTCTATTTCATGAACATGTAAATCACATTACCCCATTTAAACAGGAGTCTTTTCTGTGGCATGAAGTAGCACCCTGTGTTCAGTGATAAAAATGTCAGGGCATGTTTATTTTTTTGTGCATGTACTTCCTACATATGCCAATGCCCAGCTCATGAGGTGAACACACATTCATTTCATATATGGAAATAATCAGGGCCATGAGGTAAGTAGATAAGAGCATTGAAATGTGCTTGCTGGTTGAAGATGCTGGCACAGCTACTGCAGTGCTTAGAGAGATAGAGTGATGCACACAGTAACTGTCAATGTGGCGTGAGGAAATGAAGCCTGGATATCTGAGAACTCTCAATGTTTCATTGAGTATTGCTGTGGAATGCAAGATTATTCAAATAAAGGTCAAATGATTTTCTCCTTGTGCCTATAATATTACTTGTAAGAGTTTCAGCTTTTGGCTGAAATCAATGAGTAACTTATGGCAAAGTCTCATTACGATAATATGGAATTAACTGATGCTGGGAAAACATTACATTTTTATTTTAGCATAGATGAACAGCAGTAAATTCCCAAGAGAATTTGATAATTCACATGTTATGTAGAGTATGCGCACAAAGAAAATGAAATAATTCTGAAGAAAATGCACAAACTGGAATGGAGCATGTGTGAATTGCCTGTATTTTTTCATTTTAGTGTTTTCCTGTCGCTGAGTTGTAAAATTTAAGCATGAAGTTTATTGCAGTATTTGTAGTACATGCCATCATATTGCTCAAAGCAAAAATAAATTTTAAATATAGAACAGAATAGCATTCATAGGCTTACATCTTTTTCTATAATAGTAACAGTACACAAACTCAGATGCCACTTAATTTGATACATCTACCTAGGACCTGGATGCAACTCATTTTGCCTCTACAAGAGCCTCAGTTCTTTGAGAATTCAACATGGTGTCAGAAATATACAGTATGTTCAGTCCAAGTTGTGAATCTCCTATTCCACCTCATCCTAGAAATGCTCTTTTGCAGGGGTTCTTAAACTATTTAATCCAAGGAACAAAATAAGAAAATCGGCACCAAATTGTAACCCAAGAAAAGGATTATTACCATAATGACAACACAGCCATATATAGACACAAGAATTTCACTATGTGCTTGCAGTGTATGTGACAATAAAGATTTCTAATCTAATCTTATCTCTCTCACATGAATATTACTCAAAGAGAAAATTAGAAAGCATACATATTAATAATAAAACCATAATTATTATTAACAACAGGAAATGGAATCCTGAGGTACAGTGTATCACTGCCAGTGTAAATGCTTTGTGTAAGGTTAAGTAAAGCTAACAGAAATGACTTGATTGATCAAAAAATGATTTTTGAAAGAAACTATGAATGGTTACTTAACTTTGTCATTTGACTTATGGTGCCGGACAAGGAATAAAATAGTCACAAAAATGAATGGTTTACTTACTTTGTCTTAAATAACATTTTTTTAAATAACATGTTTCAAATAAATTTCACGATTAATGTAACATATTTTTTCTAAATGAGTTTGGGTTTCTTTTAACATTTTTATTAAAATGAGTATAAAAATTAGGTAGATTATACATAAAAATGTATGCACTGCTTGTTTATATGGGTGATAAAATTCTTCATCAAGATGTAACCTGTTTGAAACATGTACTACTCTTAACTGACATTGTGCCAAATGTCTACAGGTTGTCTCAACCTTTGAAATTGTCTGATATTCTTGCAGCTCTCAATGGTCTAAGTAGATTTAAATTTATCAAAAGTTTAAAACAGTGTCGCTAGAAGGAAACCATCCTCACTAAGCACGTTAAACTTCATGTAATAACCTCTTTGCACTCTTCTTTATAGAATTAGATTAACTGTATGTTGGAACAGTCAAAACATGATAAAGCATTGACCAGTTGCTCCTGGCCACAAAATCTGCCTTTAGTATAGTATACAACAATGCAATGGCAATATATATATATATATATCTTATATATAAATGTCTAAGTGTGAAAGTGTGTGTGTTTCTGTCTGTCCGGCCTGGAAGTGTGAGGCTACAGCATGAAGCTCAAAGAGCTGGCAAGGTGGCCCCAAGTTTACGAGACGGAAGAAGAAAGAAGTACGAGGCTACAGCATGAAGCTAAAAGAAAGTGACTCCATCGCCAAAGTGAAACTGCTGAGGAAAGACAAATGAGAGAGAAACTTGCTTAGCCGCTGATAGATAAGGGGGGCGAGCACATCCGCAAAATGAAACTGCCGACTCTGCATTTCAATTTTTTTCTGATGATTTCAATAGTTTATAGGAGCTGTAGAAAGCCTGGGCTTACACATCTAGTGTATATATATATATATATATATATATATATATATATACACAGTATATATATATAGTGACGGACAGCCGGGTCTCATGCCCGGCTGGGACGCCTCTGCTGCATACGTCCCGGGGGAGCCATCATGGACATGGCAGTACCTCCCCCGGGGCACTTGGGGGCAGTCTCCCTGGTCATGGATCTCTCCTCAATCTCCCCCGTGGCTCCATGGGACATGGAGTCCACCACAGCAGCCCGGTTGGGAGATGGGGTGGCCGCTAGGGGGTGCTGCAGAGAACCAGCCACCACACTGGACGGTTTATCAGCCCCACCCGGAGATGCAATTAAGGCCAGCTGGTCAGGCACCTGGAATACTTCCGGGTGGGGTATAAAAAGGCCCGCCTCCCAGCAATCAGGGCCAGAATCGGGAGGAAGAGGACGAGGTTGCCTGGGAGGAGTGGTGGCGGAAGGAAAGTGTTGGTTTGTGTGGGTTTTTGTGCTTGGGACTGTGTTGGGCCGGTTTGACACGGGGAAGACGTGTGCCCACGGCTGAAGAGAAAAAAATAAAAAGTATTGAGTGTGAACACGTGCCTCTGCGTAGTCTGTGCCGGGTCGGGCGCTATAAAGAGCCTTTTTCACAATATACAGTATACAGAATATATATAACACTCCAAAAATCCACAGATTCTTCTGCTGCTTCCATTAGTTTCATTGTGACATTTCAAGTGTCACAGTCACCTTACATCACAAACTTGGCTGTTACTCCCTCTCTATCCCTTTCTTATATGCATAACAGTTATCAAAGTTTGATTGTTTTGTGAGAGGGAGAGGTTGCAGGGAATATATTTTGTAAAGGTTCTTGCCATAGAAACGATGGCTGTCTATGATGTGTTAACGTTGTTGTTTCAAATATTGCCGCAATAAATGCTGAATTAAAAAGAGGGCATTATATCAGTCTGCAATGAATTAGTACTTGAAAGAGCTTGGATAACTTTATTACACAATCATGTGGATTGAGACTGAAGTCATAGATTTATTGTATAATTAGGTCTAAGATAATGTGTACTTTCTGACATTTTGCATTATCCTGTATGGGCATAAAGGGAAGCATTTGATCAGCAGCAATGCATATGTATGCAATGACCTTCAAATGACAATCACTTAGAATTTACAGGATTGATGTCTACCAGGAAAGGTTTGTTCAAATGATAATTATACCACCACCAGTCTGTACTTTTGATACAAGCTATAATGGATCTATGGATTCATGGTGCTTATGCCAAATTCTGACCATACAGCCTGCAGTAGAAATCAAGACACATCAGGCCAGACATTTTCTAGTCTTCGATTGTTCATCTTGCTGTTCTCAGCTGACTGTCAGGAGCATAGTGTGGTCATATACTGCCACAGACCATTCATTTCAAGTCCCAAAATGTCATGCATTCAGAAATGGACACCACTGTTGTAAAGAACTGTTATTTACCATGTTAGTGGCCTTTCTGTTAAACTCAATAAGTCTTGACATTTTTCTCTGACCTCTCTTATTAACAAGATGTTGTCGCCCACAGAACTGCTGCTCATTTGATGTGTTCTGTTTATCACACCATTTTGTTTAAACTCTAGAGACTGTAGTGTGTGAGAACCCCAGGTGGGCAGCTGTTTCTGAGATGCTGGAATGACCACATCTAGCAATAACAGTGTTCCCTGTGGCTGCAGGTGTTTACTCCAGCCAGTTTCCTAATCAATGAGTAATTTTACTGCTAATTTACCTGCTTGTTTAATTAACTTTTCTTTTTTTCCTAATCATTCTCTGCAAAAAAAAAGCGCAATAGGTGGAAATTTACATTAATACAAAAAGCTATAAATCACTATAAATGTTTAACTCTTCTATTGTTATATTCCTAGTAAATCAACATTATTCATGTGGCATTTTCTCCCTTATTGTATCCTTATATAACAATTAATGATGAGTAAATGCCAAGGCAAACAGCACTGAATGCTAAAAAGCTGCACTAGTTGAGAACCAGACTCACTAACATGTTCATAAATCACGGCTTAAATAATCAGGAAAAACACAATGAAAGTCATGATGATGAAGAATATTGAACACCTTAAAAACAAGATAAACATCAAACTATTAACACATACCATATGAAGTAAATGTCTGATTCCAATTAAAAGTCATGATGATGAAGAATACTGAAAACCTCAAAAAACAAGATAAACATAACAAAGAACACTCACGCATAAACATCCTCATTCACTGAACACCACACCTTTGGACTCTGGGAGGCATCCAAAAATATTTCTTGGACTGTATTTTTAGATTAGGCAATTTCTTCATACTCTTTCTCACTGAGTCAATTATGGAAATTATTTAAATTAATATGTTGGTTTTAAATAAATAAATCTTATTAATGAAAGCTAGGTTGTCAACACTCTTCTTTTGATTACAGACAGAACATTATACAATCCTTTATAAAAAAAACAGTTTTTATAGAATTTGTAATTATGTAAAAATTCACCTACTGTAACTAAGACTACTTTAATATGCACATGAAAAACATAAGTTGAATTGCTGTGCATGCTAACCTTTCAGGTCCCCTTGAGGTTTTTTTGGTTGGTTTCACTATCCTTAGGCCCTATAAGCTTCTACCCAGAATCACAAATTCAGCTTGGAAACCAGCACCCATCTGAAGAGCCATGGATTTCAAGGCTTTCTTCTTCCTCTTCTTTTCTTTAACTTGAATATCTCTCACTCCTCAACTATGCTCAAAGATATGTGTTTACATGTAACTCTCCCATAATTTTCCTTCGATCCACTGCACTCCACCTCTCCCTTATTCTCATTCCCTTCTTTCTTTCCTACATGGCTTCCCATAGTCAACTTAGACAATAACATGACATTTGCCACCTTTTAGTGGGTCTTCAGTTGTTTCCACTTCTTTCCAAAATGTCAATTGAAATGGCCAATTGCAATGTACCTTCTCCACTGTTTCTATATCTACACTCTCAGTGTCTCTTCTACTCCTTTCTTCCATCCTCATTCACTTATCCTTTATAACCCACTGGATTGAGACTGAAGTCAAATTTATTGCATAATTATGTCTAAAATAATGTGTACTTTCTGACATTTTGCATTATCCTATAGGGGCATATAGCAATACATACTGTATTATATGTGGTATAGCAGGTCCACAGCTCATGTTAAAAGGGCCACTTTTAAAATAAATAATCGCCGCACTTGAAGCTTAGCAGGTGGTTGTGTGGCCGAAGCGGTTCCTGATGAGTTTGTGATGTGGGCGTTTCTCACAAGTGTCCAGGTGAGAAACGGTCCGCATCCGTAATTGTTCCCAGGAGCTGTTGATTTCCACAGCTGCCACATCCTCTTGATAAATAGAAGCGTGAGGCGGCTAAAGGGAAAAAAAGGAAAGAAAAAAGCTGGAGGTTGCAAGAAGCAGCAAGCAGCATGGAGAGAGAGAGCCGGTGCGAGTGAGCAAGTGAGCGAAGGCTCGGAGGTAGTCAGCTGGACAGTAAGCCCAAGCAGGGATGTTTGGCCGACACTCGGAGGGGCAGAAGGAAGCGGTCGCTCCAGCTGAACGTACAAGGAGCTGGAGTGACCGGTGGTGAAGGACGGCTGGCTGCGTAAGGTCGGGAAAGCAGCGGGAGTAGGGACGTGGATTCCCCCAGCGTGAGAGCCCTGGTCGTTGGGGATCCCAAGTCGCTGTTTGGTGGAGCCTATCGGAGCCAGGGGTCGGTGAGGCGAACCAACAAGTAGAAGTAGGCAGAGAAGGTCAGCAGCTGCAGAAGAGCAACTCGCCTGTTGCAGGGCCCAGATGGGAGAAGCAGGGGATCCACCTGGTAAAGAAGTCACCGGACTTTGTGTTTTTAAAGGATTGCTTCCCGCATTGTTTTTAACCTCATCGTCATTTTAAAGGATTGTTTTTTTTCCTATGGTGTTTTTAACCTCCACTTCAGCACTTGTTTTATGAATTATTTATTTAATGACTTTTTGGAAGGCACTACACTATTTATTTGAACATTGTTTTGTTCATTGATTTTTAATAAAAGCACTTGGCACTTTTTCACACCATCCCCTTGCTCCATTGTTGTGCCTCACTGCCATGCTCATCTGTAACATTACTGACAGTGTCGGGTTCAGGGCTCCCGGACAGATGATGGGAGCATGCAGCGAACCCGTATCGTCACATTATACAGTGGACTACAAATGACAATCACTTGAAATTTAGAGGACTGATGTATGCTAGGAAAGGATTGTTCAAATGATAATTATACCACTGCCAGTTATTTATGACAAATACGTTTTCATCCAACATATAGAAGTGTCTGGTATCTGTAATTAATTTAACCAGCAGCCAATGCCTTCAAACCTCAATGACAAAAGTCCATCTTTCCATGTTCAATTATTTTTCTAAGCGGGTTTAGAAATTGAATGGACATTCTTTCCTAAGCCTAATTCTAATTTAAGCAATAATTATTTTTTTACAAAGAGAAGCCTTTCTTACCTATAGCTGAAATTATCTTTTAAACTATTAACTTTTATTTAAGTTGTTTTCTTTTGGAGAGGCATTCTGACCTCTTAGACCATTATGTGCTTTAAATAAAATAAGCAACTTCCCCAGTTATTTGCTTATTACATTTACCATTGTGTTACATTTTACCGTTGTGTTTAGATAATATTTATACTAATTCTATGATCCATGGTTTATATGTTTTTTACCATTTGGTCTCTTTTTTCCACTAAAGTTGAACTTAGTTCTTATAAGATATCCTGTTTATCTATGCACCAGCTCTTGAAAAACTTTCATAGGACTTTATAAAGTTTGTGCTTCAAAGCTTCTCATATGTCATTTTCAACAGATAAATCATAGAGATAACCTTAAGCTGAAAGCGAAACCAAAAATGCAGGGTATTGTTACAGTCAGTAAAAAACCCCCAGAATAAAATACAATACAATAAAAGCAAGATTAAAGTAGTGACAGAACAAGAAGGGTAAATGACCCTAATTGGCCAACCAAAAACCTTGTTGAAGTTTTACTTCTAGAAAGACATACATATTTTGTCTTTATTAACATCCATCCATCCATCCAATCTAACATGGTGCCAGAGACGGATAATTTGTTACATAATAGTCTTCACAGACATGTGTTTTGTGTGTTTAATCATCTTCTTCTCAGAATCATGTAGAATCCATTTCCACTACAGTATTATTACTTACGGTCACTAAACATCACAGAACTTAATCAGGTTAAACTTGTCGCCTATGAAATTTATTAATTTATTTAATCAATAACCTATTGTTTATTATGAAAGGTCCTGGTGATGATGGCCTCTTTGTGAAAGGCAGTTCTACTCTTTTTACATGGCTCTGACAAGGCAATTCTGACCCAAATGACCAAGGAAAGCCCAAATGTTACCAAATATGCTCATCAGCCTCTATGGATGAAAAAGTGGAGTCTATTCTCACTGGCTGCTTAACATCCTAGTATGGCACCTGCTCAGGACTAAAAAGCACTGCAGGGCTTGGTGACAGTGGTACAGAATATCACTGGCACAGAGCCACATTGCTTTAGATGCTAAATGGTTTTATTGAGGACCTCCACTGTCTGCATTGTCACATTTCCCTCCAATATGTTCTGGCAAGGGGTATTATAAGTTATAATATTCCAGTCCTCTGGAATGCTGTATTGCATATTTTTGTTATTATCATTTGTTTCCCTTGCTCTATTTTTTATTTGTAAGTTTTTAATTTTAATTATGGGATGGATTTTCTTCACTAAAGAAGCCATATTATGTTCATTTTTGCTGGCCACATTCTTTTCAAGAATGATATCCATTGTCACCCATGTGATTGCTAGAATTTAGATGCATGAATTCATCATCATGCAATCGCTATAAAGCATATTAAAGTAAGTAAACAGGCTATGTATATATCTGAATTTTCTTACAATTTTGAAAAAAAATTATAGGTAGGCTTTGATTTCTGTTTTTGTAAGGACCTTTCAGCAACTTTTCACAATAACTAATTTTTGGATTTTATTTTAATTTTGATGATCAATTATTTTTGCCTTGACCAGAATTTTGGACCTCAGCATGTCCTCTAATCACAATTTAGTCTTCTGCATTAAATCTTTTCTCTTTGAACACCTTTGGACCATTAGCACTTATGCCTGTAGATTCAGAGATATTTTTTTTCTGCTTAACATATCAATTGTTTTTTGTTAATATTGCACAACTGTCATTAGACTGTGGGAAACACACAAGTAAGAATCTCATTGCACTTATTGTATACTGTATTGTATACATCACAATAAACTTGAACCTGAGCCTGAAACTGGTCTGAAGAAAATGACAAAAAATAATGCCTTTATATATCTTTAGAAAATATATAATAGCAACCAAACATATGAGACTATTCATGATGAATAAAATGCAATAACCAATCAAAGGCAAGTTGATTTTAATAAAGGATTTGCTGATGTGTTAAGGTGAATATTGGCATTGTAAGCAAAAATAGAGCAATAAAAAACTTTGCAGTAACATTTCTTTCAGTTATCACACAACATAAAATATTTTTATAAAACTCTGCCATAATTTCATTGATTAACTCAACTGTAATCTAAAATATACTGCCTCTTCAACAGTGGTTAAGAAAGGAAACATATCTGTGGGAAAAAACAAGGTTGTGGATTTTATTACTTTGATTTTTATAAAACATTTATATAAGTGCCGGCATTTGCTGGGAAGCAATCCATCAAGTCCTTGTTGACTATGGTGCACTCACACCCCGACTCTTTTTAATAAGGCTTGACAGGTTAATGTGTTTTTTCCTTCACACAAACTCTCATCTTTTACAGTAATAGCAAATATTCTCTCAACACTTTAAGGCATTGATTTTGAAACCACTGCCTGCAGGAAGGCTGTGACAATAAAAGAACTAGGTGAAAATCCAATCCATGACACTCCAAGAAAACAATTGATTAGTTCAAAAACATATTTTTAAAAATATACTACTAAAATATGTTTACATGTACAGTTTTTCATCTCTCTTAATAAAACACTCCCCAGATTTCTTTATGTTTTTCATGTAGTGTATCATTCACATTATGAAAAAGAATTATAATTACAGTTTGGCACGTTGCTATTTGTTTTATCTGGTTCTTTTCTTTTACTCTTAAAATTTTGCACTTTGCTCAGGGATGGGGGTTGATTTGTTTTCAGTCCTATTCTTGTAAAATTGATCTATTTGTATGGAATGTTGTGTGATTTCAATAAAATCAATAAAATTAAAAAATTTTTTAGCACTTTGTAAAAATCAAAGAAAGAAATCTGACACTTTCCAAAATATTGCTATATTCTTTAATAAAAACACATGAGTATTTTATTATGAAGCTGTCAGTTGAGCCATGAGTTTTCCAGTGGTTCCAGATAATAAAATCAATTCTTTGTATATGTTGTCCATTCAATTTCTAAACCTGTTTAAGTGTGGCAAAGTGACACTTATTGCTGTTTATGTGTCATCTATAAGTTTTAAATATGCACATCTATTTACTGTAAATAGTTTTATTGCTGTAGCAAACTAGAAAATGAATTATTTGAATGACTATAAATTAAGTAGGTCAAAGCTTGTAACCATTGCTGAAATTTGATGTACAGTAATCCCTCGCTATATCGCGCTTCGACTTTCGCGGCTTCACTCTATCGCGGATTTTAAATGTAAACACATCTAAATATATATCACGAATTTTTCGCTGGTTCGCGGATTTCTGCGGACAATGGGTCTTTTAATTTATGCTACACGCTTCCTCAGTTTGTTTGCCCTGTTGATTTCATACAAGGGACGCTATTGGCGGATGGCTTAGAAGCTACCCAATCAGAGCATGTATTACATATTAACTAAAACTCCTCAATGCTATAAGATATGCATCCCGCGCGGAGCTTGATTGTTTGCTTGTCTCTGCCTCTATCTCACCCTCTCTGACATTCTCTGCGCCTGATGGAGGGGCTGTGAGCAGAGGTGCTGTTTGCACAGAAGCTGTTTGCCTAGTGGATACGGACGCACCTCTAAGAAATGCCGCTTTATTGCGGTGCTTCCAAAAGAACACTTATTGATTTTTTGATGGTTTGCTTTAATCTCGCTTTCTCTCTCTTTGATGTTCTCTGCGCCTGACGGAGGAGATGTGAGCAGAGGGGCTGTTTGCACAGAGACTGTTTGCTTAGAAGATACTGACGCTCCTCTAAAATTAAAAGCACACGTATTGATTTTTTGACTGTTTGCTTTTCTTTGCGAGCGCTCTCTCTCTCTCTGAAATTCTCTGCTCCTGAAGAGAAGATCTATTTGCATTCTTTTAATTGTGAGAAAGAACTGTCATCTCTGTCTTGTCATGGAGCACAGTTTAAACTTTTGACTAAAGGGTGTTATTTCATGTCTAGAGGGCTCTAATAATGTTAACAGTGTGGGAGAGTTTATAAGGGCTTAAAATATATAAAAATAACTACACAAACATATGGTTTCTACTTCGCAGATTTTCATCTATCGCGGGGGGTTCTGGAACGCAACCCCCGCGATCGAGGAGGGATTACTGTACTGTGTTATGCTGTATCTACGTTAAACATTTTCCCTCAAACAGTGTTCAGTGAAAACACCACAAACATGTCAGCTTATGTTCAAGATGGCTTGTACAAATGTGTTTACAATACTAGCAATAATATCAGGCTTCATTCAGTTCCATTTGTTTAATGAAGTAAACTTGAGGAAGCATATCTCTGCATCATTCATTTAATTTTTTTTTATCTTACATACACAAATACACAATTATAACTTGCACGAAAATCAAGCCCAAGTAACTCAGAATGTCAAGTAAAGAGGAGAAAAGATCAGAAAAACATCCAGTTAAACGAACAGATGAGGCAGCTACAAGCCATAAAGCTTAAAAGCTTTTGGGTTTAGTAAGTCATTGAAGTAAGCAATAAAAATGTACATTTCTTGGAATGTAAAAGGATTAAATAACAAATGGAATCAAAACAAAGTATCATTTCATTTCCATAACCTTAAAGAAAGCCTTGCTTTTTGGAGGCCTTTTTGCACATGAGAGATTATTTCATGAAGACCTCAAGGAACTCAGGCACACCCAACAGTCCCAAGTTTAGCTATTGTTTTAGTGCAATTTACTCCTTCTAAACTGCTCTTCCAGCATCGTCATCAGCATACTAGCTTCTGGAAGCAGGGGTATGCTGACACTTATTAAGCTGTTAGCTAGATTGCCTGCTTCTGCGACCATGAGCATTTTAAAGTGGACCCGGTGGCCCCTCCAAGCAGTTTGATGTGTCAAATCAGAACAATTGTCAGTCTATTTTACCTCTCATGATGACTGGAATTATCTTCATTCTAATCATTGTGTTGGCTTCTGATTAGGTTCTGGATACTATTATGGCAGCTCCTTTTGGATGCTGTTCTACAAGATGAATACCAACACATACATTTTTGGCAAAACAATTATCAAGATCACTTGCTTCAGATGGCTAACAATAAATTACACCAGCCTCTTCCTTTACTGTGCTATTAGGACCCCAAGTGAAATACGCAAACACATATAGAATTTGCCCTAATTTTTAAAATCCTACTGTTTGAAAAAAAATTCAATAGCTTATGTAATGAAAGACTGCTGTGGATTAATGTTTTCAACAGATTAATTTATGAAAATGAGTTACTGTGTTGTTTAAGTTCACGCTTTATTTACATTCATGGGGCTGTGTGTCAAGACCAGTAAAAACGTGAAACATAACTGTAATGTATATAATGTAAATTAAATACTATGATGCCCTTACTCTAATTTATTAGTGGGATGTTATTTGTCATACTTTGTGCATGTCAGAACCTGCATAACAATTCTATAAATACAGTATATAGAGTAAAAACAGTGAAAAAATAAGCAGGAGCAGCACTTCTGGAATATGATACTAAAAGAAATACTATTAGAGGACTGTAAAATTCTCAGATTTGAGTAAAGCTATTTCTCCAGGAATTTTAAATCTAAGAAACAGCAAGTGATACTGTCAAAGTCTCTGCCGGAAACTAATTATAAGCACACTTTAAACAAGAATGGTACCTTTTACAACTCCATATACAGTAGTAATTAGACAAAGTGCTATTATGTGTATGGCAGAGAATATTTATTGTGATAAATACTCAAACTAGTGAAAAAAGATAGGTATGGCCTTTAACATCTGGGGTTTTTTTTTTTCCATTTCAGGCCCAGCAATTCAATATGTACAATAAAAACGCTAATAAGTTTTAATGTAAAAAGAAATAAATGAACTGAACTGAATATATATATATATATATATATATATACTGTATATACTGAATACATATACAGTAATACCTCGCTATATCGCGCTTCGACTTTCGTGGCTTCACTCTATCGCGGATTTTATATGTAAGCATAACTAAATATATAACGCAGATTTTTCGCTGCTTCACGGGTTCTGTGGACAATGTGTCTTTTTACTTCCTGTACATGCTTCCTCAGTTGGTTTGCCCAGTCGATTTCATACAAGGGATGCTATTGGCGGATGTCTGAGAAGCTAACCAATCAGAGCACGCAGTTAAGTTCCCGGGTCTGGAACGCAACCCCCGCGATTGAGGAGGGATTACTGTATATATATATATATATATATATATATATATATATTGTGTGATAATAATACGCCAAAGACATCATAAAGGTTTGGGGCAGCCACCCATATATTGTTTTTCACAGCTGCAAAAGGGTTTGTTGTATCAGAAATACGATGTACATCTCTCAGAGTCCAAAATAGAACTGGCTATAGTAGCCCAAGATGGAGGCTTTAAAGGCCTTGAGAGGAACTGATGTCATCAAAATGGCCAGAACCAGAAGTGATGTCAGCAAAGGGACCGGCTTCGGAAGTGACGTCAGCAAACAGGCCGGCTTTGAAAGTGAGGCACCGGAACCTTGCAGGATTTCCCGGGAAAGGTCTGTAGGGAACTGAGAAAGACAGTCAGCGCACTTCGCCACCCACTGTTCAGATGTTTCATTACACTTACTCAGGCCCTTTAGCTGCCTCCTGTGTGACAAAGTCCCCCACCCCCCCCCCCCAGCCCAGACTCATCGGGTCGGGCGTTCAGCACCGAGAGGTCGTGGGCACGAGAGAGAGCATCAGCATTGGCATGGAGAGAACCCTTACAATGAATTAGCGAAAACCTGTAAGGTTGAAGGTCAAGAAACCACCTAGTGACCTGTGGATTTGACTCCTTGTGAAGGGCCATCCACTATAAGGGTGCATGGTCTGTCACTAGAGTGAACTCCGTGCCCAAGAGGTAGTACCTCAACTGCGTAATCGCCCATTTGATGGCAAGGGCTTCCTTTCCACCGCTGCATACCTGGTCTCCCGATACAAAAGTTTCCGGCTCAGGTACATGACGGAGTGTTCAACACCATCGAAACTTTGGCTCAGCACGGCACCTAGGCCTGTGTCCGAAACATCCGTCTGGAGAATAAAAGGGAGAGAAAAATTAGGAGATTTTAATATTGGTGCTGACGTAAGAGCCTGTTTTAAGTCACTAAATGCAGCATTCGCCTTGTCAGTCCATACCACATGATTAGGAGCCCTCTTCTTTGTAAGATCAGTCAAGGGCGCCGCTCTCCCTGAAAACCGAGGTACCAACCGGCGGTAGTACCCGGCCAACCCGAGAATGGCTTGGACTTGCCTCTTGGTTCGTGGACAGGACCATTTTACAATGGCATCTATTTTTGAACACTGTGGTTTCACGGTACCCCAACCCACCAGATAGCCCGAATATTTAGCCTCTTTCAATTCAAAGAAACATTTCTTGGGATTAATATGAAGCCCGGCTTCTCCTAGTGTCTGCAATACCGCAGTGACCTGCTGTACGTTTTCCTTCCATGTGCTGGAATAGATGATGACGTTATCCATATAGGCAGCACTATACGCATTATGGGGTTGGAGCACTTTATCCACCAGACACTGAAAAGTCGCAGGAGCCCTGTGTAACCCAAATGGAGGAACACAATACTGCCAGTGTTCGTTAAGAGGGCTAAACGCGGTCTTGACCTTCGCGGAGTCCGTTA
Source organism: Polypterus senegalus (assembly GCF_016835505.1). NCBI lineage: Eukaryota > Metazoa > Chordata > Cladistia > Polypteriformes > Polypteridae > Polypterus > Polypterus senegalus. Next base: position 80,051,517 of record NC_053163.1, on the reverse strand, counting down.
AAGGAATCTGCCAGTACCCCTTTGTCATGTCAAGCGTGATAAAAAATTCAGCTTGTCCAAGCCTCTCGAGGGGGTCATCCTCGCGAGGCATGGGATAAGCATCAAAAAAGGAGAGCTGGTTAAGCCGATGGAAGTCATGGCAAAACCTCCAACTGCCGTCAGGCTTACTAAAGAAGACAATTGGGGTGGACCAGGGACTATAACTTTCCTCAGTCACTCCTAGTTCCAGCATCCGCTTGATTTCCAGCTCCACTTCTGCTTTCTTTGCCTATAGGGGTGCTCCCGTACTATAACCCCTGGTTCAGTCACTGTTTCGTGCGCAATCAGAGAGGCCCTTCCGAATTTTTCACTCACCACCTCTGAGATGGTCAGGATAGCTGATTCCAGCTCCCGTCTTTGTTTATAAGTTAATTCCTCGCCGAAATTAAGGGTGTCTATGTGAGCAAAGAATGAGCAGGGCTGAGCGGAGGAGGGATCTGGTTCCCTCTTCTTCCACAGCTTCAGCAAGCTCACATGATAAACCCACTCACTTGGTCTATGATTGGGTTGTTTCACCAAATAGTCAACCAATCCTTTTCTCTCCTTAATTTCATAAGGGCCTTGCCAATAGGCAAGCAATTTAGAATGGGAGGTGGGAACTAATACCATGACACGATGCCCCGGACGGAATTCTCTGAGTGTCGTGCCATGGTCATAATAACGGGCCTGTGCTGCTTGTGCCTCTTCCATATGACTTTTTAAAATAGGCAGAATTTTCCCAAATCTAGTGCGTAACTGTGCGACATATCCCAAAATATTTGTTGAGGGAAGAGCCTCTCCTTCCCAACCTTCTTTCAAAATATCCAATATACCTCGGGGTTGTCATCCGTATAACAATTCAAAAGGAGAGAACCCCGTAGAGGCTTGTGGGACTTCCCGATAGGCAAAGAGAATGAGGGGGAGGAGTTGATCCCAATTCCTCCCATCCCCGCCGACCAACTTGTGAAGCATCTGCTTGAGAGTCTGATTAAACCTCTCCACAAGACCGTCGGTTTGAGGATGATACACTGCGGTCTTTAAGTGCTTTATTTTCAGTAACTTGGCCGTTTCCCTGAACATCTAAGAGGTAAAAGGTGTTCCTTGGTCAGTTAGGACTTCTTTAGGAATACTGACACGCGCAAATATTCCTTCTAGTTCCTATGTGATTGCTTTAGATGTAGCTGAGCGCAAGGGAACAGCTTCCAGATATCGGGTCGCATAATCCACGAGGACTAATATATATTTATGTCCTGGGCTGAGGGCTCTAAGGGTCCTACAATATCGACCCCAATTGGTTCAAAGGGAACATCAACTAAGGGATGGGAAACGAGATGAACCCACAATTGACATTCTGGACAAGAAATACAAAAACGGTGAACCTCCTCGTTAATTCCCGGCGAATAAAATCTGAGCTTAATCCGCTCTAAAGTTTTTTCGGAGCCTAAATGAACTCCAAGGAGGTGGGCGTGAGCTAATTTACAAACCTGCCGCCGGTAGGTTCATGGGATTAACAATAGTTTCCGAACCTCCAACCCATGTTCTACGACCCGATATAATAGATCATTTTCTATTACAAAGTGAGGTCGTTGTGGCATGGGCTGGTCTGTGCGTTGGCCGTTGACAAGGACTACTGCATTTTTTTGCAATTTTAGGGAGTCACCATTCCACTGCATCCTTTTAAAAGAAGCCGGTGTTTGTCTAAACTGAAAGTGAATGTCGGAGAGAGGATCCGATCTGACCTCAATGGGGGGGAATTCCTCCCGACTCGTCGAGGCGCGGGTTGATGACGTATTTGCCTGTGATGGCCCAGGAATCTCCCCGTCCTCCTCGTGGGCTTACATATCTCTCTCCGCCGGCTGTGTACACGGCTTGGAGACAGCTTGAGACGAGTTATCCCCATCTATAACTAGGCCTAAGTTTTTATTGGGAGTAGTCAATAGTTTACCACAATTATTTTCCGACCAGTCCTGCCCCATAATCACTGGAAAGGGAGGATTGGGGTGAACCGCCATGGGAATTCTTCTTAGCGATCCTCCCTGACTTACGAAACACAGGGCGGTATTGTACATTCGGGTGTCTCCATGAATACATTTAATACTGGTCTTTTCTTTAATTCTTTGTCACGGTAAGACATAATGGCAATCAACAATGGAAATGTTGCTGCCGGAATCAAACAAGGCATTGACATTGTAACCATTAATGACTACGGGTCCCGTATCAGATAACGTCAGGGGGTTGGCAAGAGCACATAAACCGTCTCCCCCTTCCACCTACATCCCGCCTCGTTCCAGGGTAGGTTGCATGCCCAGCGGCCCGGGAACTCAGAAACAGGCTCCGATTTATGTGGATGAGACTTATTTTGTAGGACGTAATTTCTAAGAAATCCACTAGAGGACGGTTCTGCTCTCCCAGATTTCTGGCATGGATGATTTTACAAGCTTTATAAGCTCTTCCATAGAATGTAAATCTCCCCAGTCCGGCTGGGCAAAGTTTTTTGAGAGGCTCTTTAAAAAAATAAAGCAGGCTACCTGCTGTACTATTTGGCAGGTGAATAGTTCAAATGGACTTAGCCATAAGGCCACCTGCTTCCAGAGGGTCATAGCCTGTGTCTGGATTGATCTCTCTGGATCAAATTCCTAGTTTTTTATTATTTTTGCCTGCTGGACTGGGGTTAGCCCACATTTATCTGGGGCCTCAGCCCCAATGAGCTGCTCAGCTCTCTCCTTCGAGAGAGCATAATAAGCCCTTTTTGTTTCATCCGCAGAAGCCAGCCAAAGTCCGTATGTCCCCTTCACACACTCTCCCTTTGGTAAGTTATACACCTGGTGCTGTATTTAAGGAGCAGAGTCTGCACTGAGTCCTTCCTGACCCCCAAACGCACTCCCCCCCAGAAACTTGGCCCCAGTACTTCCCTGCCTGGTGGATTTCATGTTCGTGTCCCGGTATCTTCTGGGGAATTCATCCTGCCGGCTATGCCACTGTGATAATAATACGCCAAAGACATCATAAAGGTTTGGGGCAGCCACCCATATATTGTTTTTACCAGCTGCAAATGGGTTTGTTGTATCAGAAATACGATGTGCATCTCTCAGAGTCGGAAGTGATGTCTTCTGAGGCGCCGGAACCTTACAGGATTTCCCAGGAAAGGTCTGTAGGGAACTGAGAAGGATAGTCAGCGCACTCCACCGCCCCCGGTCAGATGTTTCATTACACTTACTCAGGCCCTTTAGCTGCCTCCTACTAGCACGTGTGTGACAATTGGTACACATGTGCGCTTAGGAGGCAGTCAACAAGCCTGGAGGTGAGCGATATACTATCGGACGTGGGGCTGAATTTGGGTACTGATATCTCTCTCTCTGTATCTACAGAACCAAAGAAGAAAAATAATAACAATACCCACTTACCAAAAACACTTCCGATAACTGAAAATGGCTCCATAACATCCACTTCTTCCGTGATGATATCACTTCTGGCTCCTTTGGATGATGTCGTTTCCGGTCCCTCAATGATGACATCACTTCTGGCTCCTTTGGATGATGTCATTTTCTGGTCCCGCGATGATGACGTCACTTTCTGCCACTTTTGGATGATGTCATTTCCAGTCCCTCGATAATGTCGTCACGTCTGGCCATTCCAGATGCCATCAATTCTGGTCCCGCACTGATGACGTAACCTTCGCCCATTCCAGATGACGTCACTTCCAGTTCCCACTAACATAACTTCCTGCCAACTCATATACTGTAGCCATTTTGTTATATAAATGCTTATACCAGTACTGTGATCTGTCAACTGTTTGATTTTTTCAATATGTGTGGACCAAAAAAGCAGCAGATATTACATGGAGCAATTCCCCAACTCTTATTTGACGTTTTGTCTATCTTATTTCATCACAATTGGCATAGTCAGCAGGATACAATTGTTCCAGTATGTCAGAGGAACAAGACCTCAACACCGTCCTCACCACCATAATGACAGAACTTCAGCAAGTAAAGATCCAACTAGGAGAAACCAGTACCAGATTGGCCAAATTGGAAGCTCGGGCTGTGGCGGCAGTAAGAGAGAGACTTCACAGTCTATCCCTCCTCAGTTAACTCATTTGACTGAGTGGGATGATATAGAATCTTATTTTTTGATATTTGAATGAACCGCCAAGTGTAATGGATGGCCACGGGCTCAATGGGCTTACATTCTTGGGCCTTATCTGAAAGGAGAAGCGCAGAGGACTAAAAACAGAGGTATACAAACGCTACGGTGTATCAGCGGTACAGCAGGTGAGAGAATGGTGAGAGTGGAGGTTTGATCCTGCGAGATCTATACGAGCCCAGGCCTTCAAGGTATGGCGTAAAGTGGGGCGCTGGCTAAGGCCAGATGTAAATAGTTCCCAACGAATGGCCGAGCTCTTTGCGTGCAAACCTTTTTTAATGCTTTCCCCGACCAACTTGCCCAGCAAGTCTGTAAACAAGAGGTAACCTACATTGATAACCTCATTGAGGTAGTCGATCGGCACTGGGTGGTCTGCAAATCACACGAGTCAGAACGGTCCTCTCGCCAGTACCAACAGGTTTGTGTACCTTACTCAGAGTCCACTTTTCAAGTGGGGTATTGGACACATGTTTCCTGCATGCCCAACTTTGGAGCCTATGGACTGTTCTCACGGCAAGGGAGAGAGGTATTGTGCTTTAATCAACCCTTTGTCTCTCCCTTATATGTGAGTAGTACTGCTTAATGGCTATAAAGTAACAGTGATGTTTGATTCCGGGAGTAACATTTCCATTTTTGCTCATGGTTATGTTTTGCCACGACAATGGTTAAAAAGCAAGATCAGTGTGAAATGTGTTGATGTGGAAACACATTATTACAATTCCTCCTCATGTGTCATCTTGGTGGATAATGCAATGAAAAGTACAGTGGTGGCTGTATTGCCTGATCCACTTTATCCTGTGATACTAGGACGAGACTGGTCTGACAATAACAGCGGTAGAAACATTACTACTCCTATTATCAGTAAGAGCTAGATTATGGATAGGGGACTCTAGTCCGACTGCCATTTCACCATGTATTAACTTCCTTAGGCCCAATATAGATACACAAACTGACAGAGATGAAGATCCTTCAGGCACTTCGAGAGACATACCCACTCCCGAAGGACATGGACGGTCAGAAGCTCTGACCCTTGAAGGTTGCCCGTGATTCCATTCATGAATTAGCTTCTCATTTTAAATGAACCCCTTTCTCCTTTAAAAGGGAGCAATGGAATAATGATTCCTTGAAATTTGCAAGAAATACAGTAGTTTCAATTAATAAACAAATGTCCCTAGATCCTCCACCACGAATGCCCTACTTTGTTATTAAAAATGATTTGTTATATCAAGTGGCGGAGCATGAGGGAAAGATAAGAGTATTGTTGTTAATTCCACACACTTATCGCCGACAAGTGTGTGAGTTAGCGCATGCTCATTTCCTAGGAGCCCATTTGGGGACCGAAAAAACACTAGAACAAATTAAGTTCAGAGTTTATTGGCCAGGAAAAAACAAGGAAGTCAGACGATTCAGTACTTCGTTTCCTGAATGCCAGATTCGTCAGATTCCTAGGAGGGACCGTGCTCCTCTCATTCCTTTACCCCTGATTGATATCCCATTTGACAAGGTCGGAGTTGATCTCGTGGGACCCTTAGAACCCTCATTGCGTGGTCATAAATTCATTTTAGTTATGGTGGATTATGCCACTCGATTTCTGGAAGCTGTTCCATTGCGCTCAGCAACCTCCAAAATAATTGCACGGGAACTAGTAGGGATTTTTGCTTGTGTCGGGATTCCGAAGAAGGTACAGTACTAACAGACCAAGAAACTCCCTTCACGTCATAGACATCCAGGGAGGTTGCTAAGTTACTGCAAATTAAACATCTTAAAACATCGGTCTATCACCAACAAACAGATGGGCTGGTAGAACAATTTAATCAAACCCTTAAACAGATGTTATGCAAGGTAGTTAGCGAGGATGGAAGGAACTGGGATCAGTTACTTCCCCTTGTAGTGTTTGCATATCGGGAAGTCCCTCAGACCTCTATGGGTTTTTCTGCTTTTGAACTCCTGTATGGAAGACAACCCCGGGGTCTATTGGATATGCTGAAAGAAAGCTGGGAAGAGAAGGTCCTCCCATCCTGTAATATATTAGAATATATTGTGCAATTACGCAATAGATTGGCTAAAATTAGACCTGTACTTAAAGAACATGTAGAAAAAGCTCAAGCAGTGCAGGCGTGATATTACAATCAAAACACCACCCTCCGAGAATTTCATCCAGGGGTTCGTGTTATGGTGCTTGTTCCTACTTCGCATTCCAAATTATTGGCTCATTGGCAAGGCCTGTATGAAATTAAGGAATGAAAAGGGCTCGTCAACTATTTAGTTAAACAACCTAATCATCGACCGAGCTAGCATATTTATCATGTAAATTTGCTGAAACCATGGAATGATAGAGAGGCGGAGCGTCCCTCCGGTCAGCCACGCTCACTTTTCATAGAACATCAACCCCTTATTTTCAGATCTGATTTGTCATGGCAACAGCGTCAGGAGTTGCAAACAGCTAACCTGTCAATCCCGGAAGTAGTAAGCGAACAACCAGGTCACACTGCACTGATTGAACATGATACAGTGATCCCTCGCTATATCGTGTTTCGACTTTCGCGGCTTCACTTTATTTTATATGTAAGCATATCTAAATATATATCACGGGTTTTTTACTGGTTCGCGGATTTCTGTGGACCATGGGTCTTTTAATTTATGGTACATGCTTTCTCATTTGGTTTGCCCAGTTAATTTCATACAAGGGACGCTGTTGAAAGATGGCTGAGAAGCTACCCAATCAGAGCACGTATTATGGATTAAATAAAACTCCTCAATAAAATATGATATGCTTCCCGCGAGGTGCTTAGCATACTTGAAAGTTCTAACAGCACCTATTGATTTTTGATTGTTTGCTTTTCTCTCTCTGTCTCTCTCTCTCTCTGACATTCTCTGCTCCTGACGTGTACTCCTTTGAAGAGGAAGATATGTTTGCATTCTTTTAATTGTGAGACGGAACTGGCATCTCTGTCTTGTCATGGAGCACAGTTTAAACTTTTGACAAATGTTTGTTTGCAGTGTTTTAAAGTCCTTGTCTCTACAACCTCCTGTGTTTCTGTGCAAATCTGTGACCCAAGCGTGACAATATAAAAATAACAATATAAATGTATGGTTTTTACTTTGCGGATTTTCATGTTTCACGGGGGGTTCTGGAACACAAACCCTGTGATCGAGGAGGGATCACTGTATAGTTATTGACCCGGGTGTGATTGTCAGAGAACACACATACAGACTTGCCAAGGCAAAGAAGACAGAAATGGAATTGGAAATTAGGCGGATGCTGGAGTTAGGGGTTATTGAAGAAAATTACAGTCCCTGGTCCAGTCCAATCATCTTAGATCCTAAACCTGACAGCTCATGGAGGTTCTGTAACCTCCTGTAACAACTTCCGACGACTCAATCAGGTATCCAAATTTGATGCTTATCCGATGCCGCGAGTTGACGATCTCCTCAAATGACTAGGTAATACTCTTGATATGACTAAAGGGTACTGGCAAATTCCCTTAATGTCCTCCGCTAAAGAAAAAAACGCCTTTAGTACACCTAGTGGACACTGGCAATACACGGTCCTTCCATTTTGCATGGGGCAGCCAGCGACATTTCAGTGTCTGGTGGATACACTGTTACGGCCCCACAATTCCTACAGTGCCATCTACCTGGATGACGTTGTCATCTATTCCGGCACCTGGAACGACCATGTACGGCAGGTTATGGCTGTCCTCTTCACACTAGCACAAGCCGGGCTGCGGATCAATTCGAAAAAATGTTTCTTCGGATTGAAGGAGGCCAAATATTTAGGCTATCTATCAATACGTGTGGACCAAAAAAACAGCAGATATTATACGGAGCAATTCTGAAACTCTTATTGGACATTCATCACTCTATACAAATATATATATTGTGAGGGACGGCCGAGGCCCATGCCTGGCCGGGATGCCACTGCTGCATAAGTTCCAGGGGAGCTACCATGGACAGCTCAATACCTCCCCCAGGACACTTGGTGGCAACCTCCCTCGCCGATGTTGATTCCCCACATGGAGTCCTCCACAGCCTGGTTGGGAGCTGGGGTGGCCGTTAGGGGGTGCTGCCGAGACTCAAGAACCCGGCTGGACTAGTCATCAGCCCCACCCGGAGGTGCAATTAGGACCAGGTGGTCAAGCACCTGGAACACTTTCGGGTGGGCTATAAAATGGGCCAGCCTCCATCATTAAGGGGCCAGAATAGGGAGTAAGAGGACGAGGTTGCCTGGGAGGAGTGGTGGTTCAAGGTGGAGAATTGTTGGTATTGTGTAAAATGCTTTGGGACTGTGTTGGGCCTGTAGGACACTGGGAAGACGTGCCCTATGGCTGAAGAGAAAATAAAAGCCTGTGTGATTTTTACACGTGCCTCTGCATCAGTCTGTGCCGGGTCAGGCACCATATAGTGCCTTTATCACAATGTATACTATATATATATATATATATATATATATATATATATACTAGCAGAATACCTGCGCTTTGCAGCGGAGAAATAGTGTGTTAAAGAAGTTGAAATAGTGTGTTAAAGAAGTTATGAAAAAGAAAAAGAAATATTTGATGTAATTGTTTTGTCATTGATATGAGTGTTGTTGTCATATCTATCTATATATATATGTATCCACGAGAGGCAACGTGTACAAAACACACAGGCTTTTATTTTTTCAGCTGTGTGACACGCCTTCCCCGTGCCACACAGCCCAAACACAGTCTCACAAGCACAAAGCACACAAAACTCACTTCTCCACCTTCTCTTCCACCACTCCTGCGCAAGCGTAGTCCTCCTCCTCCCAACCCTGGCTCCCTGAGTGGTGGTGGCTGGGGCCTTTTATAGCCCACCCGGAAGCATTCCAGGTGATTAACCACCTGGTCCTAATTGAACTTCCGGGTGGGGCTGAAAACTCGTCCAGCCAGGCTGTGGGAAGCAGGCAGCTCCCCCTAGCGGCCATGCTGGGCCCCAACCAAGCTGTGGAGGACTCCATCTCCCATGGAGCCCCGCGGGCGGTTGGGGAATCATCGCCGGCCAGGGAGGTTGCCACCAAGCGTCCGGGGAGGTATTGGACTGCCCATGGCGACTCCCCCGGAACAGAAGCAGCAGGGGCGTCCCTGCCGGGCATGGGACCCGGCTGTCCGTCACAGTATATATATAGCAAAATACCCACGTTTGGCAGCGGAGAAGTAAAAAGAAAAGGAAACATTTTAATAATAACGTAACATGATTGACAATGTAATTGTTTTGTCATTGTCATGAGTGTTGCTGGCATATATATATATACTAGCAGAATACCAGCTTCGCAGGGAGAAGTAGTGTGTTAAAGAAGGTGCGAAAAAGAAAAGGAAAAATTTTTAAAATAACGTAACATGGTTGTTAATGTAATTGTTTTGTCATTGATATGAGTGTTGTTCTCATATCTATCTATCTATCTCTCTCTCTCTATATATATATATATATATATATCTCTATCTATCTAAATATATATATCTATCTATCTATATATATATATATATATATATATATATATATATATATATATATATATATATATATATATATATATATACCAGCTTGGCAGCGGAGAAGTAATGTGTTAAAGAAGGAAAGAGAAAGAAAAGGAAACATTTTGAAAATAACGTAACATGATTGTCAATGTAATTGTTTTGTCACTGTTAGGCCTTGTTCACACGGGCGTTAAAATCGAGCGTTTTTTTTTGCGTTCAGTAGCATCCGGTGAGCGGATCAAGCGGCGAGTGTTTTCTACACGTAGAAGTCAATGAGAGTGTTCACACGGGCTTTGGTGACGTCGCTTGTCCGCAGCGCTTATACGGTATCAAAAAAACGTTGCATGCAGCTTTTACTTGGCGTTCAAAACCCAACGAACGCAAGGAAACCGCTTCTAGTTCGTTTTCTGTGCGTTTACCGGATATATATAAGTTTATATGTTGTATATGAAAAAATATTAATATTTTTATGTTTTCATATACAACATATATATTTTCATATTGCTTATTTTATTTTATTGTCTCGTGTAATTTGTAAACCATGAACCTATTAATTTATGTTCTAATATAATATTTGATAACGATTATGTAGGGGGGGCAATCCATGGCGCGGTGGGGTGCATTTCCGTGCATAACACCGTGTAAGCACACTCGACTGCTGTTTCCTTACCTCAAAGTGACAAGTAGTCTCTCTTCGGGGCTAACACCAAGTCGCATATTGGTTGATCGGCGTGCAATGTGGCATTGCACCAGCTGCAGCAGACAATCAAAAGTGGAAACCGACATCCCACAGTAGTTAAAAAACTTGCGCGGAAATTTTCGCATTTCTTCATAAAGCACAAAAAACTTCCTTTAACCCAGTGTTTCTCAAATAGTGGGGCGCGCCCCCGTGGCTCCGTCAAGGAGGTCGCGTTTGACCTCGGGAACATGCTTTTTTATTTTTCTTTTAAATTTTTTTTTAATTTAGAATGCACTTTAAATCTTTTCTGTTACATTTAATAAAGCTATTCTTTGTTGTAAATTGGTCCATATTTCTTTCTTTTTTTCTTCTCTTATACGTTAATAACGATACAGTGTTATGCAGAGGTGTACTTATAACAATTTTATAGACAAATGATACTATTTATAGTCGCGCGAGATGTTTTCTTCTTCCTAGGGGGGGGCATGACAGAAAATAATTGAGAAGCACTGCTTTAACCCGACGTTGTGCAGTCAGAGGATGAACTCAGTAGCGGCGGTGATTTTTTCTCTCCCTACGTCGCCGTATTACGAGTATTTTTAAAACAAGAAGATTAATATCTAACATAGCAAAATGGTCCATATTGAAAGGAGGCACCTCAAATAAAACGACAAGGGCTTTCATATCCAGTTCCGACACTGCCTCCACAGGTTAACACACAAACTACAATTTGGGCTGCAGGCTGGCGTTAGACAGAGACAAACGAACGCCGGTGTAGAAGTCAATCGATCGCCACCACAAAATGCAACATAAACGTCTAGGACGTTCAGAGCAAGTTCGTTTATCCAAAAACTTAACGCCCGTGTGAACAAGGCCTTATGAGTGTCGCTGTGATATATATATATATATATATATATATAGCAAAATACCCGCTTGAGCGATGTCATGTGTTAAAGAAGTTATGAAAATGAAAAGGAAACATTTTAAAAATAATGTAACATGATTGTCAAAGTAATTGTTTTGTGTATTTGGTAGCAGCGTCACAAAGTTATTTTCGTCTAGCTGCATCAGAAAATGTACCACAACGTCTGACACGCCTCCTTTTTACTGTTTTCTCACAGCTTGGATTGCTGCTGTCATATATATACACACACACACACATACATACATACATACATACATACATACATACATACACATACATATCTTCATATCTACATATCTATATACATATCTACATATACACACATATATATATATATATATATATATATATACATCATATACATATATATGTATGTGTGTATGTATGTATGTATGTATATGTGTGTGTGTGTGTGTGTATATATATACACATACATATACTTGTGTGTATGTATGTGTCTATATGTGTGTGTATAGGTTTGGTCACTGAGTGCAAGGGAAAAATAATAAATTATAGTCTATAAGTTATTAAACAGTAAAACATTAACGTTTTAAGAAGTACAGGTACATTGAAATTACATTTTCTATGTGAACGTTCAAATTTGTGCCTCTGGTAATGTGCCTTACCGGCATTTAAAGAAAATTAGTTTTGTGTCCTCTGCAGTGTTAAGAGAGAAAGGCTTTGGTTTGGGATAAAAGGAAAAAGGTGTAAAGAAAGGAAAGTTGCCTTTTCTTTTATATAGTATAGAGAGATGTGTTCGCTGACGTTATGATCGCCTTTTGGGGACAGTCGCGGTGGGTCTTGTGTAGACTGGTGAGACGTCCCGCCATTAATCGGCTGTGATGGCACTGTCAGTCCTCCACTCCTGTGCGTGTCTTCATAATCCGAGCTGAGGACCTCATAATCGTATACGTGCAAAAGAAAGTGTGAATGCCTTAATATTATTTTGCCGTGGTGTAGAAAAGGGGTCCCGTGTTTGCACTTGTCTGGGCTATAGCGCAGGGGGAGGATGAAAAAAATTAAAAGTGCTCACTTTGACTTAAGGCAGAAGCGCAGTCAGCGTCTCAAAGGCCGGCACAGCTATGCACGCGCTGGCTGCTCGACTTTTGCTGGGCAGGAGACCCCAGTTTTGCAGACACGTTCATGATATCAAAAGTCTCAGCGCTCTTTGGAGGTCATTCATATATATATATAGCAAAATACCCGCCTACGCAGAGAAGTAGTGTGTTAAAGAAGTAATGAAAAGAAAAGGAAACATTTTAATAATAACGTAACATGATTGACATTGTCATGAGTGTTGCTGTCATATATATGCCTGCCTAAATAAGTCACCCTCGCTTTGCTCTTACTTTTTACCGTTCATTTAATCATGGCTAGTGGCGGAAAAATTATAAAATGGAAGGAGGATGGCTTTACCAAAACAATTATTGATGGCGAATCGATTATTCATAAAGCTTGAATTGGTGATCTGTTTTTCTGTGTTAACCTCATATTTTTCATACTTCTTCTCAAACTAAGGTGGTGCGAGGGTAAAATGAATCGGGATGCTGATCAATGTAATGGTGTACCAGGAAATCATGCATTGACAAAGCTCCCTTTGCTTGTAATGCAAAGTGTGATTAAATGCATTATTTTTTAACGCGTTATGGAGCACATGCATCGAAGCTTCTCAGCTGTGCTTGTGCTAAGAAAAGGAAAGATTTTAAAAATAACGTAACACGATTGTCAATGTGACCTTTTGTAAGTAGTGCCTGGAGGATTCAGTGTGTAGAAACTCTAGAGACAGCGTGTGTATTAACTTGTGGATTTTTCTGTGAGTATTTGGTGGCAGTCTGACGAAGTTGCTTCGGAAGACGGCGTTAGCCGAGGAGCTCAGCTCAGAGCGAAATAAGATGAATGGGAGGGGAGATGATGACGTGACTCCCCCACCCGCCTTTAACTGTCAATCCCCACAAACACAGTCTCGGAATTTGCATAAGCACACCCCTTCACCTACAATTTTAACTTAGTTACAAAGTGATCAAAACTCTCGCTTATATCCTCGTCCTCTCATTAAACTTGTATCCCGCATTACCTGTGGGCATGTGAAACGCCAGCGGTAGCCTGTCTATGAACTTAATTTAAAGTTTAGGTTTACACCTTGCTTTCTTTCCGAGGTAGCAGCACTCATGAATATGGCAGTATATGTCACTCGCTCGCTTCTTATTGTTTCGCTGCCTTCTCAATTATATAATGCATGTTTTCTTAAGCGCTTTTTGGAGGTCTTCCTGGTTTTCTATGTACTGCATTGATAGTCAGTTCACGTGATTACGTGAGAGGCGTGATGATGTCACACGAAACTCCGCCCCCCACGTCTTTCCAGCTCAACTCTATTACAGTTAATGGAGAAAAATACCTTCCAGTTATGACCATTAGGCGTAGAATTTCGAAATGAAACCTGCCCAACTTTTGTAAGTAAGCTGTAAGGAATGAGCCTGCCAAATTTCAGCCTTCTACCTACACGGGAAGTTGTAGAATTAGTGATGAGTCAGTGAAGTCAGTGAGTCAGTCAGTGAGTCAGTGAGGGCTTTGCTTTTTATTAGTATATATATATATACTGTATATATATATATATATATATATATATATACTGTATATATATATATTGTGAACGCTGGCCCCGGCACAGACAGACGGACAACATTGTTTCACCACACACCCTTTATTTTCACCAGTATTATTTACAAAATGGCTCACGTGCACCCCCAGTGCCTTCTCGCACCGAATTCCCCAAAGTCCAGGCCCACAGTCTCTTGTGCCTTCCTGGCCGCCTCCTGTCCTCTTTCCAGCTTCGCCAACACTGCCTCCCGACGTCCACTTCCACCCGACATCCACCAAATGACTGGAGGGAGGCGGCCCCTTAAATAATGCCCCGGATGAGCCCCAGGTGTTTCCGCCTCTTCTCTTTAGCCACCCCAGCGTGGCGGAAGTGTCGGCTGCTTTCCTGGCGGCTCTCCGGGCGCCACACAAAGTCTTCCCCCCAGCACTTCCTGGTGTGGCGGAAGTGCCGGGCTCCCGGGATAATTAGGCACCGAGGGCCGCCTGGCGGTGGCCACGGGTCCCTACGGGGCTGGGCTTCCAAGCCCTGTACCCGAGGCCCCCTGCCTAACCAGGACGGACGCCCCCACTCAGTCTGGAGGAGGCACACGCCCTCCTCCGGTCTTCCAAGGCGTCCCGGCCGGGCTCCATCCCCGGCCAAAGACCACACAGGGTAAACCGGCATCGGGGCGCCGCCCGGCGGTGTCCACGGGTCCCTACAGGGCTGGGCTTCCAAGCCCCGTACCCGTGGTCCCCTACACAATCAAGACGGACGCCCCCTCGCGGTCTGGAGGAGGCACAAGCCCTCCTCTCCTCCTCCTGGGCGTCCCGGCCGGGGACCACAATATATATACTAGCAAAATACCCGTGCTTCGCAGCGGAGAAGTAGTGTGTTAAAGAAGTTATGAAAAAGAAAAGGAAACATTTTAAAAACAACGTAACATGATTGTCAATGTAATTGTTTTGTCACTGTTATGAGTGTTGCTGTCATCAAGGATTTGAATATCATTATTTCTTTCAATCAGGTTCGTATTTGGAGGACGTGTTGTGTCTAAGTTACATTCCGTGTTTGTCCACCGTTGTAAAGATAACAGGTTTCACTCATCGAAGTGTTCACTACCCAAATCGCTACTCGTTAATCTAAGATGTTTAAAAGGCATTCCCGGTATTAAGTTGTGGATTTGCCTGCAAATATTTAGCGGCAGCATGTCTATGAACTTGTGGAATCACCTGCGAGTATTTAGCGACAGCGTCTCTATGAAGTTGTGGATTTGCCTGCGAGTATTTAGCGACAGCATCTCTATGAAGTTGTGGATTTGCCTGTGAGTATTTAGCGACAGTGTGTCTATTAACTTTTTGATTTTTCTGCGAGTATTTGGTGGCAGCGTCACAAAGTTGTTTTCGTCTACCTGCATCAGAAAATGTACCACAACGTCTGACACACCTCCTTTTTACTGTTTTCTCACAGCTTGGATTGCTGCTGTCATAATCGGTTTGAGTTTCATGGTTTGTTTCAATTACGTTAGTATTTGCAGGACTTGTGTTGAAGTGACATTCAGCATCTGTCAAGCATTGTAAGCATACACCTGGCTTCATCGATAACTTTGCATCCAGCTTTTGAGAGTTTAAACATTCATAAACGTCAAAGTGTCCACTACTGAAATTGTCACCTGTGAATCTAAGATGTTTAAGAGGCATTGGCGGTTGTCCAAAGGTGTAAAATATTTGGCCATTTCGGTACACTTGAAAGCGATAACCGAACAATTCAGCAGCAGCCATCAACTCACATGCAGAAGCATAGGTGAAGGGCTTAAGCATTTCACTCTTATAGTGCCCCTGTGTAGTATAATTATCTCCTGTACCGTCATCAGGCCACACCTTGAACCTGTCCCAGTCATTCAATACGTAAGACACAATGTTCCTCTGGATATCAAGATTGAACCTGATATGGCTGTGCAATATGTAACACAGAGAATGGGAAAGCCAGGCGGCATCTCCGGGCATGGAAACCACTCGGTAAATGACAGTATTTTGATCGATGGTGATCACCTCGATAGACATCTCAACACCCAAATCGCTACTCGTGAATCTAAGATGTTTAACAGGCATTCCCAGTATTAACTTGTGGATTTGCCTGCGAATATTTAGCAGCAGCGTGTCTATGGACTCGTCGAATTGCCTGCGATTATTCAGCGACATAGTCTCTATGAACTTGTGGAATAGCCCGCAAGTATTTAGCGGCAGCGTCTGTATGAACTTGTGGATTTGCCTCAGAGTATTTAGCGACAGGGTGTCTATTAACTTGTGGATTTTTCTGCGAGTATTTGGCAGCAGTGTCACAAAGTTGTTTCCATCTAGCTGCATCAGAAAATGTACCACAACATCTGACACGCCTCCTTTTTACTGTTTTCTCACATTTTGGATTGCTGCTGACGGACGACCTTATATGGGCATGCAGTCAATTACGTAGTAGGCGTGGTGATAGGGGACGCAAATCCGCCTCACACGGCGACCGAAGTGCAGGCTATCGACGTATATATGTACGTAAGTAGGGTTCAGTTATGACCGTTATGCGTAGAATTTTGAAATTAAACCTGCTTAACTTTTGTAAGTAACCTGTAAGGAATGAGCCTGCCAAATTTCAGCCTTCTACCTACACGGGAAGTTGGAGAATTAGTGATGAGTGAGTGAGTGAGTGAGTCAGTCAGTCAGTCAGTCAGTCAGTCACTGAGGGCTTTGCCTTTTATTAGTATAGATATATATATATATATAAAATGAGATTATTTAGTTCTTGGAGTCCTTTTAAAAAAGTCATAAAGACCATCTTCACTGGGGTAGAATGGGTTTCCTGTGTTTTAAATATTTATATATGAGCCATGCCACCTTATCTACATGTAAATATACAAATGTCTCCAGATGTTCATTATATCTTGGTACTGTGCTATTATCCGTCCTGCTGGCTACCACATTTCCTCTTCTTCAATGTTAATTGTTTTGTGATGATGTTCTTTCCACATTTATTATGTAAAGTGCTTTGTAATGGAGGTAAAGATCTACTGTTCTATTTTTGAATAGATATTGATTGATAGATTAAAGTGGACATATATATTTCATTTGCTTGAGAATGACATGTTGGCATAGAAAACTCTTTGACATTTGCAAGCTCACAAAATAAGCATTTTGCTGACAACATCAATGTAGGCTGTTTACATTTATAAACAAGCAAAAAGACATTACCTATTTGCAGCTGAATGATTTGAGGATAAAAACATATAGAATAGTTCCAAGATGGCTGACATACTCCACTGAACAAACACTAAGTTTAGAAAATTAGAAGTCAGAGGAACAGTTCCATTTCCAGATATACATCAAAAATACATACAAAGTGTGATGAATACAATAGACAGAGTTGAAGTTTAACTTATTGGACATGTAATTGAAACCCTGCAACCTACTGATATAACAAAAAAAAATGAATGTCATTATGTGTTTTTGCCTATTTTGTTATACGTATAATACATCTGCTGTTTTATAAAGTAACAAACACATATTTCTTTTACTCAACAACCTTTTTTCAGATCCTTAATTAACTCTCTGAAAAATAAGTATACTGCCTTAATCACTGTGGTGATAATTTAATTTAGAAAATCCGCGTGCCTTCTGGAGCAGACAGATCCAACTGATAAACTGCACTTTTTATTATGTCAAATAATGCTTGGCATGCACTAATAGTCTTCTAGCTTTTTACATTTTTTTCTGAACTACTGATAGAAAACCCAAATCATCAGCATTTTAACAATTCATGTCAAATATAATAATAATAATATGAAATTCAATACAAATAGCTGCTCCTTTAATCCATTTTGTTGTCAGTTCATCATACAGACCTTGACAATAATTGCTTATGCATGCATTATACATGCCGTAATTTGTATGTGCCATTTTTTTAATTGGTTAATCTGTTAACATTAATCATTCTATATGTAAAAGATAAGTGAGTTCGAAAAGGGTGATAAAAACAGGAAAAAGAATTATTAGAATTAACAGGTGGGGAAATGAAATTGACTCTTGTATCCATGTCTTGTTCATTATATTCACAATATAAAATTATGAGGGAGGAAAAAACCTGTCTGGATTTTAAATGTACAAAGAACATTTTAATGCCTTAATAGTTGTCCATAAACAGAGCCTTCAAAAAATATTAAATATAGATGAAGGTGCTGAGACAGAAAAAGCATGGTGAGTGCTCAAAAATGTTCAGTGATTTGCATCTTGTTTTATTGAAATTAGATTCTGTATAAATATATCATAGTGTGGAAACAGGTTAGAGTGACAGAAGAAAACTGTGGAATGGATGAACCTAAGGTCATCATAGAAAAGAGAAAGTGAAGCCATGGAAGGAGGCTGGAAAACTTGCTGGGCACTAAGTGGTAACACTTGCTTCCCAGCTAGGAAAACTTGGACCATGCTGGTCTTTTTAGTGGACATGTCAGGGAAGAAAAGCGGAGGTTAGTTGGAACAAAGAAGCACTAAAGGTATAAGAAAGGCCAGAGTTGTGAGAGACAGAGAGACAAAATGGAGATACTTTGTTATAGCATTTGAGATGTGACCAAGTGTGTAAGCTATCAGCAAACACAGAATAATGCCTACAGCGAGTCAGCAAGGGTTTTTGTATTTTTTTACATTATTTGTTCTTTGAACTTTCTTTTATTTAACCTTACATCTGTTTTGACACCTCAAGACTATTTGGAATTATTATTTTGAATGTACGGTTTGAACGTATTTTGAAAATGCTACGGTTGTGATCAGAGTTTTACTAATAGTTAAACCCTGTTTGTACTTTTTAAGTAAGTTTCATTTGTTTTTGAAAATTTCAAACCTTTTGTTGTTCTGACTGGGACTTAATCGCTGTGTTTTCCTGTTGTGTTTGTTTTCTTTACAGGTGCTGCCATTTTGTGTGTTTTGCATTGTGGTGCCATTTTGTTGATATATTCAACACAATGTTACTGCCACATGATCAGGCATCGAACTGGCATCTTACATCTGAGCATGATCTTATTTAAAGCTGGCAGCAGGCTTTTTAAAGTATTCATGTATTGGATCAGAGAAAAAAAAAAACTTTTCTCTTGAATATTTTCTGCCCTGGGAGTTAGAGTAGGGCTGTTAGACCAGGGATTGAGCATTTTTTGATCTATGATACAGCAAATAAAAAAATATTGAAAACAAAAACATCATGCAATATGTTTAAAGGGACATACATATACACTGTATATACATATATAGACTTTTTAAAGTAAATTATGTTGTTAATGCATCTAAATCTTACAGTAATAACTGATCAGGAAAGTAGGAGAATATAAAGGCAGCTGGCAATACAGAAGAGAAAAAAATATACGGCTATTCTAATAAATAGAAGTGCATCTAAGATAAAGATATCATTGGTACTTCAACCACTGTTAAGCTGTGCCAGAAGTTGTTGTCCTGTAAGGCGCCTGGGTTGCAAGTTGTTGACTCTCAGGATCTTGTCTCCATATTCTGTTGTGGGAATGCACCTGAAAGACTTATTCATATTGAATTTTCCTCCAGTTTTTCACTTGCTTTTGATATTGTAAGAAACTGTACTCACTGATACTTTGGCTTTCTTTATAATTTCTCTGAATCTAAGGCCTACACTTTTAAAGGTTTGTTAATTGACTCTCTGTTGCCATTATGGTAGCAATATACTACTTTCTGTAATACAAAACTGTCTAAATAAAGTTTCAGAGGGTGTAGCAACATAGTTTGTTCCAATACTGCTTTTATACAGACAGAGGTGTTGCAAGTAATCAACAAAGTTGGGAGTTTAGGAGTTGTTTTTATCACCTTTCAAGGCTTAATTAACTTCCATTGCTATGAAAAAGCTGCAAGTTGCTAACCCATTTCTTTTTTCCTGAAAATGGCATCACTATATAACTGAAAATTACATTATTTTTCAGTTTTTAGCAACCTTTTTTTAACTTCTGGCAGTTTACCACTTACCTTTATACCATTTCAGGTTATTCACTGGACTGAAAGTGCTTACATTTCAGTAAAAACTGAAATAAATTGGAGTATTCTAATCTTTTAATGGGTAGAGTAAATAAAACAAGGGTATCAAGTGCACCACTGGTGATGATACACTTCACTCTAAGCAACCATTTGATCAAAGAAAGGGATAACATAAAGTGGCATTGCCACCAATTGCCACCATAGGACACTGACAGAAGAAACTATTTGGACTTAGCAACAGCCGTAATTATTTTAGGGTGTACTCACACTGGCAATTCGTTCCATGCCCAAGCACGTTTGTCAGCATGTAACCCTGCAAAGTCTAGTTCATTTGAATAGTGTGATTACTCCATGCTGGGCCAACAGTACCGTACCCTGGCCTGCTTGGAAGAGGTGGGCCCAAGTATGGTTCAGTAGCATTTGGGACAGTGTGATTGCTAAACATACCAGAGCATGGAAAACAGACATGAGGTCAATGATGCTCAAGTCAGATCTTTTGAGTTACAAACAGGTTTTTATTCTCACTTTACACATGAATGTGAATTGTAGTTGGCAAGAAAAGCTGCAAATTCCCCCCTTATCATATATTACTGTAAAAATCTTCTTGTATGTGCAGCACAATTAAAAGCAAAATGCTACACTGCACGCTCAATAAATCTGTAAGAGGGCAGACTGTTATCTTGCCCTACATGATTCCAAAACAACCACAAATAAGGAAAATCATTTTCACATGCATGCTGTAACACCGTGTTTGGATCTTGTTTGGCTTTACACGTAGTCACATGAACATGACGAAATCATGCCCGGGCCCAGAGCATTAAGCGCAGTGTGAGTGCAGGGGAGTAGGGAGGAGGGACAATCATGCTTGGGAATGGTACGCAACAAACACACCTAGTGTGTGTTGTGGAGGACTGCCGGCTTCCGCACCCCCAGGCCGCCAGGAGAAGCTCTCCCGACAGCAGGATCGTGCCCCGAGGTCCAGCAGGGCCTTATGGACTTTGTAGTGTTTATATACAGCCCTGCTGGATACCTTGGGGACCACCAGGAGTCGCTGTGGGGGGGCTTATAGGCTCTGTGATGCCGTATGACCCGGGAGTACGTCACGGTCACATGACAGGAAGAAATGTCGTGCTCCCGGGTTGAAGTAAAGGACTGATTGCCCTGACCCAGAAGGAATAAGGAACTGTGGACTGTTGGGACAGAAACACCTCCGGGTCAGGGGCTATAAAAGGGAGGTGCCTCACTCCAGACACTGAGCTGTGCTAGGAGGTAGAGGAGCAAAGTGTCTGGGAGTGGAGGAGAGAGAGAGAATATTTGGTTTAGTGATTGTTTGTATGAGTAGTGTGGAAGGTGCTTGGTGCACTGTGGAAAAAAATAAAAAGTCTTGGACTTTTACCTGGTGTCTGGAGTTGTACCTGAGGGTTCAAGGGAGCACTAGCACCCTCTACTGCCACAGTGTACACCCTTAAAATAATATGAACAGCTTCATGAACATCTGTGACTATAGTATGCTGTGCTGACAAAATATGTCCTCAGCCTCAGATTAAACGATGACAGACTTAGAAAGCCTTTGATACTGGTAGACCATTACAAGGTTTTAAAATGCTATGAATAAAGGTTTCTACAAAACAGTTGCTTTGTTTATGCTAGTAATTTTAAGAAGGCTTACAATACATTTTTGATTGTAGAACATGCAGTGTTGTATAGTTAATAAGATTTGTAACATAAAGAGGTGTGCTAAACCATTTACAACTTTATTGTTCAAAGAGTCAGTTTAAGGGTCAGAGTTGAACTGTAGTACAGCTTATTGTAGTTTTAGTTGTAATCCTTATTGTTGTTTTCAATTAATTGTAGAGCAATAATGGAACAATATAAACTTTATGACAACAAAGCAATACAATTCTCAATTCTGCCTCATGTAAAATGACATATATACTTATTTTATATCTGGCATTGTAAGGAATTATCTTAATAATGCAGTACTTCTAATCTGGATAAGGAAGGAATTAGATAAAATGAAACTGTGACAACCAAAGGTTAATTCATGAAGATAATACCTACAATTCATATGGATTCAGAGAAACTAATGTTCAAGCTCAATATTCAGTTTATATTTGCAGAAGTTCCAATAATCATAAAAAACATCTGCCTTGTCCTGATTTAAAGAAAAATCATTTTTGTTCATTCACTGTTTTTCTTCACCTGATTGATCAATTAATTAATGAGCGTAAATCAAGGACTAACAAAGGAGGCAAGGCAAGCACATACAGTAAAAATTACACAAGTCCTGGCTACCCAACAAGATTCAATTAGTCAGAGATTTGTCCTCTTTGTGCAGGTCAGGTGTTTTTTCAGTCCTTAAAGTACAGTACTTTGCAAATCACTTCCCCTTCTGATTCTTAATTGCTGTCTGTGCATAATATTCTGCCAAACCTTATCAGTAAAGAGGTCCATGGGGTCTGTTTGTAAATTTGGGGGAATTGCATCAGTTTTGGCCAGTCTGTGTACTGTTAGAATTGGGTGTGTTTAATCCTCTACTGCAGTGCATGTCTTGGTCAATAGTGCTGACTAAGTACAGGTTGACATTCAAAAATCTGGCAACATCCAGACCTGAGGAGTGCTGGATTTTCGAAAATGCCAGATTTTGGATGGTTATATATGCTGTATATATTTAACAGAAAATGACTACCTGTACAGTCCTTTAAAGAAAAAAATTAAACACTAAATGAAAAGCAAATTAAATTTTAATGTTCACCAACTAAATAAAACAGTTCTACAGACTTTTAGTTAGCCCCAGCCTCAGAAATGAAACATTTTTGAAACAAATCCAATGTAATATCAGTGGTAACCCACCCCTTCTTGTTGGTACGGTAATGGACGGGAAACTGTGTCATACGCTTGAAGGCCCTCAGATGTAAACTTTTACTGAAAACGAGCAACTTACATCTATGGGTACCCTCAGCATTAGAGCAGCACATTACCTTGACGCGATCCTTCGAAGCTTTAAACCCCGATGGCGATTCTGCATCCTGAGTTGTTAGAGTTCTTTTTGGCGCACATCTCCAAAACAAGGCAGTCTCATCAGCATTGTACACTTGTTCAGGACTAAAATGTTCATCACTAACTAGCTTTACAAATTCATCCACATATGCACTAGTCACTTCTTTGTCTGCTAAACGTTTTTCCCCACACACCGCACAAAACTGTAAGTGACTTGAAACGAAGCAGCCAACCATCTTGAATATTCACACTTGTGTTGCAATGTCAGCTCTTCATGAACCACTTTGGCTTCTTCCTTTAATAAATCACCAGAAATTTCCACACCTTCACTTACATGAAGATTAAACAAGGTTATGAGAACTTGGTCCAGTTCCAAACCATTTCCCTCCATCATTGACTTCCTTACAAACATTTGCTTTTTTGATCCACTGTCACAAAAGAACTTTAATAGTTTTTCTTTCTGTTTTTTAATATTATACACTGTTGAAGAGCCAATGTCGTATGTTTTACAAATGGTTCGCACAGATACGCTGCTATCAAATTTTTTTAGCACTTCCACTTTCTCTGCGATTGACAACACACGATATTTACAGGTTTACACATGATGTTTACATTCTTTGCTGAATCCATAATGGGCCTATACAGCAGCAAATAAATGATAAAATGAGAAGGAATGAGCAGGAATGCCTGTTAGCAGGTGCAAGCAAGACACAACAACTGATTATCGACTACAGCGGCATCAAAACATAAACGGCACCTTCAGAAAACAGAGGCGCGTCATTGCAGTAAATTTGAAAATGCTCTGTGAAATCCATGCTGTAAATCTGAAGGAACCGGATTATCGATGGCCAGATTTTTGAATGTCAACCTGTAGTATTTTTCACTGTAAATATGCTGTTTTCACTGGTGACCATGCTCACCAAATATTTTTCTGTAAATTCGGCATGCTGAGGCTTAGACAAACCTTTTTTTTCCAATACCACATGATGCATAGCAATGCCAGCATGATATCACAGAGATGTAGGAGCCATGTGCAATAGTTACCTGAATGTATACTATAAAATCCTTGCTGAGCTGCCTTGTGTATGCGTAATGTCATGCCCTGATCAATACTCCAGCCTTCCACCTTGCATGCTTCAAAAAAGCAGTATTTTCATTTGAGGCATATGTTAGCTGACCATAATGATATTATGAGTACTGATGCTACACTGACACCTATGCACTGGCAGTGCAGTGTCACGTGGCTAATTTGCATGCATAATTAGTCATGCACTGCAGTTATGATGCAAAATAAGCATTAAAGGAGTTGTCCCCTTCCCCAGTAAAGAAAACATGTGCAACTATGTCAAATACTAATAATAACAACAAAAGATGTATTACAGTTTACAATCTTCTTCATGGATACACAGAGGCTTGAAACAAAAAAGACTATCCTGCTGAGCCCTGTGCCATAACTTCAAACTAATGGACTTCAGTTAAAGTGTGCCCCTAGAGTAGAACTCTATGAGCAAAATGACACTTATTTATTTATTGCTAGTTTGTGTCCATTTGTTGTATTCTCTTTGTGTTATAGTTCTGTTTGTGTCTTTTGTTGTTTGAGACACAGTAGCACTGTGGTTGGCACTGCTTCCTCACAACTCACTCATATCACACTTTTGGGCATAATAATCAGTGCAGCATAGTTGGCAGATGCTCCTATGTTCCTCAGGAATAATTAAAATACCACTGCACTATTATAAGGGTTAGGGTTCAAAACTAGTTCAGTTTCTGTTTCCCCATTGACTTCAATGCATTTTGCAAAGTTCAGCAAAAATTCCGCCACAGGGTTCATATAAAACTATTGGTCAACATCAAATTTATGGGGACCAGATTTTTTTCCCACTGTACAGAAACAAATGACCATGTAGTTATAACTGACTCCAGTTTTTGATCAAAACAATGCTGCCCTGTATTTTTTGTGTCCTGTGAATATACATGGCAGGTGAGTGAATTTAATAATCTGTGCACTTTATCCCCTATGGTGTGAGTAGTTATAGAAATCTGGCTTTTATCTTCCTGTTCTCTAAGTTAGATATTATATTGCCATGATATTTTCCATTGTAAGTGGGTAGCATTTTAATTTAAAGTGATGACAAAGACACTGAACTCTGCAACAGTGCAATCTATTCACATTGTTTTGCAATTGTTGATATTACTTGAACCCTAACATTTTTGAGCAGAACTTTTAAAGTGATATAATGGCTTTCTTAATGTCATGATTGAACATACATGAAAAAAGAAATGATACTTATTTTTACTGGAGGAACAAAACATTTTGTTGGATCACCTTCGGTGTAATAACAATAGGGAAACCCTTAAATGGGTCCTAATGCTACCCATGTAAATGAGTAAAAATACAAAATATCTGTCATTTTACTTCATTCACCTGACCTGACATTATTAGAATTGAGTTTCTGGCTAAATCAGTTAGATTTTAATGAGCACAAATAAAGAGAATAATAATAATAATACTTTTTATTTATATAGTGCAAATCCAATGCTCAAAACATTTTGTTAAATTTTGCGGTAAATGTGCACAAATTAAGGGAACAGAGTTAAATACAAGGAAAGCTTAAAAAATGCTAAAAACTTCAAAACTGATGTGAGAAACGAAAATTAATACCAAACAATTCTGAGAGAAAATAAAATCTCACTGACAGAATCCTACTTTTAAACAAGAATTAGAAGAGCATCTTCTTTTATAGGAATATGTTAGTCTAGACTTTTTCATGGATTTTTTCAATCTATACTAATAAAAGGCAAAGCCCTCACTGACTCACTCACTCACTCACTCATCACTAATTCTCCAACTTCCCGTGTAGGTAGAAGGCTGAAATTTGGCAGGCTCATTCCTTACAGGTTACTTACAAAAGTTAAGCTGGTTTCATTTTGTAATTCTACGCATAACGGTCAACAACATCCGCCATGTTAAACTTTCTAATTCATGGCCCCATCTTCACGAAATTTGGTAGGCGGCTTCCCTGCGCTAACCGAAACTGATGTACGTACTTATTTCAATGGTATGACGCCACTGTCAGCCTCCATATTGAACTTTCCAACAGTCTTTGTTACCTATGGGCCCATCTTCAAGAAATTTGGTACGCGGGTTCCCAACGCTAACTGAATCCTAGTTACGTACATATATACGCCCATAGCCTGTAGCTTGGTCGCCGTGTGAGCCAGCGTTGGGTCCCCCATCCACACGCCTCCCACGTTGTTGGCTGCCTGCCTATATAAGGCCATCCGTCGCTCCGATCTCTTCATTCCCTTCCTTGCCTCGTCATGGTATTCACTTCTCCCTGCTGATAACTGCAGCCTTTTTATTTAATCCAGGCCTTCTCCGCTGTTTTATTTTTCTTTTATTATGATTATAGTTATTGTATAGGTATTTTAGACTTAGTTTACATTGTTCAGGTACCCATTTCCTTTATCGTTCCAACCGTACCCCCATTAACTTGTTTATCGAGGTGATCACCATCGATCAAAGAACTGTCACTTAGTGAGTGGTTTCCATGCCCAGAGATGGCACCTACCTTTTCCATTCTCTTTGTTACATATTGCACGACCATATCAGGCTCACTCTTGATATCCGGAGGAGCATTGTGTCTTATGTATTGAATGACTGGCACAGGTTCAAGGTGTGGACTGATGATGGTACAGGAGATAATTATACTACACAGGAGCACTATAAGAGTGAAATGCTTAAGCCCTTCACCTATGGTTCTGCATGGGAGTTGATGGCTGCCGCTGGATTGTTCGGTTGTCGCTTTCAAGTGTACCGAAATGGCCAAATATTTAACACTTTTGGACAACCGCCAATGCCTCTTAAACTTCTTAGACTCACAGGTGACGATTTGAGTAGTGGACACTTTGATGTTTATGAATGTTTTAACTCTCAAAAGCTGGATGCAAAGTTATCGATGAAACCAGTTGTATGCTTACAACGCTTGACAGATGCTGAATGTCACTTCAACACAACAAGTCCTGCAAATACTGTCGTAATTGAAACAAAACCTTGAAACTCAAACCGATTATGACAGCAGCAATCCAAGCTGTGAGATTTGAGGCAAGATTGCTTTTCACATGGCCAACTGTATTTTACATGCTCAAGAGTAAGCTCAGTGCACAGCTTGGTTATATTACAACCGGATGGCCAAACTGACAACGTGGCATACAAAGAGATCCTTAACAAATAATTATTGGTAATATAATTGGTATATTTTCCCTCAGTTTAAAAAGGTTTACTTTTCTTCTTAATAAAAATTTTACTAGTCTCTATATATTAAAGGCAAAGCCCTCACTGACTCATCACTAATTTCCATATAGGTAGGAAGCTGAAATTTCTGCTGCTCATTCTTTGCAGTGTACTTACAAAGGTTAGGTATGTTTCATTTCCTATTGCAACACCGAAGGGGGGGAAACCGGTGTGTCCCCTAAACTGTATATATAGATAGGGAAAACCCGTCCTCACTATTTCTGTGACTTCCAATATATGTAGAAAGCCCAAATTTTCCGTGCTCATCCTTTACACTGTACTTACAAACATTAAGTATGTTTCATTTCATGCCGTGCCCCGTAACGAGCTTTCAAAAATGTCTTCTTTTTGGTGGTTCTTACCATTATGCCGTAACTTTCAGAACTGGCGGTTTCATCCCTTATTTCCATTAACAGATGATTTATTTCACAGGCAGAGACGCAAAAGGGCTGCCCCTGGTCCCCCTTTTTCCGCATTGGCTGCTGTCTGCACACCTACCACGTGGTTGGCTTCCTGCCTATATACATTAACGACATCCCGTGCTCATGTGCCTCCTCACTGAGTTCCTTACTTTCCTCAGCTGTTCGTGGTGCTCACTGCTCCCTTCTTCTTTACTCCACTGCTTCAAGCCTGTTATGGTTGGCCTTGCTTCACGTCTTCCTATTGGTGACTCCTGCCTTTTTATTTACTCCAATGCTTCAAGGCTGACATTGTTGAGCTTCCTTACTTGCTCACGTACGTCTTCCTGGTGCTGACTTCTTTTTATTCCCTGCTCCAATTCTTCTCGCCTTCCTGTTTACCCTGAATAACATGTCTATTCCGGTGTTCACCATCGATCACAATTTCACCTACCCATACCTAGTGGTTTCCATGCCCCGAGATTGCGCCTGCCTCTTCCATTCTCTCTCTTACTTATTGTATGGCCATATCAGTCTCAGCCTTGATATCCACAGAGACATTGTGTCCTATGTACTGACTGAATGGGACAGGTTCAAGGTGTGGACTGATGATGGTACAGGAGACAATTATACTATGCAGGACCACTATAGTAGTGAAATGCTTAAGCTCTCAGCCTATGGTTCTGCATGTGAACTGATAGATGCCGCAGAATTGTTTCATTGTTGCTTTCAAGTGTAGAGAAATGGGGAAATATTTTACACCTTTGGACAGCCAGGAATGCCTGTTAAACATCTTAGATTCACAGGTAGCAATTTGGGTAGTGGACACTTCGATGTTTATGAATGTTTCAACTATGACAACGTGGACACAAAGTTATCAATGAAACCTGGTTGACAAATGCGGAATGTAACTTGAACACAACACGTCCTCCAAATACAAACCTGATTGAAAGAAATATGTTAAAGCACTCATAGTCAAGTCACAGATGCTTCCTTTGATGTGTTTTAAAGCTGTTTTATCATGAAGCTTGGGGTATGAAGGAACTAGATAAAGCAGCCTCTAACATTCTCAGTGCTCCTGTTAAATACATTGCTTTACTGTTTAAACATTGTTTCCATGGGTTGAAGTTCTAATAGCTATATTACCCCATTTAGTAAAGCTATATTTTATGGTAAGTTTAAAGATAATTTGTAGTGTGCATATCTTCTTATATAATACGCTACCATGGCTGTTTGTTTGTCTGTCCAGGATTTTAAATCACCTGTAACTTGCAAACCGTTTGACCAATTGACATGAAATTTGGTACTTATACTACGTGACCTGTACTGTCCTCTTCCAAGGTTATTCCTCTTTTATTTTTATTTTATTGTAGAATCAGCTCTCAGCAGCGGCCAGTAGGGCAGCCGTGCAGCGCATGTGTACGGGTGCCGTTCTCATCCCTACCACCTTCGCCATCACTTCCCCTACCTCTTCATATCTTAAATCATTCTTAAGGCAGATTGAAGAGTTAACTGCAAGCTTAAGTGAAAAATTAAGTTAAGTAATTGCAACACAAACACTGACTTCATCAGTTTTAACGTGAAAAGATGCTGACGAAAGAAGAGAAGAAACAGGCCGCTAGGGTGGAGAAAAGAAGAGCTGCTTAGGAAGCAGCAAGCGCATCAACCTCTGAGCAAACAAATGCTAAATGTACAGAGAAAGAGTATGAAAACTATGAATGCTTAAGTCAAGTGTATTCGCTGCACGTTATCGTATAGTGAGCCGTTACTGGTATAGTATAAATAGTGTCATGCTCATTTTCAGTTTATTTTTTTATTCAGCATATCACCTAGACATGTTTTCCTCTGTAGAGCTGACTCATTATCCAACTGGACAAATAATAAACATTAACATCTATAAAGCTAAAGCACACCTGATGAAGGTCATGTTGGCAAAACATTGTGTCTTTGATCTTTTCTTCCAGATGGAAATAATCTGTACATATTTTTTTATTTAGCAGATGCATGCTAATGCATAAAGTTTTTTTTTTCTTCATTTTAGACCCACATGTTAGCAAATTTGCCAACATATTTAAGTAACATAGATCAAGCACCCAAGTACTATAGAAAACTATAGTTGGAGCCAGTTCTTAAAGTTAGATACCAGCAGGAACAAAACCAGAGGTGCGCACTGGAGTCATGACATCTCAAACAAGCAGAGAAACCAAATTAAAAAAACAAAAATAAACCCAATGGGCTAGATAGAACTATACCCATTTAACAATAACAAGGACAGTCACCAACAAACACATCAAATCTTGGTAAACAGGCATACAGTAAAGACACCTGGAAGCTGATGCTTTGGTAGGATTGGCCAGTTGCTCAGACCAATAAAAATGGTCAGCTGCCAAATGCTGGAGGTTGCCCAGCCTTAGACATAAAAAGTACATACCAGAAAGGGGGCTGCACAGACAAGCTACAACAAAAAGCTGTTAGTTGTTGCATAGTTGATATATATTTCATGTTGGTATATATTTATTTGTTTAATTTGATGCTAGTTTATATTATTTAATTTTTTGACAAACATTATAGATCAGGGTTACATCATAACTTTAAAAACTGAGGTGGCATTGTTATCTTCAAATTGTCCATCCTAGGAGCTCAACTAGGAAATTCGTACATACCACAAGAATACAAGACTTGCTGTACATCTCTTAGTGCTGACTAACACCATGTGACAGCGCCCCTTAGACATCACAAATTCACTACGTGACCTCAGTTAACGTATGCCGTGACATCATGATGTGGAAACCATTTTCTTTTCCAAAGAACAATGGGAGATTTTCAGGAAACAAGGCTATAAAGAAAACCAAAGAAAGTAAGTCATAAAAACAACAGTAAATGCACAAAATAAGCTAAAATGTCTTTAGAACTGGACACCAAACCTAAAACGAGTCAAAGTGATGTATAATCTCAGTTTCTTTTACTTGAGGTGGGACAGCAGACCTTTAGATATGTGAGTTTCATAGTGTGAAATTGTTGGTTATTATATCATTTTTATTCAGGCACTACAGTTCTGGAACAACTTCTTTTGATGGTTGCTTACCCTTCAAAACTTTAATGGGATTTAACATAGTTATAGGCAGCAGTAGAAGATCCATTAGTGATACAAGCACAAACGGCTGAACAGTCAAAGGAATTATTTATCTATTACATTTACCTGAGTCATCATTTTTAGGACAAACCTGCTCCAGTATGCCATCATTTCTTTTTGTGCTCCTCTACCTCAGGTGAGTAGGATCAATTAGCTGTTTTGTTTGATGTGAAGTGGATCCATTTTACAATACTGGAAATAAGGATGAGTGTAGCATGGTGCCATGATAACAGATTCAAGGGTTTCCAGTCTGTGGCTTTGATGTGCTTCTCCAGGCCTTTGTAACCATACTTCTGGATTCAGTAAGATTTAAAAATGGATGGATGTGCTGTTTGGAGAGAGACAGAGAGTTGTGTGCCATAGTACAATATGAAATGAGGGAAACAGCTCTGTAACTCTCTGAAACATGAGAACTGTCTGAGGAAACAGTTTGTGTTAAATCTTTATGCTTTTGTCTAAAAGCAAGAAAGTACATCTAATATAGGAGACACTGATATATTACAAAACTAGATTCCTTTCAACGTATTTTTTCATTAATTTCATTTTGTTCGTTTTTGACAACTAATACCAAATTAGTCTCCTCCACTCAGCTTTCAATGACTGCATAACAATGTTTTTTTTTAAATGTGCTTCCAGTTTATGGTTTTGAATGAATTTCCCTTTTATTTTCCTCATAACTTTCGATTATGTTTTTAGCAATTCCTTATTTAGTTCTTAAATTACATTGCATGAAATAGCCAGTGAAAAATGAATATTAATTAATTGATGGATTATTAATATGCTCCATTAAATATACATACGGTACTGTAACTTTTTAACCTAATAAAAGAATACACTATTACTTATATTATTCACAACATCAGATTAAACATTAAACAATAACATTTATGGCTGTATTGCCTGAAGCATTTTCACATTTTAATATTAAATAAGAACATTCATTTCAGACTATTACAAACATTTTATGAATGTCATGTTTTTCACCTGACATGATTCATTTATGAAAAGCAGTGTTAAAGTTTTAAACATATATATTTGGGCAATTTTAAGTATTGCTACTGAAAAACAGGTCTATAAGACTTTAGATGGAAAAAAACACTGTTTCATTAACCAGACAGGTGTAGAGCTTGGTGATGGAATGTAAGACTCTGGAAATGGTGTCATGGAACCTAAGGGACCTGGAATTATCTGAAGAAAGTCTGTTTCTGCAAGCTGCTGAATTCTACATTTTCTAGGAAAAACATGACACTTCTTGACAGATGGAGTTTCCCAGAAACCAGTTAATACTGTCTAATATTTTTCACTGCAGCAGTACTGCAAAGTGACTGACTGACTTTAGAATAACTAGATGGTCTGCCCTTATTTAGTTCCTTATTATTTTTTCATTGTCTTCATTTTATGAAAAACAACAACTGCAGAAAAAGTAAATGTATTTCCTTTTGAACTTCTTTTCTAATGATGGAATTGATTTAATGAGTAATGACCGTAATATTTTAAGATATTTGGCACAGACAGAAAGAAGCTTATAACTATTTTTGTACAACTACTACAGTATGCACTTGAGTTTAGACACATATATGTACACCTTTACCCAAAGAGTAACATTTTTTTACTTTTGCAAACTAACTTTCATTGAAAATGTTACATTTAATCCACAACTTTCGCTTAAACCAGAAAACTTCAAAAATATATAGAGTGAATTATATCTGCTAGTAATTGTACTTCTCATTCTTATTATATTTCTTGCAAGTGTATATCTATGGCAAATTAAGCCTAAATGAATCATCCTAGAGCTCTCCCTTCACCACCTCTAGAACAAAATATTACACTTCCATCATCATCATTACTGGCTTCACAGCCTTTTCTAAAGCTTACCCAGGTCACCTGGTTGCCCCTGAAACCTTATCCTCTAATCTACGTGGTCCGAGTCATTCTTTGGAGTGAGGGCCGCTCTTTTTTTATTATTTGACACTGCCTTTTAGGTGCACCAATTTCTCCACACCAAATCTTTTTCTTAACTCAACATTCATCTTTCACTGACTCTGTGACACTTCACACATCCACTTGATCTTTTCTCGTCTCTGTTCTGATGTAATATTATACTGGCAGAAAATGTAAAATATGTACATCCATGGCAGGGGTGTTTATCTAATGGAAGAACATAATCATAAGTTCTGGAGTCAACTGACTTTTCAGATATAGAATATTTGAACTTTTAAAAATAATAGGTAAAAGTATACCAGATAATTCTACTGTTGCCACAATAAGAAGAAGTGTGCTGGACACGAAAGAATTTTACAAGATAACTTTTATTCATGGGTGGCACGGTGGCGTAGTGGTATCGCTGCTGGCTCGCAGTAAGCAGACCTGGGTTCGCTTCCTGGGTACTCCCTGTGTGGAGTTTGTATGTTCTCCCCTTGTCTTCATGGGTTTCCTCCCAGTGCTCCGGTTTCCTCCCACAGTCCTAAGACATGCAAGTTAAGTGCATTAGCGATCCTAAATTGTCCCTAGTGTGTGCTTGGTGTGTGGGTGTACCCTGCGGTGGGCTGGCGCCCTCCCAGGGTTTGTTCCTGCCTTGTGCCCTGTGCTGGCTGGGACTGGCTCCAGCAGACCCCCGTGACCCTGTATTAGGATATAGCAGGTTGGAGAATGACTGACTGACTTTTATTCACAATACAAAAGGTAGGCAATGCTAAAGATGACTTGTCAACTACATTGCAATACCACTTACTTTGATATCTGCTATAATACTGATTGATTGATTGATAAAACACATCTGCCACAATTCTGTCATTCTAGAAACATTGTGCCCCAAAGGCCACCTGTGACTGACATCGAAACATTAGTGAAACATCTGTTCTAGGCATGCCTCATTAGCAAATAATGCCTGTAATATTTAGTCTATCTCCTAATTTAATATATTGGTGATCCATTCAGGGCTTGTTTGTTCCTTGCACTCGGTATTGGTGGTGTAGGCTCTGGCCCCCACAATGCTGAAATGAATTAAATGGGGTTGGAAGCTGATTAACCATTGTACATATATGTCAAGGCTAAATCTAATTACTAATTTAAAGTTAAACCGCACAGTTCCAATAAAGTAAAACAATCCAAACTGTTATAACGAGAAATGAAAATAAAAGTAAATTAAATAGACACACAAATAAAGGAATGCCTGATAATACAAATCAACTAAGTAAACATGAAGATTGAGCAAAGTACATTATAATTTAAACATCTGATTTATTAAGCAGGGCAGCACAGTAGTGCAGTGGTACGCTGCTGCCTTGCAGTAAGGAGAACTGGGTTCGCTTCCCGGGTCCTCCCTGCGTAGAGGTTGCATGTTCTTCCTGTGTCTGTTTGGGTTTCCTCTGGGTGCTCCGGTTTCCTCCCAAATTCCAAAGACATGCAGGTTTGGTGCATTGGCGATTCTAAATTGTCCCTAGTGTGTGCCCTGTGGTGGGCTGGTGCCCTGCCCAGGGTTTGTTTCCTGCCTTGTGCTCTGTGTTGGCTGGGGCTGGCTTCAGTAGACCCCCGTGACCCTGTAGTTAGGATATCGCGGGTTGGATAATGGATGGATGGATGGATGATTTATTAAGCATATCAAAAATATCTCTTTAAGAGTGTAGAGCTGTAATGTTTTCATGTGTTTTTTCTTCAAGGAGATGCATCTCCACTACTTAAAAACAACACAATGCTGGGTTGTTTAATGGCTCTAAATTTCCTGGTGTGTGTTGTTTTTAGCTGTTAAATGAACTGAGTTCTCTGAATCAGTGATGTCACACCCATACGTGAACATTCAAAAAAATTTGACAAGAATGGGCCATTCAGCGAAACAAGATCATCCAACCTATGCAACACAATGGCCTAAAATAAAATCAAACTGAAATATGGAGGTTCCTAAAGTCCTACTCTCTGTTACATTACTTGAAAATGTATTCTACATGTTTGTTTTTTTTGCTTGAAGAAAACCTTTCTAACATTTAAGCAAATTTTGACATTGTTCTTGAACCTGTTGTTCATGTCAACTCTTAAGCATCATTTACTAAAATTAAAACTCCTCATACTTCATAATAATCCTATTTGCTCTTCAATGGACTTTTTGTAGTGCTGCAAGTTTTTTTTTGTAGTTTAAAGCCACAATTTCACACAATACTTCAGCCAGATGAATCCTTGCTATCACTTTATATGCAGTTAGTCAAGTATGATTTCCCTTGACTTATATTCCATACATCGTGCTTCTAACATCCTATTAGCTTTCTTGATTGCTCCTGCACTGTCTAGATCAGGCGTGCCCACACTTTTTCGGCTTGCAAACTACTTTTAAAATGACCAGGTCAAAATGATCTACCTATATTAAAAATGCTATCTATCTATCTATCTATATATATATATATATATATATATATATATATATATATATATATATATATAGTGGAACCTCGGTTTACAGTAACTTGGTTTCGAGTGTTTTGCAAGACGAGCTAAATTTTTTAATAAATTTTGACTTGATAAACGAGCGGTGTCTTGCAATATGAGTAGTATGGATACACTTTGTCTGCTGAGCGTCATGTGATCACAACTGAGCTGATGGTTCTTCTCTCTCTCTCGCGTGCGCGTCTTTCTCTCCTTATCTCTCTCACTCGCGCGCGTCTCTCTCTCCTTATCTTGCTCGCTCGCACGCGTTTGTCTCTCTCTCTCTCTCTTCCTCTCTCTCTTCTCTTGAGGGCAATCGTCTTCTATTCTCCGTCTGAGTCTGTGTGCTTCACTCATATATTCAACATCCATACGAGCGTATACTGTTTACTACAGTATTGTGACTGTGTGTGTGTGCGCGCGCGTGTGAAGTGCGAGTCCCCATCTTGCGCCCCAAAACACGAAGCTGAGTCTCAGTACTTTAACAACACAAGCTTTATTCTTTATAATGTTCCTTGTATCACCCATCGTCAGCAGGCGCTTATAGCATGTCTGCGATCTTTTTGGATACGCTTATATGCCGAACTGCTACAGCGCTGGGAGACTGCGATTGCTTTGGGACACTCTTCCATGTGTCGTCCCGTTGGGTGGAATCCCACAAGAGTTTAGAAACTCACTCACACCAGCCATGATTCCTTTTAAAGGTAAAGTGCAGGTTAATTTTTTTTTATGTATCTTTACTTTATATTTTGTATTAATCATTTTTATATAAAAAGTTTTGGGTCGTGGAACGAATCATCAGAGTTTCCATTATTTCTTATGGGGAAATTCACTTTGATATACGAGTGCTTTGGACTACAAGCACGTTTCCGGAACGAATTATGCTCGCAAACCGAGATTCCACTGTTTATACATATACACTGAGTATACTTTATACATAAAATATATGTTATTGTACCTTGCATAACTGAATAACCTGTATGGCACAATAACAATTCAATACATTTATGGTCACTACAGTATTTGAATTTAATAATCTTCATGTGGGAAAAGGCTGACTCGCATAAATAAGTAGAGCCGAATAATGCAGTCAAGGAGCTTTTGAATTCAGCCGAGTGAAAAATGACAGCAGTCTGATTAACTGCGATTATAATTCCCTCTCCTTTTTCTTTCTCTGATCACTTTTCAGAAGGAATTCAGTTTCATAGTTTTTATGAACAGTTCGAAAGTGCCTTTCCACATTTTTCTTCTTTGGAATAGCAATGATAGATTGACAGATCAGACAAAAAAATGCACTTCGATTTTGACATTGTGAGAAAAAAAAATCATCTTCCAATTCCACATCCAGCCCATACCCTGCCCAAACAATTTTTTTTTAAAATCCCTTCTTTAGTCGATATAAATTGGAAGGCTAACTAGATCATAGCCAGAGTTTTGCAGTACCTTGTGCATTTGATCGTTGTGCGGGATGACCAGTGTTTTAGAAGAAAAGAGATTATTAACATTTATTTCCTTCTGCCACATATCTGTCCAAGCTTATATGCTATCCAAATCCATTTGCTACAATTTAGCTGATTCTGCATTTTCTGCCCTTAAATATAATTTGGTATCATCAGCAAACTACATCTAGTTTGGTGTCATCTGTTGTTATAGACAGTGTATATTCATGTCATTTATATATGTTAAAAGTAGCAGTGACCCTTGCGAGACATGACTTTCGACATCACCTAATTCACATAACGTTTCTCCACTTATAACCCTTTGCTTCCTGAGTTTGACCAAATGTTCTACCCATCTACACACTGCGCCCTAATTTCCCACTTCTTTTAGTTTGATGTTTAGTCTGTAATGAGGGATATTATCAAATGCTTTTTGAAAAATCAACATAAAAATATACGCACCTCATCATATTCTTTTGTTGCTTCCTCAAAGATTTCCTGCATATTGGTGAAACATGACTTCCCTTGTCTGAACCCGTGTTGACTATTCACCAACACTCCTTTTCTTGCTATGTGATGCTCAGTCTTCTCCTTAATAATGCCTTCATTTATTTGCTGTATACAGTATGTGATGCATGTTAAGCTTACTGGCCTATTGCTATTTGAATTCACCCAATCACCTTTTACAGTCCTTAGGAATTTCCCCAGTACACAATGACTTTCTAAAAATATGTGTCATGGGTTTATATATGCATTCACTAACTTCATTAACCACTCAAAGATACTCCTGGTGATTTGTTAGATTTTAGCATATTTAATCCAAGCAGCACCTCTCCCTCTATAGATTTCAACTCACTAAATACTTCCTTAGTAGTCTCTGTTACTTTTGGGAGGTTATCAGCTTATTCACATGTATAAAATTCAATAAAATGCAAGTTGAAACCATTTGCTATTTCAGTGTCCTTATATTGTATCACACCATTATCATTCGAAATACTCTTCACCTCCTGCTTGACTGTTTTTTTACTACCACAATTTTGAAAGAATCTCTTTGGATAATTGTTTACCTTAACTTCTATATTTCACCTGCTTAGCCTTCCTAATATCCTTTTTCTTGACATCCATTGCTCCTATATGCCTTACGATTTACCATGGAGTTATTAGTATTTGCAGTATATGCCTCATATAGCCGTTTTTAATTTGTAACTTCTTTTTCACTCAGTATTTATTCATCTCTGGGTTCATTTTAATTTCTTTCATCTTCTAAATGTCAGTATAAACTTGTCCTGCATTCTATGTAAAACACTTTTAAACCTGTCTCACATCTCTTCAGCTGTCTCTAATCCTAATTTATCTTACTTAGGAGTTGCCACATCTGCTAAAAACAAACTGTTTTGGTTTTTGAATAGACAATTTTCCAAAACACTGTGAGATGTATTGTATTATGATCATTTGACACCATTGATCACAACATTCTTAGAAATCGCCTTAGTCAATGGGTGGGCCTCTCTGGCACAGTCTTAAATTGGTTTGAATCCTGCCTGACAGGGAGAAAATTTTTTGTTAGTTGTGGGAATTACAACTCGAAGACACATGATATCCGATATGGTGTTCCACAAGGCTCTATCCTGGGTCCGCTGTTATTCTCAATCTACATGCTTCCGTTAGGTCAGATTATCTCAGAGCACAATGTGAGCTACCACAGCTATGCTGATGACACACAGCTGTACTTATCAATAGCTCCTGATGACCCTGATTCTATTGATTCACTAACAGAATGTCTGACTAGTATCTCAGAATGGATGAATAGTAATTTTCTCAAGTTAAATAAAGAGAAAACTGAAATTTTTGTGATCAGCAATAATGGATACAATGAGGCTATTAGAAATAAACTGGATACATTAGGATTAAAAGTCAAGACGGAGGTAAAAAGCTTAGGGGTGATTGTTGACTGTAATCTGAATTTTAAATCACACATTAATCAGATCATTAGGACAGCATTTTTTCACTTAAGAAACATAAGTAAAGTTAGACCGCTTATATCACTGAAAGATGCTGAGAAATTAGTTCACACGTTTGTTTTCAGTCGACTAGATTACTGTAACGCACTCCTCTCAGGACTACCCAAGAAAGACATAAATCGTTTACAACGAGTGCAGAATGCAGCTGCTAGAATCCTAACTAGGAAAAGAAAATCCGAACACATTTCTCCAGTTTTAATGTCACTACACTGGTTACCTGTGTCATTTAGAATTGACTTTAAAATTCTGCTTATGGTTTATAAAGCCTTAAATAATCTCACCAATGTCTGACACCTTATATTCCAAATCGTAACCTCAGATCCTCAAATGAGTGTCTCCTTAGAATTCCAAGAACAAAACTTAAAAGAAGTGGTGAGGCGGCCTTCTGCTGCTATGCACCTAAAATCTGGAATAGCCTGCCAATAGGAATTCGCCAGGCTGATACAGTAGAGCAATTTAAAACACTGCTGAAAACACATTACTTTAACATGGCCTTTTTATAACTTCATTTTAATCTTAATTTAACTTAATCCTGATACTCTATATGTTCAATGTCCTCAAAATAACTATTCATGGTGGCTCTAAAATCGGTACTGACCCCTACTCTCTTTTCTGTTTCTTTTTCCGGTTTCATAGCTTCATGATGCTCCAACAATGATGGACGGATTAAAAGGCAGAAGTCTACGTGACCATCATCATCATCAAGCCCTTCCGTGAGAGCCCTAAATCCAAAGAGGACTGTTTCATTTATGTTAGGTAGAATGCCCAGAGGGGACTGGGCAGTCTCATGGTCTGGAATCCCTACAGATTTTATTTTTTCTCCAGCCGTCTGGAGTTTTTGTTTTTCTGTCCCCTGGCCATTGAACCTTACTCTTATTCGATGTTAATTAATGTTGATTTATTTTGTTTTATAATTGTGTCTTTCATTTTTCTATTCTTTAATATGTAAAGCACTTTGAGCTACTGTTTGTATAAAAATGTGCTATATAAATAAATAAAATAAATAAATGTTGTATTTGTTCCTAATGGTTCATTTACATCAACACACTAAATAATATCCTGACAATCACAGAGTACTAAGTTTAGACTGTCTCCACCTTTGTTGGCGTTTTAACATATTATATTGGAAAATTGATTACATCCAGAAACTGTTTTTCGTCCACTCTTCTGTTTATGAGGTGAGCCCAAAAAGTTTCACTTTTGACTGACCTGTCAATGGAATTTTTTTTTCAGAACTCCAGAGGATCATTCAGATGCTTTTTGCCAATTTTAAAGTGATGAACTCTACCTGACTACTCTGCTATGAATCTCACAGTAGAGCCATGAGTACCAGTATTGTCAAGACAAGAGAGGCATGCAGATCCTTAGTAACTTCCTGCTGTTCTTTGTGACCTAATGGAAAGTTCTACTTCTTACATTTAGACAGATTACAGGCCACTTTTACACACTTTGTCCATTTTGTTAGTATTAATCTGATTGTGATAAGATGAAACACTAGAACTTTAGAAATACATAGATTTGTCATCCCTATACTACTACTATAACTACAGTTATCAGCTTTTTTTCTTTTTATTTTATTTTTTCTTCTTATAGTAGTAGGGTCTTATACGTATTAGCCATTATGGATGCAATGAAAAGTCAAGCAAAATGACAATTTTTACTGACTAACTGAACCAATTAAAATGTGCAAGCTTTAGATGCAACTGAGGCCCCTTTTTCAGGCAGGTTGCCTCGAAAGCTTGCACATAGTAATTGGTTCAGTTAGCCAGTAAAAGATGTCACTTTGCTTGACTACTCATTGGAATTTCTTATAAAAGAGTGACATTATAGGTTTACCTACATTCAAACAATGCAATTCACTTAAAAAGAAGAGTATTTTCTGCCTTTTCAGATGTTGTTTTAGTTACAAATTCAGGACTCATCAACCAAGTTACATTTCAAAGAGAAATGATCAATTAGCTTCCCAACTAAAATGTGAATCTGGATGGTATTACAAGTGGATGAAAAAAATCAATAAATTGCAATCTGGTGTGAGTTTTGGAACCTTACATGCCATCATACAGCAGATGCAGAAGTGTAATGGTTGTGTCATCCACCTCCCTCTGTGCTTTCTGTGCAAACTGACATGCATCCAGATAGGTCTTAGTTTTGTTTACCAGCCCCCTCTTAATCAGCTTCTCAAAGGAGTTCATGATAAGAAAAGTTATGGCAACCAGTCTGAAGTCATTAGGGGCTTTCTGATGTACAGTTTTGGTAATTGGAATGACAGTGGCTTGTGTCCAGAGTTTGGGCATCTGTTGTAAATCCACAGACATCTGAAATATATAGTGGAAGATTTGAGTGGTTCTGCACAAGACTGAGCAACTATTATTTATTTTCCTTATTCTGTCCAAAGATTTCATTGACTTTAACTTGCGGATAATCTATTTAAAATCATTCTGATTAAAAAGATGAAACTTTTTTTTATTCTATAGCGTCAAAAATAAGCTCATGTACTCCAAATCATACGTAAAATTAATTCAATATTTGATCTAACTAGAAATGCATTTTAACTCCCACCTCTTCTGTGTAATCCCAGCCATTCAATTCATCACTTATATTTACATCTACTGTCTAATCTAATCTAATTTATCTGATCAATTTAACAGCATCTCTGTAGCAGGGAGCACAGGAAAATTCAACTGTATACAGAGGA
The DNA here is from genome assembly GCF_016835505.1 of Polypterus senegalus. Classification (NCBI taxonomy): domain Eukaryota; kingdom Metazoa; phylum Chordata; class Cladistia; order Polypteriformes; family Polypteridae; genus Polypterus; species Polypterus senegalus. Next base: position 80,010,257 of record NC_053163.1, on the reverse strand, counting down.
CAACTGTTTAGCAGGAGGAAAAGTGGTTTGTTGCAGTTACATACCCACTCACTTTTTGGCTTTTGTTTCTCTGTCTCTGATAGGGTGCTAGGCTAACAACGAAGTACCTGGAAGAAAGTGAGCATTTCAAGAAGAAAATTACTTTATATACCAGTAAGTATAATATCTGAGGTGCCCTGGCAGAGTAAATTGATAACAGTGATCCCAGCCACTAAATATTATTATTTATTTATTTTATTTTTTTGTGAAAGGGCACCTAAAATTATAGCAGGGGGCATCAGAATTAACATGATATTACAAGTCAGGAGGAAGTTTCACAAAAGCATCTAGAACATACTCCCAGTACCTACAGTGGTTATTGTATGACTAGTGTATGCTCCAGGAGGGCATTAGACAGAGGCATCAGCAGAATGAAGAGAGTCACGACCTGAGCAGAGCCATGTAATGCTTTCCCATGTTGTCAGAGCATAAGTCACTTAGTTGTTGCCAGCAATGACAACTGTGGCTAAGAATCAAAACCTTAAGTGGTAAGGACTTCTTGCTCCTGGAGGGCACATGTCCCAGAAAGGGATGTATAGGATTATACCGTCACTCCAACAGAGCTAACAAATGGGTGCTTGCCTTGAAGACCTTGCTATTTAAGAAGAACTAAAGGATCAGTGGTGCACTGACATAATACACCACTAGAAGGACCTTTACCCTGTTATCCCTCAGCAAAAGTATTGATTCCCAAAGTGAACCTGGGATGTGCCAGTACTCAAAATAATCTGCAGTCAAGAGGAGAGTTGTTGGTAAAGGGTGTGCCTGAGGAGGAAGAGAACAAGATCTAGAGAAATAGTATGAGCACAAGAGAGAAAAAGGAGATGTATCTACCACAATTAAACATTTACGCAGGGCTGAAGAGGGTGTGGGGCAACTGTTTGGTGGTTTATCTGAACTTTGTTTTGTCCCTAATTAACTCTGTAGTAATCAACGTTCCAAATTTGTTTCAGTATCATTTTTGGTGTCAAGGGTCCTTTCCCATCACTATAAATTAAGATGTGCTACAGTACATAAAATATGTATTAAGATTAAGCAATGCTGCTTAATAAAAGGCACACATATATAATTGCATAACAAGACATAGCATAATTTTTAGAGCAAAAATTCAAAAGACAGGGCAAGTTATGAAAGATTAATACGTTTCATGATAGCTTATAAATACTTGATTTGTTTAAATATAATATTAATAAACATTTTACATGGGCTTTTTATTAAGTCCCTGAAATATTGCACATTGTAATTTTATTAATGATTTATAATCTGAAATTAGGATGCATTTAACATTATGGGATTAAAGAAAATGATTGCAATGAGATACTTTAAGTTTAAAATTTTCATTGAAATGAAAGCTTCATTGGGAGTTTCATTAACATTTTTCAGCTTCTTGTTGTTTGAAATGATCAGTTTTAGTCCAGTTTGACTTCCTATGGGTTTTAATTCAAACAAGAAGTCACTGCACAAAAGTAAAAACTAAAATAAAATTACAAACACATAAGTATTTAAATTAAAAAAGACTGTGCAATACATTCAATTGATGCCGCTTATTTAGGCTGGCCATATTGTGAAACAGGGCCACTCTTTATATCCCAGAATACCTCTCACTGGACACAAATTGTAAAATTAAAAGGAGATTCAACAAATTAAACACAGGAAAACAACAAACAAAATAAAGGAAAATATGATGAATAACTTATTTTGTCATTTAGACTTTAAAAAAAGTTACTGGTGTTTCTCACTTGTCTAGAGCTACCAACAGTGCATATAAATCTGGATTTATATGTCTGTAATTCCTCTTAATTGACTAAAATTCTGAAATATTTTATTGATTTAAGCAAAAAATTTGATTTACATATAAATTATGAATATATTCTCATTAGATTTTAGCACAATATAACTTTGAGAAATTAGTTATGATTGATTCTTAATTATCACACATCTATCTGATATTGTTAAGCACAAGACATGGAGTAAGCGAAGATGGGATACCAGATCATTTTAACAAACATTCAGATGTTTACTCATACAGGCTGTGACTAGGCCAGAAACCAAATGAAGCCACTTTCAAGCAAGGGTGCTAACTTTCTACTTCCATGCTGCCAAATGTTCAATTTACACTAAAATTAAGGAACCATTTTTGATAAAAGTTCATTAAAGTCAATCTTTCTTAATGGCGTGGAAGATACAGGTAGTGTTGAGCCATCCTAAACACAAATATAGTCAGAACAGATTAATGAATAATAAGGAAATATTCATTAACTAATCATTGACTGAGAGAAGGATACACGAGTAGTGAACAGAACCCTATATTCACACTGGGCCTGTCTTTATAGGGTTTGACAGTATCTAGTCGGTAGGGCTGCTTCTGTCATGCCTGCCTTTAATTAGGTCTCCAACTGGTCACTTTCATCCTCAGTTTATCCTGACCTGTCTTTCTTTTATCAATCAAGCCCTTGATTCTCACATAAAACTCAGCTATAAACACACTAGAGGCCAAAAGGAGTTTCAGTCTTCTAGGCAGGGATCACTTTTGAAGTAATTCCCCCAACTACATCAGGGGTCAGTACTAACCTCCAGAATTTTGGGAAAACACTGTACATGCCCCAAGTGTCCCTGCAGTTCCGAATCACAGAACTTATTTAAAGGGCCCGGTCAACAACAGGTTACCAGTCCATCCATACGAGTAGCAGGGATCCATACATTACATACAGGCTTTTTATTTCAGGAGGGCTTCTGCATAGCTAACGGTGCCAGGGCCAGTTCTCAATTTGCAAAGGTTTTAGCCAACCCTGCCAAACACTAGGCTGAACGTCTTCTTATGCCATGGGAAGTGTGCTTCTCACACCAACATGATGCATCCACTACATTTTCTTAATATAAACTTTGCTTGTAGCCATTTTCAAGGGCGCCGAGTGTCAGCTCTTGTCCTGAATGGTGTAAAATAGTGTGCAATCCTCATCTTGACCTGATTCAATTAAATTCAATTTTAATTTTTTTTTTTATATAGTACTCTTTAATAAGTAGAGCACAGAGCTCTGTGACAAGTTTTTTGGTAAAATGACAGCACACACTTTACAAATTACTAATTATATACTGAGTACACATACAGTACTGTAGAGACAGATTTGTTTAAAATGACAGGAAAACAAGGTAGTGTGAAACTGATTAACATAAATGGAACACAACAATATCTGTCTATTAATTAATTCTGCTTTACATTTCTGTTTAATGGTCAATTTTGACATATCTAAAATCCACACCATAGGGCATCAATCCTTTATATTATCACACTCCAGTGGTGCAATTATGACACTTACATGCCTATACTTATGAGACAGACTTTTCAAATTCTCCATAACCCTCCTGAGCTTTATGAACGCAGAATCCTTTTGTTCCCATTGCCTTGAGTCTGCCAAATGTACAGATGACTGGGTTTTTCACCTGTGTTGTACACGATTTTATGTGCATGTCCTGGGCCACAAAATATTCTCTGGAAGTTTTTTGTTTTTTTAACTGAGAACTCACCTCAAACAACATATTTTTGCAAAAGAAGGGATGCAATTGTAAAAGACATAGTAAAACAAAATAAAGGGCATCCAGTGTATAATAAAAAATGCTGTTAATTTGGCATGGAGCACTGAAGTTCAACTTAAGTGTTGCATAAGCTTTGCACTGCAGTACAATGTAGCCAAGCAATTTTCATTTTCTAGGGGATAATTAGGAGCTGCACATTTGTTTCTTTGAAGGACCCGGCACTTTAGCTCTGGGTAATGTATGGTGCATATGCAAGCAGTGAAATAAATGTAAAGATCACCAGAAATGTCATATATATTATACTAGCAATAACACCATTGATTAAAAGAATTAAGTTAAACCTACTGCTGCTGACTAAAAATTGCCATCACGTTCTTTTTGATTATAACGACAAACTGGCTACCATCTTACAAGAGCTAACTCCAAAGATGAAAAAAGCACAGACAGAGAGATACAAATATGCAAGCGCATTACAAAAAAACAAGGCTCTTCAGGGTTCAGCACGCTGTCCGTTTTTTAAGATGATTAATCACTATTTGCAGCTCCCTTTAGGGTTACAGTAATGATGTTTGAAGGTGCATCTTTACAATGTTATTTCTAGCTTGCTTGTGTACACACTTCACACTTTAATTGGCTTCGTTTTTTTTTTGTACATTCATCTTTTGAAACAATCTGCCCTTTTACAGATAGAGCTCACAGGACCCAGAAGTGATTGCGAGAAATTTGATGGAATGCTGTTTGATTCTTCATCCTGCATTAAACACCAACAAACTGCTGGTGGGTGATGATGGCTCAGAATGTGGTCTACGACCTAATGAGTTGCCCTAGTTTTTAAAATCAATACGTGTAATAACAGTAAATGGAGGCATAGCAGGCAAATATGCACTTTTTTCATTCCAGTTAGTGACTGCTGATTGTGTAATTTACATTACTAATTCAAGTGTTTATTAAAAGCATGCAATCATAAAACTCTTCGACTTCACTTAGTACACAAAAAATACCCAATCAGGTAGTTTGTTCTAGGTGTCAGCCCATTGCAATTTAGATCAATCTTAAGAATGTCATCTAACTTTAATGTTTCCTCCATGTTTAAGCAATGACTTAATTTAGCTGTACATGGAGTATTTCAAAAAAAGACTGTTCTAGTATTTCAGCTGAAAGATTTATGGAATAGTTGGTCCTAGGCAGTGATAGAAAGACCAAATCTATCTATCTGTCTATGTATATCCTTTTTCATTTTAAGAGATGTTATGAAAGTTCGTATTATCCTGTTTCAGTTAAGGTTTAGTTAAGAGGATATTCTTATTTCAACAATAAATATAGGAAAGAGCAGTTTGTGATGGAACCAACAATAGCTAATACCTGATTCTAATGTATTCAGTAACAGAACAATCTGTCAAACACACAGAAATAGTGTTGTTTTTTTTTTTAACTCTGTCAAGGATATCAATGTCCTTTCTGTAATGTGGTTATCAGAGCTACAAAAAATCCTCTGAAACAGGTCTCACCATCTTGTACAAGCTCGACATCACCTATATAGATTTAGATTATACTATAGATACAACCCAGCACTTTATTAATGACCTAGATGTGAGAACATGATGAGCTGCTTGTAAGTTTTTTCCATTCATGCAGTAGATTGAAATCTTATTGTCCTGTCTAAAGTAAATTTCCTATATTTACTGGTCTTAATTTTTGCCCACTCCTTTATACAGTAGTGTCTACATATGAAAAGTGGTCTGTATATGAGAGTTACAGAAAGGCTCTGCTGGCAACAAAAATGTAAAATAGATGACAATTGGGCTTAACCATTCATTTTTTTTTCTTCCGGGCAAGTCCATGTCAACAGTGCATGTTTTCAGATGCAAGGCAAGCACATCTCTGTAAGGGGTACTAGACAATTTGTAAGGCTCACCCTCACACAGCTACCAAATAATCTAAAACATAGAAGATCCAGAGAAAAAAACATATAAGCACTGGAAAAATGTGCAGGTTTAACAAAGACGGGACCAGGACTTTAACCAGGCCTCCAAGAGTTGTGCAACAGCAGCACTAACCATTTGGTCACCATTCCATGAATAATCCAAAGCTCAAAAATGAAAATATCATTTAGATCATTAGGCTATGTCGTCACCATATATTTTTTTTTTATTTTACAGTGTCATGATATCACAAATCTACTCTGTATACTATATATAAAATCCTAAGCTTAAAAGTGCAATGATTTTGTGCAATGTTTTTATGTGACTTTTTATGTCACGCTTTAAATTGGATTTATTTTAAAACCTACACATATATGTTTGGTATCATTCTTTTCAGAATTTATCAAACTTTAATGTGATGTTGTTAGATTTTCAGATTCTTATTCCATTTTTAAATTATAAACTTAAAAATATCCAGAGGTCACGTCCCGCAAGAGGAGACTTAGTGCCAAGAGATTTAACACTATAATTACCACAGCCTACGAAAAAACTCGTAGATCCGGCCCACCTTAAATCCGTTCGCACCTCTCCGCCAGCGTCCTTTGTCCTGTAAATGTGCCAATAAAGACAAGCAGCAAGCAGCCGGTTATTCCATCCCCCCACCAACTTATAACTACAAACTTCTCCCAGCTCATGCCTTGATTGATTATCTGGGAGTGAAGTGGAGTTTTAGAGGGGAAATAACAGATCGTTATTTGAAAAACACGCAATTCATGTGTGTTCCGTTTCTACAATAATCTGTGTAAACACATTCTTAAAACAGAAATGTTTTTCATATTTTAGTATTAAATGACACAATGTAAGCATAAATTGTATAATGTATGAAGCCTGAAGTCCAAAGATCAAATAAACACTTTCACAAATGTTTCAAGGAAAAGACAACAGCTTCTGTGATTTAGTGGTAAGATTTGCTGACTTGTAATCAAGAATCCCTGGTTCGATCCCAACTCACTCCTATATTTGCCATTTTCAGTAGTGAGCTGCTCTTATTGTTAATATTATATAGTAAACACATACAGTTGGGTTGCGTCTGTAACATATGGTGCACATTTATAGAACTTGTAAAAGTTACCATTCTTTTTTCACTTTTATTCTCTCTAAATCACGATCACGATACATACTAACCCACCCAGGGATCTGACGCTGTTAGTTTTTATTTGAAACTAAGAATAACTGGAGATGTGAGTGGTGTTTTGAGTAACAGCGCCAGCATAAATTCACACCCGATCTGACGCTGTTCGTTTTCAAATAATATTGCATTAGTGCGATGATGTTTTCACATATATTGTCTCTTTCTTTCAGGTGTGTAATAGAAACCACAGCAAAGAGAGAAGTGTGTACATTGTAACAGGTACACACGTTGTAAATGTAGGAAGGACGATCCTTGCGTGTGTGTGAACTGTTAACATTTGAATCTGATGATTGCATATAGCGCTAAACTTACTGCTCTGTACTATTCTTTCCACTGCATGTCCTGGAGTACAAAAGAAACAGCATACAGCAACATATGGGTACTTGCAAGATTGGGGAAAAAAAAAAAACACACGGTCACTGATGACAAAGTGCAAGATGTTATACGAATGAATATGAATAGTATGAATATGTTGCATCCATGCCACAAAGTTTTCTTTAATGTACTATACAGGTCTTAAAAGGAATAATTCCAAATATCATATATACCTGTCTATCTGGTTTTTGTTTTTTTTGACATCATAGACCATAAGGTGCATACTAATTCAGCGTGAACAGGAACACTCAATAAAACTGAATAAAAAAAATCAAGTGATGGTGAGTGTGGGAAAGAAAAAGAAGAAGCCGAAGAAGGCAGATTCACCAGAGTCTGTGTGTCAGCTTTTATCCCTATGATGAGAGAATGTCCAGTTCCATTGTCTCAAAACACCACTCACATCTCCAGTTATTCCCAGTTTCAAATAAAAACTAACAGTGTCAGATCCCTGGGTGTTGGGTTGGTAGTATGTATAGTGATCGTGATTTAGATAGAATAAAAGTGACAAAAAAAAAACGGTAACTTTTACAAGTCCTATAAATGTACACCTTGTGTTACAGATGCAAACCAAGTGTATGTGTGTACTATATAATATTAACAATAAGAGCAGCTCACTACTGAAAACGGCAAATACAGGAGTGAGTCTGGATCGAACCAGGGACTCTTGATTACAAGTCAGTAATTCTTACCACTAAACCGTTGTCTTTTCCTTGAAACATTTTTGAAAGTGTTTATTTGATCTTTGGACTTCAGGCTTCATAAATTATACAGTTTATGCCTACATTTTGTCATTTACTACTAAAATATGAAAAACATTTCTGTTTTAAGAATGTGTTTACACAGATTATTGTAGAAACAGAACACACGTGAAATGCGTGTGTTCCAAATAACAATCTATTATTTTCACTGTAAAACTCCACTTCACTCCCAGATAATCAATCAAGGCATGAGCTGGGAGAAGTTTGTGCACGTTCTAAGTCGGTGGGGGGATGGAATAGCCGGCTGCTTGCTGCTTGTCTTTATTGGCACATTTACAGGTCAAAGGTCGCTGGCAGAGCTTTTATCCCCATGATGAGAGAATGTCCAGTTCCATTGTCTCAAAACACCACTCACATCTCCAGTTATTCCCAGTTTCAAATAAAAACTAACAGCATCTAACAGCAGAGGTGCAAATGGATTTAAGGTGGGCCGGATCTACGAGTTTTTTTGTAGGCTCTGGTAATTCTAGTGTTAACCACGCCCAGGGCCAGAAATAAAATACAAAGAGTAGGACAGCTGCTGTACAGGCTTTTAAATGTTTGAAGTGCCGCGGCAGTGGTGGTGGCAGTGGCGGCAGCAATCCAGCAGCTGATCGAGCAAAGAGGAGGTAAGAAAAAAAATTCAATTTGTTTCCTATTGTAGCACTGTTTAAGAGGGGGTTTCGGGGCTTCGGAGGAGCAACTGCGTCTCCTTGGGGTGCGTTCAGCCCCCCTCTTCACAATACGAGCAGCAGAGATGCAAAATGGCTGGCACATAGTACAGGCATTTGTGTGGTTAGGTGAGCGAAACCAAATGCTTTGGCACTTTCTACAAATAAATTCATTTAGTTGTTAAAATTGTGAGAAAGCCCCCTCAAGTACAATTGGTAGACATTCTGTCTTACAGTAGACATTAGTTTCATTTTTTTGTTTCAGATTTTCAAAATATCATAACATATACCCACACATGTAGTATCTGCAGGAGACAGGTATAAATGAACAAAGTATATGAAAAAGAGTTCCTGATTTTAACTCCAATCAAATCTATTTATGCATTTAATGTTTTGCACACTTCATGCTAAGATCTATTTGCAAGTGACATGCTTTACACATTATTACTGCCTAATGGAGTTAATGCGTTAAATTAGTTTCTGCTCTGCAGCAGAAAAGCTTGCTTTTGCCGATCTGAGACATCAAAACTCAATGCTGTATCATAGAAAGATGGAAAACTGGACCACTTAGCTCCTTTCACAGTGTTTTAGCATTGACTATTATCAGTACAAAGACTGGAACTTAATACCTCTAAAACCTTGAAATCAGAATGAGTGACATTTCTGGTTCTACCTATAAGTACTGATTAAGCTACCAAAATAGTGTGCCTGCTTTGGATATCGTGAGGAATTTTTACAAAACCATGAGGTGTTTGCTTCTTATAAAATTATTGAGTCCCGGCAATACTGTGATTCTGAATTTGATTAAAATCATCCTGATGCTTTCAGCCTAATAGCAAATTTTAGACAAGAATTATCAGAGCATGGTAAAACAGATGAAAGTGCCATGCAAGTCTGCCAGGGAAAACATTAATTAATCATCATGCATAACAACCCTTTCCTTCTCACAGTGGAGCTGCCTTACGTCTGTCATCCTCTCCTGCTTGCTTTCTACTTGTACTGTATGTCCATGGAATCTGCAACAATTATTTGTCTGGGGCTATTTCTGCCGATTGCATTACTTGTTATTGCTCATTGCACAGAAGCTTCTTTTCTTATGGGCATTCAATGACTTGCTGCATTCATGCCAGCTGTCTTCCTTCATTCTGCCAGTGTCTATCTGCTTCAAAACATCATCATCAGACATGGAGGGGAGAAGTCAGTTCTTACTCGTTACTGTTGTGAGTCTTCTAATAAAGCATTACTGGGAGGCACAGCAAAAAGATACCTTGTTAGATTCTCAAAAATTCAACACTTTTCCTAAAGGGGGCATTTCCTTACCTTTATTGGCAGTGACATGCTGAGGTAGAAGCTGTGTGTTTTACACTTGTAATCTGTGTCCATAATGTTGATGGACGGATAACAAGTTTAATACAAAAAAATCTCCCACCCTCTAATTTATTAGCACATATAGCAAGAATCAACTGAGAAAGCATAAATGATGCATACAAATAAAACACTGGAACTCATAGAGCGCTCTGAATGCTAAAAAATTTACTTAAATGAATAGTTACAACAGAATACCTCGAGTAACAACTGATAGAACTGCTACTTCATATTTCATATTTATACTTATTGTATATTATTAAATGAATAATTCTGGTTACAGGTTATTGTTGATGACTGTCAAAATGACATAGATATTATCCTGTTTTGCAAAAGAGTCACCAATTTTGAAGATTAAACTGCTTTGTATCTCATCAACATACAAGATTGTGATAACAGAACTGCCTGTTTCCTTGAAAAATGTTTGAAATGGTTTGGAAATCTGACAACAGTACTCTTTTTTTAACCAATTAAAATGTGTTTACACTACTGATAACATAAGGAAATTGGTATGTACCATTCTTTAATCGATCATCATGTTGATCCAGGCAAAGACTGAAACAATTCTATACTTTTGGGCAGTGGGTGTTGTTCGGAAGGTATGAAGAAACAGAGCGTGAGTAGAAGGGACAGATAGAGTCCAGAGGATTGTGTGAGAGGGCAGACAGTGTAGGAGAGAGACAGTCCACCAAGAATACTGTCAAGATAGCTTGCACAAGTGCAGGTACTCTCAGGCAGATGAGGATATGTGGCTGACAAGACACAAGGCACACAGTAGGCGACATCTACCTCCATGGAAGAAGAGACAATTCCACCAGAGAGACACCGGGTCCAGCGAGACAAGGAAGACTCACGAGAGGACTGAGCGAAGCCAGCAGACATGAAGCAAGACTTCTGTTGGGAACAAACAAGCATTCGGTGAACAGAGTGTCTCAGTGGGACAGTTGGAAGCCTAATCGTTATGTTAACACTCTGTACAACTTGGACTTCGCAGCACCAAGGTTGTACCCTCTACTGTTATGTTTTAATAGACTAGAGTGTGGACTGTGTGTTTTTTTCTTTTTAAAAGGTTTTTGCTCCTGATATTTTTAGATTAGTATGTATTTTTGTCTACTTGGAAGATTTTATATTGTCTGATTAATACAAGTTACTGTTGGTTTTCTTGAAATTGCTGCTTTGTCTTTCATTATGTGTTTACTCACTGTCCAATATAAAGAATCCTGTGCACTATTACCTTTAAAGTTCAAGAGTTCCCAACCTCTTAATAAAACTGGGTGGTGTATTTGGGTATTTTAACTGTGTTTTAGGTTAGATTACCCATAAGTGTGACCAGACACCTGTCACATAACATTATGTAAGAGCTGTGAAGAAGAAAAAAAAATTGTCTTTAAATTTTTGATGAAGATAAAATACATACATTTCTATTTCTTCCATGTGAAACCTTAAAAACCATGAGGACTGATTTAGATCATTTATGTTAGGTAGAATACCCAGTGGGAACTGTGCAGTCTGGTGGCCTTGGAACCCCTGCAGATTTTGTTTTTTTTTGTTTTTTCCCCAGCCCTCTAGAGTTTTTTTGTTTGTGGTCGGACCTTACCGATGATATGTGGTGAGGTTCATGGCTGGTGAGGCACGGACTCCATCAGAGTCAGATTTACAAATATATGAACCCAAAAGGGTAGCTTATTCACTATTCAATTGGAAGCATGCACATTGACTACTGGTTATGTTTCATATCTCAACAGCATTCTTTACACACACATATGTAAGGTACATATTTGGCTAAGAAAGAACGTTACATTTATAGCAGTGAGAGAGAGCAGAGAGAGCACATTTGCTCTGCATCCTCCATGTGTTCTAAATTTGCCATTGCAATTCCACAATTCATATTCATTCAATACAAATGAAAGTATAGAGTGGTGTACAAAAACAAAAAACAGATTTCAGTTTTAACCTTAATTGAAATATAGTTGTTTTTAAAAGCTTTTAATTCTGATGCTTTAATCAATTTTTATACAGACTGATCAACAAAAGGATAACAAGAAAAACAAAAGAATATTTTATTTAAGGACAAAATTTAGTTTTTAAATATTGGATTGTTTTTTTCTTAGTTTGATCCCATTTTTTATAAAATTGAAAACCGTTTATGGTCTTACCTTTATTTAAAAATGAAGTCCATGCACCTATCCTTCTCCATGAAAATCTCAGTCACTTTCTTGTGAAAGTCCTCCTTATTTTCCTTTAGTTTTAAAAGTCTTAATCTTCCATTTTGGCAAACTATCAGAACAAAAGATAAAAATAAACGGGCCGCTGAAGTGCACTTGACTTTCTGATATCGCTAACTTATTGGTGCCTAGAGCCTCAGCGTAGGCTGTTGGGCTCATATCCGTCACCTTTCAGTGCAGCACGGTACTGTCTGCCTCACTTTGTGCCTTTTCACTGCAGTTTTATGTACGATCAGCAAGACTAAATATGTCACGCACATTCATTAAAGATATTAGCCAGGCTACGGAAAGTCAGGGTGTATAATAAACATTTCTGCAAACATCAAACCAGTGTGTGAAGGATAGGTGTGGTGAAGGTGAGGTGAGGCTTGTCTGTACCACATCTCACGTTTCTCCCCTGTATTTGAACAGGAAATGCCCCAATTCAGCGATTTTGAGTATAAAAATGATCAAAATTATTGGACTCATACAGAAAACAAATTTATAGCACAGACCAGTGGACACATTTATTTTATGTTATCATCATTAGTTTTTTTACTTTTCATGATGCATCTCCTGACTGCTCGTCCCTGGACCTTAGATTATTCTTTGTTACTTAGTATTGCCTAATCTTATTTTTATATTTTTATTTTTTTATAAACTTTTCTTTCTTTATCTTGTAAAGCACTTTGAGCAACATCATTTGTATGAAAATGTGCTATAGAAATAAATGTTGTTGTTGTTGTGCAAATACCTGGGGTCCCATTCAAAGCTTGTACCTTATTTACAATGTTGCTATGATGCTTTCAGCTACTTACAAGCTTTTAACAAAAAAGTTAGTTTGGAAAGAGGATGAATAGACTGAAGGAAGCAAACATACTGTAATTATCTACTCAAAGGTCGGTTGGTGCCTTGTGACTGTATCTGCCTGGAAAGGCTTCTGGGCAAGGAGAAAGCTAACACAGAGCATGAATCAACAGATCAAGGGATAGGTGGATGGTGGAATCAACATACAGTATATAGTTTAACAAATGTGTTACATCAAGTAAATGAGCTAAATGTTCCTAAATTAGACTGGAATTTTAAGAAGTAGCATTTGGTGATATTGTAACTTTTATTTTCAGTTTTCAGCCCTGTTAACCTAACCTCACTTTTGCTGTAAGAATTACAGATAATTGACTACCTTCCAATTAGCCCTGGACTGCTTTCAGATTAATCATGCATTTTATACATACTGAGCCTGGGTCGTTTTTTACTGAGATTTTGTCCTTTCTAATTGAGAATTGACATTTCATGATATGACTGCAAATTATGTTGGGAATTATGAATGGCTGTAAGGTTTTTAAAACCAATGGGGAGTCAACTCCCAAGGTCTTTTTGGTTGTATATACTTAATTTTCAGATGCACATTGATGCATTTCTCTTTTACCTGCTATTTTAAATGAAATTCTCTGTTTTAATGCATTGTTGTTTATCATGTTGCATGTTGGTCATACATGCAAATAACAACTTCATTGTATTCTATACAAGGCAATATTAATTTTATTACTAATGTTATATATGTATCCATCCATTTTTCAGATTCACTCTTTCAGTTACCCAAGTCTAGCAGCATTAATGGACTGGAGACTGAATTAAATACCAGTTCATTCCATGGCAGACAGTACATAATATATACATATATAAATATAAAAGGACCACAGAGCAGTCAAAGGATGAATGTTTGGGGTCCCAAGCAAGAAAACCCCATTAGCTGTTGTTGTTGTTTTAGAAAACAGGTGAAAAGAAGGACTGTGGTATTAGCTTTTTCGTGGTAGCACTTCTAGGAAGTCCTATTTACTTCTGATCATCAGACAGCCTCTGTTTGCTTTTGAGGTCCTGTTTTAAATTTAGATGTTGTATAACAATGGTTAGAGAGGCAGTACAATGCAATTCATGAGGGACTGTGTCATGCTTCTTTTTCTATGTATGTGAAATCAGAAATATAAAGAAAACAGATGGACAATAGACCTCTCCAGACCTTTCCTGAATGCTCCCCTGCATTTCTTTTAAGTTAGTCTCAGCAGACTCAAGTGGATCATCATGCCCTTGACAAAATTTTCCTTTTCTATATATAATCCATTTGATTTTCATTGGAATATTATGGTTTACAAGATGAAAAAGGTCTGAATCGAATGATGTTTGCTGAATTTTCAAAAAGCATTTTTAGACTTGTGATATTTTGACTTTTGATACCATTCTCTCCCTCTCTTTATATATGTGTATATATATATATATATATATATATATATATATATATATATATATATATATATATATATATATATATATATATATATATATAGATAGAGAGAGAAAGAGAGAGAGAGAGAACATACAAATGATAATCTTTAAGTCAGCAGCAGATTCATTGGGAAATGATACTCTACAACATATGAGCTGATGACCATGGACTGAGTATATGAAATTAATACTGAAAGTGTAAAGCTGCGGCAGGAGGTTGTGATGATGTGGGAGCCCTTGAAACTGTCACTGTCGGTAATGTTACTGATGAGCTTAGCAGTGAGGCAACAACATAGCAAGGAGATAGTGAAAAAGTGCAAAGTGGACTTTATTGTCATTTCCACCATATACAAGTATACACATAAACAAAATTGCGAAGTTCAGGGTCCACAGTGTAACAACATGAAGTGCAAATAATCAATTAAAAATAGAATTAAAATTTAAAATTAAAACACAAACAAGACAAGACATTGTGCAAAGACAAGACAAAGAAGTAGCAGCAATACTGACGTGTAGTTAGCAATATGAACATTGATGCAATGTATGGTATTTGCAATCTACTGTACATACATAAAAATAGTCAATAGATATGTAATATAATAAATACATAATAAATAATAGATATACAGTAGCTAATAAAGAAATTATCAGTGTATGATAATAGTTGTTTAAGACACTTGTAAACAATTACAGGTCAGAATGTTTTATAGCATAAGGATATCAAGAGAGTCAAAATACTTAAAGGTCAGTATGAGATTTTCAGTTCTTTTCTACATGCACACTAGTCTTGGCAGGAAAGTGGCTTGCATGTATAAAAGTTCTGCTTTTAGAGGTGGTTGAGGCAGTGTGGAAGATCCCAGGTAGCAGCATGGTGTTAAGGAGTCTGACAGCTTGGGGGTAAAAACTATCCTGCAGCCTGGCAGACCTGGCTCCGATGCTGCAGTATCTTCTCTTGGTTGGCAGAAGTGTGAAAATTCCATGTGAGGGGTGTTAGGGGTCCTGCACAATGCTGCAGGCCTTGTGGACACTGCATTTGTAAAATATGTCCTGTAGTGAAGGGAGAAGTACCCCAATAATGTTCTCTGCTGTCTTCACTATCCTTTGTAGTCGCTTGCGGTTGGATAGGTTGCAATTGCTATACCAGCCAGTGATGCAGCTAGTCAGAACACACTCAATGGTGCCTCTCTGGAACATGATGAGGATGGAAGGGGAAAGACTTTCTCGCTTCAGCCGCCTCAGTAAGTGTAGTCTCTGATGGGCTTTCTTGATTAGTGATAAGGTGTTATGCGTACACGTAAGTTCTTCAGTTATGTGCACACCAAGGAACTAGGTACTCCTAACAGTCTCCACATCTGTTGATGTTGAGTGGGATGTGGGCAGGATGTGATTTTCTGAAATCCACAATTATCTCTTTTGTCTTGTCGAAATTGAGATAGATTGTTGTCTTCACACCATACAGACAGCCGTTCTACCTCATCTCTGTATGCTGTTTCATCATCCCTGCTGCAGTGGACTAAGCACACAGCCCTGCGGCGCTACAGTGCTCAGTGTGATGATGCTGGAAGTGTTGCAGCCCATCCGAACTGACTGGGACCTCTCTGTCAAGAAGTCCAGGATCCAATTGCAGAGGGTGGTGTTTAAGCCCAACCTGCTCAGTTTTACAAACCAGCTTTTGAGGGATGATTGTGTTGAAGGCAGAGCTAAAGTCTATGAATAGCATCCTGACATATGTGTCTTTTTTATCCAGATGTGTCAGGGAGAGGTGAAGGGCAGAGCATATGACATCCTCAGTTGACCTGTTTGAGCGGTATGCAAACTGAAGAGGGTCAAGGGAGGCAGGGAGTTTAGTCTTTATGTGTGAGCACTTCATGATGATTGGCGTGAGTGCAACTGGTCGGTAGTCATTCAAGCATGTCACTGATAACTTCTTCGGCACTGGTATGATGGTGGTCAACTTGAAGCATGCTGGGACTGACGACTGGCTCAGAGATGTGTTGAAGATGTCTGTGAGGACACCAGCCAGTTGACTGGCACATTCTTTGAGTACACGACCAGGTATGTTGTCAGGTCCTGCAGCAATAGTCTCTCATTTTCCACTGCTTGGCCCACTGCAGCTTTATGTAATCCAGCTTGTTGTCCAGCTATCGGACGTTCTCGAGCAGAATGGACGGTATCGCAGATCTGGTGGGGTTAGTTTTTAGCCTTGTGCTAACACTGCTGTGTTTCCCTTGTTTCTGCTTCTGATCGCTGCTCTTGCGTTTCCGCCAGGTCAGATTCTCAGGCAAAGTAAGCAAAGGCTGTGGAGCGTCTCTGTCACCCTGCTGGATATTTCAGCACAGTTTCTTCAGAAATCAAGCAGGATTTGCCACTAATAAATGTATGTCTGCGTACCAGTATCACTTAAATCTACTTCTTTTCTTATACTAGTTGACAAAGATTAACACTAAACACCGCAGACTCAGGAGCTCTGTAAGCTGCTGCCTGCACGGGTGCAGCCATCTTGTCATTTTAAAACATGATTTCAAAAATAAATTATATTTATAAATGGAAAGAACATAAGAACATAAAAATCTGACAAACAAGAGGAGAGCATTCTGTCAATCAAGCCTGTTTGTTTAGCTAATTGTTAATCTGTCCCAATATCTCATCCAGATTGTTCTTAAATGTTGTCAAGGTTTCTGCTTCAAACTGCATATCTTAGTAGTTTGTTCCAACGTCCCCCAAAAAATACCAAAAACAGAAACATAGACCAGTCTGTCCTCCTCCTTGTGCCATCCTTGTGATTAGAAATACAGTGGAACCTCGGTTCACGACCATAATTCATTCCAAAACTCTGGTCGTAAACCGAGTTGGTCGTGAACCGAAGCAATTTCCCCCATAGGATTGTATGTAAATACAATTAATCCGTTCCAGACCGTATGAACTGTATGTAAATATACGTATATTTTTAAAAGATTTTTAAGCACAAATATAGTTAATTATACGATATAATGCACATCTGATATTCAATATTTTTACATTTAGTTTACTAACACCGAGAAAACCTTGAACAACAGAGAAAACTAACATTGCAAGAGTTCGCACTATAGCCTTATGACCCGATCGCTGTAAACACTTTTTTTTAATGAGTTTTAAGCACAGGGAAAAAAATGAACATTTGAAAAGTCCGTAATTTAATAAACCACCAAGAAAAGTAACATTGCCACAATGCACGCTATGAACCGACCACTGTAAACAGAACTGAAAACAAAAACAAGCCTTTTCTACCTTATGCTTTCAGCCTTCCCTCTCTCGCTTGCTTGCTTGCTCGCTCTCTATCTCTCTTTTGTGAGCCTGGAGCGCCTGTGTGTGCTTCTGTCTCGCGGTCCTGTGTGTGTGTCTGTGTGTGCCTCTGTCTCGTGCGCCTGTGCGTGAGTGCGCCTCTGTGTCGTGCGCCTGTGTGTGTGTGTGTCTCGCATGCCTCTGTGTGTGTGTGTGTGTGTGTGTGTCATGCTCTCTCTCTCTTGCTCGCTCGCTGCACAGGAAATGCACAGGGAGAGACTGAACATGTACAAACCGAAAGGGAAACTGGCTTGTTTGTATACTAACTGTGTGGTTGTGAACCGAGGCAAAAGTTTGCCGAACTTTTTGGTCGTAAACCGAGTTGTACGTGTTACGAGACGTTCATTCCACTGTACTTTGAATAGCCAACCATTTCCGTACAAATAAATCAAATGTCTCAACTCTTCACTTGATGTAACACTTCCACATTCTGCCTGGATTCGTAAGAGTCTTCTTTGTAAATTACAATTTCTACAGTTCAAAGGCATGTTATCAGGTCAAGTCATGTTCGTTAATGTTCTTCTATATGATTATTTTACGATTATTATCTCTACCCTATGTTGAAACTGCATTCCAGCCTAGGATGGTTTCTGCTTTGCACTTCTTTCTCCCTTGATCTGTTTGCCTAAGATCAGAAAATGAATAGGCATATATATCAGTCACTCCTAAAATCATGACAATAAATGCTGTACAAACACATGTTGACATTTATCTAATGCTAAATTTTTGTTCAAAATAACCCATGAAAATCGGGATCCCATTAGTGTTACGGTGTTGACTAAACAGTGAAATATTACCCTGGTACTATGGAATATAAACGAAATTAGCTATATAGCATGCTATCACTTAAGATACGTATATTTTAAGTAGGTAAATCATGTCTTATGCAAGTATGCAATCTGCAAATAATAGCTACACAACCTTGCACTTCTGAGCAGCATGACAGAAAACAGCTACTATTCATGAGACAAGTGCACAGACACTGTGTATTAAATTCTAAATCACTATTTGACTAAGTGGATTAATGTAAGTGAACCAATTTTCCAACCTGCCACAGACCAGTGCAGTCGATAGCATGGTATCAGCAATCTCTATCACTCTCTTTGGCATCACGGAGACTGAGGCAAGTGTCAATATCATGTACCTCCTGATTATACCAGTTCTCTTAAAGTCTCTACTGTCTTTTTTGAATCCTCCCTGCCCAACCTGTTAAGAGCACAACATATTCTCACAAACCCAGTTGTAGACACTGAGTGATTTATAACACCAATAAGTGTTTTTAAAACTTAGCTTTAAAAGGGTTAATCAGGGGGTCCCAAAACATTCCCAATTTTGCACTGTAATTTAAACCAATTCTTCAGATATTTTGTAATAACCACCAGTGTAGCTTACAGTAAATATGAACTGAATAAAACATGACTTTTATTAAAAAAACACATACATGCAACTGAATTGAAGAAGTTACTGTAATGGAATTGCTGCTCGTTAAATGATAACATTTGGAAAAATTAAATGTCATTTGATAGTTCCAGGTATAGTCATTTATGTATTGCATTACACACAAATAGCCTGAAGACACATTCCTAGAAATTTCATCATGTCAGCTGATATGGCTTCACCTAAGCAAATCCTGCTTTGGATTAAAAACTCACACTGAATATGAAAAAAGTGACTTTGTAAACCATTTAACATGTGGTTCTTCTTTTATTATGTACATTTTCTCTATATCTTTGATCAATAATACTAAAAGTTTATGTTTACAGCATTTCATATAACTGTATACTGTATGGTTTATTTATTTTTTTATAGCCCTGTCCTTGCACAGTACAAAAACTTGGAAGAAAATGAGGTAAACACAGTATACAAAACATTTTTTTGTTTAAACAGAGCAAAGCTTGATATGCAAAAATAAATCTTCAGGGTTTATCAGGTATCTAAAACTTTAATTCTCTAGTGAACTCCCAATGCACTTGCTGCAAGTACTCGGGGGATTTCTGATCTCTCAGTAATACTGAGCAATACTTTCTCTTGTGGTATCTTCTGAATTTATAGTTGTTTCTTCAAAAAACATCATTCTCACTGATCATCTGCTGAGCGGAAAATATTTTTCAGGTCAGAATAGAATGCGCTTAGTTAAGGTACCAGAATTCTCATTTCAACAACATCCCAGAATTGCCCATGCATAAGGTGCCCAGGTGTATTTGCAGTGTCTTACATATTCTGTAGTTTATTCAGCCTTCATTATGCATATATTGATGATAGTGCTTGGTCTACTTTTGTCTACATGTTTCCAGAAATATGAACCCACTCTGATCTAATTTTATTGCAGCTTACACACCTGTGTGTTTATGGGGGGAGGATGTTGTTTGTTTTTTATATGAGATAAAAAAAAAAGTGAGAAACGGCATCAGTTTACTCTGAAAGAAAAACGAACAATCCTGGAAAAAGCTGATTCCTGAATGAAGAAAAATGATGTGGCGAAAGCATTTTTGACTCATGACTTCATTTTCATCTAATATTTTGTTTTCAGTCTGTATTCGTACCGTATTTCTATTAAAAAAAAATTTTATGTCTAGTTTTCATTCTGTTCATGCATGTATTTCTATTTTCAAAAAAACAATCACATCTAACGTTTCATTTCCATTCTGTTTTTTCATACCAGTATTTCTATTTAAAAAACTACATCTAACGACTCGTTTCCATTCTTTATTTTCATACCTGTATTTCTGTATTAAAAAAGTTACATCTAATGTCTTATTTTCAAATAAAATATTTTTCTCAGTTTAAGAAGCACTGATTTTTTATACAGTTATTGTCAAGCTTTGGTCACAGAGTTGCACAAAAGACAGGAAGATGAGTCCAGGTTTTTATAAGGATAATACAGGTACTTTGTTCCTGTACAGGGAAGGCAGTCTCAAGACTTCACTCAAAATAGGAGCTGTTAAGAGCCCCGGCATGGGTGATCATCCAGCTTTAGCTTCCATCTTCAGATTAGAAGAACAGGAGAGTGTGAGTAAGAGCAGATCAAAGCCTGCTGTTAAATGTTAAACATTGTACAACAAGCACTGTACACGGTAACCCTGATCCTGCAGAGGACAACCAATTGCTTTGCCCTCGGTTTACTGTTTACCAGACACAACAGAGCAGATACAAAACTGTCCTTGCGCCGACTACTGTTAGACATGGCGAATCTCTGGCTACCCCAATCACAATACTATAAATACTTTCCCCATATTCATTAAAACAAAATTTCCCTTGCAAAAAAATATTTCTATGGTCCTGTGAGTTTCGTTATAATCCACCTATATATATATATATCTACCTACCAAATATTGCAAAGACTACATGACATGTGTTTCGCCCTAACTGGTACTTATCATGTCAGTTTTGCGCAATGGTGGCTGCTTCATTTACTTGTTACAGTGCTGATCGGAGTAGTACATGCATAGAGATCTATTCACAATCTGATATTTGGGTGGTTACCTACCAGGTAATGCTTGTCTTTGGTCGGCAGACATCCGCTACACCTTCTCAGTTGTGAGAAGCAAATCATAGACATGCCATACCATGCCTGTCAAATAACACAAAGAGTATGTGACATGTTTCACCCTAATTGAGGACTTTTTCCTTTAATTTTCTCTTGGGGGCAAATAAATTATAATCTAATCTAATTTCGCAATCAGTCTTCATTTTTTTTTCAGGGTTTTCACAATAAAATATTTAAAGTTTCATAAAAGAGCATTCTTTGTCTTCCTATATTTGGGTCAAGCTTTCATCTATCCTGAGTGTCGACTCCTCTACCAGTGACTGGTTTGAACAGGAGTGCGTTTTCCAAAAACAATCAACCTTTGTGAATAAAGAATGAGATAACAATGTACAAAAAGAACAAGTGAGTTCTGTGAGTACTTCATGTAGCCCTTTGTTATTTGACATTTAACAAATGGGTTTAAAGTACTTCTTTGTTAGGTTCTTGCCCAGCGTCTTCATCAAAAAGCAGAATGTTGATAACAGGAACATTTTAATGGCCAAATCTGTATACAGTATATATAAAATGACAAAACGTCCTATGTCAATGCCAGGGGGTGTAATGTTGTCCGGAAACCACCAGAATGATGCGATATCTGATAAACAAATGCAACAAGAAACACAAAGAGAGATGGATGCAAGGGCTAGCACATCAGGTAAACAGAGGTTACTAAATTTATTATATTACTGAAACAAAAGGACTTACCATTGTATCATTGTGCACGTTTTAATAAACAGGCATTTCACTATGTTGTTATATATATTACATTGTCACACCACACATGCGCAAATGTAAAAAAAAAATCAATTACAACGTGCAAAAACCACAAAATAAAGAAATAAACATTTCAACTCATAGGTAAAATTAATTTAACCCATTAGTCAAAAATCTGTAACTGGGCACAAAACTTGCAAAAAAGAACAATGCCAAGCAGTTTTGGGGAAAAAAGCAACACTTCACAAAACTGCAACGGCATGAAAACCAATTTTAGTGTCATACACAGGTACTCCTCACTTTACGACCCAGTTCCGTTCCTACGACTACGTAGTTAAGCAAATTGGTCAATAAGCGAGGAGCTTGCGCCGGGAATATAGGATCGAAACTTTTTATGCATTTTTTCCGTATGCCTTACATACACTTATCTGTCACTTCGTCCCAAGCTGATTTAATGTTTTTAATGCAATCTAAAATACTGTATGATTTCCAAAAATCATGAAGGGTTACTACATCATTTTCTGTTGCAGCTACAGCTTGGGAAAAAGTCGTGCGCAAATAAAACGCTTTGAACGTAGCTATAGCGCCCTGATCCATTAGCTGTAGGATAGCAGTTGTGTTTTTAGGAAGATACACTACCTTTACGTCTGGGTGTAGATCATCAAGATGCTGGGGGTGGCCTGGAACATTATCAAGCAGGAGAATAAATTTAAAAGGAACTCCCATTTCCAAACAATAATGCTGGACTGAGGGTATGAAGCAGTTCAAAAACCAATCTTAAAATAAAGGATGCATCATCCATGCCTTTTTATTTCCACGATAGTAAACAGGCAGACTGTTTTTACTAACGTTCTGTAATGCACGTGGGTTTTTGGAGCGATAGTCCAGGAAAGGCTTTAACTTGAACCCAGTGGCATTCCCTCCCAACAACAACGTGATCCTGTCTTTAAAAGCTTTGAAACCGGGAATTGCCTTAGCTTCTTTGTGCATATAGGACCTTTCAGGTATTTTTTTCCACCAAAGCCCGGTTTCATCCACATTGGATATCTGTTTCGGGCAGTAGCTGCCTTTTTTAATTATTCCATCCAATTTGTCAACAAATTTTTCTGCTGCTTCTACAACTGCGCTTGCCGGCTCACCACTGATTCTCCAATTATGCAGGTTGAATCTCCGCCTAAACTGTTGAAACCATCCATGGCTTGCTGTAAATGATTCTGTTGATTTTTCACCTTCATGTGCCTTCAAAGTCTCAAAGATACTGCGTGCCTTAGCTTGAATTATTAAAAGGCTTATCGGCATATTATTTTGCATCTGGTTGTCAAACCAGATCGCCAATAATTTCAACATCTCTTTAATAAGACCTTTTCGCTGCCTAGTTATTATGGCTTTAAATTCTGTCGATGATTTCACCACCTCTTTCACTCTAACTTTATCCTTTAAAATCGTTGAAATTGTCGAATGTGCCAATTTCAAGTCAAATGCTATTTCTTTAACTGTTTTACCAGCTTTGTAGTCTTGTATGATTTAAATTTTCATTTTTAAGGTTGATAGCTTTCCTTCGTTTCTTAATTTCTCCAGATGATGCCATACTTTTTCTTTTCGTCAACATCTGTACAATTTTGGGGTTACAAATATGTAAAAAAAAAAAACGAGGTTCCACAGTGACTGCTTGTAGGAATGAAACTGACTGAAAAAACTCATAGCAAGCTTATAGTACGCTTAGTGCGCATGTCACCATTCGCCTCTGACCGACACTCAGGATGAGAAAGGGGATTCCTCGAATTGTAGGTCGAAACTCGATTGGTTGTAAGTGCGAGTGGTTGTTAAGCAAATAGGTCGTAAAGTGAGGAGTACCTGTAAGCTATTGTATTATTATTATTATTATTTTATGTACCGATGCCTTTATCCAATTGGTTACCTTTCTTTAGTTTTTCCAAGTGGAGCACAGGCAGGTGAAGTAACTCGCTCATGGCCACACAGTGTTAAAAGCAGGATTTGAACCCACAACATCAGGATTTAATGTGTTCATGGCACAATAGTAATTTGGTCACCGCATACAACAGCCTTGCCGAAACCATGCGCATTATTGATAGTCTGTAGGAATCCACCAGTGGCATAGAAATGGAGAGCAGTCAGAGGCTCAGAGGTCACACTTTTGGTGTGTTCATGCTTACCATTTGTTCTGTACAAGATCTACTCTATAAATATTCAGGACCCGGAAGCGAACCGGGTATTATTATTATTTTATTATTATTATTTTTATTGTTATTATGTTGTCAAAATAAGAATGTAAGTGTGTTTTGTTTGATCTGCTTAATGTAACCTTTATATTTCTGTGACAAAATACCAGTTCAAAGTCCAAATAAAGAACTGCGTTAAATATAACGAGTTGGTCGGTTCATGTGTTAATTTATGAAAGAGATTAAGTGTTACATTAGTTATGAAGGGTTACAGTAAACACTTACTAAATAAGAATGGTCTTAAGTACAAGATAACAAAGTACTTAGCATTATGGAACTTTTGGGAATGCACCTGAGGATGGCTTCCTGTTATACCCAATGCTGCCAGAACAGTCTTCAGAATCACCCTGAATTCAGTAAACCAACACATAACATATAGATTTTTAGTTTATTTACTAAAAGCAAATACCAATCATTATGAAATAAGTTTTTAACAACTCTTTGATGTGTTATTTTGATATGTGTGTCACTAAATCTTTTGGAATCTGTGAGTGAAAGTCAGTCAGTCAGTCATGGGAGTGTTAATTGACAGGCAGACCCTAACTCTAACCCCAACTCTAGGTTATATGAAAGAGACACAGCCACACACCTTGTATCCATACCTCACTACTCCTTATCTGAAAAAGGCAATGCAATTTACCAAATATTACTGCTACAATGAAAACAAAAAAAGACTATTGATTTTATTTAACTTTTTATTTCAAGGAAAAAACAATCTTATTGTTTTGCATTCAAAATTCCCGATTCGAAGATGTACGTGACTAATGCGATTCTTCTGAAAATGATCTATGCATTCAATTTCTAAACCCACTTCCTCCACTTTCCTGATAAAAATCCCAGGAGTGTTGAAAACAGATAGCAGAACCACAGCAAAAATGTAATGTTTCTATTGCTCTTTGGCTTTATAAGGTGATTGTTAAGATTTCAGCTTGTGGACCAAAGAGAGATGAATTCTTATTGAAAGTCTGTTTTCTAATGCCATGTCATCATGTTCCAGATCAGGTGTAGGAGTTCAAGGAGCAGAGATGCAAAGAATGGAGGCCAATGACAATGCAGTAGCCTGTGGGAAAGCAGATGATCAGATGGACAGACCTTGGTTTTTATTTCTGAAGCATTTTTATGTAATGTACACTCACCTAAAGGATTATTAGGACCGCCATACTAATCCGGTGTTTGACCCCCTTTCGCCTTCAGAACTGCCTTAATTCCACGTGGCATTGATTCAACAAGGTGCTGAAAGCATTCTTTAGAAATGTTGGCCCATATTGATAGGATAGCATCTTGCAGTTGATGGAGATTTGTGGGATGCACATCCAGGGCACGAAGCTCCCGTTCCACCACATCCCAAAGATGCTCTATTGGGTTGAGATCTGGTGACTGTGGGGCCATTTTAGTACAGTGAACTCATTGTCATGTTCAAGAAACCAATTTGAAATGATTCGAGCTTTGTGACATGGTGCATTATCCTGCTGGAAGTAGCCATCAGAGGATGGGTACATGGTGGTCATGAAGGGATGGACATGGTCAGAAACAATGCTCAGGTAGCCCGTGGCATTTAAACGATGCCCAATTGGCACTAAGGGGCCTAAAGTGTGCCAAGAAAACATCCCCACACCATTACACCACCACCACCAGCCTGCACAGTGGTAACAAGGCATGATGGATCCATGTTCTCATTCTGTTTACACCAAATTCTGACTACCATTTGAATGTCTCAACAGAAATCGAGACTCATCAGACCAGGCAGACAGTCTTCAACTGTCCAATTTTGGTGAGCTTGTGCAAATTGTAGCCTCTTTTTCCTATTTGTAGTGGAGATGAGTGGTACCCGGTGGGGTCTTCTGCTGTTGTAGCCCATCCGCCTCAAGGTTGTGCGTGTTGTGGCTTCACAAATGCTTTGCTGCATACCTCGGTTGTAACGAGTGGTTATTTCAGTCAAAGTTGCTCTTCTATCAGCTTGAATCAGTTGGCCCATTCTCCTCTGACCTCTAGCATCAACAAGGCATTTTCGCCCACAGGACTGCCGCATACTGGATGTTTTTCCCTTTTCACACCATTCTTTGTAAACCCTAGAAATGGTTGTGCGTGAAAATCCCAGTAACTGAGCAGATTGTGAAATACTCAAACCGGCCCGTCTGGCACCAACAACCATGCCACGCTCCAAATTGCTTAAATCACCTTTCTTTGCCATTCTGACATTCAGTTTGGAGTTCAGGAGATTGTCTTGACCAGGACCACACCCCTAAATGCATTGAAGCAACTGCCATGTGATTGGTTGATGAGATAATTGCATTAATGAGAAATTGAACAGGTGTTCCTAATAATCCTTTAGGTGAGTGTATACTTGAGAATATTTATAGAGTTGAAGTACTGAAGTTCAATGTCTTGAAGTAATAAATGACAACTTGCTTGTCAAGTTTAAGCATGCTGTCAGCATTAACTGATGATCCGAATGATTTAAGTTTTTTAAACAAGATGACAATGTCATTGACCTTTCTTTTTGTAGTCCATGCCACCATTGTTTTACTTTGTTTGGAGTACACATATACTTTCCAGCAAAACACAACCCAAGATAATAGCAAATATTCATGACACTCTGTTGGTTCATATTTTCATTAATGACAAGTTAAACCATTAAGCCATGACCTTTATTTATCCGTGGAAGCAACTGTATTTTGCAGAAACCTTCTGCCTGTATTTAATGAAAACCTATCATAAGTCAATGCATGCTCTATTCACTTATCAGTCTGACAATTACACCTCTGTCTCTCCATATCTTCATAGATAGAGACACAATGTCTCTTCTACCTTTACCTTTAATTTCTTTATCCATCAGGCTATAGCTAAGTAAGTGAAACATACTCCACCACGATACAGACTGGTAAAAAAAGCTTTTGGTTCAAAGTGGTAACACCATTAAGCCTGATGGACATCAACTGATCGACTGGTAACAAATTAAGTAACATCCATCCATTTTCCAACCCGCTGAATCCGAACACAGGGTCACAGGGGTCTGCTGGAGCCAATCCCAGCCAACACAGGACACAAGGCAGGGACCAATCCTGGACAGGGTGCCAGCCCACAGCAGGACACACACAAACACACCAAGCACACACTAGGGCCAATTTAGAATCGCCAATCCACCTAACCTGTATGTCTTTGGATTGTGGGAGGAAACCGGAGCGCCCGGAGGAAACCCATGCAGACATGGGGAGAACATGCAAGCTCCACGCAGGGAGGACCCAGGAGGCGAACTCGGGTCTCCTAACTGCGAGGTAGCAGCGCTACCACTGCGCCACCATGCCGCCCCATTAAGTAACATGCTGTTTATTAAATGGGTTGATCAAATATTTATTACAGTATTTTCAACCACTGTAACCTTTAACTTATGAATACTAATTTGTTTGTAAGAAGAAGAAAAAGTACAACAAAACAAGTTTAGACAATTATTAAGATTAAATCAATGGCAAGCAATTTTTTTCTATGTATGTATACCTTGAATTTGCTGCACTCAGAGGACTCTGCTGAATCAATGCGAAAAAAGTGATGTGTAGGCATACCATGCTGGAGCCTCCCACCGCCTCAGAGATCCCCAATCTCTCTGCAGCACTTGTTGTTTGGGCGTTGCACACCTCATGTCTCGTTCATTAGGTTCTTCATTTGTGTCCAGTGTGTGATGAATGAATGAATGAATTTATAACTATGTTTTCAATGTGTATTTGTGTTTTAAATATTCTGTGTTTTATTTTATGTATTTTTCTTTTAGGTCATTAAAAAAAAAAACAATCTTTAAGTGTTGAAAGAAAGAAAATGTTACGTTGTTGCTTATGTGTATTATGTAGTTAGGCTACGATGGTTGTGTCTGTACTGAACAAATACAGATTTTTTTGTTCTTATTTGCTAAACAATAAGGTATAACAGCAATTTACATTGCATTTATATTGTTTTATGCAAGTACTCTAGAGATAAATGAAAGTATACGGGTGGACAAGTGTAGGTTATATGTAAATACTAAGCTTTTTTATATAAAGGATTTGAGCATCCACGGATTTTGGTATCTGCAGGGAATCTGGAAGCAAAAATAATCACAAACTCCTATGCAGAAAGATGAAATAAACATAATTCAAAACACAAAATTTAAATACTCAAAAACTAAGGTAAAAACAGTAATTAAAAATAGGTCCATTAACTCGGAGAGAAAACCATGAACAAAGAGTTAAATGAAAATGATCCAAACAAAAATGCTTAAAAGTCCAAAAAAGCAGAAAAGCAAGGAATAGGGGACGGACAAAAAGGAAGTCAGACAACAAAAACAGGGAAAGCTAAAGCTTCAGCACAAAGTAGTTGCACATTAGGGGAAAAGGGACTGAAGTAAAACAACAAACAAGAACCAGGAAGATAGCACATCTCTGAATCCATGTAGAATGTGTTATTGGATATATCACCCAGAAATATTCCATTCTGAAAAGTATTATTCCAATAAATTACCTAATTACACAGGAAGGAAAAACCCCAATCCTGGATAAAATTGTTACAGTGTGTTATGCTTTATCAAACATGTGCCCTTCAGTTGTACCTTTTAATTAACTGTATCAATTAATACATAATTAACGCAGTTTGATAGAGGTCTTGCTGATGGTGCGATTACTTTTCACTTAGGATCCTCAGGTTGAATATTTGCTATAAAGCGCATATAAATGATCATGACAATTACTCGCTTCTTGATAGATTTCTGTGTATGTATAGTCTTTGCATGCATGAGAGAGAACCTTAGAGAGAACATAACCAAAAATGTTAAATGCATAATGCTAGTTCACATTTTCATAATATAAAACTTTATTTCATTATATAAAGTCCCAAGCTGTGTTTTATTTAAAAGAAAAACAAGTTTCCTATAGCAAAATTGTAAGCTATTTAGCTTATTTTAATAAAATATAGCAATATATATACTTTGAACCCTTAGACCAGACGTCAGACACCAGATAAACGTCCAATTCCTGACTTTATTAAAGCAGTACAGTGCACAAAGTACTCTTCACTCCACTATATTCATAAACACTAATAAATCACAATAAACTATCCTCCACTCTCCCAGACGCGTTGTCCCCTGCTACCTGACTCAGCTCGTCCGTTCCCTGATCTCTCACAGTCTTTTATAGTCCATGACCCGGAAGTGCTTCTGAGCCCTCAGTCCATGTGATTATCCAGCACTTTCAGGTCAGGTAAAAACTCCTCTTCTTCATCCCGGAAGTACGTCATTTCCCCTGTCGCTGTGACTAAGACGTACTTCCAGGTTATAGGGCAAATAACAGTCCCTGGGCCGCCCTCCAGCGACCCCTGGTGGCCCCAAAGTTATCCAGCAGGGCTGTACAGGAAAACTCCATAGTCCATGATGCCCTGCTGGAATTCGAGGCGTCTCAATGTCACAGGGAGGGCTCCCTCTGGCGGCCTGGGGGTATTGGCCAAAATGAATGGCCGGCCATAGTCCACAGTACTTCCCCACCAGCGAAGAACCATGGTTTGAAGCGGCCAGCCCAGTGAGGGATGTCTTCCTCCAGGGGGTTTCATTGGTTGGGCCTTAGCAACATTCTGAAGACTCCCGGGAGAACCTGGGGGAACATTAAATAAATAAGTCATCTTATCCCCTGCATTCTGAGGACAACTTTGACATACATGGCCTGGCCTGCGGCATTCGTAGCATAGCCACGGTCCCCTTGTTTGTATCCCTCGGCGAGACTGAAAACACCTTGAAACTTCTAGCTCCGCCCTTTTCCCCATTGAGGAGTGTTCACCGGCTGCCCTTGAGCTTTCAGCTCCCTTTTCTTTTTATCAGGAGACCCCTGTGTCATTTTTGGGATGTCCTTTTTGTTGTTTGTTTTTTTCGCTGACACTTTTGGCTTATACAGTACTTCTACTACAAAATGCACAGTATGCGTGTAGATTCTTCACTACTTTCACTGTGCACCAATTGCACAGCATTCTGGGTAATACTATTAAAGAGTTAGGCTCAGTATTACACCAAGGTCACATACAATAATAATAATGAAATTATATTTAAGACACCAACACACTGACACATTTGAAGCTTCATTCTGCATGCGTATTTTGTGTGCTATCTGACATTGGCTGTTACAACTCTGTGATGTTACCCTGGCCTTGTAAAGCATCAACATGGTGGAAAAAAAAGTTAATCTAAACTGGCCACAGCAGATTTTCAGAAAATATTTGTCAAATAAACACCAGCAAACACAGTATATTCTCTGCAAAACTGTTTTGATAAATTTCACTGATCAACACTAGTCACAAGTTCAGTTTTCTGAAGCATCACATTTAATATTTAATAAAGTTTAAAAAAGGTACTTCATATTATTTTTAACGTGTGTTGTTTTTGCACCTCACATTTCTTTGCAAATTCATGAAGAGTTGTTGAATTTACTTAGCCTGTGATAAGTTTCTTGTGACATAATTTTTTATCCCTGTTTTCTGTTTAGGTCTTTTAAACACCTTTGCAGGTTTTCCTAACACTTATATGTACAGTAATTACTTTAAACCTTGCAGCTTTTCTTTTATTTTAGCATCTTTCCTATGCCCTTTTGGGCATATCATGGCCTTTCCTTATAACTTGCAATACACCTTTTATCTGTGTTATTCTGGTTTTACTCTTATAAGTCTCACTTAGTAAATAACACTAGGCTGGTGAGCCTCCAAACATCCACACAACTGTGAAAATAAATCTTTCTATCTTTTTTAATGCAAGTGGTTAGCAATCAGCTGCCACATACAACTAAACTAACAGTTTCTATATATGGACAGTCCAACTTGACTGTCGTCTGCATGCAGGTTACTTCCAACCTTACATCCTGTGCTGCCAGGATAGGATTCACGGAAATAACAACTGGAGTAGGCAAGTTGAACAATATTGTGTTTTGTTATATTGGGAGAATTGCCTGAAGTAAGAGGATGTGTATAACAATATAAAATATATTTGTTCCCTCAATGTACTAAAATTTGGCCATTGGATTTTTAAATCGTTGAAAAAATTACAATGCTTTAAACATTTCAGAGGTCAATTGTGAATGAAAAAACATTATTAACTTATTAACCATGATTCTATTTTTTGTATCAGAAATAGTATTAAAAGAGTCATATGTTTAAGGTACATGATGCAGTTATAAAAAAAAAAACCTCCCTAAATCCCAGTTTGGTAATTGTGTAGTTAACCCTTAAACCGCCAGAACTGGCTATAGTCCGTTCTCAAAGCAATTTGCCAGCACACCAGAGCCGAATATATTCGGCAACGTACATTCATTGAACGCCACAACATGCTGTAGTTGTTTCCCAGTGCAATTTGCCAGCACAATGGAGCTGATCAGTCAGTACTGTACATTCGTTGAGCAGCCAGCTCTTGACCACTGCAGCCCCCTGCAACACCACCACATCACTGTCCCTGGGATTCAGCCGCTGCACTAGACGATCCTGCAAGCATCAGCATTGGCCTCTGTGTGCTTGCATGCAGTCAGTTTAAGTGCAGTTGGCTCTGTGTTTTACTGAATTTCAGCAATGGTGTCAGTTGCACCTTACACATATAATAATATATTGTTGCAGTAGTTTTTTTTTTTTAATAGTTTTTACAGTTCATTGGGAGTGTGTAGAATGATCAGTGTTGCAGTAATTGTAATGCTCTTTGCATGAAAAAAATATGTTTTCCATTAAAATTTCACTTTTTCTTGGTGAATTGTGACGTTTCTTTAAAAAGTACAGCAAAAAAGTATTTGGCGTCCAGGGGTACATTAACCCCCCAAGTAGGTGGCAGTTTAAGGGTTAACATATTCTCCCACTGTCCATTTTCTCTAGGTACTTGAATTTTACTCCTGCTTCACAAAAATGTGGTGCTGGATTAAACCAGCTTCTGTATTTGCCAACTTGATGTATGGGAGTGAATGTGCTCCTTGATAGGCTTCTTGATATGCAGGCACTCTCACAGAGTCGGCTCTAGCACCACTGAGGTCTGCACTTGAAAACAGTGAATTATCAATTACCTAATTAAGCTTATTTAAAATATCCATTACATTATCAGAAAATAATATTGCACATGAAGGAAATCATATTTTCTATAACATTTATAGCATTTGCAAAATGTTTTTGTACAGAAAGTTTTCTACAATAATATATTTACAAGGGAAACAGGCATGTTGGCGGGTTTCTTTTGCTTAAGTTTCACCTATCCTAAAATAGAACACTTGTTTGTTTGTTTTTTTTTATTCTAAATTTTTTTCTCTATTACAGTGTAGGACTCTTTTATAAAAGCTTTTGTGTTTCCTTTGTCATAATTACTTCAGCCTGCCTATGAATTGATTCATTTTGTTGACAAGTTATAAACCACATGGTTTTTTTTTTACTACCAAGAACAACAAAGAGAATTGTCATTTATAGAAAAAAAACTAAAATAAAAATATACAATATAAGACACTTGGTGGTGAAAAAGTTAGTTCTGAATCAAAATACGTGAATAACGTTTTCTACTTCTTTCTGTTTTTCTGTTTATTAAATTTATTGTAGCCCGCAACATTTCCAAGAAGACATCTTTGTTGTGTTTATTTTACACAGATAGCACTCGGTACAAATCTTCTAATTATAGCAATCAATGATCCTGGCTGAATCTAATACATCACCTTTGGTTTAAATGGCAGTTTCCATCCAGTCTTACATCAAAGTGGTGAGAAGAATCTTAATAAACCATTTTTTCCAGCAGCATATTCTTAATCTTATAAAATATAGTTTGACTACTTTTTGCATTTGCTGGAAATTCATATTTTTGTAATGTTTTTCAGATTTAGAATGCTTGACATAACTTTGATACTTATGGCTCTTCTGCTAGTTGTACTGCCCAACATCGGCCTGAGAATTTTATAAATGGTCATGAGAAACCAGGAAATGAACTAAATATATATTAAATGTCTAGATGGACTTTAAATGTGATATGATTATTTATATATAAGAGTTTGAATTAGATTATTTAGATACATTGTCTAATATACTGTATTATGTGATTTTACGTAGTGTACATTATGTATGTCTTGTTTTCATATACCGGTAAATCTTACTGTAGCTGCCGAAATAAGGTATGGTCAAGCACGGGTAAAACGCGTGTCTAAAGAAATCTCACAGTCCAATAGTTCGTTTTGAAAATATTTAGTGTAAGTTAAAAGCAAATCCACACAAGAATAAAAGAAAAATATTTACCAATAGTTCGTACATGCCAAAAGTTTGAAAATAATTTAGTTTACAGTCCAACTCTCCTTCTTGTCAAATAACAAGCAAATAATCCACACAAGAATAAAAGAAAAAATATTTACACACGTAGAATAAAAGGCAATAAAGGGGGAAAATGTACAGTACATGCCAAAAGTTTGGACACACCTCCTCATTCAATGTGTTTTCTTTATTTTCATGACCATTTACAGCACTCCATCACTCTCCTTCTTGGTCAAATAGCCCTTACACAGCCTGGAGGTGTGTTTGGGTATCATTGTCCTGTTGAAAAATAAATGATCGTCCAACTAACCTGACTTCTGCACTGCTGGTCCCAACCCCATTGATAAAGCAAGAAATTCCACTAAATAACCCTGATAAGGCACACCTGTGACGTGAAAACCATTTCAGGTGACTACCTGTTGAAGCTCATCGAGAGAATGCCAAGAGTGTGCAAAGCAGTAATCAGAGCAAAGGGTGGCTATTTTAAAGAAACTAGAATATAAAACATGTTTTCAGTTATTTCACCTTTTTTTGTTAAGTACATAACTCCACGTGTTCATTCATAGTTTTGATGCCTTCAGTGAGAATCTACCAATGTAAATGGTCATGAAAATAAAGAAAACACATTGAATGAGGAGGTGTGTCCAAACTTTTGGCCTGCACTGTATCTTGTCTTAAGCTTAGCTTTTCTTGAGAAACTTTAGTTATTTCTGTACTTAAAAGTTCTTTACATTTTCTTCTCTATTTAAAGATTCTTAAATTCTTATATACTTAAAGATTCTTAGCTTCTTCTTCTGTATGCTTTAAGCATACGGCACAGTACATGAATTAAGTGTTATTTTCTTACATATTCACACGCTCAAAAGATCCGTAAGCTGATTGGCACATAGATATAGACGGTTTAAAACCATATGCCTTCCATTCCTTACTCAAGGCAAAGCTGTCACTAACTGGAGAACATTGTTCACTCAAAGCTGTTAGAAAATGACAGGAAAATACCAACACAATTCTATTCGCGGAGGTTATAGGAACCTCCCATATTTTATGCATTATCATCTAGTAAAATATTCATGAATTTTATAGAACTGGAAAAATGGGTCTTACACTTACAAAAAGAAAAAAATTGTGGTTTATATACTGTAAATGTCTGCCTTTCTATTGACTTATTTTACTTTTGCAGTTTGACAAGTCACACTATTTTACTATGGAAAATCTATTAAAAATAAATAATTACTGCTTCATGACTTTTAGACCACCTCCTATAATGAATGAAAGTGCTACATCGGAAGTATTACATGTTTTGCCCTGCTTAGTGATTAATCTTGGAGGTAGGGCCAAAACGAGCACATATCTGTTAACTTCATTGTTTTCCAGGTTACATTTTAGTTAAAAAATGCGTCTTGCTAGCAAGACCTATTATTATTTGTAATGTTATTTGACAATACTTTTCTTCTGTCTTTGTTTATTTTGTTTTGAAAAGAAAGGCTAAGCAAAAAAGAAGCTATCTCCTCTAATTTATTTTGAGGTGGGAGGATGACAGTGGAGTTGGAAATTGAAATTGAATTGGCCCTGGCCTCGAGTCCTCTTTTTTTATTTATTTATTTATTTTTTTTGCTCAGTTGATATTGCACATCAGATTTTAATGGTCTTGGGAAGATTGATAATAAATCTGAAGTTTTTTCTTGTTTCCTTTTGTTAATCTGGTCTTGAATCATAATAGTGACATTTGGAATGGCTGGTAAAAAATAGACCCCCTTGGAAAAAAACAAAAAGAAAAAACACTGATTTCAGCGCAGTAGTCTTAAAAACATTTTTGGAATGTACTATGTATGGACACTTCCAGAACAAACTGCTTTACTGTTAAATTATTTTATTGTTATCTTATATGCACAGATTTTACCAAACTAATACTTAATTGTCAGCATTATGGGACAGTAGTTAGTGTGGCTGGGCAGCTTCTGCTGTATTATGATTTTCTTCCTACAAAGCAAAAACTTACAGGATAAAGAAATACACTATAAAAAATCATATTATAAATATATATATATATATATATATATACACACACACACACATTCATCCATCCATTATCCAACCTGCTATATCCTAACCAAAGGGTCACGGGGGTCTGCTGGAACCAATCCTAGCCAACACTGGGCACAAGGCAGGAAACAAACCCCGGGCAGGGCGCCAGCCCACCACAGGGCGCACACACACACACACACACACACACACTAGGGACAATTTAGAATCGCCAATGCACCTAACCTGCATGTCTTTGGACTGTATATATTATTTTTTTTTATTTAGCCAAGCTGTTGGTAGCAATGATAAAGAAAAATATTTAATCTCATATTTCCATGGAGAACATAGATCACAAAATTCTTGAAACAATATGCTTCATTGGAGATCTAGTTTAAATAACAACAAAAAATATCAATGAGCACATGACAAAAATCTCAAATTACTCCCATTACCTGGCGAAATGCATGTTGTAAGAGATAATTATAATAAGTTAAAGTTGCTATTAAATTCATGTATTTGCTTAAATTGAATAGAATTTTAGTTTTAGATAGTTAGATTGGTAATGGATATCATGTTTCTATGAATGTTACCCTATAGGGGATAAAACAAATTTGCTAATATAGTAACAATTAGCCCTGAAAATCTTTTAATGTCAGTTAAACCTACTGTACATGGGAAGAATCTCCACAATAGAGTGCAAAAAGATCGCCCTGATTCAAAAAAGGTAACCAAATGTTCCATGTTATCAAATTTTAACGTCAGTGGTCTGGATGATAACACCTACACTGACTTTCCAAAGGGGTCTGTGCAGAACTGTATACAAGAGACTATAAAAAATATTCCACACCAAGAGGATACTGTGTAGTGCACATATCTTGAAGAAAGAACGTCTGCCATTTGTAGATGTACAGGTTGGTCTATTAATAGGTGCCAGCATTCCTAAAGCTGTGGGGCCGTTTATGTTATACCCAGTAAATAATGAGAGCCTTTATGGTATGAGGATTGCCCATAGATAATCAGTACGCCATTGAAGGAAAGTGAGATGACTTCAGAACAAAGAGCAGTAAGCTGCAAAAATATACAGTTAAATGCTTTTCAGCAACAGAATTAGAAGAAATGTTACATCAGTAATATAAAACAAGTTTTCAAGAGTGTAGCTGAGGAGAGATGGAGCAATATCACATGAAGACTTCAAGTTTAGGCGCATAGTTTTAGAGTCAAAACAGGTAGGTGGCCATTTATGCATAAATTTGCCTTTCAAAAATGCCAAATAATCAGTGTACTGCAGACCACCATGCTATTGGCGTCAAAAAGAAACTAATTAAAAATCAAATTTTCCATGAGAGATAATTCTGTCATAAGAAACATATTAGAAAAGGGTTATGCTGTTAAGGTACCCAAGGAAAACTAGAAGTGCATTGAAAACAGGGTGTGGTACATTCCACATTGTGGTGTGTATCATCCAAAGAAGAAGATTAGAGTGGTTTTTGATTGTACAGGCATTTATCAAGGAACATCTCTCTCTAAAAGTCTTAACCAAAACAGTCATTAGTGTTCTTACGAGGACATGATGTAGAGAAGAACCTGTGGTGGCAGTGGCATTTATTAAGTCAGTTCTAGTAAGTTAAAGTTAATGTTAAATTCACATACGTATTTGCTGAACTAGAATAAAATGTTACTTTTTACATAGTTACATACATAATGGAAGGCTTTGTTTTCTTGCCTTTAAGCTAACATGTTAATGGAACATTCCTAACACTCTGCTGTAACTGTAATACCTCTGTATAATAAACTCAAACAGAAACACAGGCCGTTTAATTTCATTAGGAAAAATATAGAGACATACAGTCATTTAATCATATGCTGTGCTTCAGTATGTTCACATTAATAGAAACATATATAGCAACTTAAAAAAATGTAACTAAGACATGTAAGCCTGAAACTTAAACATAATAAACAAAAAGTAATTTTTGTGGGCATAACCAATTTTTCTAATCATTGTTGTATGAAATGTTTTTGCTATGAATTTTAATAAAACTTAAAAACAAAGATAATTAGACACTGGAAATGATTGTGTACACGTCATACTCTGATCAAACCTCAAACCAAACCAAATGCAACTACATTGTAAATGACAAAACTGCCAGTCTAAATCTGCTAGCAGCCAAAAGAACACACACAGAAAGAACTGTACGAATTAAGGTGTCATGTTTTGCTTGTTTATTTAGGCATGTGGACTTGCTGATCTGGATTAAAAGTAAAATACTCGAAAGCCAAAATTTAAGAAATTGTGGTAGAATATATATGTCATTGGCTAAACAAGTAAAGAAGTTAGACTCACACAGTTGTGAAGAAGCTGTTGACACTAGCAGCAGAGATTTTGGAAACATTGAAGAAATACAGCTACAATATATTCTTAAAATGAGATACTTCCCGAAAATGCACTTGTGCAAGACAGAGAGATGTGCAATCAATTGGCATCAACCTTGTGAAATGAAGACCCACCAGTATTATTATTAATTATGTTGTATAGGACAGGAAGAATGAAGAAGCAGTGGTTAACACTGAGGCCATCCAGCACCAGACTCCTGGGTTGAAGCCCTGGCTCAAACGTTGTCTATCTGATGTTTGATTCTTACATCTTATCATTGATTTCTACAAAGAGAGCAACTTGAGAACAACGTAAATGAGGAGCTACAGGCACTTTTAATTGCCCCTTTTAATGTAAATTTAATCATTCATTTACTTTAATTTTGTTTTCCTGGGAACAGTCTTACTACTAACATTCTGAACTGAACTGACCAGGCTGTCCTATCCCCAACAACAGCCCACTGCTACTCATGGGGAACTCCCAGGCATTCCCAAATCAGAAGAGATACAAAATCCTTCTACCAAGTCCTGAATCTGCCTGTTGGACATTTTCCCTGTCACCCCACGCCTGCCGCAGCCTTGCAGACCTGTGCAAGTATTTCATTTTGGTCGTACGAACTGGCAGATTTAAGGTTTGAGAAAGTCGGAATTCAAACTGGCAAGTAAATAAAATCTTCAGCAATGCAGTTACTTTTATATAAAAACAAACAGTACTTTTGAAAAGTAGGGCTCAATCCAGGTTTTATTTTTAAGTGTTGTATATGATGCATAATTCTAGGCTGAAACAGACTTAACAGATTATTCTTTCTAAGGTTAATTTCCACTCTTGGCTAGAAAACGTAACTGTGAGAATGAGTTCCTAGCAAGTCTCAAGATATCTTGAGCATGGGAAAGGCACTGTATAAATAAAATATGTTATTATTATTATCTAAAGATGTATTATTATAAACACTGGTATATTCTTGAAAACATTATCAAAAATGATTAGTGTTAGTGCCATAAAGTAAAACATCAAAACGGAATATATGAGGACAATTAGAAAACTGTGAGTTGTTTTTAGTGA
This sequence comes from Polypterus senegalus, assembly GCF_016835505.1. Classification (NCBI taxonomy): domain Eukaryota; kingdom Metazoa; phylum Chordata; class Cladistia; order Polypteriformes; family Polypteridae; genus Polypterus; species Polypterus senegalus. The sequence continues at coordinate 79,971,421 of NC_053163.1, read as the reverse complement.
AATTACTCACTGTGGAAACATATTTTAATTTTTTTTAATTTATTTTTTTATTTTATTAATTTTATTGGAATCCATACAAAGCAATCAAGTTTTTACAAAATGAAAAATTGAGTTAAGAACAGATCCATCCCCACCCCTGAGAGAGAGAGCAAGCCAAATGGCGTAAAATTTAAGATTTTTTTTACACCTGCTCTGGGTTCCCTTCATCCCGAATAAATCCTTCACCTTTTTTTTAATATTTTTTAAACAAAGTAATGTGCAGTCATTTATTTCCGTTTTACAAATTGTCAAAAAAAAAAACAGGTAAACCAATGCTGATTGATTTGCGGAAGTCCAATTCTTCTGTGCTCAACATGTAATATCATTATAACGGTAGGAGAAGTGACGGCGAAGGTGGTGGGAATGAGAACGGTACCCATACACATGTGCCCCTGTTGACCGCTGCTGAGAGTTGATTCTACAATAAAATAAAAATAAAAAAAGGAATAACCTTGGAGGTCAATCATCTCCCTGAAAGTGGATAGTACACGTCACCTGGTTTATGTGTACCAAATTTCAGGTCAATAGCTCAAACGGTTTGCGAGCTACAGGTTAAAATCTTGGACAGACAAACAAACAGCCACGGTAGTGTATTATATAAGATGCAGGTTTATGCTTTGTGACAGTTTGGGGGTGATATTGTTCCCTTGAACCCTCAGACAATACGTCAGACACCAGGTAAAAGTCCAAAGTTTGGATTTATTATAATAATGTGCATAAAGCACCATCCTCTCCACAATACTTATACAAATAAATACAATTCACAATAATATTAAATAATCCTCCTCTCTCCCAGACGCATTGCCACCCTGCCACCCAGCTCAGCTCATTTGTCTGGGATTTCCCAGAGTCCTTTATAGTCCTTGACCCGGAAGTGTTTCATCCCTCAGTCCATGATTCCCCATCACTTCCAGGTTAGATAAAAAGTCCTCTTTTCTTCATCCCAGAAGTACGTTGGTCCTTCCATCCCTGTGACTATGACATACTTCCAGATTGTAGTGAATACCAATGTCTCTGGGCCTCCCTGCAGCGTCCCCTTGCGGCCCCCATGAATTCGGGGCACCTCCATGTTGCTGGAAGGGCTCCATCTAGCGGCGTGGGGTACTGGCCGGGATGAATGGTCCACAGCTTAGTATAAAGGCAACATATACAATTTGTTTAAACTTTTTCTAAAATTTACTTATGCAGAATGTAGTGCACAATGTTTTAAAAATTCTGCAGTAACGTTTGTAATTAAATACTCATTACTTTTCCTTACTGTGCAGTTTTTAATCTTTGCAGTTTTCTGACCAATCAGAAGGTGTTTAAAACATGAATGGTTGCTTAAAATTCTTACAGGTAGTACATCTTGCTTTCAATGTATCAGCATCAGTAGAGAAAGACACATTTCAAAATGTTGATAGCCAGTGTGGATGTGGGTGTCAGTCTTACTTTATGATCAAGGTCATGTTCATGAAAATATTAGTGTGTGTGTTAAAGGGGATTGTTGTTCTTGTTTGTTATAATAGCTCTGTCTTTCTTGAATGTCTGTAAAGTCTTAATTTCTCCTTGGGGACAAATAAAGTCCTGTCTATTGTTGTGTTCTGAGCTCTGAGTTACATAAATGAAATGAATAAACAGTTCTTTTACACCCATACTTTAATAGTAAAGTTAGAGAAATGGGTTTTAGAGTAGGAAAACAGATTTAGAGTCATTCAACAACAAAACAGAATAGAAATGTCACTAATTTTCAATAAAATTCATCCCATTTCTGACTTCTAAGAACAAAATATATTTCAAAGTATTTCCCCTAGAGAGGGGCAGGGGAAGAATTGAAAGACAGAAGAACCCCAGCTGGGGAAAGGCTGTTTGCAGTGGTTGAAGTGGATCTGTACATACCAGTACTCTGTATTAGGACTTCTATGTTTTGCTGTTTGGAGTACTGGGAGTTTTTGTGTGTATACCTGTAGTGTTTGAAGTCAGCTGGCACTAACCAATATTCAGTACTGACACTTTTCACAATCGCTCATTACTGAAATGCCAGACATGTTAACTTGCTTCTATATCTTCTGAATTGTCTTCTAACAAAAATCCTACTATTATTCAGCTCATATATGCATGAGGAACGAAATTAATGTCTACTATTTTCCAAATGCATAATCTGGCCATCTTTAACCCAAGATGTAACTTGCAGAATAAGCCAAAACAACCTACGGTGCTGCCAGCTCTTTTTTCCCCACTTGAACCACGGACTTTTAGCATTAGAAAAACATGCACTTATAACAACCTGTATTACTGTTATCTTTCTTATTTATGTTTGTAAGACAATATGTTTTTCTTGTAAGTAAACCATTCTTAGAAAGCAAAAGCATACATGTCTCACACTATGTATCTAGAGCTACACTACTTTAATGCTACATTAACTGTTGACTTGGAAAGTTGATTATTTTTTGTAATCAAATTTTTATTAAAAGTATAAATGAAAACATTAAGAAAAAGGCATTTGCAATTAAATTGAAAGTAAATAAAACACCTCCCTATTCTAATCTAAGTGATAGGGATAGTGAAAGGAGCAAAACCTATATAGCAGAACCTCAACTTAAGCAAATTCATCTTACACAGGTTCAAAGTTATATTTATTGGCAGCAGAATATCTCTCTATTATAAAAAAAATCCTGGAAAGGAAAAGCAGGGCGACGAGACATGATCTTCTCGGAAGACACTTAAAAGACCCGCGAGACGCAAACAATATCAAAAAAGAGAGTACAGCCAGCAAAACACACAGTTGTGTAAAGGCACGTCGCACACACAGATGCTGTGCTCTCAGAACATATAAAGCGTATAAGGACAATATGTTCTAGATGAAACGTCAACGACTAAGCAAAGAAGAAAGAGCAGTGCGGAGAAAAGAGACCCAAAACATTGGAGAGAAAAAAAGGCAGATAAGAGATTATAAAAGCAGTGGAATTCAAAAGGCTCAAACAAACAATGGCGTAAAACACATGCAGAGAAAGGTAAAGAATAAGAAAGCTGTAAAATTCGAAAGTATTGTAGCGTCCCAGCCAGGTTGAAGCCTTTTTTTGTTTTAATTGACTGTTACGTCCGATCGAGGGAGGGCGGAGTACAGCACGGAAGACTGATAGCGGGGTATTGATTGTTGCAGTAAGGGGGACGAGACCCGAGGAATGAGGGGTTGGAGAGGGTGCTAGAAAGTTGTGTTTGGGGTTATGAAGTCAGCAATTGTTCAAGTAAAACTTTTGTGACACTTTATTACATCAGTCGCTACAGTTTCAAAAAAAGGAGAGTAAAGATTGCATTAGCGCAAACAAAAGGAAATTAATCATCAGAACCAGATGTAATTGAAAAAATAGCAGGACAAAGTGAGGTCAGAAATAAAAGGCAAAGAGCAGAAAACAAAGTCTTTTCGCCTTCGCATCATTTAATGCACAAAACGTAGATTTACACAATAATGGACCATATGCTATGAGAATCTGTGGTCCTGCAACAGTTAAAGCAACGACAAGTTTAATTTCAAAGAAAATAAAATTCGGTCAGGTATATATTTATGATCACGGAGAAGCAATCACAACGCAAGCAGCAGAGACACAAAGTGGCAAAAAGGACAGCGGTTGTATAGGCTTTAAAATGATTGATGGTCAGTGCAACGGCAACTGTCCCCCCTTCACAACGCAAGCAGCGTTATACGTCCTGCGAGAAAGAAATTTAACCATGCCAGCGGCCTGAAATAAAGGACAAGTATTGCTTTTACAACGTCACGTGAAACAAGGCAGTGAGCCATCATTTAAAACAAGTCCACGGACATCTAACCTAGCAGTTGTTGGATTGGTTTTGGCAGACATGCATCATGTGCTCACAGCTCTTAAAACAATGACAAGCAACAAGTAAAACAGGCAGCACACCAGCAGCAGAAAGACAGCAGATGATCCGATGGCATCTCCTTAGCGTGCGTTCAGCTGCGTTCCCCCACCCCACAACACGAGCAGCGTTATATGTTCTGCAAGAAAAAGATTTAACCACGCATTTACACATCAACACATGATCAAAACAAAAGACACTAATGGAGAAGTGCAAAGGAATTTAAGGTGGCCCGGGATTATGAGTTTTTTCATAGGCTTTAGGGATTCTAGTGTTAAGAAGGGTGTGAAACAAATGGCTCATTCAAGCTCCAAAACACTCCCCTTTCATTACCAGATTCCAGACACATGAGTAACGACTCTGTGCCACATCTGCTTTTTTGGCACAGTCCCTTCTAACATTAAGCCCATTTTTCCCAATTTTTTCACGGAGCATTTCAAGGTGTGTACTTGGAAGAAGTGTTCAACTGAGTTTTATTAATAATTTATTTCATCCATCCATCCATTATCCAACCTGCTATATCCTAACTACAGGGTCATGGGGGTTTGCTGGAGCCAATCCCAGCCAACACAGGGTGCAAGGCAGGAAACAAACCCTGGGCAGGGCGCCAGCCCACTGCAGGGCTAATAATGTATTTCCAGAACCAAAATTATAAATCAAATTATCAGAATTTAGATCCAGAAGATAGAAACTAGAAAATCAAAATAGAAGTTTTTCTGTATTTTGTATGCACAAGGTAAAAAAAAACTTGTTAGCTAGAATTATAATCAGTATACAATTATTGTAGGTTTTTGAAACTTGGAGTCCAGGCACAGTGTACTATTTATACTGTGCACAGTATATTGTCCATTAAAAAAACAACAAATGAAAGAAAATAGATTTGGACAATATTCCAGTTGAACACTAACCAAAAATATGATTTTTTTTATTTTGCTACTTGAATTGAAGACCCTGGATTGGAGATGGTGGCACTGACCAGAAAGCAGGAGACAGTGCTGGAGGTGGCAGAGTTAAAGATGAGTACATTAGAGGATCAGCTCAAATTGACGGTTGGGAGACAAAGTCAGAGAGGCGAGATTGCGTTGGTTTGGACACGTGCAGAGGGGAGATGCTGGGTATATTGGGAGAAGGATGTTAAGAATAGAGCTGCCAGGCAAGAGAAAAAGAGGAAGACCTAAGAGAAGGTTTATTGATGTGGTGAGAGAGGACATGCAGGTGATGGGTGTAACAGAGCAAGATGCAGAAGACAGGAAAGGCATGCAACAAGATGATCCACTGTGGCAACCCCTAACGAGAGCAGCCGAAAGAAGAGGTAGAATTACCTGTCGCATTTATCTTGCAAAATGTCTATATGCGAAATATGGTTGCCATGTTCAGCATGTCTCACCATTGAATCACTGAAAATATTGAATACACTACTTTCATCTTTAGCCTTTTGGTTTTTTTTTTAAATGTGGTATTAGTTTGTATTCTTCAGTAAAATGTATCATCTGTGGATTTATACAGATGCATAGATTTATTTTAAAAGCTCATAAGCAATGCAAAGGTCAAGGAGTGTAGCTGCTTTTTGAAAAGATTTAACGTAAATGTGTTTTCAAGGTCAAATGATTAATTATTTTATCCTTTCAATTAATGCATATATTGCATAAGTCCATAGGCAAATCATGAGCTGAACAAGTAATTCAAATGTACAAGTAGCTAAAATTTAACTGAACAAAATAATTTCAATAAGAAGAAAGATAAAGCATTGGCATTTCTTTTGGGAAATTAAGGAAAAAAATGGAAAGTCAAAAAAATGGAAGGCTTTCTCGAGTGAAGATGTTTTATACAGACGTATATTCAGCATTCTCTTTCAAAGGCTTACCTAAATCATCGACTTGAGAAATACAAATAGGAAGATTCCAGACACAGACAGAGAGAGAGAATGAGGGAACAGAAACCTTTTATTCTCTTTCTGACAGCTGTAAAAGGTCACAAGATGTAATGAGCTTTAGGGCTCTGAGCGCATTCCCAAGTGAAGCAATGGTCCATATCTTTCGATCTGACTCCAAACAAAGGTGGGCCTGCTCCATAGCCTACAGCTGACACAAGTATTCAGTCTTCAGTTCCGCATTGTTATGGCTCGCTCTGAGATGCGACAAAGCTTACAGGCCTAAAGTAAATAGAGAATGAGAAAAGTGGATTTTATTTTATGTTTGTTTGTGTACAACATCATTGGTTTGATTTATTGATAATTTGTGATTCACAAACTTAATATATTAAACAATGCTACCCAAAGGTTCCTTTTTTCTCCTTGAAATTAGTTTCACAGTGAATGTCAATATCGCTCAGAATAATTTATTGTAGTATGCATTCACCTTTCTTTTGCTGAATATAATTTAGATGCTTGAGTTTTGGAACTCTCCTAGTATTTGATCTCTCGATGGAATGCATTTCCCACTGTTTTATTTTCTGTGCCCTATGGGACGCAATGCTGTTGAGAATTCACTTCATAAATTAAATAGTACTCATCTTATTGGTTGAGGTAGTATAGTGTGCATATTTTAGACTTTTTTTAAATTCTCTACTGAATACATTTTTTTACAGGTATTTCACTCAGTATTCACCATCCAGGTTTTGGCTTTGTTTCAAAGGACACATTAGTTATATCTGTGACATACTTGACTACTGTCTAAAAATGAAATATACAAAAAGGATTTAAATGCATGTACTACCAAAACAAGTTATTGTTAAGCTAATCCACTTTTATTATTATTATTATTATCATTATTTATTTAACAGGCACCTTTATTCAAAACAGTTTACATGGCAAGTTATAGTACATACAAGAATGATTTGAAAATGCAAACATCAAAAGAAGCAGAGAACAATGTAGAAAAATGAGCAAGAGGGAGAAGTGCTGCTATATAATTATACCTTTAGCTAGATTTAGACAAAAACCAGTAAACTGTTTGACAGGACAACAGCAGCTATCCTGTAGAAGAGACACTATCTTGTACAAGAGTGGTTACAAGTTACACAAACATGTTATTTGGCTGTAGTTCGAATAGCCAGCTTAGAGGCAAGAACAGAGAAGCACTGTCCATTTTTGGCATGTCTGGCAGGAGGAGGGACAGTCAGCAGACAGGCAGAGGGAAAACAGAGACTTCTTGAAGGGACATATGGAGACAGCAAAGACTGGAGATGTTAAGGAGCAGAATCATTCAGATAACCATAAGTCAAGGCAAGAGTTTTGAAATGAATCCTTGCAGCAAAAGGAAGCCAGTAAAGAGACTGAAGCAGAGGAGCAGTAGGATTGAAACAAGAAACAGAGAACAGCAAACAAGCTGCTGAATTCTGGAGGAGCTTAATAGATCAAATAGCAATGAAAACAGATGAAAATAGCACCCCCAGGAGAGAATTGCAATAGTCCATCTGAGAGAACTAGACCCTTAACCAGGTTTTGTGTGGCATAATTAGTAAGAAAAGGTCAGATCCTTCAAATACAATTAAAAAGAAACAGTATAAATGAAAGTGTGGAGTCCAGAGTCACTTCAACATTCCTGACTGCACCTGATTGTGAAAGGGTGAAATCTAAATGGGCAATGGTTAGAGACAAATCTGAGGAAGGAGAATCAGTTGGCAAAAACAGGAAAACCAACTTTGAAAGATTTACAGTTAAGCATTCATCCAGGATGAGAGAGTTGAGAGACTGCTGGAGAGCTGGGCAGAAAACATTTATTGTAAGATGGAAATGAGAGGAATATCTGTGCATCATCAGCACTGAGTCGGTAGCCATGAGAAAAAATAACATTTCTTAAGTCAGAAATGTGGAAGTGGACCCAATCTTGAGGTACACCTGTGGAAAGCTTCTGTGCAGAGCAACATTTATTTATATAGCACAATTTCATACAAATTATGTAGCACAAAATGCTTTAGAGGATAAAGAAAGAGAAAAAAGACAAAATATATAAGAAATAAAATTAGGCAATACTAATTAACATAGAATAAAAGTAAGGTCCGATGGCCAGGGAGGACAGAAAAAACAAACAAAAAAACTCCACACAGCTGGAGAAAACAAATAAAATCTGCAGCGGTTCCAGGTCATGAGACCGCCTAGCCCCCTCTAGGCATTCTATGTAACATAAATGACCTCAATCAGTCCTCATTGTATTCAGGGTTCACATGGAAGAACTTGATGATAATGGTCATGTGGACTTCTGGCCTTTAATCCATCAATGTAGGAAGACAATAGAAGACAAGGAGTTAGAACAGGATACATAAAATGAATGATTAGAAAGGTAGGGCTTACACCAGAACTACAAACAGAACTACAGATTTCTGGTTTATCTAGGAAAGAGATCTGCAAGGAATCTGTTAACAGTATTGAAAGATGATGAAAGGTCAAGAAGGATGAAGACAGAGGAGACACATCTAGCTCTAGCGGATCTAAGAGCATTTGTGACTGAAAGTAGTGCAGTTTTGGCATCCAGATTGAAGATGATCTACTAGATGGTTATCAGAGATAACAGGAGGGCTGTTTGTGGACTATGCATTCTAGAGTCTTGAACAAGAATGGCAGAAGGCAGACAGGATGGTAATTCTCAATGGTAAATGCTTTGAGAAAGGGTTTGTTGAGTATAGTCCTTCATACTAATTGCTTGAACCACTTCTTCATTGCTTTTTGCCATATCTTCAGTTAACCTAGCAGCTGCAATAACTGGCTTGTGAGGAAACATCTTTGCTCAGTCTCCTAGTTTTAGTGATATAATATTATGTGTTTCATCTTCCTTATTTCTGACTTCTGTTTATGTATATGTCCCTATTGAACACTTTGTTCTCTACTTGCCTGTTCATAACTTCTACCTAGATGTCCACATTGTGTTTTTCTCCTCCTTTAAGTGTTTTTTCCATCATACTTTTGATAACTGACTTTTGTTTGTGCTGTGTCTATCAGAATCATGATTTAAAACCCAGACATAAATTTAGTTTTCAATTGCTCTCACCTCTTTCATCCCTGTAAAGCCTGTCATGGTAAAAATAGTTCTGCTCACATTGATTGTGTATGATAAGCACTGATAAAAGGTGGAAATTCTTGTATAACCTTAGAGATAAGAAAGTGAAATACATTATTCCAAACTAGACAAGGCGGCAAGATGTTTAATTTATTTAGAAATCTTAATTTATTATCAGTGAACATACAAGCCCAATGAGGATTTATACATACATATATACATATACATTGTCACAATACCGAGTGTCACAATAATGAGACATACTCAAGATAAAGATTTGGGGCAGCCACCCATATAATCTGGTATCCCGGCTGCAAAGTCGTTCTTTTTATGAGAATATACAGCACTGAAGTGCATACAAACGAGTCCAAAACAAGACTGAGGGAAAAGGGGCAGGTTTTTAAAGGGGAAGACAGGAAGTGAGGTCATAAGGATCGAGCACGTGGTCTTCAACCATTGGATCACAGCCAGACGTGACATCAGAGGGGCCGGAGCTGGTGATGTTGACTTCCATTGGCTCGGTCCTGGAAGTGATGTCAATAGAGCCAGGTGGACTCCCCTGGGAATGGTCTACAGGGAAAGGAGAAAAAGAGTCAGTGTACTCTGCCACATCTCGGCATGCCTCTGAACTGCCTTCACTCAGGCCCTTTAGCTGTCTCCCATGCGCACGTGTGTGACAACATATATATATATATATACACACACACACACACACACATATATATACTGTATGTAGGTTGGTACTTGTAGTACGTGGTTGGGCCACTAGGACGATCTAGTTACACTCCTCACAAGTCAGTCTGCCAAGTGCCATCAGTCTGGAAGGTTGTGCTTGTGTTCAGTGAATTTTGTAAAAGTAGTTTTGTGCAAGGGTCATTTTTTAATGATGGCCAATTATCGTGGGCAACACGCGGCAGTGAAATTTTGTTTTCTTCTTGAAAAAAGTGTTGCAGAAACTATTGTTATTGAAACGGTATGACAACCCTGAACCACCCACCCTACTTACCAGAGTAGCTCCGTGTGATTTCTTTTTGTTCCTTCGGATGAAAAAAGACTTGAAAGGAAGGTGTTTTGCTGATGTCGAAGAGGTAAAACAAGAAATGACCAGAGCATTAATGGGCATTACTTCAGACAAATTTAAAAAATGTTTCAAACAATGGAACAAACATTTAGATAAGTGTATTTCCGCCAATGGAGAGTACTTTGAAGGAGACAAATTGTAGTTTGTACAGAAAATTAAATTAAACATGTTTTAAAAATATCTCCGGTTATTTTTGGGTCCCCCCTCATGTATATATATATATATACAGTGGAACCTCGGTTTGCGAGCATAATTCGTTCCTGGAAACGTGCTCGCAATCCAAAGCACTCGTATATCAAAGCGAATTTCCCCATAAGAAATAATGGAAACTCAGATGATTCGTTCCACAACCCAAAACTATTCATATAAAAATGATTAATACAAAATATAAAGTAAAATACATATTAACCTGCACTTTTACTTGAAAAAGAATCATGGCTGGTGTGAGTTTCTAAAATCATGTGGGATTCCACCCAACAAGACAACACGCGGAAGAGCGTCCCAAAGCAATCGCAGTCTCCCAGCGCTGTAGCAGTTCGCCGTATAAGTGCATCCAAAAAGATCGCAGACATGCTATAAGCGCCTGTCGTCAATGGGTCATACAAGGAACATTATAAAGATCCCGGTACAATAAATAACAGTGCTGTTGCTGTTTCAAGCTGAATAAAGCTGGTGTTAAAGTACTGAGACTCAGCTTCGTGCTTTGGGGAGCAAGATGGGGACTCGCACTTCACAGCACACACACGCACAGTCACAATGCTGTAGTAAACAGATATTGACTATATGATTGAGGCACACAGACTCAGATGGAGAATAGGAGACGATTGCCAGAGAGAGAGAGAGAGACGCGCTGGGCATGCGAGATAAGGAGAGAGAGAGAGACGCGCTGGGCGAGGCAGCGAGCGAGATAAGGAGAGAGAGAGAGACGCACTGGGCGAGAGAGAGAAGAACCATCAGCTCAGTTGTGTTTACAAGACGCTCAGCAGACAAAGTGTATGCATACTACTCGTATTGCAAGACATCGCTCGTTTATCAAGTCGAAATTTATTAAAAATTTTTGCTCGTCTTGCAAAACACTCATAAACCAAGTTACTCGTAAACCGAGGTCCCACTGTATATATATATATTTATACATACACACACAGGTCCATAAATATTTGGACAGAGACAACTTTTTTCGAATTTTGGTTCTGTACATTACCACGATGAATTTTAAATGAAACAACTCAGATGCAGTTGAAGTGCAGACTTTCAGCTTTAATTCAGTGAGTTGAACAAAAAGATTGCATAAAAATGTGTGACAACTAAACCATTTTTTTTAACACAATCCCTTTATTTCGGGGGCTCAAAAGTAATTTAACAAATTAAATAACTGGAAATAAAATGTTAATTTCTAATGCTTGGTTGAAAACCCTTTGCTGGCAGTGACAGCCTGAAGTCTTGAACTCATGGACATCACCAGATGCTGGGTTCCCTCCTTTTTAATGCTCTGCCTGGCCTTTACTGCAGCAGCTTTCAGTTGTTGTTTGTTTGTGGGCCTTTCTGTCTGAAATTTAGTCTTCAACAAGTGAAATGCATGCTCAATTGGGTTACGATCAGGTGACTGACTTGGCCATTCAAGAATTTTCCACTTCTTTGCTTTAATAAACTCCTGGGTTGCTTTGGCTGTATGTTTTGGGTCATTGTCCATCTGTATCATGAAACACCGCCCAATCAATTTGACTGCATTTAGCTGGATTTGAGCAGACAGTATGTCTCTGAACACCTCAGAATTAATTCGGCTGCTTGTGTCCTGTGTCACATCATCAATAAACACTAGTGTCCTAGTGCCACTGGCAGCCATGCACGCCCAAGTAATCACACGGCCTCCACTGTGTTTTACAGATGATGTGGTATGCTTTGGATAATGAGTTGTTCCACGCCTTCTCCATACTTTTTTCTTGCCATCATTCTGGTAGAGGTTGATCTTGGTTTCATCTGTCCAAAGAATGTTTTTCCAGAACTGTGCTGGCTTTTTTAGATGTTCTTTAGCAAAGTCCAATCTAGCCTTTCTATTCTTGATGCTTATGAATGGTTTACACCTTGCAGTGCACCCTCTGTATTTACTTTCATGCAGTCTTCTTTTTATGGTAGGCTTGGATATCGACACGTCTACCCCCTGGAGAGTGTTGTTCACTTGGTTGGCTGTTGTGAAGGGGTTTCTCTTCACCATGGAAATGATTCTGCGATCATCCACCACTGTTGTCTTCCGTGGACGTCCAGGTCTTTTTACGTTGCTGAGTTCACCAGTGCTTGCTCTCTTTCTCAGGATGTACCAAACTGTAGATTTTGCCACTCGTAATATTGTAGCAATTTCTTGGATGGGTTTTTTTCTGTTTTCGCAGCTTAAGGATGGCTTCTTTCACCTGCATGGAGAGCTCCTTTGACCGCATGTTGTCTGTTCACAGCAAAATCTTCCACATGCAAGCACCACACCTCAAATCAACTCCAGGCCTTTTATCTGCTTAATTGATAATGACATAATGACGGACTAGCCCACATCTGCCCATGAAATAGCCTTTGAGTCAACTGTCCAATTACTTTTGAGCCCCTTAAATGAAGGGATTGTGTTTAAAAAATGCTTTGGTTGCCTCACATTTTTATGCAATCGTTATGTTCACCCATCTGAATTAAAGCTGAAAGTCTGCACTTCAACTGCATCTGAGTAGTTTAATTTAAAATTCATTGTGGTAATGTACAGAACCAAAATTAGAAAAATACCTAACTGTGTATATACAAACATCCTGACTAAAGTGTAAACTGGCCAGTAAAATTTTAAAGCTCACAAAAACCATAAGACCTGTGAAGTTATTGTTTGATATGGACAGCAGATAGAGATGGTTATTTAGTACATTAATCACCTTGTTAACATGCTGTTTGAAAGTTGTAGTATAAATTAAGTACACACATTGTTTTTGCAAATAACTGCCACAATATTATTACATTATTAGTGCATATTACTACACATACTGCATGTTTTAGATAATGAATTACATCATTTGTTCCAAAATGCACACAAGTGCATTCTAAAAAGAAAAATGAGTGACCATATGCATATTTAGCATTTTACTTCAGCTTTACATAACAAAAATGTAGTGGACAGAGTATTTTTATCAATATATTATAGTAATAAAAGAGTTGCAACTAACACTAAGGAAAAAGGGAAATGCTGAAAAGCAAAAACTGTTATCTCTTCAGAAAATGCTGTATTTTGCAAGGAAGAGATTGTTAAATATTTTAAAAGTATACTCATATGAAGAGTATATATAAAAATAAATGCTTATATTTTAAAAATTTTGCTGGCTTTCCTGGCTAAGAAAGAATGCCTGAAATACCGCGTATACCATCGTTATCTTGTTGCTCATTGCTGCATGCTCAAAGTTCATTCCACAGGGAACTGGGTAACATTTCCAGGCGACATAACACCAGCCCAGCAGTTAAAACATTTGAGCTGAAATCTGCCAGAATACTTGCTGACCGGAGGGTGAAAACTATAATTCTGAGTAACAGTTAATGAACAAGTCACCAGTGTTAAATACAGATCAGAATTTAGAATATATCGTATCACTATGACCCTCACGAGCAGAAGCAATTTCAGATGATCAGATGAAATCACAGAATATCAGAGAATATCAAATAACATAAGATGGAATGAAATTAGTTTTGTTTTAATTTTCTTTTCTTTTTTTCTTAATGTTCAGTCAAATGTGTAGTCAATGAACATAAAAGCCAACAATTTCTTCACTAGGATTGATTGCACTAACTCGTTATAAAGCTGTTGATTATGAAAATTACATAATAATAAATACATAAAGTGATGACATTGGAACTTTGAATATGAAGTTCGTTTGCAATAAAAAATGCCAAACAGGGACAGCATGTGGTAGTATGTTGATATCACATGTCAGGGGAAAAGATAATGAATTTAAGTTGGATATTATGATAATGGCAGCAGAAAATGAAGAAAGCAACCACATGAGCTGTGATCAACTTGAAATGTGGTAAGATAAACACTACAGCAATATAAGTCAGTATTTATCGCTTTATTAAATTTGGGGGTTATATGATCCAGCCACACTTAAGTAATAATTACATTGAAACACATGGATTATAAAACAGGTACTACAGCTATTTAAGTCACAACTAAAACCATGAAAGTGAGATGCAGGCTGAATTCAGTACTTCAAGTATTCCAATACGTCACTTTTGCTAAAGCAATGCATTGTCTCTGTCCAAAGAAACATTATCATGTGAATTCTCTCACTTCTCAGACCAAGATAAATTACTTTTTGCTGATTGTATCAGAACAGTTTATATTCCTAGGGATTATTATTATTAGAAAAAAATAAAAAATCTTTTTAAATAAAATTTTGGCAATGTGATTGATGTTAATTGATGACCCTCCCTCCATTTTCGCCAGAAGAATTTATATCATAATAAACAATATCCTCTCAGAGCTCCTGTATCTTCATCAGCATATTCCTTAAAATGTTGCAAGGTCTTCCAGGTGAGGATGATAGAGATTTTGTGGTAAAATCGTTATAATTGCTAATTGTGGGGCAGGAGAGTGGTGACATGTTACATGATGTTTAACACATGCAAGTAACAATTTCTCTGTCATTATACACTTGACTATAATAACCCTGTAAAACTATATAGTTAAATAAATGCTTCTTTAAGAAGTTAGACCAAATTGTAACCTCAACAGAACTCAAAAGATGAAAATGGCATGGTGTGAGTTAACTTTCAGTGCTGTTACTAAGTTGCAAATATTCATACAATAAACATAGGGAACTGGCGGATTTCCACTGTCAGGTATGTGAGCATAGTGAGTGTTTTATAGGGTTGTGCTGAGAAAATACAGGGAAGGATGTAACAGCCGACCTCTTACCCAGCCGGCAGCTACAACTCCAAGACCTGTGGCCTGAATAAATTACTGAGGTGAATCTTTTAAAATCAAACTGTACCTCTAACAAACACAATTTTTCCCACAACTGACGGATTAAACATAGGCACACAAAAGCAGATACATAAAATTAAGTGAATAATTATATTAAATGAAATAATAACACAAAATACAAATTTAACACACAAAAAAATATATAAATAAATAAATATAAATATGTATATCCCTCCACAAAACTAACAACGTGACACCATATATACAATAACCAAAATCCTCCCTTGTCCCAGTAACATATAGCAAACATAAAACACAAATAAAGATAAATGGATACGGAAATGCCAATGATCGTGAATTTGAGTCCGAGTATAAAACTGTCCTGAATACGGATGACTGTTCAACAGATAGGTGATGTGTTTGAATTTCCCGGAGACAAAAATGGAGCAACCTCACCGTGAATCCTCAGCGTGTGGTGGACAATGTAGTTCAACCCCGGGGTCTCTGACGATGATTGAAACGATATATGTCCGTCAGAACAAAAAACAAACTGGATCCCAAAGCGCAATGTAGAAAAATAGCAGGCACTGGTGGTTCGTGGTAATGAATTGTGATCTCCTTCTTTCTCCTTCCTCCACCTCTGTTCCCTCCTAATTGGTTATATAGTGATGAGCGGGCTGTACTTGATTAATTATTTGTGAATTTCCCCTTGGGATTAATAAAGTATCTATCTATCTATCTATCTATCTATCTATCTATCTATCTATCTATCTATCTATCTATCTATCTATCTATCTATCTATCTGTGAACAGGTGCTTTCCATCTAGGGGGTGCGGTCTACCTCAATCATCCGTTCCCTCTGTAATTACAGGGACGACATTCACTGCAAACAGGACAATGGAAACAAAACGCACTCAGTACAAACATTGAAAAACGCTATTGCTATGTAGCCCCGCTACAAGGATATCATCTCTGTTAAATGTTCCATCTGTCTCCATAAAGTGGACGAAGAGAAAAACCCTGAGGACCACTGACGCCATTTCCCCAAAAGCTAAAAATCCTCCTTTTCTGTCCTACACCATATATATTCTCAATTTCCTCCAGAATTCAACAATCACTTGACGAGAATCTAAGGAGGAATATGAAGCACCAAACCCTAAAAGCCTATCTTTTTTCCACTGCATTTAATGACAATGATGTAGCAATTACTGCTACCTTTATTTTTTTAACCCCTCAACAGAGATTGTGATTAAACAAGGATTTCCAAATAATGACAACTCTCATTTGTGTATCTATGTTTTCATTCAAACAACAAAACCACTTTTGCTTAGTTAGCCATGCGCTCTGTTCAACAATAATACTGTCAATATAACCAGCAATCCAGTGGTTCACCATTTATTCAATATTAGCTGTGTAAGCACATACTGTAAAAAGCCTGTTTATATTGAAATTGTCAGAAAAAAAACTGAAATATAGAGATGTTAAGTAATTGAAAAGAACTACTCTGGGCGTGTCTCTCCTAGGAGGTTTTGTTTTGCCGACGTGCTCGCCTCGCGCGTGTATTAGCAGCTGGAGGAAAAGTAAAAGGGATACCATTTTGCCGATGTGCTTGCCTTGCTTGTTTATTTGCGGCTAAGTGAGTGACTCTTAGATCTGAGGTTTAATTTTGGCGACGTGTTGGCCTCACTTGTGTATTAGTGACTAAGTGAGTTTCTGTTTCCTTGGAGGTGGAGCCCTTACCCCGACTCCCCCTCTCACTTCCAACACGGACAGACACACACACTTCCACGCATAGATATTTATATATAAGATAAGGAACTAATTTAGGGCTACTTTGAGCAGCGTTGTTTAAAGCTGATCCTTTGGTTAGGAGATTACAGTTTGTGAACTACCCAATCTCACCGAGATTGCACAGGTGGTGAACCAGCTGTGGGTAAGAAAGGCTGCATAGATCTGTGGTATCCAGGGTGAACATCTCAAGGATGGTGGAAAGGCTGTCCTCCTTGCATTACAAGCAATCTTTGCTTCCATTTGGGAGATGAGCATCATCCCAAGTGACTGGAATATGGGACTTGTCATCCTTATATGAAAAGGGAAGGGTGATCTCCTGGATTGCAGCATCTACAGGGAGACAACACTGCTCTCAGTGCTGGGTAAGGTCCTTGCTAGGGTCATTCTTAATTGTATCTCTTATCATTTGCTAACCAAGCAGCAACCAGAGCAGTCTGGTATTGCGCCTAAGAATTCTATCATTGACCACATCCTAGCATTGAGGGTTCTCATCAAGTGCAAACAGAAATATCAGCAGAATTTCATTACAGCCTTTGTTCATTTTCATAAAGCATTCAACTCGGATAATTGAGCTGCCCTGTGGGACATCCCGAAACTTTGTGGGATCCCCATGAAATTGCTGAATATTATGCTCGGCCTGTACACTGGCACTGTGAATGCTTTTAAGAGTGGAAGCAGAACCTCTGCATTTACCAGATGTTTCTGGGGTTTGTCAGAGGTGTGTTTTTGCTCCTACTCTGTTCAAGACTTGCATGGACTGGGTGTTGTACATGGTCGTGGGGCCCAGTGGGTGTGGGGCATCTGTTAGTGAAGAAAAATTCACTGATCTTCACTTTGCTGACGATGCTGGGATTTTCGCAGAGTGGATGGAGGCTCTGATTGGAGCACTTGAGAGACTGAGTGTGGAGTCCGAGTGTCTGGGGTTGCTAGTGTCCTGCATAAAAACCAGGATCCAGGCCTTTAATGACCTCTTGGACAAAGCCATTAACAGTGTGTCTGTCTGTGGAAAGAATGTTGACCTAGTCAAGAGGTTTATTTACTTCAGCAACATGCAAGTGTCTGGTGCTTCGGTGTCTTGTTGCTTCCTTTTGCTATATGGTTGTGAGACATGGACACTATCCAGTGACCTGAGTTGAAGACTGTCTCTTTGAAAAATCCTTGGCTACAGCTGGTTTGACTCAAGGAGTCCCAAATAAATGATTGTTGTGGACCCAAGTGGCTGGAAGAGTCCAAGTGGATGCCCATATAACACTTATCTGCGGCAGATAGCTGATCATTTCCAGGGGGTGGGACATGTGTCTGGGGATTTGCCATCCAGGATCCCAAGCTATGTTTTCATGTGGTGGATGCAGCAAAGTGCTCTACCAGTGCTGCCTATATTGACCTGACCAGCCTCATTTTCAGTGTGATATTGAATCTAGCTTTCAATGGTTTGGTGATTTTGATTTCCTTTAATTGTTATTACATCATTTTGTTCTTAATGAATTACACAGTATTACTTAATAAAGATTTTCCACTTGAATATTCAGTTCATCGAGATCCAATGTGTGATTTAGGTGGTCCCTTATCTTTTACCTTAATTTTTTTGAGCACTGTATCTAAGGAAAACTAATACAAAGTAATTCATTTACATTTAAAAGTCTTCTGTATATTCCTCTCCTTTTTACTACTTAATTAAATTAAGTTTTGCAGTTTGTCCATATTTTTATAAACAGTAGAAATAATGACAATAAGTTAATCTATACTAATAAAAGGCAAAGCCCTCACTGACTGACTGACTGACTGACTGACTGACTGACTGACTCACTCACTCACTCACTCACTCATCACTAATTCTCCAACTTCCTGTGTAGGTAGAAGGCTGAAATTTGGCAGGTTCATTCCTTACAGCTTACTTACAAAAGCTGGGCAGGTTTCATTTCGAAATTCTATGCGTAATGGTCATAACTGGAACCTACTGTATTTTTCTCCATATACTGTAATGGTCTTCCGCTCCATGGATGTGGGGGGCGGAGTTGCGTGTCACATCATCACACCTCCCACGTAATCACGTGAACTGAATCTGAACGCAGTATGTAGAAAACAAGGAAGAGCTCCAAAGATCGCTGAAGAAAAACGCATACAAGCATATTCATAAGTGCAGCTACTGCGGAAACAAAGCACGGTGTAAACCGTAAGCTTAAATTAAGTTTATAGACACGCTCCCGCTGCCGTTTGTCATGCCTTCAACGAATACTTTATTTGCGAGATACAAGTTTAATGAGAAGACACGAGGTATAAACGAGGTTCAAAAAACACACGACACAATTGACAAGGCAGGATAAGATTTAAGAATATGCTCCACGCTGAGCCCAACAGCTAACGTGGTCTTGCGGAAGCAACTTTGTCATGCTGCCACCAAATACTCACAGAAAAATCCACAAGTTAATACACACGCTGTCTCTAGAGTTTCTCCACACTCAATGTATTCCTCGCATCCCCGTTATACCCTCTGATCTCCTATTTCAATTCAAATGCCTCCAATTTCCACTAAGGCTCTGCTTCGCGATGACAAGTAATAAGTTTCAGGGACAGGAAAGGTTGCCATTGATTTGTGGCAAGATTGCTTTTCTCCTGGACAACTCTACGTTGTATTCTCAAGAGTGAGCTCGCGCAGCTTCGTCATATTACAACTGAATGCTGAACTGACAACGTGCTATATAAAGAGAACTATAACAATCGTAATAAACGAACAATAAAACAGCAGAGAACCCGTGGATTAAATAAAAAGGCAGCTTCCTTGGCGAAGCATGGAAAAAGGATGGCCTTATATGTCGTTCGTTTATAAAGCAGCGGAGAAGCTGTGTAAAGGCTGCTTCACAAAAAAACAGTGGAGCACCTTATATGAGCAGGCAGTCAGCTAAAGAAGGGAATCAATAAATATCTATAATCGTAATAAACAAACAAAAAATAGCGTACAAGCCGCGGATTAAATAAAGGAAATGGGTACCTGAGCAGTGAAGTAAGTCTTAAATAGCTATACAATAACTATAACAATCGTAATAAACGAACAATAAAACAGTACAGAACCGTGAAGCAAGGACAATGGACGGCCTTATATGGCGTTCGTTTATAAAGCAGCGGAGAAGCTGTGTGAAGGCAGCTACACAAAAAAACAGCAGAGCACCACACTCTGAATGTCTTCCTCGCATCACCGTTATACCCTCTGATCTCCCATTTCAATTCAAATTCCTCAAATTTCCAGTAAGGCTCTGCTTAAAGATGACAATTAATAAGTCTCAGGGACAGACCCTACAAAAGGTTGCCATTGATTTGAGGTAACATTGCTTTTCTCCAGGACAACTATACATTGCATTCTCAAGAGTAAGCTCAGTGCACAGCTTGGTCATATTACAACCGGAGTGCTGAACTGACAACATCGTATTCAAAGAGATCCTTAACAGATAGTTATTGGTATATTTTCCCTAAGTTTAAAAAGGTTTTCTTTTCTTCTTAATAAAATTTTAGAAGCAGTACTTCGCTGCTGCGAAGCACAGGTATTTTGCTAGTATTTATATAAATACTGTAAAAAAAGAGGTTTTTAATGAAAATATTATAGATTACCTCATGTGTCATTCACCCTGGCAAAAAAGAACAAAAATAATGTGCAACTGGGGATCAACCGAGGTACACATTTTCACTCTGGGGTAACAGGAGGTATTGTCACAAACGGTATATTATCTTTCTCCAGCTGACAACCCAGTGTGGGCACCCAACCCTGGGTATGATGTCTAGAGCAGTCCCTGTCCCTTCTATTTTGATCAGCATTTTTCTTGTTGTGTCTGCAGGCACCCTTTTGCTTTTTCTTTTACTATAATTAAATGGGGCTACCAGGTTGGTACCCAAAAGATTCTTGCTGCTTCGATATGGTTCCCTAATACAGGTGACAAAACTTAATCAGTATTAATCTTTAGTTAGTCTTAGGGCTAAAACTGGAAATACAGTATATACAAAAATATCAGTAAGACTGGTTTTGTGACCTGGGCAGAAGAAATACATAATATGGCTGAGGAGTTTACAGTCTGTTGACAACCATTTTAATAATGGAGGTGACTGACAAAGAGCTAATATATTACACCAACTAGAGTTTGCATTTAAGAGTCTCCAGCTTGCTAAGAGACTGAAAACAAGCTATAGTGGAAAACCTGTAAAACACAGTCCTTCTTTTATTGTTGCTATATATTTCAACTACTTTTATTAGCACATGGTATCTGAGAGTGTAAATGACATAAATGTGCCTGAAAAAAATGATGTAACATCATGAAGCAGGCAAGAAGAAGTGCAACAAGCTCCTCTGTGGAATTTGTCAGAACCAACTTTAATGTAAGTGCTGCTTCAGAAACAGTAAAATGTATATAAAGTTTAAAAATAACATTAAAAGAAATACAGTCATATACAATTGTCAATAGCTAACATATTTAGTGCTGCAATGCTGCAAAGCATTGTACCCAGGCATATGGAGATTAATCAAAGGGAAAGCAGCAGTTTCATCCATTCATCCATTAAGAACTCCACATAATTCAGCTCAGAGTGACAACCACATCAGGAAAATATCCTGAGCAGGCCTCATGCAAACACTCACACTTAGTCGGTCTAGTCTATCTAGTGTTTTATACGTAATTCAGTCTACAGATCCATGTTTGTTCAAAGTGAAGTATGTTCTTCTAGAGATATTGGAAATACAGTATAAGCATACATGGTAGGATTCAAAAGTAATGAGCCTCATTTTGTTCTGACACGAACGTACCTCGCCGCGCGCCCCCTGTTGCCAGTGATAGCGACGGTGGGTGTTGGCTTCACAACGCAACGCCTCCCACTCTGAGCTTTCGAAGCAGTAGGATCGGCCTTGACGGGAACCCCTTTGCGGTAGCATGTTACACGGCGGAATGGAAAGTTCATTAGAGCAACGGTACGCGATCAAGTTCTTCGGAGTGAAGGGGATCATCCACTACGGGTTTGTCCCGCAAGGACAGACCGTGAATGCTGCTTACTACTTGAAAGTCCTGAAAAGGCTGAAAAGAAGTGTCGCACGCAAGCGAAGGGACATCAAGGACAGATGGAAGCTTCACCACGATAACGCACCCAGCCACACCGCCTTCATCGTGAGCGCCTACCTGGCCCAAGTTAACGTTCCTGTGGTCCCCCAGCCTCCCTACAGTCCGGATGTGTCGCCTTCTGACTTCTTGTTTCCGCGCTTAAAATCAGCACTGAAAGGAAAACGCTTCGACTCGATCGAGGACATCCAAGCAAATTTCAAGGCAGCCCTTGCAACCATCCCAGAACAGGCCTACGTGGACGCCTTCGAGTCATGGAAAAGCCGCCTACAAAAGTGTATTGACGCAGGAGGTGCCTATTTTGAAGACTTTTAATTAGTTGTACCGATTTGCTCAATACATTAGTCTTTTTGAATAAAGGCTAATTACTTTTGAATCCTACCCTGTATTCTCAAAGCCTTTATTTGTTATGATTTTGCCTTTTCTTTTGAATCTGCAGAGAAGGATATTTGGTGTCCTTATGCCTAAAAAAGCAGCAATGGAATCACATTCATTACCTTTCGCATGACCATTAAATAACAGTCTCATATTCAAATTTGAACGCTGGCTTCTTTAAGAATTTCTTCCAATGTAAGCACTGTGTTGGCATCAATTGCTTTGGTTACTTTAATTCATGTGAATTATTGCAGATATGTTAGTAGCAACGAGATCAATTTTTTATCTGTTCATCTACCCATTCACTAAACCCTGCTTATTCCATTGTAACAATACAAGGAGAAGACAAAACCTATCCTGACTCGATCAGTCACAAACACACTCACATGCAATGTGAAAGATAATAGTTCATTCATGAGAATAAAGGAAACTAGCATAGTGGCTCCCAGCTGTTACTTTACAATAAATTCTTCAACAAGACTACAGGGACATGGTTGGAAACCTGTTAAGAGCAGATTTCACACAAATGCTAGAAAATGTTCTCTTCATGCAAAGGACCATAGATACATGGAATAAATGACTAATTATTAGAGTGGAGAGTGGGATATTATGAACCTTCAGATCTCAAAATATTGTTTGGACAATATAAGGGAATGGGATGGATAAGCTTGATGGTCTGAATTGCCTGTTCTCGTCACAATTTTTGTAATGTTCAAAGCCAACTAGGTGTGCTCCTGTCAAAAGAGGATTATGGGCCAGACTGAAATAACAACAGCAGTAGAAATGTATCTATAATTTACAAAAACCTTCATTAATGTTCAGTGTAAGGTTATTGTTAATGTATGTTAATGAAAATACACCGAAATCCACAGGCAGTTTTACATGACAATTTCACTTTAACAGTGATAGCATCAGATTGTTAATGTCCTATGCTGTCTTTCTCACTACCCATAACAGAACACTTTCATAACATTTCCATAACACCCGCTTTATTTATTTAAGGATTGTTGGGGATGAATCCCAATGCTGTTGAGCAGAGCTCCAGATTAAACTGATGAGTGAAATATAGAATGTGTAGTTTCTATAGAATGACCTGGGAAAAAGTCACAGTTTATTTTTGATTAGCCCTACCATATCACCCTGACAGAGAATTGGTTTTCATCGAGGGTGTAAACAATTTAGGAAAAAAAGAGCTTTTTTATATGGACATAAAATCACACAAAGACCAGTAGTTGTAGACTTAAAGAAACATTTGTTGAAAATGACTACCAGGAAATCTACTTTATGTATATAAAAAATTAATAAATAAAAAAAAAATCGTGCAACATTTTCATGTGACATTTTCATGCAACGCTCGTTTTAATTCTAAATCATGCTTTACATACTGTACTGTAGTATACATGCATATATCATTTTATTTGTCTTCATTAGGACAACAATGATACTCTCATGTCAGTACAAACAATTAAATGTGCATACATCAAACAAAATACCTTATTTAGATCAGTTCCACCAAAAACAGTAGTAGTTCAGTAGTGCTTTAGCAGTTGACAAATAAAGCCTATGTAATGGCACATGCGTAGAAATAGTAAAACTGTATAAACATTCAATTGCCTACAAAATTATGACTGGTGATCATGCAGGTGAAGTCGTATTACTTCTGCATATTAAGTTAGATACTGGTGATATTTTAGCAAGTAGATTACCATTCATCTTGCATATACAGCAATTTCCAATAGTTTTAGCATTTGCTACAACTATAAATAAAACTCAGGGTCAGAGTGTGACGATGCAAGTTCGACTCCATCCCCCTATTGTTGTTCAGGAGCCCTTGAACCCAACACCGTCGATAATGTCACCGAGATGAGCTGACACATAGGGACAAATCTGTCAAGGCCAGGGGATATTCCATAAAGTGCTTTATTCAAAAACAAAAAGTGCAAAAGTGCAGAGTCAAAGTTCATTAAATAAATCCATAAAATCAAGTGTCCAGTGGGGTTAAAACCATCAACAATAAATAAATCCTTTAAAATGAGGTAAAAAAAATGTAGAAGTTAAAAACGCAGTCTCTCACACAACCTTCTTGTTCTCTGGCCCACCTCCATCACTCTCTCCCCGGCTCACCATTACTTGCAGCCGCGGAAACCCAACAGTCACGAGCTCCTTCTGTCAACCTCCATCTTGGCCTCCAAACGGACGTCACTGCCAGACCGACGAGGCTGGCTCTCCTCCCGTGATCTTTCGCGCACCCGTAGTCGCTCCTTAGATCCAGCGGGATGACACCTCTCCTGCTCACCCCACTCGCTAGTTGTCAGTGGGGCGAACTAGCCCCCTTGAGCGCCTCCATCTAACGCTCCTTCGCGGGGCCCCGCTCGTTCTGTCGCTCTCTCTTAAGGTGGCCAGATCATCCAGCCTAGACTGCCATTGCCGTACTTTAACCTCATCCTCACATCGTTCTACCTCCTTCCATTTCTTTCCCCGATTTATCTCTTTTTTTCCACGATTCCTGATTTATCCCTCTCTCTCTGCCTCCGTGGGCACAGCGTCTTAATTACACACCGCAGGAAGCCAATGAGGCAAACAAGAGTGACCGCACCCTCACGTGCAGGTGCGACTTGCTCCAATCACCCCATTAACTCCCGCGGTTGTGCAATCGCCCACGGAGAACGACACGGCTATACGGATTTAAAAAACCTGACTTTTTTCAGAAGCCGTGGACCCGCTATACCACACAGAGTTCTGAAAAAAAAATTGAAGGAACACTTTGAAAACACATCAGATCTCAATGGGAAAAAAATCATGCTAGATATCTATACTGATATGGATTGGGTAATGTGTTAGGAACGAAAGGATGCTACACTATTTGATTGAAATGAAAATTATCAACCTACAGAGGGCTGAATTCAAAGACATCTCGAAAATCTAAATGAAAAAATGATGCGGCAGGCTAGTCCATTTTGCTGAAATTTCATTGCAGCAACTCAAAATCATACTCAGTAGTTTGAATGTGCCCCACATGGTTGTATGCATGCCTGACAATGTTGAGCCATGCTCCTAATGAGACAACGGATGGTGTCCTGCGGGATCTCCTCCCAGATCTGAACCAGGGCATCACTGAGCTTCTGGACAGTCTGAGGTGCAACCTAGTGGTGTCGGATGGACCTCAACATAATGTCCAAGAGGTGTTGTATTGGATTTAGGTCAGGAAAACATGGGGGCCAGTCAATGGTATCAATTCCTTCATCCTCCAGGAACTGCCTGCATACTCTCGCCACATGAGGCTGGGCATTGCCTTGCACCAGGAAGAACCCAGGACCCACGGCACCAGTATAGGGTCTGACAATGGCTCCAAAGATTTCATCCCGATACTTAAGGGCAGTCAAGGTGCTGTTGTCTAGCCTGTAGAGGTCTGTGTGTCCCTCCATGGATATGCCTCCCCAGACCATCACTGACCCGCCACCAAACCGGTCATGCTGTGAACGATGTTACAGGCAGCATAATGTTCTCCATGACTTCTCTAGACCCTTTCACATCTGTCACTTGTGCTCAGGGTGAACCTGCTTTCATCTGTGAAAAGCACAGGGCACCAGTGGTGGACCTGCCAATTCTGTTATTCTATGGCAAATGCCAATCAAGCACCATGGGGCCGGGCAGTGAGCACAGGGCCCACTAGAGGATGTCAGGCCCTAAAGTGTTTATACATTTGTCTGAATAGTTAAATTAATCTCTAACCATTAAAGAATGAACATTACATAACATTACTTCAGCTTTACTGCTTTTATACCAAGGATTTTGATTTGTGCTGAATTTATGAGAGGCTCGGAGAGCTTGTGGTGTGGACAAGTGTCATGTATATCACAGTCTTTTATCATAGTTAAAATAAAGGTGAATTATTAAGCTTTCTCAAATGTGAGGGAATGTCATAATCATGGAAGCTGAGTGTGTTAAATAGTCACACTTACTTATTGAACTCAGAGAACACTGGATGAGTGTACAGCATGTGGGTGTTATTCTGCAAATTACTGAGAAAAAACAAAGTACTTTTTTTTTTTGACGTAAAGATAGCTTTGTTGAAAAAATGTGTAGAAAGTGAATAAAGTGCTTGAAGCTCCCTGTAGTTTTGCATGAATGAGTATGCTTAAGGAGCTCCAAGTCTAAAAACAGGAAAATTGCAATGCCACAATAAATTGACAGTTCAATCTTTGCATTTTTTCAGGCACACTGTGTTTATTGTTTTTTTTTAAATAGACTGCTCCCCAGCATGCAAACGTCTATGCAAACGTTTGTAAAGCAATGAATGTGAGCACTCCATCTGGCTTTGTAACTGTTTCTTATCCTACTGTGATCTGCTTATATTCTCCCATATTGATCACAATTACTTACTTACTCACTCTCTCCTTCTCTTCATCCTCAAGCATAATATCCACTGTCTTTCTCTGCTGTCTTGTCCTGGCATCACCATTCAAATCATCCAAGATGGTACCATGGGTCACCTAACTCCTCAAAAGTTATATTCCT
Source organism: Polypterus senegalus (assembly GCF_016835505.1). Classification (NCBI taxonomy): domain Eukaryota; kingdom Metazoa; phylum Chordata; class Cladistia; order Polypteriformes; family Polypteridae; genus Polypterus; species Polypterus senegalus. The sequence continues at coordinate 79,944,735 of NC_053163.1, read as the reverse complement.
TTAGGTTAGCACAGTTCTTCCAGAAAAGATAATTTCAGAAGGTCAAAATAATGGAGACCCTCCCTCATATAATTAGTCTTCTTGCTACTATAAAATGTTACAGTTACTTATGAAATGCTTATTTTATGTTATAATATAATATTTCAAACTAAAAATGTGGCTTTATACTTTAAAAGTGCAATTTTGGCCATATTTAGGATAAATACCTTACAGGTCTTTGTTCTCAAAGGGTTCATTTTTAATATATAAATGGTTTTGATGTTATTTGATTTTTAAAAATATATATCCTTCCCTAGGCTTCATCATACCTAGGCCTGTGCTTTACCCTACTACTCCCCTGAAGTTGCTTAGCAGGTAAGCATGAATTCAAGGCTTAATTCAAGGTTAAAAAACACATGTTCCAAAAAAAAAGCTTATTTTCTACATGTCATTATTATGGACAGAGTTTGCCGCTAGCAAGATGTACTGGTTGGTGGAAAGACACTAATGATGAGTTATATGAAAGTGTACATATTCAGGATTTGCTTCATAGCCTACTCAGTCTTGTGAACAGAAAAAATATTGCAGTGCAAGCCAGGTTAAGAAAAGTCATGGTGACAGGAGTGTTCCATCTGCCACCCACATCTTTAAGTCATTGAACTCCCTACATTGAAGATACTGCAAAAGGCAATGGGAACCTCTATCAGCTACTTTATGAAGAAGAAAATCATTAAAAGTAAAGGAAATCTAACTAAACTCTGAACAAAATCCATAGGCAAGGAATTAAAAAACTTGTACTTCCGAGGATGTCATTCTGTGAGATCTTCAAAAGTGTATTTGATTCTGAACTGATGTCACAATTGGTGGAAAAAAGTGATCAATATTACATAACAAAACAAACATATATAATGTTATAATCAGAACATATATGAGCTGAAAGAGGCAAAGTAGAAATTTTCCTCTGATTTCTAACAATCCATGTATACCAAAAATGAACAACAAATGGCATGGAACAATGAAATCCCTATCAGTTTAGCAAGAACTTACCTTAGTGAGTATATGCTGATATCAGTATGTAAATGGAGTAAAGCAGAAGAACTTTACTAAGAACTAACAGTTAAAGAGCTCAAAAGAATACTTAAATAACAAGAACTACCTGATGATTAGGGTCACTGTATTAGAGAAGCTAAAGATGGCAAAGAGAGTGGGAATTAATGAGTAGATACTTGAAAAATGACTTGAACTTCATAAACAGTTATTAAGCCATTTTCAAGTCAGTGTATAAAGGTATACAGAAGGTTCCTACAATTACCTGCTCTTTGAAAAATAAATGACTTTACACATGTGAGGAGACTATTCAATTCTTTACCTTTATTTGATTAGCCAATAGCTAATTTGTCCCAATGTCTCATTCAGACTTTATTAAGTAGCTGTCATGTTCTTTGCTTCTAATACATGACCTGGTATTCTGACCCATATGTAATGACCTTTTATGCAAAGGTTTCTGTCTTAAATGCACTTCCCTTTTATTCCTCTTTTTCCCTAAAGTTAATGACTGACTGCAAAAAATCAGCTACATCACTTTGGATTAAAACTTAAACAGTCCATCACTGCCCTTCTTCTAGAAGAGTTGTGTTTATGAAGTATAATCAACTTTTGTATCTGCCAGGAGGACAGATTTTTATTTCTTTTTGTGAAAACATTTTTTTTTTTTGCCTGAGGAATGGAAAGATCCATCCTTAATAGTTCTGATTAATTCAGCTCTGCAATGACCTTCATCCTCTAGAACAGGGGTCTCCAACACATCGCTTGCAAGCTACCGGTAGCTCGCAAACCCTTTCCAAGTAGCTCGCCAAAGGGTTAATGAATTCTACATAAATTTGAAAAGTTGATTAATCAAATTAGGGATGGGTGATCATGATCCTTTTAACACAAAATCACAATCCACAATCTGAATTGCAATCTATCTTTTCAATGTGGCATACACTTAAGAGAATATCTGGACTCAAACTCTTCAAGACCTAAGTAAAAATTTATTTTAAATATCAAACAAAGTTGAATTCAATTGTTCTCTTGTTCACTAGCTAAGTGGAGTTAAGGTACACGGCCCGAAGCTGGCGAGTGAGTGAGGAGAGCAACTCGGCCCGCTGCATGTTTCTTAGATGCACGCAAATAAATCGGTACCGCAAGCAAACTATGATACATAGCAAAATGAGAGAATTTATAAAATCAACCGGAATATTCAAGCAAATTATAGTAAAAAATCCAATCTAAATCTGTTAAGTAGTTCTCTCGTGAAAAGCAGATAGACATACAGACCTACAGACACTGGATTTTATATATAATATATATGTAAACCTTCAAAATAATGTGCAGTTAAAGTCTCAACAGCATTCTCAATATTTCTGGAGCATAGTAGAGCCAGATAACTTTAAGAATCTTCATCAAGCAGCTCTGAAAATTGTCTGCTTTGTTTGGGTCTACATACCTCTGTGAGTCTGACATGAATGTCTTGAAATCAAAGTTCAGAACAAGACTGACAGATGAACATTTAACCTAAGTGGCTACACTCCACCATACACCTCTCTTGTTGACTCCATGCAGTGCCAGTCATCTGACTAGCTAAAAAACACATCACACAAGCAACTGGACATGTGATTACTCCTGTGAAGTGAAAGAGTGACGTAACAAAATGACAAATGAATAAGGAACATCTGTGTATTTGCAATTGGATTGTTTTGTTTTGACAGCACTCATGTTTTAATTCAATAGTGTGAGATACACTAGAATATGCATACAGACATACAAAATGCACTTGCAGGTGAACTAAATATTTTTTGTGATGTTTTAAGGCAAAGAGTGATTTGTGGACACCAACATTTTGTAAATGTTCAGGTAAAACAAACATATTCAATTTGTTTGGGTTGAAATAAGCTATAAGAATAAACGTTAGAAAACATGAGTAGCTCTCGGCCATTTTCATTTTGTAAAAGTAGCTTTCAGGGGAAAAAAGGTTGGAGACATCTGCTCTAGAATAACACATTTATTTGACATATGCAAGTATAGTTTTGGTGTTCACATTTCTTTGTTTTTCTGTGTTTGTTTTGGAGTATTCTAAATGGTGTCTCTGTTTTGTTATTTGTAACAATACTTTCTGAATTAAAACATTTTTCTATTATAAGTGATTTTTTTGAAAAGCTTTTTGGATGCATTATTCTCCAGATTGGGTTAATCTTTCTTTTAAACCCCAGTTCCTCTATATTATGTATAGTAAATTATACTTCTGAAACATTGTTGTGCTTATTTAATTTTGGGTGTTCATTACAAGGTATTTGATAGTGTTTTTTGGTACTGACCCACTTTGTAGGTGCATTCTCATGTAATGCAAAAAAGGGCCTACTGCAACTGACATGTCTGCCTATCTCTCTGTCCATCTGTCTCTCCACATCAAACAATTCATTTCTCAGTGGACCACTTATATTGACATGTGGCACACTTACTCTTAAAAGAAATTTGTCAGGAAAGTTCATCAGCCTGCTGTATAAAGTTTTGAAATTTCAAAATCTCTCATTGCAAAGCACTGGAAAAATTGAAAGCTCATCTGTTTTAACAGAAAGGCATTCTGTGCATCATCAATAATGGATTGGTTAACTGTTTCAAATTTACATTGAGGGAGGTCACTCCAACTTTTGTATTTTTTTTTTATTTTCCATTTTTACTTGCCTAACAGCTGTTCCAGACGGCAGAACAGATCGTCAATACAAATCCATCAAAAGCTGAAAGAGGCGAGCATACAAGCCACTTGTACATCAGATCACTTTCCTGTTTGTTGATATACTGTAAATGAACTGTAAAATTAAAACACAAAAGTCACTTACCAACAAATAAATGTAGGAAGGTAGGAATTATGCAAGCTTTGCTCTGTAAGAAAAGGATGAAAAAACAGGTACTCCATATTTATATTACACTAAACAAACAACTTCACCATATTGTCTGCTAAATGTTTCTCAGACGCTATCATTTATCAGCAAAGCTCCAGACCTGTTCTCTATCTCGGTCCAAAGCAACCAACAATTTTACCATGAGATTTCAATAGAGATTTTAACTTTTCATCTGGTAGATTTTTAAAAGCTATTCTGTTTTGGAAATCTGAACTACTTTTAGTTGCAGACCCTCCACAGTCTACAATTAACAGCAGGACATCAATCTTTGGCATTTGTACATCACTTCACTTGGAATCTGCTATCTGTGAAAGCTGTTGAGCTACCACAAGCCTATTTGGGCAATAGTTTTAACTACATGATGTTTTAAAGTACTGTTAAACAGCATGTATTTAGTCTACTGACAAATCTAATTGCACTCTATTATCACTTATTTTTGAATATGACTCACTGTTACAAAAATGTTTAATAAACAAAAATGTGATAACTGATAAGTAAAAAAACTGTAAAATTCTTCAACATTTCAATTTCATGCATACATTCTTTAATTTTTTTTTTTTGCTGTTCATTTCCCATGATCTCATATCATGGGCATGTGGTTATATGATATGACAGACATCACTGTTGTGAATGTGTGACACGAGTGGCTGTGCTTATGTGATATTGTTGGCCATTTTGAAGATGCTTTAGCTGACATAGGAGCACAGTCGGGTTATCATCTCATCTAATCTTTTTTGCTGTAGCTGGTCTCTGTCATTTTGATCAGAATTGTGCCTTTGATTCAGTTTTCAGTATTGTGATACTGTAATACCCATGTTCACAGTATATAGTTAGGTAAAGCAAGCTCTAGAAAACTCAATGTAGTTCAATTCATAGCTTCTGGTTTTCTCAGACTTATGTTTAGGGCTTGTTAGGGTTTTGCACCAAATACTGGTTTTCTGTATTTTACGCTTTCCCGTTGCTGACTGAAACCAGGGGACTCAGTGGCATGAATAATTTTTATGTTGTAATGTATGAGTTGGTAATGACATAGAAATCCCTCTGCAGACTCCTTGCTTCACATGCCTCAGACTTGTCAGATCCTAAAGAAATTGTTCTTTTCTTTTCTTCATATTGTTAAGTGGTAAGTAACACTGTATTCTTGATACTCTTGGAAAAGTACGCTTCATGCTACATTTGCATTTTCTAAAACAACTGCAGGCGTATGTTGCCTTTGAAAGTTACACCCCTGTTCCAGATTACTGTTACTCTTCCCCCTTCAAAGCATCTGAAGAATTTTATAAAGAAAGCACTGTTCTATTAAAACACACAAATTGTTCTAGAGATCCCTACCTACACATTTCACTGTTTTATTAGAAATCATGAAAATTGCCTTCAAATTCATACATTTGTCTAGTTTTATCTAGCTGCAAAAGAGGTGAATATCTCTGATGCAGAAGATGAAAAGTAAATAAATTAAACTCAAATTAAACTCTGTAGGACATCAAGAAGTGCTCCTAATTCATCAAATAAACACTAGCCATAGAAATTGTATTTCAAAGTTAGTAGTAAGAAGAATGTGCTCACCTTGTGTCTTTAAAGAAGCATAACAGACATAAATTTTTAGAGGACTTTGTCATTATAGCAGACTCAGAGGACTACAAAGAAGGATAAATGCAGTAATCACTGAAGACAAGAGGTATGACATGATGATCACTGTGAAAAGGCAAAAGAGAGTCTGTGGAGAAAGTAGCAAATGTTGCAGGAAATGAGCTATAAATCACCACAGATGAAGAGATGGTCAAGCCAGTGAAGCAGCTTCATTACTTACATTTGCTGATTTCAAACAACAAAGGATGTGATGCTCAGATCAAAGGCAGAACCACAAAGGCAAAGATGCGGTTAAAACAACAGAGGAGACCTAATCATTATTTATATGAACAGGGAGCACAAAGCAGAAATAATAATTATGCAGTAGTATAGGATATACAGTAGGGTAGATAGGAACAGCAGTGCAGGATGACATGAATACATGAGATGTGGAATCAAAGGAGAACACCATGTCTTTTAAATAGCAGTTAATGTCTGGAACATCATTTTAGAGTAATAGAAAAACGACTTTGGTACAATTCAGGAGAGGTATCAAGTAAGAGGTGCTGTCAGGGTTATTCAAGAAAAAAAATACAATAAGAACACATTTATACACTGAATTCAATCAAAAATCTATAGAGCACAAAAAAGGTCCTGTTGATGATTGTCTCCCTGCACCATGAGTAAATAACTAGTGAAAAAATATATCGGCCAGACAGTCAGACATAATTTTAAATTAATTCTTAGTGGACCTTTATATACATTTATATATTTTCTAACCATGCTTAATCCAATACAGAGTTGTGAGTAACCAAAGACCATTCTTTCGATACTAAATGTAAAGTAAGAACAAACTCATTACATGCATTATTGTGGATATGTGAGGAAACTTGAGAAAATCGGTGTGAATGCTGGGAGCATGTATTAGTAACATGCACTGTATTATATATATTTTTACTGTTACAAAAATGGGTTAATATCTCCAAACGTGTCTTGGAAAGGTCTCAGAATTGTACACCAGCAAAATTAATATATGCTTAAAAAATGAAGTTATAATATCCTACTATGTTCTTCCATTAGGCTCTTGTCCACTACTGGGTCCATAGCTTTTGTCATTGTTTCTGTAACTTGATGGAAGTTTTATGGAGTGGGGTTGTTGCTGAAATTTGTCTTTCCTCTATCCTTAAGCCTGCCCAGCTTTGTTGAACTTGCTAGGGGCAAAGCCCTGCCGTTATAACTTGAGAAGATCTGTAATGAAGACTTTTACAAGAAAACTAAGAACCCTGTAGATTAAGCACCAATGCTTAAGATGGCTTGGCCACATCCTCAGAATGGACCAGAACCATATATCTAATGTTGCGCTGAGGTGGACACCAACTGGGGAGTGCAAACAAGATTGACCTAATACAACTCGAACTGTGACAAATTAGCTGAAGGAGTTGGACCTAAAATGGGGTGAAGCAGAACACGTAGCTCAAGACAGTACCAGATGGAGGCAAATCATCAACATCTTTTGTGTCCTTTCAGTATGAAGAGAACTAATAATAATATGTTCTTTTATATAAGTACAACATTACCATACCTTGATACATTTTCTCGGTTTAAAATTATGAAACAAAGTTTACAAAATAATTAAAGCCTTGTTGAAAAATGGTCAAAGTGAATATACTCATATTCGCAATCTTTTACCTCTTGATAACATATTTGTTAGAAAAGTTTTAATATTGCATTTGTCCCTAAATAGTTTTACTCTCTGTCCATAGACTAAAAAACTGAATTTATTCCTTGGACAAAGGTAAAAAAAATAAATAAAAAGCTCCAGGTAGAAACTTCTTTCAATGTGCTTTTTTATGTGCATTTGGCCCAGTGGCACATAAGCACACTGGCTCCCTCATGAAATAGAACGGCTGTGTAGGCTGCCACACTTTCAAAGTTAACCTACTGGCGCTTACAGATAACCTTTACCTTTTTCATTTATTCTCCGGGGTATGCTGTAAGACTGTTGTTGGTGAACTATGTAGGGAGAACTTGATTAAAATCTATCTATTGTAATTTGAGTTTCTTCTATTACCTAACACCTCAGAGGATTTTTTTGTATATAATAACTGCAGACACAGTGCTTCTGTTCCTTCTAGCTTGCAACACTGCAGGCTGGGAAAGAAAAAAAAAAACACACATGGACCTTAAGTGTCTACTTGGTTAGTATATTGTTGGTGGTGTATGCAAATTTTTAAAAGGCAAATAAATATAGAATGGAAAAATTAATTAAAGATAAATGCTTCATATTTTTCATTTATATAAGGTAAGTAGCTGAGCAAGAATAAAGCAAGTATTGTCTCCAAGGACAACATTAATAGCCCATAATGCAGTGTGGCTGTTCTTCTAAGCTTTGGGGTCAGCTTATATTTTGCCAATGAACTTTAGATATCAGTAAGCAAATTTTGTTCAGGATGGCCGACTTGGCATCTGGTTTTCATTGCAAGCAGCAATTAATTTGGATTCCCTGTTCTAATCCTATACTGAACTAGTATTTCCAATAGGGAATTTGCACTGGAAATAAGGAACTGTTTAGTCCCTTAGATGAGACAACAAATAGGGACCCCGATGTTAACACCAAGTGGTAGGCCATCAAGAACACCTACTGTATGTCTGTATCTAGCCAGGCTGAGCACGCCACAAAGAGAAGTGAACTTAGTGCTGTATATAAGATCACTAAACAGCTGTATGGTTATAACAACAACCAGCTTACCCCAATTATAGACAAGAATGGCAACATCCTCTCAACTGACCACAAGCAAGTCAACAGATGGGTACAATACCTCCATGAAGTACTCAACAGGCCTGAGCCAGAACAGCCTCCTAAGCCTCTACCAGCAGCAGATATTCTGGACGATGACATTGATCACCCAACTGAGGTTAAAGTCAGACGTGTCATCAAAATAATGGGAAGGCTACTGGAGTCAACACCATCCATACTTAGATGCTCAAAGCAGACCTCACCACATGTACCAGAGTGCTTACTAACCTATTCAAGAAAATCTGTAAGAAAGACATCATCCCTGAGGACTAGTCCAAAGGCCACATTATCAAACATCCCAAGAAGCGCAATTTCTAAAATTGTGACAACTAGTAGGGCATTACACTAGTTTCAATTCCATCACAAGTACTTTGCAGAATTCTAAAGTTCACATGTAGTGTCATCCTAGATGGCAACATATCTGAGTAGTTTACAGTGATATTAGGGGTATGACAAGGATGCATCATCTCACCAATCCTGTTCATGGTAGCCATTGAGTGGGTCATGAGACAGACTTCATCAGACAGTGGACTCTCTTCCAGCAGCTTGATTTTGAAGATAACATAGCTCTGTTGTCATCCATGCATAAGAGAAGACCAATAAATTGGACAGCGTTGGCAATAAAATGGGCCTCAACTTAAGCACCACCAAAACCCAATTGATTTACATCAATGCAAGATCTGATGAACCCATTATTATGAATGGAAGCCCACTTGAAAATGTTGAGGAGTTCATCTACCTTGGCAGTTTGTTGAGCAAGGACAATGCTGCAGCTATGGATATTAAGGCAAGACTAGGTAAAGCCTGTAGTGCATTTTCTGGACTTCAGCCCATCTGAAAATCCACACAACACAGGACAAAGATGAGACTATACAACAGCAATATCAAATCTGTTCTGCTGTATAGGTCAGAATGCTGGAGTGTCATTAAGAGTGACATGAAGAAAATTGAAAAGCAATAACTGCCTCAGTAGAATTTAGAGTATCATCTGGCCAGAGAAGATCTTATATAACTAAACATTTGAGAAGATCAACTTGTATAGTGTGGTGATGGACAAGAACCATGTCACGAAAATAGCTATAAATTGGACACCACCTCGGAAAAGGAAGCATGAAAGGCCGAAAACAACCTGGAGGAGGAATGGAAGAATTATACCTCTCATGGGATTAAGTAAAATATGCTGCTAAGGATAGAACAGAATGGAAGCAGATTGTCATAAATTCACATTCTGTAGTGGACTAGGAGACTAGGAGCAAGTAAAGCTCTGATTTCTTTTTCGTCTTTCGCCTGCTCCAATTAGGGGTTGCCACAGCAGACCATGCTTTCCATGTTTTCATGTTCTCTGCATCTTGCTCTATCACACCCAACCTCCTCTTAGGCCTTCCTCCTTTCGTCTTGCTTAGGACCCCTATCCTTAACATCCTTCTCCCAATATACCCTCTGTCTGACTGGCTCTAAATGATTAATGAAAAAAATCAATTCTCTGTCCCTTTCTTTGAGTAATGAAACTGTCACCCCTGTCTTTGTGCCTTGTACTCTAGAAGAAGTGTTTGACTCATTTCAACTTTTAAGCATCTATTAACACTAAAAGGTGTTATTTTTATAGTTACAAATAATGCTTAATAATAAGCTCAGATGGTAAGAAATCAGCACATTCCTTCTTGGCTTATATTACTGTAATGTAATATTGTACTTGGAGCTGGACAGTTGCAAAGCACCTCCAATAGGTACAGACCCATTTATGAAGCTCCTAAATGGCAAATGGGATTTACCTTTCTACTCTTTACTTTCTACATTGTATTTTTTTCATTTAACTATCCTGTGTGCTTAATTTATAATAAATTACCCTTGCTATCTATTTTAGAGTCCTTGGTGTTATTCTGTTTGTTAATGGCCACTATTCTTGTTCGATTTATATTGTATAAGTGTGACTGAAAGAGAGAGACAGAGAGAAACCAAGCGACAGATCAAGTGAAACAAAATTGTACTTTTTTCAGCTGAATACTGAAGTTGTGCAGAAAAAAATATAATACAGAAAAGTTTTTACGTAGTTACATTTTCTGTTAGTCCATAAGGTAAATTAAACATGAAGCCATGCATTCTAAGTATCAGCATTTAAAAATGGGTTAGGACTGCAAGATAGTTAATGGGCAGGAAACATAATTAACAGACAAGAGGATAATTCTTGACAGAGGTTAAAGTTATTACTGGAGTTCTTTTGGGATTTGGGTAATTACCTTGTCTTATTTTGAGAAACAATACAAATTTGAATGTAGTTAGTTCATTTGCAAAATTTTCAGTAAACACCATAATGAGAAAAATGCTGAATTTTAGAATGTGTCAAAAATAATTCAAAATGACTTAAGATTTTTGAAATAATATCAATTGTAAACCTCATGCTGTAAAGACTACGAAGTAAAATTTAAAATAAATATGCAATGGTTCATGATAGCTGTTAGATATTTTGCATCTGATGTTACAGTCTGATGCTCATCTAAACACCTATAAGTTTCACCAATCTGTACTTTGAGCTTAAGTTTGTTCTTGAATCAATTACTAGATTTAAAGAAATGTTGAACTATTTGGCTCTAAAAGCATTCAGGTGCTCCAGGCTGAATTTAGGTATCATTTCCAAAACAAAAGTTAAAGTCATAATCTTTGTTGACCAAACACTGGATGAGCACCTTCATCCTCCAATTTAACTCAGAGGCAATTTCAAACCCCCAGTTTGGATCAACTGCAGAGTTCTGTCTACCAAGTTTATTTGTTTGTTAAGGCTTTCTACAGTAAATCTCTACCGTAAGATGATCTATGTAGAAATTGATGCTATGACAATGGCTATCTGGACTGTAAAGATGTGTTACTGAAATAACATGTTGATCCATTTATTTGCACCCACCTGAAAGTTGTAAGAATATGTGAGTAAATAGTATTAATACAATGAAAAGGAAATAAGGTTAATGACACAACATTTTGGCTATAGAGCCTTCATCAGTATGCTGATGCAACCCTGTACTGACTCCATTAAATATTATTATTATAATTAAGTGATACCACGTATGTGTAGTGATCAGAAAATCAATGTGTAGTCGACACCTCTTCAGTAACAATGAAATAGAAATTTTACTTTCCATATTTCCTTACACAATTGTGTAATTCCACATTATAATGGACGTAAACATCACTTACACTTTTTCATAATGGTAATGCATCATTTAACTGGTAACTGTGAAAATTTTTGATAAAAGAAATGTACTGGTCTTATAAATGTATATATAACATAATATCATTCATATAACATAAGAAAACAAGATCCATCAATTCAATATCTCTAACATCTCTGTCAAATTCAGTGCAGACCAGTGCCTATCCCAGCAGATCTGTGCTTCATAAGTGAAGGTACAATGTAAGGAACATCAATTCACATACAAACAACAGGCCAGTTTACAGGAACACTTCACCCAAAAATGATGCATTATTATCTGTTAATTCTCCAATGTCGTTTGTTGTGAAGGCTGAGAAATGTTTTTATCTCATGGTATTAACACTAGAATTACCAGAGTCACACATTTTATAATTTATGCTTACATTTTGTAACATTTATTACTAAAATATGAAAAGGTTTCTGTTTTAACAATGTGCTTACACATACTACTGTAGAAACAGAACACACTTGAAATGCGTGTGTTCCAAATAACAATCTATTATTTCCACTCTAAAAACTCCCAGATAATCAATCAAGGCATGAGCTGGGAGAAGTTCGTGCACGTTCTGGGGGATGGAATAGCTGGCTGCTTGCAGCTTGTCTTTATCAGCATATTTAGATAACAAAAGACGCTGGCGGAGAAGTGTAAACAGATTTAAGGTGGGCCGGATCTACAAGTTTTTTTGTAGGCTCTGGTAATTCTAGTGTTAAGGAGAATGGAGATTACAAAATGCATGATACAATGGGCTTCATTGTGGTGTGCGGGAGGCCAATACTAAACAACAGCACACAATATTAAAATGTCCATAAAAAATCTCAAGTTGCTTGTGTCATATAATCCAAATGTCTGTTATCCAGTTTTACAGTATGTACTGTAAAGTGCAGCCGGGGCCGGGCCGTCTCCACGCTGAGAAGACCGGGGGAGCATGTGTGGCCAGAGTGTTACCTCCCCCAGGACGCTAGATGGCAAGCAACCCTGGGTTGCAGCAGTGTCTCAGACTCCTACAGTGCTACATTGGAGTTGGAGTGTGGTGCAGCCCTGTTGGGATCCGCAGGCACCGCCAGGGGGTGCTGCAGCAGGAGCTGCTGAGCCCTTATGGCAGTTCTTCCGTGCACCCAGAAGTGCTGCCGGAAACGAGCAATCAAACTCCTGGAGCACTTCTGGGTGAATTGTAAGGAGCCAGCAGCCACTACTCGGGAGCCAGAGTTGGGAGTAAAAGTGATGAAGCTTGACCTAAAGACTGAAGGAGGAGAGAAGGAAAAGAGTAAAAGAAAGGAGTAATTATTTGTGCTGTGCTTGGACTGTCATACTTGAGGGGAACGGGGAAAGCGTTTCACACAAGAGAAAAAGAGAAAATAAACCTAGTGTGCATTGAACTTGTGTCCCACAAGTGTCTGTGTTCAGGTTCAGCTGGAAGTGCCAGCCTGGTGGACCACAGTACACAATCTCCAAAATGCATGGGTTTTTGGTAAAATATTGCTAAATAAATATTTCCAGAAAATCTATCCTTCATGTTTTTAGTATGTAAGAAGAAAACCAGAGTGTACAGAGAAACATGCATGGAGGCATGAGGAGAAAGCACACCCTAAAAAATTGGGAACAACTGGGGGGAGGGGGGATTTTTGTGCAGTGTTGTGTGTTGTGAGGTTTGTTTTAGAATGACAGAATAGATAATCCTGGATCTCTAAACAAATCCTGGTTTGCTTTAGCTCAATTTTGTACAGTGTCAGAACAAAAGATTACAATTTGCTCAGACAATACCATATAGGTACATCTGGGTTATTGCTTGTTCATGACATTATGTACAAGCCCTTATCAACCATAGCTTACAAGTGTGAAAGGCAGCACATTGAAAGTTTCACATTGATTTTGTTGCTTGTGTTCTATAAAACAGAACAACACAATTGTCTCCTTCTTTCATACTTAGTGCTTGCATAAAGATATTTGCTTCATCAAAAACAGCCAAATTCATTGGGTATACATGTATTAATTTAGAAAAGGCTTTTTTCCAAAATATCTTACAAGGGGTGAAATTAAGTGTTTTAACCATCTGCCAGAATAAGTATGGCTCCAAGTGCAACAGGGCAAGGTACCTAAAAAAATAAAAGTAAAGAGGGAGGGCAGGGACTAAGTGAGTAACCAAAGGTGCTGTAGACCATAGTGACAGCCATCAACCAAATGATATACAATACAATACAGAATTTCTCATTGTTGCAATATTCAATTACAGAAACCCAAATCAAAAGTGCATTAGTAAGCAGTTAGGTGTTTGCGGAAGAGGAGGGTCTTCTGGGGTATTTCTTGAAACAAACGAGGAACTCCATAGTAGAGGTAAAAGTGGGCAGCTTATTCTACCAGCAAGTCTATTACCAGTTATTACTGCTCAGAATATGATGCCGCTGTTTAAATTGGATTGTTCTGCCTGTGATTCTGTGGAATTCCTCTTTTATGGTGGTAATTAATTTCTGTCTCAGATAGACAACCCGCTTGTGTATGCAGACACTGCTTCATAGATAGGCATATTCTTGTGATCGCTTTGCAGAGACATCTCCAATGCTATGGGGAAAGAAGCCAAAAAAATTATTAAAGTCACGGATGTAAAATGGTAGCATCCATACTAACACTTAGAGCCTTAACACAGGCAGGCCCGAGCTTATTTCAAAAAGCAGGATTTGCGTGTTATCTGCATCTTTGGCCTCATAGATCATGTAATTCTGGCAAAATCAGATTTTCTAGAATTGCCCGATTTCTGTAAATCCTGATTTAATTTTGCATAATTTCACACTAATCCTGCTTATTGGAACAGACCACCGGGGTTGTGTAGTATCAGCATAACAATCTACACTATAAATCTTTTTATAAATAAACTTCATTAGGTATTATTTGTGTTGAACCAGTGCATTTTGTTATCACAATAGTACATTTTAATAGGTTTCAACAATATTTTTCAGCATCTATAAATGATAGCTCTAATTGTACTAAACACTGAGGTCAGTAATATTGTTTCAAATATGTAGTGAAGCTTTGGTTTGATGTGGCTTTGATAAGGGTATTTGTTAAACAATTTTTTGATATTGGCTGCATAAAAATATATACAGTAATTTTTATCTGGCTTCCAGATGGCAAGTGGCAAGATGCTACTGTTAAAAAGCCTCTTTTGAAAACTATCATTGAAGATTCAGTAATCATGTCTTCCACTACCTGCACTTTTAAAATGCTAATTGGGAAAGGGAATAGTTTTGTTTGCAAAGGCATTAGCAATTTACAGTTTTCAGTAGGTGGGCAGACAGACTTCTAGCCCCTAAGGGTAATGCAAGATTATCAGGGAAGAAGAATCTTGTCATTGAGAAAGTCCTTTTGCATCACAAGAAATAATGTAAAAACATACAGTAAGAAATGATGAAAATAAGGATAGGCTGTTCTCTGCTTCTGGGCTCATCTCTCAGAGTTAGCTGTAGGCACAGTATCTAATTGGCTCCTGAATCATACCACTGTCTTTAGTTTCTAAAAGATTCTTACATTGTGCATCACTTTGATAAAATAAGCATTATACATTATTCTTTACATACAATATTTTATTTATATCCACATTATTCTTATATTTTCAGGAAGGATTTTATTTGTATGATAATTTAGGATTTAAATGGGTTTGATGATAGATAGATAGTCCTCAATAATGTTTTAAATTGAGCTGATTTGATGAACATAGCTTTTCAAATGCAGAATAATGAATGAATGCTTATGAGCTTAACAATTTTCTAACGTGTTCAATAAGACAAACTGACTTATTGGACAAATTATGTAGTAAGTGGAAAAGATTTTCTGAGTTCTATCATTTTGAGTTAGGTAGGAGGATTTTCAATGTCATTAGCAATGTTAACAAAAGAACCCCTACTCAGAAGCAGGGAAAAATCTTTAAAAGATAAATATGCCAATTGTACTGAATTAACAGTAAATGTAATAACAGTATGATGCAACAAAACCATTTCATAAAAAGAAGCAAATAATTTTTCCACGTTTGAAAGACTGAAGGATTATGTTGAGCTATAGCTGAATGTACAATGCTGTATTAGTATGCTTACAAGAAGAATTTTTGAGGGTTGCATTTCTAAAATTTTATTTACCTGTTAAACATTTTCTTTGAAAAGAAAAAAATGTACTTTATATTTAGTTCTGTTTTCTTTAAATGCACCCATACATGTCGAGTACAGTTGTACAGGAAGCAGGAGCCAACACGCTAGCAGTAGAAACAATGCAAGAAGCTACTCTGGATGAGGTATCAGCCTACAGGGCATACGCACTAATTCATGACAGGTCAATTTAGGGTAATTCATGCATTTATTTCTAGTAGGATTGATTACTGCAATGCGGTGTTCACTGGATGTTCAAACTGTTCTTTATACAGCCTCCAGTTATGATCGCTCGTCCAGGATTGAACCCGTGAAGCATTGATTACCAGTCAACAGTTGATACTGTTGCACCACCGAAGCTGTCATAGCAAATGCGTGTCAATGTCGCACCCTAACGCGGGTTCTTTTTCTGCAATTATATTTTTAAATGGAAGCGCATTTGTTCTGTTATATTTGTACCTTTTGTGAAAGTGTTTTTTGATATTTGGAATTCAGGCTTCACACATTATACAATTCATGTCTACATTTTGTCAATTATTACTAAAACAAGAAAAACGTTTCTGTTGTAATGATGTGTTTACATAGATTGTTGTAGACACGGAACACACATGAAATGAAAGTGTTCCAAATAACGATATAGTATTTATAAAAGGTGTCATTTTGCTTGACTTCTCACTCTATACAACTCTAAGCAACTAACACGCAGGTATACAGACTTGAGCTGAGAAAACTGTGCAAGGTGGGGGGATGTGATAGCAGGCTGCTTGCTGTTTGCTGCTTATCAGCACATTTAAAGGACAAAAGACGCTGATGGAGAGGTGCGAAGAATTTTAAGGTGGGACGGATCTACAAGTTTTTTCGTAGGCTCTGGTAATTCTTGTGTAATTTTGGGCTATACAAAAATAAATTGTATTGCACTGCACTGTACTGTATTGTAACCAATCAAACATAGTCTCCATGGTGGGCTAGGGCTAGAATCGGAACACATGACAGTAGAGTTGATGCAAGTAAAATACATTTGTTCTTTACCATCTATACTATGGACTATTAGTATGTTCATTATTAATTAAAAAAAACAGTTGTACAGAGAGAGGTTAAGAGCACGCGCTGATACAGCGCATTGCCGCACCCACTACATGAAAAACCAACTCAGGATCCCGGATTAGGGCCCAAGTTCTGCCATGCAACTGGTGACACCTCAGCACCAAACTAGTTCAGATGGAGTGGAACAGTGTGAGGTTTCTGTTGTACAGCATCAGCAAATTATAATCTATTGTAAAAGTATAGTTGAAATGAATGTATGCCTTTAAACTACTATAAGTTGTGGTGATTTTGGGTTCAACTGGAGCAGGCACTGACTGGTTTAGTTTTGATTTTAAGCACTCATACAAAACCCTTAAGTAGAGGCCTGCTTATAGAGGAGGATTGTAACAGAAATCACAGTAAATAGAGAGTATTGGCACAGTATTTTAGATCAACAGCCTTTTGGAGTATCAAGGTAGACAACTGACTAACAGGCTTTTGTCATCTTATTCTTTATTTGTACTTGGTGTCTTCATTCTTTTCTTTCACACCTTCCATTTGATAAAACTCACTTTGTTGGGTTATCTTTGGGTTCAGGGACTTTGGAAGGAAACCCATATGGACACAGTGAGAGCATGCAAACTCTACACAAGGAGCACCTGGGATGTGAACCATGGTCTCCTTACTGTGAGACAGCAGTTCTGCAATTGCACCACATACAATGCACAGTATTGAATAAAATAAATGAATACTGCAACCCTTGTGCTTCCTTAGTAGAACTGCTTTACCTGTCAGGCTAAGAATACTAGACACCAGCACATAATATTAAAATGTCCATAAAAAAATCTCAGATTGCTTGTGTCACATAATCCAAATGTGTTATCTGTACATAATGTCCAAAATTATTGTTTTTTGGTAAAATATTGCTAAATAAATATTTCCAGAAAATCTATCCTTCATGTTTTAATATGTAAGAAGAAAACCATATTTTGCACACCTTCCATTTAATAAAACTCACTTTGTTGGGTTATCTTTGAGTTCAGGGACTTTGCTAGAGTCCACAGTTTATAGAGAAGATAATTAGAAAGGTAAAGTAACTTTTTTACTTTATTTGAAGTATTAGTTAAAAATTTATCATTACTTTGAATTGTAACCCAATTCTGACAATTCTGATGGTTTTCAGGTCTGATTTAACTCTGCCTGTGAAACTGCCAACAAATCCTGATTATGTAGTAGTTTTCATATTATTGAGTTTTATTGTGTACAGTTACATTCCATTAACACATTATTCGAGGTACAAGTTTCTGCTTTCATATCTTAGTTTCTGTAACTGCTTGAAATTCCTTGAAGGGTGGTGGAAAACGGACAGGAAACCTTTGAAGGGTAAACCCTACACTGACCAAAAAGAGGTGCTGTATATGTGAGTGTGGATAAGCAAAGGCCATCAGTGAATGAGGTTTTCCCTGCTGCTATGAAGGGTGTTCCCCAAACACAGCCTATGGAAGTTATCATAGGATGAAGACAGGATGAGTGGTGATTGAGGAGTACATTTGTAATATTCTTACAGAACACTCCTGGTACCTGCTAGTTTATGTCTGTAAGCGACAGAAGACTTATGGAAAGATTACTAGGGGTTGGCACAAAGTCCCCCAACAACAAAGCTAAGAACATGTATTTCACATTGGATATTAAAAATAGAGATGATTGTAAAGATCAGTACTTTCCTGCTCAGCTACTAGAAAGAAGCATGCAGTCCCTGATTGGGATGAGTGGGATCATGCTGCTGCTGCTGTGGAGAATTCAGCATGCCTTGACACAAGAGGCTGCTGTCTTGGTGTTTCAGTAGCCAACGCCAGACACCCAAACCCCTGAGGTACTCCTAAACCTTTGCCAAAGGAATAATGAGTTAAGAAGGAGATGAAAACATAGGAGAAAGAGGTTTTTAGAGTCATAAAAGAGTGGGGCAGAGAATGAGAAGGTGAGTGGGACATGAAGATGAGGAGGTACGGGAGATTTTTTTCTTTTCTTTTGGGACTATATGACTCCTTTTGTCAAAATTTGTCCTATGTGTTTTATTTTTACTATTATTTTAAAATTTTACTATTAACGGACCCATTTAGTTATATTCTTAATTTGCCTTGGAAATTAATATTTCACATAACATGAAAATATTGTGGAAAGTAATAGTGTTACTGCAGAAGACAAAATGTATAAAGCATTTATAAAACAGATCCTTGAAAAATGCAACTTTTCAATTAGGTTTAACCATGTTTCATTGAAAGAAATGTCCATGACTAAGAAGAAGACGCTAAAAAGTCAATTTAAAGTAGAATATCTTTCCTGCCCATTACTAAAGAGCACTCAGCTCACCAGCATACAAGCTAACCTTGGTCTTTTCAAGTTTCTCATTTCTTTTTAAGGCTAATTAAAAAAATACAAAAAGAAAAAAGGGTAAAATAAAGGAATTAGTCATGAGAAGCCTTGAAATATTAATCCGTGACATGCAATACATTTGGTAGCGTGGCTTTTAATATTTGCAGTCCAGCATCATTTATAACATACAGATATAGTATATTGTATAAAGTAGATAGACAGATATGAAACAAGGAAAGAATAACTGAAGGACAACTCAAAATGCAATACAAAGTAAACAGAATACAAATAATAACTCTGCAGCCACTTCTGGGCTGGGGGCAGCCATATATTTTGTACGTGTGTCTATACTAATAAAAGGCAAAGCCCTCACTGACTGGCTGACTGACTGGCTCACTCACTCACTCACTCACTCACTCATCAATCAATCATCATTTATATAGCACATATTCATACAAAAAAAATGTAGCTCAAAGTGCTTTACAAAATGAATAGAAAAATAGAAGACACAATAAAAAAATAAACATAAGTCAACATTAATTAACATAGAATAAGAGTAAGGTCCGATGGCCAGGGTAGACAGAAAAAACAAAAAAAACCTCCAAAGGCTGGAGAAAAAAATAAAATCTGTAGGGGTTCCAGACCAAGAGACCGCCCAGTCCCCTCTGGGCAATCTACCTAACATAAATCAAACAGTCCTCTTTGTATTTAGCGTTTTCATGGAAGGACCTGATGATGATGGTCACGTAGACTTCTGGCTTTCAGTCCATCAATGTTGGTGCATCATGATGCTTTGAGTAGGTGGTGGTGGCGCAGGCACCACAAAGAAACCGGAAAAAGAAACAGAAGAGAGAGTAGGGGTCAGTACGGATTTTGGAGCCACTGTGAATAGTTATTGTGATGAATTGAACATGCAGAGCATCAGTATTAAGTTAAAGTGAAGTTATAAAAAGGCTATGTTAAAGTAATGTGTTTTCAGCAGTGTTTTAAAGTGCTCTACTGTATTTGCCTGGCGAATTCCTATTGGCAGGCTATTCCAGATTTTAGGTGCATAACAGCAGAAGGCCGCCTCACCACTTCTTTTAAGTTTAGCACTCATCACTAATTCTCCAACTTCCTGTGTAGGTGGAAGGCTGAAATTTGGCAGGCTCATTCCTTACAACTTACTTACAAAAGTTAGGCAGGTTTCATTTCGAAATTCTACGCGTAACGGTCATAACTGGAACCTACTTTCGTCCATATACTGTATACATCCATAGCCTGCAGCTTGGTTGCTGTGTGAGGCGGAGTTGCGTCTCGCATCATCACGCCTCTCACGTAATTGAGTGCCTGCCCATATAAGGTAAATATTTGTGGGTGAAGGACTGTGCTTAGCATATTCATAAGTGCAGCTACTGCGAAAACCCTCCCTCAGCAAAAGTGCGAGAGAAACTTTTAAGTGCCAGGTCTGAGCTAAAATTAAATAAAGATGTGGACATCGCAAGATCGCACGAGATATTCGCAAGATACAAATTTAATAAGAAGACGCAGGGTATAAAGCCCCGATGCTAAAGACCTGGCGAAGTCAGGGAGAACATGGAAGGATGAGTTCACATTATACACAAAACTTGCAATGCAGAGGCAGAGGAAAACACTAAGGTCAGATTACTCCTTTATCTTATTGGAGAGAGCAGCAGAGAATTGTGTCAGGTGCTGACCAGTGATGTAAGACCTGATGAGTTAAAAATTAGCTTGAATGGTGGGCCGTCAGGGCCTGCAAGGCCTTCTCTGCTAGCCCAGGGGTCGGGAACCTATGGCTCGCGAGCCAGATGTGGCTCTTTTGATGGCTGTATCTGGCTCGCAGACAAATCTTTAATAAAAAAATAATAACGTTAAAAATATAAAACACTCTCATGTATTTCAATCCATTCATTTCCTACCGCTCATGTTCATGGTTGCAGGTGGCTGAAGCCGATCACAGCTGTCCTCCGGGACAACACCAAATTTTTATTGAATAATGCGTAACGTACACGGGTCATTGTGAGGTCAGGAAGTAAACTTCCCTCCTTTTAATGAAGTAGTCAGCTAACTAATTGCAGAAACCCTTTTATCGAAGAAGATGGCTAAAAGAAAAAAAGATGAGGAGTAAACGTACTTTTCAGCAGGAATGGACAGAGGAATTCGCCTTTGTGGAGAGAGCAGGTTCTGCAGTGTGTCTAATATGCAATGATAAAATTGCATGTCTGAGCGAAATCCGGACTTTTCTTGAAATGAAAAACGTCGAGCATCCTGAGTTAGCTAACACTGAGTGGCTCCTGAAGTTCTGCTATCTCGTGGACATGACTGAACATCTGAACCAGCTCAATGTGAAAATGCAAGGCGTTGGAAATACAGTCTTATCCCTTCAACAAGCAGTGTTTGCATTTGAAAACAAGCTAGAACTCTTCATCGCTGACGTTGAAACGGGTCGTTTACTACACTTTGAAAAACTGGGAGAGTTTAAAGATGCATGCTCAGCAAGTGACCCTGCTCAACATCTTGATCTTCAGCAGCTAGCGGGCTTCATATCTAATTTCCTGAAGTTATTCAAAGGCGCTTTGGAGAATTTTGTGAGCGCACTCGTCTTTTTAAGTTCATCACCTATCCACACGAGTGTGCAGTGGGCAGCGCCGACCTGAGTTACATCCCCGGTGTCTCCGTCAGAGATTTTGAGCTACAAGCTGCTGACCTGAAGGCCTCAGACATGTGGGTGAATAAGTTCAAGTCACCGAATAAAGATTTGGAAAGACTTGCACGACAGCAAGCAGAGTTGGCGAGCAAACACAAGTGGGGAGAAATTAAAAAACTTCAACCCGCGGACCAGCTGATTGTCAAAACTTGGAACGCGCTTCCCGTCACATACCACACACTGCAGCGTGCGAGTACGGCTGTACTGACAATGTATGGCTCTACGTATGCATGTGAACAGTCTTCCTCACATCTAAGGAACATTAAGACCAACCTACGATGACGTTTAACAGATGGAAGTCTCAACGTCTGCATGAAGCTTAACCTCACCACGTATCAAGCAGACTACAAAGCCATCAGCAAAACCATGCAGCATCAGAAGTCGCATTAATGGTAAGAAGTACTTTTTTCATCATTGTTTAGCAACTGCATAACAACGTTATTAAAAAGAATTCAGAGACTTATTGTACTTTAAAAGTGTTGGTGTTACATTAAGTGCACACATTTGCTTGTATTTAGTTTTAAACATATTGTATGGCTCTCACAGAATTACATTTTAAAATATGTGGCGTTCATGGCTCTCTCAGCCAAAAAGGTTCCTGACCCCTGTGCTAGCCTAAAAAAATATCTGAATCACAAACTGATGTTAATTATATTTTGTCCATGAATACTTATTAAATAATTCCAAATAGTCTGTCTGCTTCCTTTCATAGCTTTTCTGATGGTTGTGCTGCTTCCAGACATGTATTTTTGTATTAAAGGATTTAACCAATCACATTTCAGCCATCATTTGTTGCCAGGCAGAGAGGCCTTCACAATCCGTTCTGCAGGCCCTCTAACACAGAATAAATGTCGATTAAACTGTTGCTTAAATCAATCAGATTTTGAGTTGGTGTCAGTAGGGCCCTCTAGCAGGCGTATGGCAACGTCACCGTATTCAGACCCATTGATTGGATAGAAGCCGATATGAGGAACTCTACGAGGCCCAACGCAAGATCCTCGCCGCACTACCGCCAACTCCATGGAAGGATTCTGGACAATATTATTTGCCAGACACAGACCAGATTTCAAGACCACGAGAAACTGTTGTTTGTCACGCTCCTCGACACCCAGAAGTTTCGGAAATACAAGAAAAATTTCCCACATGCAGCCTTCTCCAGTTTAACACAGAGCCACGGAGCACTTTTTGATCTGTCTCGGCTAAAAACAGAACTGACTGTAATGTTTGCCATGGATGATTTTGCAGGAAAATCTCCCACTGATCTCCTTGACTTCCTTCATCAGAAAAATCTGAATGAGAGCATGGGGCAGCTGTACACATTGGTATATTTGGCGGTGACCATTCCCGTGTCCACTGCTTCTGTTGAGCAGACATTTTCAGCCCTAAAGCGAATTAAAACTTATGCCAGAAATACGACAGGGCAGGTTCGACTTTCAGCATTAGCTTCGATGGTGATAGAAAGGGACTTTTTGATGGAACTGAAGCGCATGGATAATCTGTACAACAGAGTAATTGAACTGTTTTTGAGGAAAGAGAGGAGGATGGATTTTGTTTACAAATAATCCGAATTTTTGGTGAGTAAAATGTTGCGATTTTCCTAAATAATATTGCAAGTTTATGAGTTATTATTGATGTTTTTTATGTATGTTGCGGCTGTAGCTGCAGTAGAAAGAACTTGTTCACCCCTGGTTTGTCTATTCTATAAAGGCATTTATTGTGGCTACAGGAGTTATCTATCTGCGATGCAGCGTCTCTTTATACTGTATTTCTGCATATTAAGATAGTTTTTATAACCATAAATTAGTTTTTGAGGGGCGGGTTGATTCAGATGGAGCACTACTGAAGGCCTAGGTGTGAAATGCACGGTCCGCCACTGTCACCAGATGATACGTAAGTTTGATGAACATTACAACCCAAAAATAAACGAAACTGTAGAGAGGTTCAGATTATACTTCTCCCAGTGCGTCTCTCTAAATCCTCCGTGTGGGAACATTATCATAAGGCTTAACAATCTTATTGTTACACCTTCTATGTGCACCCAACCGTCCTTATTATGAAATCTTCCTTGCTTTACCGCTGGCTGCTTCTTTCCATTCACCTTCCTAACTATTTATTTAAACAGTTTTCCTTCTCACTTTTCTGCTCCTTCGCTGTCTTCTCCCTTTTCTTTCAAAATACGCGCCTCCTTGCCTTTTTACAGTCAGCTTCCCTTATGTCACACCATGGTACGTTTAGCACAAGTTAATACCGGGAATGCCTGGTAAACATCTTACATTCACGAGTAGCGATCTGCGTAGTGAACACTTCGTTGAATGAAACCTGCTATCCTTACAACGGTTGACAAACACGGTAATGTAACTTTAAAACAACACGTCCTTCAAATACGAATCTGATTGGAAAAAATAATGATAATCAAATCCTTAATGACAGCAACACTCATAACAGTGACAAAACAATTACATTGACAATCAGGTTATGATATTTTTAAAATTTGTACTTTTCTTTTTCATAACTTCTTTAACACACTAATTCTCCGCTGCGAAGCGCGGGTATTTTGCTAGTTAGTAATATATTATGGATAGAGTAGTCATAGCATGCACGTTTACACACCTGGAGAAACTCAAGAAACAGAAAATGACTTTAAGAAGAAATCATTGTACCTGTTTTAAAAGAAAATGTCTGCATACAAGTACATGACAGATAATTTTGTCACCATTTACAAATAAAATCAGTTTGAATTTGCGCAGGGCTTTGATTAGTCCTTATTGTAAGGTTCCTAATCTGTCTTTTTTTCAAGACTGACAGTATGCTTGATAGCCTGGTCTGACGGAGAGCTAGCCTGTTGTCATGATGGATAAACTTCTATGGTTAATACGTCTCCACTGTTAAACATATAAATGTGTGTCATGTGTGTGAACAATATATATTTGTTAGAAATAAACATAACTTGTAAAAGAAAAGCTATTCAGTAAAACCAGATTATACTTTGGCATACAAAAACATTATTGTGGTATCTGTCACTTTCAATTATAACAATACTAGCCAACCCGCGGCGTACCATACGCCGCATAATCAGGCCGGTTTTTTAATGATTTTTAAGCACAGGGAGAAAAATAACATTTGAAAAATCGGTAATGTAATAAATCAGCAGGAAAAGCAACATTGTAACGATGCACGGAACGAACCAACACACAATTGTCCGTGACTGAAAACTGGCTGATCGCCTTCACGCCTTCTCCTGCCAGACAGAGGGGGGGTGCAGGGCACTCAGTCGCGGAGTGTGGAACAGGAGGAGAGAAGGACGTCCATTCAACTCCTTCCGTCATGCTAGTCTGCTGATTTCTCATTCAGTATGCACTGCCCGCTCATGTGCCCACCTCTAACTCGTCTTTGCACAGTCCAGAAGCACCTGTGACTCACGTAGGCATTTCATTGCTCTGTGCAGTTTTGGCTGCTTTTCTATATATAATCTACCAAAACACTCGACCACGGTAGTAGCGGGGTGGAAGGGGGGTGTGTACAAAGGGTAGCGACGAAAACAGTGGGAGCGTATGAGTCACACTTAGTGGGAATTCCACGGTTTGCAGCCCGAATGGGGTTCAACGGCTTACCCATGCCTAGACACACGCTCAATCTCATGCATAATTATTTATTGAATGCTAAACACTTCTGGAAAGACACGTTTGTCTAAAACGGGTTGGTGTGAGAATACAACAGTAAGTGAATGAAAATATGGAACTCTGGAGAGAGCAAAATACAACACAATAGTGAACCTGCGGCATAACAAACGCTGCATAATTATTTATTGATGGTTGAACACTTCTGGAAAGACACAGTTGTCTAAAAAGGGAGGGTTTGAGGATACAACAGAAAGTGAATGAAAAGATGGAACTCTGGAGAGAGCAACATATAATTGTCCGTGAGTGAAGAAGACGCATGTTTGTCGCAGATGCGAATTGCTGTATGTAGCGTGTAAAGCAGTTTGCTATGGTGCACAAGGTCGTGCATCGTAACCGAAAGGTCGGTTTTTAAAGACTGCTTACTTCATTGTGTTTTAACCTCAGTTGTAAAGGATTGTTTTAAGGATTCCATGGGATACCCCTCGCAAACCGTTTCACACGCTGCATATGGCGACTCACCTCCGCGAGAAACATGCCTCTATGAACAGTCAAGGTGGCTCGGAAGTACATGAGGCCTCCACGACAGACGAATATAGATTACGCTGTTCTTTCTGTGTCATCACGTCCGAATTCGTGGCCGTGGCTCTGCGAGTTGTCGTCGTATCCAATGGTCTTGGAGTTGGTGGGTGTGGCTCCTCCCTGCCTACGCCATAGGTGTCTTACTTGTCGGCAGTTTAGTGAATCCACGCCCCTTCCGGCGTGTTTTCCATGGGTGTCTTGCTTTCCCATGGGTGTCTTGCCTTAGTGAATTATATATATAGGTTTTTCCCAGTCAATGCGAATTCGAAAGAAATTGCAGCTACACCCATTAAATGATGAATTGTAAATATGCTTTTAACCTAAACTGTGTGTTGTCACACCCAGTTAAAAAGAGGTAAAAACAACTCCCATTGAGCAAGATTGTAAAGAAGAACCACAGGAGATCTTCATTTTCAGTCCTCAGTCCACCTCAACACTGACACCACTCCAGCAGACCCACAGACGTCAGACAGGCTGCACATCACCCAATGATTCAACATGCATCTAGCACTAATTGAAGTAAGTTAACATTACTATCTAATTGGAAATGCCAAACATGCCATTCATGTTACATACATAATTTCAAGTCTTTTTTTCATTTCCATAGTTGTTTTACGTTTTTGTCATTTATATAACAAGCAAATTCTGATTTTACACTACACTTGGGGAACCTTCATTACTTTAGTAAAAAGGGTTACATATTAGTAAAGTGAAGTAAATGCATAGTAGATGTGATAAGCTGATAAAATTTATCAAAAGTCCTGAAGTCCAGTATTTACAGGTAAAGGATGAGATTCCCCAGTACAAGATTACTGTTCATCAGTTTTCATAGGCGTCTTGACAGCACACTGACAGGGAATTTTTTTGCGAAACTAAAAAAAGTCCAAAGACAAGAGTTCAATTAAACTGCAACAAATCCTGAGTGTGAGATGAAAATCGTGGTCAAAAAGTTGAAGCTGAAGGTCAGTAAATATAACGAGAAAGAATTTTTAGCAACAAGCTTGGGAATCCGCAGAATGGATAAGGAAATGCGTCCACGACCAACCTTTTACCTGTGCAATTATAAAAGGATCATGACATTCAAGGCTGTGCCCCTGACAATGCACAACATTGACCTAGCAACAGGTGGAAAAAATTGCTGCGGCGATGGGAACTTAAAATGGTAGTCAAAACCCACAATATACAGTATTGAATAAAAGAAATGAATAATGCAACCCAAATATTACAATAGGTTTACGAGAAGATGTGCTTCCTTACTAGAACTACTTTAGCTGTCAGACTAAGAATATATAAGATTTTGTGAAAAAGGTAGAGTACTAGAAATGCAGTAGACAGATAAGTTGCAAGAGTTAATAATTTCGAACAAGAAAGAAAATAAAATGAGTGAAAGTTAGATTGACTAACTTGATAAACTGTTTAAATTGAAGACTTAAAGACTTAAATTAAAACTTCTTTAATAGACTGAGTTTTACTATATCAAGAGCCAAACTTGGGCTTGTATTTATCAGGTGTCTCAGAATCACTCCTAGAAACTGCACTAAAAGTCACATTAAAATAAGAATTTGTCCTACCTCAGAGTAGAACAGAAAAGGTATTTATGACAAGTCCTACACACACTCCTACCTAGGAGTGGTAGTTCATATTTCAGAATGAATGATGCCATGACTTCACAACACTCCGAGCTGCAAAATGGAACTCATTATGATGTTTTGTAGTTTTCAGATTCTAATGCTAAAGCTGCATCAACAAAGATTGTTAATTGTTTCCATTTTGGTACAACATCAAAAAAAGTACTGCAGGGATCCCCAAGAAGGAAAGATCAAGACACACACTCTCAATAACAGGCTCAAAAACTGGCATGTTTATGTAACAAAGATGGATCCATGAATTGTTCCTGTCTTGCACCCAATGCCTGCTGGAATATGCTTCAGCTTCCCTGCAACCCTTCTCAAGATAAATTTGATTTAAAAAATGGATGGATGGATGACCCACAACAATGCCAAAGGAAAAATAAAGGAACATACTGTATGTACTAAAGCTAGACACCGCTATTCTAGCTCTGAAGACATATTCACTTTTCCAGTATCCCAGTCATCTTTCATTGTGCTGTGCCATGCCTCTCTCCATGATCCCCCGTTATCTTCTGTGAGTGTCTATGTATCTAATGCCCCGGGATTTTCTGCCACCCTTTTTGAACCTCCTGGTGCTTGTAAAATATATCAAAATTCAACGTACCTGTGTGACTCTTTGCTGCCAATCACCCTTCAAGTCCAGCTCATCTTCAGGGTAATATGCTGGCTACAACAGTATGGTTTGCAAGCATGTCCAAGTGTGTGTTGATACTGTTTTATTGCTTGCTCATCTACACTTTGAGGAATGATCTTTATGTGCATACCAATTTGCACGAATGCAGCTTGTTTTAATATTAACTCATGTGCAGTGGTGGAAATGTATCAATCTGTTTATTACCACGTGTGTAATAAGGGCTTTCAAAATTTGGTGCAAAATTTCATAAATCCTTGGTTGTGACATACCCTTAATTACAGACCCTAGAGCATTAATGAGGAAATTGGCCGAACTACACGTGTCTGCATGTTAATACACGCTCTGCCAATTCCCCCATCAACACCATGGGGCTGCACTACCATGTAACTATCTATGCCCCACTGAGCTGGGGGTGCACTGTCACAGACCCCCAAATACATTTTAGCACATACATGAAAAAGAAAATACAAAAATAATAAAAATAATTAATTCTAATGACCAACCTGTCTTAGGATATTCAAAACATCCAGAAATGCCTAAGAAATGCTTAGAATTTTTTTAAATGATGCCTGCATCATAACAAAGTCCTTAATCCAATAATCCAAAATTAGAGACAAAAGCAACATTTGAAAATGTCAGAGAATCAAAATATGAAACACTTACAAAAATGAGATAAACCACACAAACCAAAAGTAGATAGCAGAGGAATCACTGAGGGAGGTGCCCACAGGTGCAATGTTAGGAGGCCCTACCCCTATAGGTTCAATTTACAAAGATCAAGGAAACTATTCAATTGATTTACACAATTGCCCTAAATAGCACAGTAAAAATCAAAACAGATTAAAGTTTAAAATTATCAGAAGTTGACAAAAGCATTAACATATGAAAACAGACAAAAAAGTCAGCAAAAATAGGAAAAATAAATAAACCTCACAAATGAAAACACTGTAACACTGTAACACTGCATTGCCTATAAATAAGACCCTAAGATTTGAAGTCCCTCCACCAGAATATCTGAGACCAGAATAAGTTTAAAGGTCTAAGGAACATCATTCCATGTTTTGTTTTCTCACATTTAACTCTGTATAAATTTTTTATGCCTGCTCCTTATTTATTTAGTTATTTATCTTTTACAATCAGCTCCTGACTGTATTTTCCCTTCTGCAAATGGAAAACAATTATTTAATCTTTGTGGTAAGTCAGGTGGTGTGGTATACTAATTTATATGCTTTATTGCTGCATGTGAAAAAGGCAATGGAATTCATATTCACATTTGATATTAAAAGAGCAGGGAAACATATAATTCATGCATTAACTTCCTTAACGTATAATTCACAACAAAAAAATGCAATATAAATGACTCATATGGCAATTAATAAAATGTTCTAAATTAGTATTCCTTCAGCAGTGGAACACACAGTCATCTGTGACAGCTATGTTCTTGTAAATTATCAGACCAGAGAGTCCAAAAGCAGCCAGTCACTTCTGCCAGAGGAGATCATCACTGTTGTAACAAATGATGAGCTCACCTGGAGCAACACAAGAAACATTAGCATCAAGTACTACAACAGCAGGTATTTTGAAACTGAATGCCATAGCCAGAGTTCAGCCTTTGGCAGTGTTTTGGAAATTACTGTTACCAAAACATTACCTTCAAAATAATGGTTTTTTTTTTCTAGGTAAACATGTACAGATTTAAAATTACTAATGGAAAGGTCCTGAACAGATCAAACACAACAGTAAGTTAGTCTTTTAGAATACTGCAAAAATGAGTAATTTCAACTATATGACATTGGGAAAAGTAAGTACAAGGAATGTTCAAAAAGTTTCTGCACTTTTTAAACTCTATTTATTAAGAATTTCAAAAACAAATGACATCACTTTTCTACATAGTCACCTTTCTTTGAGACGCAATTTTCCCAGTGTTGTACCAATGTTTTAATGCCCAATTACTACTCCTCCCACCTTCACCATTTCCAATGAAAATACAAAAGTGCAGAAACTTTTTGAATGTCCCTCGTATATACAAAAAGAAACAAATGGCAGCAGCAAAGACAAAGTGCTTTCATAAGAACATGAGATGGATCTGATGAAAATCATTATCATATGAAAACCGTCAGTTTCTTCAAGCAGTGGACACTGCCTTCATGTAAGTTACCAAGTAGTACAGCATAACACTTCTTAGAGAACCTTTTAAATTTCAACTCAAGCTATGTTGGGCTGAATGACATGTTTTCGACAAAACTTTATTTCCTTATGTTTTTTATTCCACTAATCATTATCACTTGTTCAGAACAAGAATGCAAAATACAGACACACTAAAATGAACTCTGATTGAAGGATAGGGAATAGAACAACTATACCTCAATCAATTCAAAGCAGATGCAACATCCTTCTGTAAATGTGATTTTAACATCATTCTGTTTCATCGTAGGACATGTTAAGTCACAGTTAATTTATCACCATTCATTTCTTGAATTGTAACTGAATGTGAATCATGTATCCGAAAAAACCGTGTCATGTTTATATAGTATAGTATGTTGTATAAATAGTCATATGTTAATCACATTTACATAATCCATCCATTTTCCAACCCGCTGAATCCGAATACAGGGTCACGGGGTCTGCTGGGGGGTCTTCTGGAGCCAATTCACAGTGCACAAGGCAGGAACCAATCCTGGGCAGGGTGCCAACCCACTGCAGGACACACACAAACACACCCAAACACCAAGCACACACTAGGGCCAATTTAGAATCGCCAATCCACCTAACCTGCATGTCTTTGGATTGTGGGAGGAAACCGAGTGCCCGGAGGAAACCCACACAGACACGGGAGAACATGCAAACTCCACGCAGGGAGGACCCGGGAAGTGAACCCGGGTCTCCTAACTGCGAGGCAGCAGCGCTACCACTGTGCCACCGTGCCGCCCCATTTACATAATGAAATCGTTATTTTTACAGAATACTCAAAACAAGCCTCTAGGTCTGAAGGTACCCTGCTGTTCTGCCTTAACACTACAAGCCTATGTGTAAACCCGGCCCACCTTAAATCCGTTCGCACCTCTCCATTCAGTGTCTTTTGTCTTGTAAATGTGTCGATAAGCCCAATGAGCAAGCGGCCTGCTATCCCATCCTCCCACTACAGAAACAGTAAAAAACCTCTCCCAGCCTTGTTTATCAGGGATTCAGGTACCTAGAGCTGTATAAGCTAAAAAATATTTCGTTATTTGGAACAAATGCATTTCATGTGTGTTCCGTGGCTACAAAGATCTATGTAAGTGTAGGATAACAGGAAATGCAAGAAATGTTGAGCACCTACCTAAAAAACTAACTTTTTTCATGTTTAAGTACTAACGACAAAATTTTGACATGAAGTGTAAAATGAGTAAAGATTGAAGTCCAAATAATTGTTTGTTATTGTTTTAATAATTATTTATATTTTCTTTTCTTTGTTTCAATGAGGGGCGGCACGGTGGCGCAGTGGTAGTGCTGCTGCCTTGCAGTTAGAAGACCCGGTTCGCTTCCCGGGTCCTCCCTGCGTGGAGTTTGCATGTTCTCCCCGTGTCTGCGTGGGTTTCCTCCCACAATCCAAAGACATGCAGGTTAGGTGGATTGGCGATTCTAAATTGGCCCTAGTGTGTGCTTGGTGTGTGGCTGTGTTTGTGTGTGTCCTGTGGTGGGTTGGCACCGTAGCAACATAGTAAATCTGTTGCCTTGCAGCAAGAAGACTGGAGTTCGCATGGAGTTTAGAGGTTCTCCCGTGTCTGCGTTGGTGTGCTCTGGTTATCTCAACATGCAAATATGCTCAACATGCAAATGACTAAAATGGCTCTAATGTGTTTGTGTATTCACCCTGTAATGGTTTGGCAATCCTGTCCAAGCATTGTCCCTGCCTTGTTTTCAATAACTGATGAGTTATCCTCCAGCTGTCCCACAATCCTACCCAGAATAAGCAAACTTAGAAAATGGATGGACAAATGGATATTTAAAGGGAGATAAAACAAGACTGAAACTTTACATATGTAGGGTCCGTGACATAATAACAAAAAACATGGCAGAGCATCACGACAATAAACATTTGGAACCAGGACACTGGAATTGAAGTCAGTTTACAGAACTGAATAACACACCTTACAATGAAATGAAGCAAAACATTTATGTGCTTTGAAAACATTTGTGAAGGAAAGAAAAATTTGAAAAAATGCTCTTAAGGATATGAATAAATACTAACTAATACTAATTCTCCAGTTTTTCATTTTTTTTTTTTTTGATCCTCCTTCAAGGTAGAAACAATGCCCATGCTTTCTTTAATTTAAAAGAGACATTTTAAAATTAAAAAATGCAGCCTGTCCTTCTGCTTATCTATAAATGAATGCTCATCTCATTAAAATAATTTTATTACCATGTGCTGCTATAACCACTGGGCCAATAATTTGAAAAAGGGAATCAAATTAATAGAATGCACCAACAATTTTGCTTCCACAGTTTTAGAACCCCATTATTAAAAAATTTAAGCTACAGTAACTAGTGACAGAAAAAGTTTTGACTAAAGGTTAAAGTCTTCAGAATTTGGTTCAGTGGAGCATGCCTATAGACGCTCTGTGAAAGAATTATAAGTTAGAGAAAGAAGTAATTTAAAAGTGCTAATATTAAGTGGTTAGAACTTATTACTTGTTGATAATGTCTTTCTGATCTCTTTCAAATGATCACCGTTATCATCTCAGCGATTCAAAACTAGATTCTTTCTCATTAATTCAGTGTATGTTGATAACTTAATTTAAATCCCATGAACCAGAGGTAATGCAACACCAGTTCAGAGCTGTAGCTTTCTAACTGAATATTTAATATACACTTGATAGCAATGTTCATGAATTATAATGTAATTGCATATTAATGGTACTTACAAATCTGTATAAGATTAATGCATTATTAACAGAGGATCAAATACATGATCTTCAGGTCCTTACTGAGGAGTAGTTCATAAAATAAGGGCCACTTAAAGAATAGCTAGGGCTCAACTGAGAATTATTTTAAATACAATACCTATTATCTTCACAATGAGAATAATTTGTTTTTTAGGTTTCCGTAAAAGTGCTGACCCACTCCAGTAGGTCTTGCATCTTCTTTTAATCACACTTTACAAGAGAAGTGGCAATGCTGTCCAATAGAGCACTTTATTATTATCATCTGACCTGAAGTGTTACAGCATCTCTCAAAAAGCTGAGAAAGGAAATGTAACCAGCAGAAGGGAGGCTTTTTGGAAAAAAATACAGATTTAAACTGTTTTACTTTTCCTTTATGTTAGATTTTTGGGCATTTCTTCTGATTTCTTTGTCCTTTTCAATGGTTCCCAAATGCAGTCCTGGGGAGGACTCATATGGCTGCAGGTTCTTGTCCCCAGCAGTTTTTCAATCAGTAAATTATTTTCCTATTCTGTTTTATTATTTAATTAGTTTGTCTCCTACTTTTTATTTATAAAAGCACAATATAGATTAATTTACATCAACATATACTATATAAAGTTGACTGACCAATTCAGAGACTCACTCATCCATCAATTAAACATTTTTACCAATTTAGTTAAAAACATGAAAGTTGGCAGGACTGTACACCTAGGGCAGTAGGTATGTGCTAAGAAAGGAAAATATTTAGATATAAAACAACCCCTTGAATAAAAAAAAACTAAATAATGCTTATACTGATCCGATTGATATTTGGTGATATTAAAGACAAAAAGAAAAATAGCCATCCCATTTTTTTATTTGAGGA
The DNA here is from genome assembly GCF_016835505.1 of Polypterus senegalus. Taxonomy (NCBI): domain Eukaryota; kingdom Metazoa; phylum Chordata; class Cladistia; order Polypteriformes; family Polypteridae; genus Polypterus; species Polypterus senegalus. The sequence goes on along the minus strand of NC_053163.1, from coordinate 79,910,777 downwards.
TATTTGTTGATAATAATACCATAGTGAATAGGCTAAGGGCTCGTTTATACTTCATGCTCAGAATGAGTACATGCATGCTTCATGGCTGCCACGCATTCCCAGCATTCATTTGACGCATCCTCTGAGCATGTCTTCAGAAATTAACGCAATGCGTGTGTGGGTTGCAGTACCAGCAAAAAGTTGGGGGGCACAGTGTGATAAAAGTCAGAATGTGACATCAGAATTTCTGTTTACTATCTACATGTGACAGCACAAGCCGTTTTGAGGATCCTCTGGGATCGATGTTGTGTTAATTGAATGATTAATGAATGATTTGATGTGGTGAAGCAAAATGCAGACATACAAATGCATTCATGGTGCTTTTATATTCAAGTGTCACATGTTCCCGATCGTAATGACATGATACATTTTATAAGTCTCACAGATGATCTTCTGTCTTTTTTTTTTTTTGTACCTTCACAACAGCAACAAAATGTACACCAGTGTATTTGAGACATAGATAAAAAAAAATGAAGGACATGGTGAAAAGATATATATTGTGAATAAAGTGGAAATTTCGGCTTTAATCTTGAAATGTCCACTTTAACCTTGTAGTTTACTTTATCATAAAACTAGACTGTTGTAAACGTCATCTTAAAATTGGGCCAGTTATTAATTGCTTCGTGCTTCTGAGGCTTCCTCCTGAACTGACAGCAGCAGCAAGTAGCAAACGATCACCACACAGAACACATTAGATTTATGATATTCCAACTCTCTGCACATTTGAAATCCTTATATTTACAGTATAGTTGATATCACTTTCATGATGAAATGCATTAAAGTATGTATGTTACATTTTAGAGATAAATTGTCAACTTCGTTTAAATAATGAATAATTACACATATGTGGGTGGCACGGTGGCAGAGTGGTAGCACTGCTGTCTCGCAAGGAGTCACATCCCTCGTGTTACCTGCTTGGAGTGTGCATGTTTTCCTATTGGGTTGCCGCAGTGTGCTCTGCTTTCCTTCCAAAGATATGCAGATTTGAGGATTTGGTGATGCTAAAATGATGCTAGTGTATGTGTGTGCTTATATTCACCTTGCGATGAGCTGATGCCCCGCCGAGGGATTGTTTTGCCTCGTGCCCAATGCTAGCTGCAATGGGCACATCCCTGGATTAATATATTTAATCATTAAACATCCATTCTATTCAGAGACATTGTGGCAAGGTGTCCTTGGAACTTAATGGATGTTTCAGGCAATTGACAACACAGCGAAGCTGAACCTGTTCTCACCGTGATGATATCTCACACTGCCACCTGGTGGAATCTTCCAGATTTCCGTAAAGTACGCACGCAAGTATAAATAATACAGGGCTTGCGTAGCAGTAGCCTTCGCTGGAGCATGCGTTGCATGAAGTATAAAACTGGCCTAACTCTTGTGTCCTTTATTTGGCATAGCGCTGAGAAGGAGTTGCGCAAAGAAATGGGGCTTGCTGCTTTATGGAAATGAAGGCTGCCAGCAGAAGTGATGTTGAAGGATGAGATTTGGCGAAGCGCAAAGAAGATGTGCTTAGCAAGTGCAATACAAAGCTCAAGTGCAGGTGTCAGGAGCTGTGGCCTTGTGCATAAGTTTTGAAGCCAAAAGACAGAGAGAGAGTGAGAGAGCGAGAGAGAGAAGTTGAGGATGAAGTGGCATCCTTGGGTACATGCAGTACTCCCTGTTTTATCAGTCAATCAGTCATTATCCAACCCGCTATATCCTAACACAGGGTCACAGGGGTCTGCTGGAGCCAATCCCAGCCAACACAGGGCGCAAAGCAGGAACAAATACCCGGGCAGGGCAAAGGCCCACCGCAGGGCCTGTTTTATCAGGTTCTTTTTATTTTTTGTTATGTGGCATAAAATACATACAAGTTTGAGGTTTGATGATAGGTGGTGTTCCACTTCAATTGTTGAGAGTGCAATTATATTATATTGGTGGGGGTTTTCCCCTTGGAGTTCATAACCCAGTGTAACACTTTGCAAAGGAGAAATGCCAATACGGAATTCCAATGCATATCGGCCCACTTAAGGCCTTCGGTGCAATGCAACACACACCAGCATGCCTTGATCATTTTAAAACACGCAGATCAGTAAAGAGGCGGACAGAACATAGAGGAGGTGGACACTGAATATCTTCAAGAGATTTTTTTTTTACCTGTTCTTCTCTGGACAACGCTTAAAACCTTCAATTCATTGCATGGACCACATAAATGTGCAACCTGTAAAAGTCAGTACTATATGTAATAAGTTAAAGGAATCCACAGTTCAGTGTTAGAACTTTATTGTCTGACTATGGCATTCAGGATGCCATAATAATGCAAATTAAATCCCCTTATAACTGAACATATGACTGGTTATAAGCTTAAAAACAATATTCTTGACTGAATGAAGTAAAAAAAATCACGTCTGTGTGATAAACTGAGGCAGAATTTAGTGTAGATACTGAGATTTTTATATCTATTTATAGCTCATTACTGAATGTGTAAATCGTAAATGTACTTATGCATTGGACAATGTGGTGGTGGAGTGAAGTTGCATCTGCATTCAGGTTTCCCCTTGCAAGTAACTTGGTGACAAAGAAACCTACAATTTAGAGGGCTTCTCTGGGCTCAAACCAGTCCAACACAGAAACTGTCATTAGTTATTACAGGAGAAAGAAAGGTACTAAAGAAGAAGAGGTGAAAGAAGAGTGCGGAGTTTTAAAATGTTGCTGGTATATACAGTACATGTGTAGTGTAATTCTGTTTGAAAGACAGAATTAAGGAGAAAGTCCACAGCATAATTTACCTGTGAGGTGAATAAGCAGCTGTTGCTGTGGGGTTGCAATCACACTCACTCTGGGAGAAAGTAATAAAAGATATAGTGAAACTTTGCCTGAGCAGAGGTTGACACAAGTTGTATGATTGAATGTCATTTTTTATTAGAGAATCCCAGAAGATTTATGTGGGCATTGCTTAACACTAGAATTACCAGAGCCTACGAAAAAACTCGTAGATCCGTCCCACCTTGAAACGCTTTGCACCTCTCCGTCAGCATCTTTTGTCCTTTAAATGTATTAATAAGCATTAAACAGCAGCCTGCTATCACATCCCGCCCACCCCACACAGTTTTCTCAGCTCAAGTATGTTTACCTGCGTGTCAGTTGCTTAGAGTTGTATAGAGTGAGAAGTCAAGCAAAATGACACCTTTTATAAATACTAAATTGTTATCTGGAACACTTGCATTTTATGTGTGTTCCGTGTCTACAACGATCTATGTAAACACATCATTAAAACAGAAACATTTTTCAGGTTTTAGTAATAATTGACAAAATGTAAATATGAAGTGCATAATGTGTGAAGCCTGAATTCCAAATATCAAATATGGCTGATTTTGTGTGTGCAGATTCCCTCCATACATTCTGGTTTACTCTGGTGGCTTAAGCATCCCGCAGCTCTGTGCTACTGTATATTGTGCAGATATTTCTTAATTCTCACTGGTAGAGAATTGCTATCCAGATTAATACGGATGACTAGCATCTATCCATACATCAATTTACATATCATTTCAGGCACACAGCAGAATTCTGGCAATATTAAATGTAAAAGTTTGCTACTTTAAATGACACTATTGCACTTACATTTCTGTCTGTGGATTAATATACTGCAGCTGAAACTAAGAAAGGTCAACTGAGCCAATTCTGCCTTTTCTGGAGCTTTCTTACCAGCTTGACTAAAGCAATAGTAACAGCAAATAATTAAGATAAGAAGTGTTCTGCAGGAAAGGCTGGTTATTTATATTTTATTTTAAAGGCCACCATCAGCTCTTCTGGCTGAACATTACATAGATAAGAGATATTTTGAATATTTTAAGTAACTGTGAATATATTAAGTAAAAGCGGTGCTGCACAGGGTCTACCTGTTCAGGTTTGTTGATCACCTTTCCACTAAATGGGACAGTCTGCATATGTCCAAAGTATCATAGAGCACTCTGTCAACTCCGTCTCTCTGTTTTGTTCCCTTAGCATTAAGCTGTGCCTTCTGCCAATAAACTTTTTTCCCCAACTCTGCTCTCCACTGTGAAGATTAATCAAAGAGCATACCATTAGGTGGTTATATGGTGGCCAATCCGGGGTCAGAACTGTTCACGAAAGACATCTAATAATCACCCATTTTCAAAAATGATAAAATGAATAAACCTGAAAAGGCTCCTAAATCATATCCCCACTCAGAATTAAATGAAAACACAGAACACATTCCCAAAACATGGCAGTCTGTTACCTGGGCTAGAAACCAGTGTGTGGCTGGGCAGGTCTGTTTATAATGGTGTCTTCAAATTAGGAGCATAACAGTTAGAAGAGCATACCTAGTGCTTTAAACATGATATAGCATTTAATAGAGATTTATTATTCATAAACAAAATACTCAAGAGATGCAGGAATTAAAGAAAAAAATTAAAGTGCATTATTTAGCTTTGTTTACCTTGTAGCTGTCACAATACCTACATGAAACTATTTCTTCTCAGCTGTTCCATAAATTTGAAATATTTTGAAAACCTGTCATTAGACACTTTCCAGCTCTACAACATTGATCAAGGTGGATGGGAAAAATAGAAATGCAATTTTTTTTTCTTTTAGCCCACAGATCAAGAGGTTCTTTGGAAAGCCATAGGATAAATACCTACCTACAAAATTCTAGTTAAAACAGTGACACCTTTTCACCAATATTAATATAATTTATGAGAAAAAAAAACATTCCCAGCATATGCAAGTCTGACAATTCCCATAAAACAACTTTGATCACTTTATACACTACATAGGTTTTACAATACTCTCATAATACAAATGACAGAAGCATACCTGTGGGAAATGTATCTACCAGTTTTCAAACAATGAACGTAAGTCAACACTACACAGAAAACATTTATGTTCAGGCTATTTTAGACAGTTTAACTCAATTTAAACTTTTGAACGTCACAAATATTCTGGATTACTTGTCAGAAATTATTTTATGCACCCAATCTCCTCCACTACATATGTTGGCTATGTCATCTTCTTAAACTTTAGTGGATTATAATTTTATCCTGTGTATTGGAAAGTTTTGAATTCTTCATAAATACTCAGTGTTTAACACCCCTTCTGGGGTAGCACTGTATGGAACGCCATAGGTTATTGAAAACTCTGCTAGGATATTGTAAACAATACAATATAGTATAATGGGAAAATTATGTCATGCTATTACTTAAAAGTAGAGAAAACTAAATGTGTACTGCAAGGAATACTTTGAAAAATGTCAGTATAAGGTGCCATTTCAGCATAAAGGCATCCTCAGTTAGCTCTCTCCATAATAATCAAAGAATATGCTTGTTTCTTAAAACCCATTTTAGCCACTTTAGCATGTCTGCTTCATTACTTTTGTCTATACATTATTTCCATCTTGTTCCTAGGTGCAGAATGGAGCTTTGAAATATGACTGTCAGACAGAAAATTTTAGATGTAATAATAAGTGACTCACCAAACTATAATGTGTATACTGTAGTAATACTTTAAACTCAATAAAGTAAATACAAAAATCAGGGACAGTACCCAGATATTCCTTTTAAAAAACATAAACTATAAAGTATATGTTTTTTTTCCAAGCAGTAATGTTAGTCTCACAGCACTGCTGCCACGATACACATGACAACTGAAAAAAGGTAACTGCCACTTGTACTGAACTGCCTACTAGACAAAAACCAAGGAAACTGCTATCACATCATTTACCAACCATTTCTTAAAAAAGAAAAAACTAGTAGAAGTGAAACAAATTAACACTCACGTGATTAACAAGTTAAAGGAATTTTTTTAAAAATATGTTTGTATTTTTGTCGAACAATTCATTTGTTCAATACATTTAGTAAGGGAAGCGGAAGCAGTGCGGCAAACAAAGTGTTCTACATGAGGAAAACATTAAAAATAATGCAGCAAGCATAACCATAATACTGCATTTTATTAAAAAAAGCACATTTCCCATATGGAATAAGGAGAGATCTGTGGTAGTTCAAGTTTTAATGAAAATGCAGTGCATTTGTTAGTGATGTGGCATAAGTGAGCATAAGTGAGCAAAACGTAGTGACGTTAAGGTGTAGGTCACATATTCGCATACAGAGCTGCATGGCAGCCAATGGCCTCATTAGCACCCTGGGGTTTGTGATTTTGCCACCTATGTCTGTAAATGCAGTTTACAAAGAGTTAGTGCAGGAAGTGAAGAGGGGGAGAAGGCTTTGGAAGGCAACCAGATGCAAAGTTCAGCAAATAAGCGAGGATGTGAGAAGGAAATGTGGCCCAGGCCCCTGTATGAGAGCGAAGACATGGTGCTCTGAGGGGTGTTCCTGCTGATCAATTATGTAGGAGTTGGCACTGATATCGAAGCCTCTCAGTGATTGAAAAAGTGCATCTTGCAACACTAGTGGAGGGCATTGGGAGAGAGCAGCGTCAGCTGCTGGCATCTCCAGCAGCAGGGAAGGTCCGGGAGACAGAGAGAATGAGAGAGCTACCACAGTATAAAGTGCTTTTTAATTATATTTTGGTTTTTAGCCTGCACAAGAGCACTGGATTTTATCATAAGTAATTTAAAAAAAATTGTACAGTTTGAGCTTTGATGTTTTGAACCACAGACTGCTTTATAGAAATAAAAGCACTTTGCACCATGTTATGCCATACTGTATGCCTTGTGTAAGTGTCCTCATTGTACTGGCTCACCTTGGTTTACAACTATCAATGGTTTGGGTTCAAAAGGCACTTTGCAGTTACTGCCAACGTGGACCATCACACCATACCCTTATGTAGATGCTGATATGTACATTTCTTTTTTGTAGTCATTTGTTGACCTTTAAAATCCCCCTTTGTTACTGTGCACCCACATCCTGGACATCAGACTGCATTACTCTTAAGTAACAACAGTGGTTTTCCAAGATAAATACAACATTAATATTGTGAAAACTACAGCAGACATTATGTTTATGCTAGCTCTTGAACTGATAAAAAAGAATTTATAGGATGCTGCAACTTCTGTACACATGCCAATGCTCCCACTCTGTTTATTCAAACTGAAACATTTAAAAAACCCGAAGAGAAAGACAATGAAGGCTTTTTGTTTTGCATTTTTGATTCTTTGTGAATATGGGTCTTATTTCCTAGTGAGGTTTGCTGAGTTGCTTTGTATGTGCTGCTACAGTAAACAGTGGACTCACCACCTCTATTTGGCAGCTTCAGTTTGATATGGGCCAGCTGAATTCAGTGACTTAGATATGCTGCATACCCGTTTACCATGATGAACGAGTGGCCAGTCATAACTTTCTTTGAAATATTAAAACTTCTTCACAATTCCAGGTTATAACCTTGTTCAGAATGAGTGTCATCTTTGTTATAGCTTTCAGAATTTTCTGTGACCATATCTCAATGAATGAAGAGAGGGTAAGATAAAATCTCTGAGATTTTTGTGATATTACAGCTTGGCTCTGCTTCTTCCACCATCTTTCATTTGTAATCACAATCTGTCAATCTGTGAGTAAATGTGTAACTTAAAGGTTGATTTTTTCTTACATATCCTTCATGAATTTGACACATAAGAAAAAGAAGGAATTGCTAATCTTACAACTGCAAGGTGTGTGACCATCACTCAGCATATCCTTGGTGGTTATAAAGTTAATGGACAGTATAAGAAGTGAGGGAACACTGAAATTAAAATTAAAGACGCAGCAGGACACTGAAAACTAATACTGAAATATCTAGCCTGAGAAAGTTCATCAAATGTCCAATTTATTACTCTTTTTTCCTCTTCTACATAGCTGATATCTGATGTTGAATTTTTACTTTAGTAAGTTTAGCATTGTTTGCTGTTGCAGAACAGCTACACCATGTCTGGAATTACTTGGCAGTGTCACGCAAAAGGCAGCTTAAGGGCTCTGGTGATGGCAATAACCCGCTTACAAAGGGGGTGGCACTGTTATTTGATGCATTGGAAGACTTAGAACTGTTCCATCGCTGACTTCACTTCTATCTTTGGCCCTCCTAGACCCGCACTTTCTTGCTGAGATCATATAAAACCAAAGACACAGCCATCTTGAATCAGTGCTGTCCTGGACTTGGGTCTAAAGAGACGTTCTTCCAATGGTTCTGAAAACTGTTTCGTTAATTTTTCTGTGCAATTATATGGGGTCACTTGGTGGTGTTCCCAACTCTTTATCATTGTGCTATCTTTGCAACATGTAGATTCTTAACACTTTCAGCAATAGACATTTATCTGCCTTATTTAAACTAATTCATTTTTGTTAGGTTACCTGAGTCCATTTTAATTACCCAAATTTTACAACTAATTAGAAATGTATTCATGATGCCTGTACTATTATGAAAACTGATAATCCAAGGAAAATGCATTTCATGATTCTCCATAAACTTTAATTATTTTCAAAGTATTAAGTGTTTGCATGCCATGAATTGATTCATTTGTTTGAACACTGTTAAACTGCTGCTTCAACAGAAGATCATGAAAGTGCCTGAAAATCATTTCTTTTACTAAGCATAGGAGAATTTGTATCAGCAAAGCCCAACCTAAAAATCGTTATATAAAATAAATTAATATTCAGAATTAGAATCAGTTTTATCATAAAAATGAGACATTATATATGATATCATCATCATCATCAGTTTCAGTTTGTAATCCAGTGCATTCCCAAGGTTTCTCCACAGTCTTGTATCTGCAGCTCCTTTGTATCCAATATGCATACATACATACATAAATGTCATAATGGGAATTGTAGATTAAATCAATTGAAGACATCCAGAAGGCTTCCTGCTTTGAATGTCTTTATACAGTATTAATCCTTTGCTGGATAATTTGTAACCTGCAAAGTAAAATGCTCATAAGCTCCGAAGCACTGGGCATCATCAAATGAGGCAGTGAATTAACTTGTAGACCCTGAAATCCCTAACTCCCTTTTAAGCCACCTGAAAAGATATAGCTTAAATATAATAAACATCATGAAATGTAACAGTTGTTTGTACAAAGCAAATGATAACCAAAAGGATAATGCGGGAAAGTAATTTACGCTGCAATGGAGCCATGCTGAGAAGTTGTATAGAAGGGTAATACAAGTTTTAAAAAGGACACATTACTGTGCATCTACCTTTAAAAAGTGGCATATGTTCATCTTTAGGAAGTCATTCATTTTCAACCAATCAGCTTTAAACTTCTCACATCATAAAGGAATGACTTTATGATCAAAGGCACATACTTTAACTTTTTTATTTTAATGAACACCTTTGACAAACCTTGTTGTATTAGATAGATAGATAGATAGATAGATAGATAGATAGATAGATAGATAGATAGATAGATAGATAGATAGATAGATACTTTATTAATCCCAAGGGGAAATTCACATACTCCAGCAGCAGCATACTGATAAAGAACAATATTAAATTAAAGAGTGATAACAATGAAGGTGTAACAGACAGACAATAACTTTGTATAATGTTAACGTTTAAACCCCCGGGTGGAATTAAAGAGTCACATAGTGTGGGGGAGGAACGATCTCCTCGGTCTGTCAGTAGAGCAGGACAGTGACAGCAGTCTGTTACTGAAACTGCTCCTCTGTCTGGAAATGATACTGTTCAGTGGATGCAGTGGATTATTAGCAGTTTATTTGATGACGTTTGTTTTTTGCAAGCTCAGAGAATTTTGCATAAATGTTTAAGAATAACAAAAGGAGGACCCTTTTTCATTCAAATGCTGAGATTTTCCATGCAGTTTCTTGGACTCCCTAGTTTATGATGTCAGAGGCTGAGATGAAATCGTATTGGTTAAATGTATTCGGGTTAAATGTATTCAAGACAAAAAATGTATTTTAATTAACAGTGCTACTATAGTTACAGATTTGTGTTTAGTCCAGGTCTGTCCTTATTTCCATTACCAACATTATTTGTAATCACATTTTCATTCCTGACCTGTCGTGTATCCAATGTTTCTGCTATTAAGATAAGCCAAACATATAAAGATACACGCCGGAGTGAACCATAAGATTATGTAAAGCCCCCCCTACATGATATTTACCCTCTTGTGCTTTTGCTACAGTCTTGACAAGGTTGTTTGTTTTTCTACTTAAATTTATTAACAAAATCGTATATGCTGCTAGTGCTATTACGATGCCTGCATTTTTTAAAGTATAATACAAGATGACGAAGCCATTTCTAAAATAGCCTATTATATTTTTATTTTAAAAAAATATTTTACTAGAGCTTGAATGTCTTATTCATAACTTAAAATTAGTTGGAATCTTTAAGGATACAGTACATAATAACCAGTAATTAGCAACAAAAGCTGCTCACTGCTCAAATTGACTTAAGTATTAGTTTTTAATTTATGCATAAAACTATATATTCCTGAAAATAATAAAAAAAAATTGTAATTGTTAAAATGCAAAATGAATCACTGCAGACATTTTTTTTCTAATTTAATTACAGAATCAACTTTGTTATAGCTATGGATTCCACACTGGAGCATTTCCATCAGCACATTTAATATGAGCGTTTACTGCAAATGTGTTTTCTCTCCACATACAGAGATCAAGTCAGCAAAAAAGACAACAGAAGTGTGTGGAGTGGTGGAGGTAGACAGGTAAACTGGCCAGCCCTGGCACCTGTGTGCCTTTAAAGGTTGAGCAGAATGTCAACAGTTTCAATTGTTGACCCGCAACTGCTTACTGAGACTTTTTAGGATTACACCAAATCACTAAACTTCTTCATAATAATAATAATTCTTTGCATTTATATAGCGCTTTTCTCACTACTCAAAGCACTCAGCAATTGCAGGTTAAGGGCCTTGGTCAAGGGCCCAACGGAGCAGTGTCCCTTTTGGCAATTTACCGGATTCGAACTGGCAACCTTCCGATTGCCAGCACAGATCCCTAGCCTCAGAGCCACCACTCTGCCTAGCATAGCAGTTTGGTGTGTCACCGTGTGTTCACATTTTCTTGTTGAGTCAGCCCATTCCCCTTCTAACTAAAGTACTGTGGCTGTGGAGCACTATGCTGTGGTGCACTAGGCTGTGCTGCATGGATTATCATGAGCAAACACCCAAGATGCATTTTAATGGTAGGTGCAAATGCAATCTGACCAAATTTATATTTGGATAGAATCCATATACGAAGCAAATGATAAAGGGGGTATTTGAGGAACCTAACAGTCATAATGCACCATATGTAACCTAGCAGCTGATTTGGAAATAAGGTGTAGATAATGGCTGCAGAAAGCAGTTTGTTTGACAATTGCAAAAATAGCATAAAGAAATAATAAAAGGCACTGAGACAGGGGTCTGTTACGCCAAATTATAAACCTTTTACTGTTCTGGCCATGTAGAATACCCTAGCTACTAAACTATCATCCAGAACTTTCTAACCGTCAACTCCCTACCACTCCTGTACTCTCTCCACTTTTAAACTCTTAGCCATTTTCGTATCTGTTTTCTCTACAGACAAAAATCACCCACACCACAGAGCATTTTAATTTGGCTGAGGTGCTCACCATCTACCAGCCCTTTCGAAAGCAAAGCTCAGGGCAGCCCTTCCTTTCATTTCACCCAATCAAGGTGCTGCCCTTTTATTTTATTCACTGTGTCACTCTTTTTCATATTTTCCTGATTTAGGTGACAGGCAGTTCTTTGTGGTACTCTCTGACTGCCATCCCAGATCCAACTGTTGTACAGACACCTCCATGCAGCCCACAAAGAGGCTGCAATATTTTGGACATTAATGAAGTGGTTCAGTTTAAAAGGATATATTTGACAACTTGCTGTAGCTTAATTTTTAATGATTTCATTGTTTTTTTGTTCTTATTTTGTAATTATTTTCAATCATCTTGCTGCATTTCTGAAAGTTTACCGAGGCCCTTAGTGAGCTATGTCCCCCTGGTTAAGAGCCCTACGATTAAAATTTCAAAAGCAGCTAACTTAACAGCAAATGTTAACGAGTATTTAGAAAGTGGATTTTTAATTTTTGTATGAAAAAATGTTGCTTGTACATTAATTGAGATGACATGTTAATTTACTTGTTGTGTTACCAGCTGAGTTTAAGTCTGGCTAAAGGGACTTTGTAGTTGTGCATAATGTGCACAATTAATCAGTAAAACTTAACTAAAATATTATACCCCTTCATTTTGCAATGCTTCTAAAAAAACTCACCCTGCAGCAATACTTTAAAAAAAGGCTCTGCCACTGCTCGGGGTAAGCTTTTAATGGAAGGTAACTAATCCTGATTAGTCTATTCACGTGTCATACTCTACCTGCCTCATGTTGTTCACTACAGAATGGTGCATTCTTAACCTGTCTAGTGGGGTGCAGGTCACAAACCACAGTAGTCTTTTGTCATGGAAGCACTTATCTATTTTCCTCATTTAAATGTAATAATATGAAAGAGTCATTTGAGCACCTTCTCCAGTTCCCATTAGTTCTAGCAGTACTTACAAAAGTGCATATTCAGTAGACATATATTTTCAACTGATTGAATATTCAAAGCATAAAAAGATGTCATAATTATCCTTAATTCTTTTGATCACAGTAATCTGTTTATCCATGACAACAGTGTGAAAATTTTTCCAAGAAAAAAATTCTTACTACTGTTACCGTCCCAATTTATGCAAAGGAAATTGGAAATGATAACATTCAAAAAATGGTTATTTGTATTCCAACTGCCACCTAGCATTTGTGTGGATAGTACAACATTCATCTTGTTTTAGGGATAATAGGCTTTAAAAGTTTAAAATAATATATTTTTTAACTTTCCACTGTACAAGCTGAATAAGAGCTTTCAATTTTAAACAGTTTAAAAGAGGCCAAATGCAAGCATTTCAAGTTGTGTGGTCATTTATTGATGTCAGAATGGCCAACTGAAAATGTATTCCTGTGCTTTTCTTAACCAAACCATTCTGCAACACAAGTCTTAGGTAATGTCCCACTAATTTAAAGTCATGATCTGTTCAATGTTTGTGAAGTTAAAAAATATTATTCTGACAGGGTAACAGATCTTAAACATTTTGTATCTAACACGTGTCTTTGGGATATGAGGAGAAAACTGGAACATCGAATGAAAAATCCATAGAGACACGCAAGATTGTGCAAACACCGCACAACCTAAATGGGCACAGGATACAAAAGAAACATATTACTGAAGTTGTGCAACACCACCAGTCCTCACTATGCGTCACTCTCCACAGCGGAAAATCAGAATCGTGCAAGCAAAAGTGTGAATGGATCTTTCTGAATGAAAAGAAAAATTCCTAAGGCATGAAAAGTTTCTGGCACTGTGCTTGTAGGGTGTGTTTTGTGACCATGATGGCAATCTCTTATAAAATACAAAATCTTTGAATAGTATTTCCATCTCAGACTTTAGGAAAATGTTCGATACTCCAAACAATGCCAGAAAAAGAGTAAACAAGTGAATAAAAACTCTAGGACTATCTCCATTTATCATGGCTAACATATACTGTACCACCTACGTTTGGACCCCTTTATTATCTGCACACTTTATTGTATTGTAGATTTGATTTTAAATGGATACATTTGCCATCAATCTACACTCAATAATCCATAATGACAAACTGAATACATGTTTTCAGAAAGGCTTGTAAATTTTATTAGAATTCAAAAACTGAAATCTCTCATTCATACAGGTATTCTGACCCTGAATTCAGGACTTTATAGAAGCCCCTTCAGCTAAATTACAGCGTACTTCCTATCCCTACAAGCTTTGCATACGTGGATTTGTACAGTTTATCCAATTTTTCCTGGCAGATCCTCTCAAGTGTTGTTTAGATTTGTTGGGAAGTGTTTTGTATACTGCCATCTTTGGGTCTCACCAAAGCTGTTCTCTGGGGTTTAAGCCTGGGCTTTGGCCGGGCTACTCAAGGACAGTCAGGGGCTTATCCTGAAGCCACTCCAGTATTGTCTTGAACATATGCTTCGGGTCATTGTTGTGCTGAAAAGTGAAACATTGCCCCGGTCTTAAGTAATATGCACTCTAGAGCAGGTTTTCTTCAAGGACATCTCTGTATTTGGCTGCATTAATCCTTCCCTAAATTCTTAACAGTCACTCTGCCCCTGCCACCACAGAACACGCCCATAGCATGATGCCGCCCACAACAAACCTAAAGCTCGCGGTGGTATTAGGAAGGTCAACAGTGTCTGACATTTTCAAGACATAGTGATTGGAGTTCTGTCCAAAAGGTTCAATTTTTGTCTCATCGGACCAGAGATTCTTTTTTCATCATGCTCCCACAGTCCTTTAAATCATTTGTAGCAAACTCCAAGCAGGCTATCATATGCTTTTTACTCAAGAGTATCTTCCATCTAGCCGCTCTACCATAAATGCCTGATAATATGTTGGTGTTCATCCTTCCAACTGATTCACCCATCTAAGCAAAGGACTTCAGAAGCTGTGTTAGAGGACTTCAGAAACTCTGTTAGAGTGACCATTTGTTTCTTAGTCACCTGTCTGACCTTTTTGCCAATTACTCTGTTTAGCTGGTCAGTTAATTCTAGAAAGAGTCCTGTTGTTTCCAAACTTCTATCATTTCACAATTATTGAAACCACTGTGCTCCTGGGAGTAGACACAACTTTAGATGTGGTTTTATACACTTGCCCTGACCTAAACCTCACCACAATTTTATTGTGGATGCTTATAGAGAGTTCCTTGGACTTCATGGCTTGGTTTTAGTCTTGGCATGCAAACTGAATTGTGGGAACTTATGTGCACAGGTGTGAGTCTTGCTAAACGATGTCCAATTAATTCAGTTTGCCACAGGTGGCCTCCAGTCAAACTGTCACATATCAAAGCAAACAGAATGCATTTGGAGTGCCACAGCAAAAGGTCTGTAATACATATACAAATCTGAAATTTCAGTTTTAAATTTTTAATAAATTTGTAAACCATTCTGAAAATATGTTTTCACTTTGTCATTATAGGTTATTGAGGGAGAATGATGGTCAAAAATTGCAAATTTATGAGTTTAAAATTAAATCTACAACACAAAGAGTGCAGAAAGTAAAAGGGTCCAGTCATAAAACATGCTGTCCAGAATAAAATAAGCATGGTCCCATTCTTTTCAGTTCATAGTTAAAGGAAATGGAGATTATGAGGAGTCCTGGCTTACTTTTTAAAATTATAAAGGGAATTAGCAGATTACCACATTCTGTTTGTTACCTTAATGTAAATTCTTCATCAAGAATACTGGGACACAAAAACTTTTTACTGGCAGATTTTGTACAAACATTCAAACTTTTTCTTCACACAGAGAACCACAGACACATAGAATAAATTACAAAGTACTGTGGTTGAGATAAGGACATGAGGGACTTTAAACATTCGACTTGATGTCATTTTGGAGAAATTAGGTGAATAATACTGGAAAGCTTGCTTGGCTGAATATCCTGTTCTTGTCAAAATTATTTTAGTGTTCCAGTGAAAAGCTGAAATAATAAATTTCACAAATACAACATTTTACACAGAATTATGATAAAGATGTTTTACAGTTTTTTCAGTAACTAAAGCACATACAGTACCTGGTTGACACATGTATATATGGAAATATTGTTTGGTTGCTAAAAATGTTACATGCAGTTTGTAGATTTTTTCTTGTGTGTTTAAATGGGTGTTTATATATAAGTTTTTGCTGTTGTAAAACTGAAAACTTTCTGTTTTCTATCGATTATTTTTTACAATTACTAATCTTTTTAAAGTTAGTAATTATTGTTATGATTTGGCCTCTGCCTTGTTACTATACATTTTTTGAATGAATTTCTAAATTAAACTGTAGAGATGCTGCTTTCGATGCAGATACAGGCTCCAACCAATTTCAAATAACTTAAGAACAACATCTGAAAATGTAAGAGACTCTCAGGAACGTAAAGTGGGCAATATTAAATATCCCCATATTCAGCTGGTATCACTATGATCAGTGATCTGCAAGATGGAAAGGGCAAATATCTGGTTTGAGGGTAAAAGTAAGGTGGGAAAGATTCAGACCTGACCTGAATCCATATAATGAGAAATATTGCTTTTATATAAATTGCATGAACTGTTACTTCTCACAGTGAGTTATGGTGAGTACAGACACTATGACATTTTGGTGCAGTGGAGAACCAGATAAAACCTCTTATTTCAGACGTTATTTTAATGCTGGATGGGTTTCACCAGACACTAGAGTAGAAAAAATAGGACCATGGCTTGAGATGTATGTTAATGAGCAATAATTAATAAGGGAGCATGGTACAAATAAAACTAAATGTGTCATCCAGACATTAAAATGCAGACATGCAAGTTACTGCCCAGGGAGATAAGGTACATCATCCTGGCTGACTCATCAACAGCAATGATTCACTGTGTTACTATTATCTTAATGATGAATCATTCTGACTGCTGGTGACTTCAAACAAGGAAACAAATTTCTATCAGCATGATCCATTTGTGGATACTAGAAGCTGGATTTGCTTTATTCAAATGTTAAAGAGTAAATATAAACCTACAATGTGAACCTCATCTTATTGTCGCCTACAACCCTGTTAATGACAACAGCAGCTGCCTATTATCCAAGTCAGAAGTTCTTATGGGTTTGTTGTTTTTATTTATGTCTGTGGTATTATGCATCACAATTGGCCCATTTTATAGAGCAATGTGAAAAGAGCAGAGTCGGGGTTTACTCACTAAACAAAACTTTAGTTTTAAAATAAAATTAAACATGAGCAACATTAAGTACAATTTATAATTTTGTTGATCTATTGTCTATATTTAACATGAGTTTGTTTATTTTTTATTTTAAAGTTTCTGTTTACTTTGTATGTTAATGTGAAAGTCAAAAGACATCTTTGCCTTTATTCATAGTTAAAATGAACAATACTGTTTTTTGATTATGATTCTGAAAAAAAAACTATTCTTGCAAAAGTACCTTTTAATTTTTAACTTTACATAAAACTAGAAGACCTGGTGCACTTCGTTGCAAGTTTAACGGCAGCGAATCATGGTTTTTCCAATCTAGACCTGTCTTTTTCAGATTCTTTTAACTGCCTGGTTTCGGCAGCCAGTCGTCATTTTCCCAATCTAGAAATCCTGTCTTCCTTAGGTTCATTTAACAGCCTGCTTTTGGCAGAGAATCGTTTTTTTTTCTAATGTAGAAGTCGTTTCTTGTTGAGATTCGTTTAATCGCCTGGTTTTGGCAGCCAAGCGCTTTTTTTCCAACCTAGACCTCTCTTGAGATCCGTTTAATGGCCTTGTTGATTGCATGTCTTCCAAGGTAGTTTCAATACCCATTTCTTGCACGGAGTCTTCTCCCCTTTTATGAGTGACTGTGTAAGTACGGCGTGTACTAAACAGTAAATTAGTAAAGGATAAAGGACTAAACACTAAGGAAAAAGAGCGGCAAGACCGCGTCAGCTGCGGAGCTCAGCTCGGAGCAAAATGAAGTGAATGAAATGACGTAAATGGGAGGGGAGATGATCATGTGACTCCCCCACCCGCCTTAACTCAATCCCTCCACAAACACACAAACACAGTCTCTTGGATCCCAACTCTCCTTTATATATATATAGATAACATTCTCAAATACGCTTAATTCTATTTAATGTAATGGGTTACAGGACCCTTTCCCTGTAGTACTGGGCACAAAGTAGCAAACAGCCCATAACAGAGTACAAGTTAATCACGGGGCTCACTCTCAGCCAGTTTTAAATTGTCAGTTAACATGACATACAAGGCTTTGGGAATGTAGGAGTAAAACTAGAGCACTGATCAGAAGAAATGAAAGCATCAAAAATTGATCTTCAGATTAACCATGTTGGTGATTATTGAATAGAAAAACAAGAATCCATTATGTAGTTTTACAGGGACAGGATTTTAATGTACCACAATCCTCAGTATATTCTGTATTCAGAATAGGAGCATCATTTGGATACTATGCATATCTCATTGCAAGTTGAAAGTATTTAGTTATTATCAACGAAAACTATAAGACTACAAAACATGCTTATAACATAGAATAAGGTGCTTCTCCCTGTGCAGTCGTTATTTAAAACACAGTGTGCTAAAATCTAAAATATCTATCAATAATTAAATGCTGATGCAAAAGACACAAGAGGAGAATGAACAAAAGAAGAAACAAAAAGGATCAAAATGTACCTGCCCCCCAAGACTTACTAATAAATCTGTGACCTCAGAAGAGTAGGGTATTTATGTATCAGCCTTGCATGACTTATGAGAAGGAAAACCTGTGTAAGCTGTTACCTGTAAGACTGGTCATTTTTCTTTAGATCATGATTGAGACCTTTGACATTCCAGCTAACAGAGTTCACTGTTTGGTCAGAGAGACGCTACTTCTGAACTTTTGAGGACATTTTGTAAACTTAAGTAAAAGCAGTATATTGTTTTACACAATAGCTTTAACCTTGATTTCATATTGTCGCCAAGTATAGTGGCTATAGAGCCTGTTATCATGTTGGTACTTATAGTTGTTGGAGTTAAAAAGATAAATAAGAAGTAATTTGCTCTCTGTCCTCCTCTAGACCTTCTCCCCCACCTCACAGCCCTTCACAAGAATGGTCATTTTTAAGAACATTTAATATTTAATATTAATAAAATTTGTTTTATTTTACTATAGGCCAAAAAATATCCTTTTTATGCCTGGAAAAGTGAGTTAAGAGATTAGTCAAAAAGTTTTTAAGAAAATGTTCTGATGTTAACTAATTAATAAAATGCTTCTTGATTATGCTCACTTTTAAATTCCTGATTCAGATTAGGCCTTGTGCCAGTGGGGAGAGACAAAAAAACACTCTAGGCATTATCAAATGGCTAACAGTAATGACAAGGGACAAATAAAGGCCTCTTCTTCAAACTAATACTAAAACTGAAGTTAACAAATGATGGTCACAATTTTTTAAAGGATAGAATTAGCATTACCAGAATGAAAAGGGATAAAAGAAAAACAGTGTTGAATAGCCAGAAACAAAAATTGCAAATTCTAAAAAAAAAACTTGAGAGAAAACAACAATTGACTCAAACATGGAGTGTTGACCATCTGCTACCAGTTATGCATAAAAGAGAACAAAGTTGCACAAAAAGTCTAATAAAGGGATAGTCCTTGCCAATTAAGACAAATGAAAAAAACTGATGACATGCTTCTGGAAATTCACAAAAAATTGGCAAATAAAAGCAGCACCCTAAAACCTTTGTTTCAAACAGAAAGGCTTTAAAGAGAGGCCTAGTTAAAATGTGAGCAAAAATACTCAACAAACCAAATATGTCTGAAAATACTGAATCAAAAGGAAAGGGCACATGCACTCAGTACAAAGATAATAAGTTACCTGAAGAAGAAAAATATAGTCATAGGCTGAGAGACAGCAGGCAACAATGTTGAATCAGATAAAAAAATAAATTTGCCTCCATTGAGAATCTCTTGTTTTATATTTTACAGGGGCTTTTAGTTAGTTAAAAAATGCAACCAAACAAAAAAATAACAGAAACACCATAATTTGTACACAACGACTAACAATTTCACAGAAAGCTCAGCCCATTCATCTAGATATAATGAACTAGTACACATCATTTATAAAAATACACAAACATTTTCTGATGCATTAATATTAAAAACATTCACTAGATATAGTCTGTAGAAGCAATTCTCAGCTAGGGGATTGTTCATGTTGGCAAGACAAAGTAGAGTCTCATTTTCATTAGATCTGATTTATATGGTGAAGTCTTTGTGTGCTATCTGATTCATCTGTACTCCCAAGAGAGTATATGGTGCATTTTTTAAACATGCTTTATTCAATATTTATGCCAATGAGATGCTCAGGGCACCAGTTCCTTTTCTGTTTGTTAGCATGTGGATCTTTCAACAGCATCATGATGGTGACTGGCACTGAAAGGCCCACTGAGAAGCCAGTGAGAAAGACCGGCTGTGGGGAAGTCCTGGAGTGTGACAGAAAGAAAGACATGATTCATGTTGGGTTTTTTTTTTCTTTTTCTCCAAAATTAACTGATGGCATATTAATTATTAGCTTTAAACACAGAAAAAATAAACACAAAAATAAGAACCAGGAATTTTAACTAGTGGCAGAGTATGAAAAATAAAAAACACACTGACACAAACAAAGTTTATCACAGTAAACATGCAAACTAGAGGACAAGACCTTATTGTCTAAAAAACTGCTTATGGCCTGTTGTAAACATTTTGCAATAATAAAAAAGTAAAAGTTGCTGCTAGAAAAAGCACAATGTATTATTTGTTATGAAACCATTAATTGCTGCTGCATAGGCAGAACATATTCAGTGGCTTTTTCTAAGCCTCACTACTTGGATAGAGATAAGGAGAACACTGTAGGATGTTCTATAAGAAGTATACGGTTTTATTTTAATCCATATATTACAAATGGAAATGTTACCTGTCATCCAAAAACTTTGAATTAATGTATTTGAATAGCACAAGCCTACAGTCAGGCTAATGACAGGAGGGTTCACAGTTGAGTTTTTTGGCCTAGTGATTACCTAAAAGATCAGTTATCTTTCTCAAATTAACCGTCACCATTCTGTATCAGAATGCATGCATCCATCCATCCATCCCGCTGAATCTGAACACAGGGTCACATCCCAGCCAACACAGGAACCAATCCCAGGCAGGGTGCCAACCCACCGCAGGACACACCAATCACACACTAGGGCCAATTTAGAATCACCAATCCACCTTACCTGCATGTCTTTGGACTGTGGGAGGAAACCCATGCAGACACAGGGAGAACATGCAAGCTCCACGCAGGGAGGACCCGGGAAGCAAACCCATGTCTCCTAACTGCAAGGTGGCAGCGTTACCACTGCGCCACCGTGTCGCCAAGAATGTATCTAAAATGTCAAAAAACACTGTACTATCTGTGATTAAAGAGTAAACTGTGGGAAAAGTGGCAGTTTCTTTTCTTTTACGAAGAAAAAAATAAACAAGACTGCCAAGATGCACTAGAGATGTGTCCGTATTGCTCCTGACTGCAACATTTGTACACCGCCCTCATAATAAAGCTGCCTTTTTCATAAGGGCTGAAAATATTCTCACATCATTAGACTGTGCTGGGACTTCACCTTCGCAAATGAAGTCACCAGAGGCTAACTCTTGTTGAACAATTAGATTTACTTGAATTGTTGAAAAAGAATAATTATCCAAGAGTTAAAAGAATATCAAAAACCATTCTCATAATTTTTTGCATACTGAAATCACTCTTTTTGGTAGCACATTTTACTCCAAATTGTACAGATCAAAAAACAACATCAGTAGTCATTTAACAGAAATAAAGTTTGTAAAACTATGGATAAACAGGGTATGATTAGGGAAGACCATGTCCTAGTTTATGTTCCCTCTAAGCTGCAATGGCATGCAGCCACACACCTCTCTCCGAGTGCCACACAGCACTTTTGAACTGCTGCGCAACCTCTTATAGCCCCTCCTATGCAGCTACCCCAAGGAGGAAATGGTCTTTCGTTCATGTGTTGGTTATTCGCGAGGCTCGATACTCTACAAGGAAATCCTCAAGGGTGGTTTGTGACACAATACAGTCAGTACCAGCTCATATTTTATTTACATCCACTCATAAGTAAATAAAGTTAGTTGAAACATTGGTTCTGTTCCCACTGGCTGAGAATCTCAAGATTTTTTCAAATATCGTAGATATATTTACTTTTTTTTTGTTTTTTCCCCAAAAATACTTTCCAAAAGCAAGCTTTCAGTGCCATAGACAAAAAACATTATATGAAATGATGACAGATATGAAATATCATTATGGTGCTGGAAAGTGCTGACAGGTTGCATATTACTCCTTGCAGACTTGTGTTTTCTTGTATATAACAGTGTTGTTTGCATTGCTTGTGCAGTCTATTTCTACAGTTATTACTTATGATTACCAAGTCTTTTTAAAATATTAGAGTGAGCATGTGAGATGTGATTTTAACTGTGCTAAACAGGGAACTGGTATTACCAGTTTTCTAAAACCAGCATATCCAGCACTGCTGAACCAGGAGCAACAACATAAATACAGGAAAGGGACACAAAGGGAGGCTTCTACATGAGGACAAATATTTATTGCAACCAAACTTCCCTGACCAGCATTCTTCTAGTCAATTCTAGAAAGTTGATTCAGTTGCTTCCTCAGTCTTAGTTAACTGCAGGTTTCTCCAAACTTATAAACAGTACCTTTGCATAATGACTGAAACTAGCACCATTGACTTACAATGGGCCGTGTGATCAATAATATGCAAATTGTCCATTGATCAATAGCCATGAGTACCATTCACAGAGAGTTGGGAATGGCTGCAATCACAGCATTGTAAGATGGTGAAAGATGTACCCTTAGGCCCCCTCCTCGGTTCAGAGATGGTCATACCTTTATCACATAAATAGCCTCCTTGACTCCTCACTCAAACCAGCATTCCTCCCTGTCCAGGATGTGCACATCTTCATCACTGAAAGAGTGACCACTGTCCTGTAGGTGTAAATAGACTGCAGAGTCCTGGCCTGACAAGGTAGCTCTTCTGTGTTGTGCCATCCGCTTTGCCAGTGGTTGTTTGGTTTCCCTGATGTATGATTCACAGCAATCCTCTTGGCACTTAACTGCTGTCACAAGAACGAGACATGGACAGATAAAGGTTTGGGGCAGCCACCCGTGTAATGTGGTATCCTGGCTGCAAAAGTCGTTTCAGCAAAATAATCAGCACTGAAGTGCCTACAACTGAGTCCACAACAAGACTGAGGAAAAAGGGGAAAGGGGCAGGTTTTAAAGGGGAAGACAGGAAGTGAGGTCATATGGATCAAGCACGTGGTCTTCCACCCTTGGATCATAGCCAGACGTGACATCAGAGGGACTGGAGCCGGTGTGGTCGACTTCCATTGGCTCGGTCCCTGAAGTGATGTCAGGAGAGCCAGGTGGAATCCCCCGGGAATGGTTTACAGGCAAGGAAGAAAAAGAGTCAGTGCACTCTGCCACACCCCGGCATGCCTCCGAACTGCCTTCACTCAAGCCCTTTAGCTGCCTCCCATGCGCACGTGTGTGACACTGCGTAAACTATATTACTCTGTCTGTGCCAGGGCACCCGGTCCTCTGGGTGGACCAATTTTTGCTGTAGCATGTTTTGGGGTTTGAAAGCCACCAAGACTTGGTGTTTTGAAAAAAATACGTGTCAGCTGTTCCCAAAATTCTCAAAAGAATTAAAGGAACACTTTTTAATCAAAGTATAGCATAAAGTCAATGAAACTTATGGGATATTAATCTGGTCAGTTAAGTAGCAGAGGGGGTTGTTAATCAGTTTCAGCTGCTGTGTTGTCAACAGATGCACTAGAGGGGCAACAATGAGATGACCCCCAAAACAGGAATGGTTTAACAGGTGGAGGCCACTGACATTTTTCCCTCCTCATCTTTTCTGACTGTTTCTTCACTAGTTTTGCATTTGGCTACAGTCAGTGTCACTACTGGTAGCATGAGGCGATACCTGGACCCTACAAAGGTTGCACAGGCAGTCCAACTTCTCCAGGATGGCACATCAATACATGTCATTGCCAGAAGGTTTGCTGTGTCTCCCTGCACAGTCTCAAGGGCATGGAGGAGATTCTAGGAGACAAGCAGTTACTCTAGGAGAGCTGGAGAGGGCCATAGAAGGTCCATAACCCATCAGCAGGACCAGTATCTGCTCCTTTGGGCAAAGAGGAACAGGATGAGCACTGCCAGAGTCCTACAAAATGACCTCCAGCAGGCCACCGGTGAGAATGTCTCTGACCAAACAACCAGAAAGACTTCATGAGGGTGACCCAAGGGCCCCATGTCCTCTAATGGGCCCTGAGGTCACTGCCCAGCAGCATGGAGCTCGATTGGCATTCGCCATAGAATACCAGAATTGGCAGATGCACCACTGGTGCCCTGTGCTTTTTACAGATGAGAGCAGGTTCACCCTGAGCACGTGACAGAAGTGAAAGGGTCTGGAGAAGCCATGGAGAACATTATGCTGCCTGTAACATCATTCAGCATGAGCAGTTTGGTGGTGGGTTAATGATTGTCTGGGGAGGCATATCCATGGAGGGTCACACAGACCGCTACAGGCTTGACAAAGGCACCTTGGCTGCCATTAGGTATCAGGATGAAATCCTTGGACCCATTGTCAGACCCTATGCTGGTACAGTGGCTCCTGGTGCACGACAATTCCTGGCCTCATGTGGTGAGAGTATGCAGGCAGTTCCTGGAGGATGAAGGAATTGATACCATTGACTGGCCACCACACTTTCCTGACCTAAATCCAATAGAACACCTCTGGGACATTATGTTTTGATCCATCCAATGCCACCAGGTTGCACCTCAGACTGTCCAGGAGCTCAGTGATGCCCTGGTCCAGATCTGGGAGGAGATCCCCCACAACACCATCTGTCATCTCATTAGAAGCATGCACCGATGTTGTCAGGCATGTATACAAGAACACAGGGGCCATACAAAGTGCTGCGTACAATTTTGAGTTGCTGCAATTAAATTTTGGCAAAATGGACTAGCCTGCCACATAATTTTCTCACTCTGATTTTTGGGGAATCTTTGAATTCAGGGCTCTGTAGGTTGATCATTTTCATTTCCATCAAACGATGTGGCATCCTTTCGTTCCTAACACATTACCCAGTCTATATCAGTATAGATATCCAGGAGGATTTCTTTTTCCCATTGAGATCTGATGTGTTTTCAAAGTGTTCCTTTAATTTTTTGAGCAGTTTATATATATATATACTAGCAAAATACCAGCTTCAGAGGAGAAGTAGTGTGTTAAAGAAGCAATGAAAAGAAAAGGAAACATTTTGAAAATAACGTAACATGATTGTCAATGTAATTGTTTTGTCACTGTTGTGAGTGATGAGTGTTGTTGTCATATATATATATATATATTTACACACACATACATAAACATATATATATATATATATCTATACATATACACATATATATACATATATATCTACATATATACACATACATATACACACACACATAAATACATACACACATACATACATACACACACATACATATATATATACATACATACACACACAAATACATATATATACATACATACACACACACATATATAAACATATATATACATATACATACATATCTACATATATACACACACAGCTATTTCAGTATCAGTGCAATATGCTGCTTGTTAAAACGGATAACTCCCGCCTTACGTGCAAGTCTGCGTGGATATTATGAACTATCGTATTTGTTCAAGTTCTATTTAAATTTTAAATAGAAGGAATTTTTATTTAGTCGACAGAAATATCTTTGGTAGGAATGGTAAAAACAGACAGGAATATTATTCGTGAATAAATCAACTCAAACCTTAAACAACTTATAATATTTTGCTCTCCATAAAAATTTATCCTGTCTAAATTATACAAGTTAGAAATAAAGTAAACGTTAAAAGAACAAACATTCACATTTCTTTACTCTTATGTAATTTTATATAAAAATAAACTTAGATTTTAAATATCCCAAAAGATTTTGCTCTCCATAAAAATATATCCTGTCAAAATGATACAAATTCAAATATGAACATGCTGCATAACAAAACCTAGAAATATAAATAAAATGTGTTCCTTTCAGCAATAACAAATCAAATCATTCAGTTGTCTTTGCTCATATGTCATTTTAGAGCTGGACGCCTGGCATCTTTTTGGCCACAGGTTCGTTTCTGTTTGTGTGAGGTTCTGTGTTGTGGAGATTCTCAGGATGGATTGCAGGTGCTCATCCTGTGTGCTGTTTTGTTAGTCTTTATCACTGAGAAGAGCTTCTCACACAGATATGTGCTACCAAACATGCACAAGGTTCGAGCCGCATGTAGACGGACTTTTTGTTCTTCAAAGTCACCAAAGCGCCGTGCAAACTCAGTGCGCTCAGTTTATCAGCAAAGTGCGATTTGGGAACACCGTAGTGACGACTTGGTTTAACATTACTTGGCAACAGGGAAAGTGAGGCAAGGTGCACTGGTGCATTTGTGTCTCCCATAAAAGCAGCTTCACTTGAAATCACTTTGTGATTGTGCACGGGTTAAAACGTCCGCTGAAGTGTCAGATTCTTATTTAATTATGCTGCTTTCTGTATCTTCTGCATTGCATTCAGGTTAACCTGATGTTTTGTCTCATAGTGCCGCCTTAGATTAAATTCTGTAATTACAGCCACATTAGCTCCACAAATGAGACACACGGGTTTAGTAAACATATACTCAGCCTCCCATCGGTTTTTAAAGGCTCTATTTTCAGAATCAACTTTTCTCTTCAGCATCGTGTGAGCTAGCTTCGCAATAACTTGATTAACTCGGTAAGTGTTCGGCAAGGCAGCTGAAGCGCTGCATTATGGGATCTGTAGTTTATTGTGTTACCAGCGCTTCATATACCCGGCTTTAATAACAATAATACAGTATATAAAATGATCTCGGGGCGGATATAATTACACGCCGGGCGGATGTGGCCCGCGCCCTTGAGTTTGACACATATGGACTAAATAGAACTTGAAAAGATATATTTTTCAAATGTGATCGCGCAATTCAGATAGAGTTGACGCAAGACTACAGCCTGCATGCCTCAATAAGTCATCCTTCCTCGCTCTTACTTTTTACCGCTCATCTAATGAATACACTGAGTATGGCTTTACCAAAACAATCATTGATGGCTAATAAAGTATCCATTATTCGAGTATGTAGATCGGGGTATATATATATATATATATATATATATATATATATATACCCGCGTATCGCAGCGAAGAAGTAGTGTGTTAAAAAGCTATGAAAAGAAAAGGGAACATTTTAAAAATAACGTAACATGACTGTCAATATACAGTATTTGTTTTGTGAGTGTTACTGAGTGTTGCTGTCATCAAGGATTTGATTATCATTATTTCTTTCAATCAGGTTCGTATTTGTAGGATGTGTTGTGTTCAAGTTACATTCCGTGTTTGTCAATCGCTGTAAAGATGACAGGTTTCATTCATCGATTTTTTCTTACTGCATCAATAAACAGCTCGCTTCTTCTTTATCTGAGACCTGACACACTGCATGCACGTTTTTTACACTGTCTTCCTTTAGCGGACATTGACTTTTTCCAACGTGTGCTTTGTTTTGGATTTATGAATATGCTGTATCAGACGCTTCATATTTTTGCTGCCTTTTCAATTGTGTAATTCGGTTTTGTTCAGCGCTCTTTGGAACTGTTGCTTTTATCTGTGCACTGCGCCAGTTCACGTGAGCCGCTCGTGTACATGCATCGAAGTTTCCCAGCTGTGCTGGTGCCATCTCGTGCTATGTCCATGGCTGTATTTAATGTTACCTTAGTCCTGGCACTTAAAACTTTCTCTCGCAGTTTCGCTGAGTTTGTACCAAACACCACCCTGACCATCTCATCTTCCTCTGCATAAGCACAGTCCTTCACCCGTGAATATTTAGTGGGAGTTTGCTATTGGATTGCCGCTGACGGACGGCCTTATATGGGCAGGCACTAAATTACAAACGCCAGCGCAGCCTGTCTATGAACTTAATTTAAAGTGTAGGTTTACATCGTGCTTTGTTTCCGAAGTAGCAGAAGTCATGAATATGGTTGTATATGTCACTCGCTCGCTTCTTATTGTTTCGCTGCCTTCTCAATTATATAATGCATGTTTTCTTCAGCGCTTTTTTTAGGTCTTCCTGGTTTTCTATGTACTGCGTGATTACGTGGGAGGCGTGATGATGTCACACGAAACTCCCCCCACGGCGTTGAAGCTCATCTCCATTACAGTAAATGGAGAAAAACTGCTTCCAGTTATGACCATTACGCGTAGAATTTCGATATAAAACCTGCCCAACTTTTGTAAGGAAGCTGTAAGGAATGAACCTGCCAAATTTCAGCCTTCCACCCACACGGGAAGTTGGAGAATTAGTGAGTGAGTGAGTGAGTGAGTGAGTGAGTGAGTGAGGGCTTTGCCTTTTATTAGTATAGATATACGGTATGTATATTAGCAAAAAGGTAAGTATTTTGCAAGTTTTGGACAAACGACTGTATAACTGATACAGTATGTGGGTATGCAACACAAGTAATGTGAGATTTTTTTTTTCCATGGACATTTTTCACATTATTTGACGTTGTATGACATTAGTCACTATTGGCTCCTAATGTATCAGAATTCCATTCTCCATCTCCATTCTGCATGAAAACAAAAAATTTAAAATTACAAACCACATGGAGTAAGGTGCATATAAAAAAATGTATCATTTTTGGGTGGAGTATTCCTTTGCTCAAAGATGGTGCCTATTAGGGTAGCCACAGTTGTCTGGTCGCTTCTTATGTGTCTGTTGTTTGTGTCTATTAATTTAACTTTGTAACAAAATGAGGATTACTTACACATGAGATCGGCTCCTATCTATTGGGATTGTACGTCATTTATCTTCAAGTGATCAAGAATGCTTACATATAGATTTACTATTTATGAAGCCTCTGACTGCAAACTCGGACTCATAGTCAGGTAATTAGCACCTGAAGCGGAGAAGGCGGAAGTGCGCAGGGTCTCTTTTCAAAGTCAGAGTCAAAGCGAACTTTATTGTCATCTCAACCATATACAAGTATACAGACAGATGAAATTGCGAAGCTCAGAGTCCACAGTGTAACAACATGAAGTGCAAATAAAAAATTAAAATTAAATTAAAAATAGAATTAAATTTAAAATGTAAAATTAAAACACAAACAAGACAAGACATTGTGCAAAGACAAGAGTGATGCAATGTACAGTATTATACAATCTATATACATAAATATAGTCAATAAATATGTACTTTAGTAAATAAATAATAGATATTGATAATACAGAAATTATCAGTGTATGATAATAGTCATTTAAGACATGTATAAACAATGACAGGTCAGAATGTTTCAAAGTATGTCAAAGTGCAGCGTGCAAAATACTTAAAGGTCAGTATGAGATTTTCAGTTCTTTTCTACACTTTACGGGAAAGTGGCTTGCATGTATAAAAGAGGAGCGATGCATTTTGAGAGCCTCTTCCTGGTCTAGCTTTATCTGACGTCAGATCACCTAGGAACAATACAGACAAACTTAATCTTCTTCTCATAACAAGTAAAGATTATTTTCTCTCTTCAGTGTATTGCTTTGTGCAGACATGGTTTAAAACATCAGTCCCCAACCCTGCATTAGATCTGCCGGGGTTTCTGCTTTACAGAGCAGTATGGAGATTCTGATCATTGTAGCAATTCAAAAGGTGGTAGAGATTGCTTCTATGTTAATAAAAATTCATGCAGTGACATTTTGATATTATTGAAGCACTTTTCTGGCATTCTGGAGCTATTCGTTATTAACTGTAAGTCATTCTCAGTTAGAAAATTTTCTTCAATAATTCTCATTTGAGTTTACTTCCCATTCGATGCGAAAGTGAATGAAGTGCACCAACAGTTGGCAGATTACATCACTAGTTTGGAGACCAATCATGTGAACGCCCCGATTATAGTGATGGGTGACTTTAAGAAAATCTATACGTTCATGCACTGAGGATTTATTTGAATCATTACAGGATTGTTCAGAGTAGGCTAATTGGGATGTTTTTTAAAAAAGGTGAAAGCATTCATAAGGTGACTGACACTGTTATGTCATATATTAGCTTCTGTGAAGAGGTTTGCATTCCTTGCAAAACTATTATGATAACAATAATAGAAAGTCAAGGTTCAACAAAGAATTAAGGAATCTGGTCAGGTAAAAGAAAAACCCCATAAAACTGGTGATAAGGATGACTACAGACATGCCAGGAACAGGCTAAACAATGCAATCTGATATGCTAAATGGAAACACAAAAATAAACTGGTGTTTTGAGTGTTCAGCAAACAATAGCTCCTCTGTATGGAGAAGCCTTCAGTCTATTATTAATTACAAAAAGACATCTCCCAATGCTTATTCAGATTCATCTCTTCCTGATAAACTTAATTAGTTTTACGACAGACTTGAACAACTGGGTGCCGAGTATCAGTTCATCCATTTACTGGTTATAAACAACACATCGATACCACAGAAGAAATGGTTAAATCATGTTCAGGATTTCATGAAATATGTACAGAAGTTTTAACCAGATTCTAAACTTTTCCTATGTAATAAATAAACAACACAAACTTACCTGTACAAGAGCAAAATGCATTTGTATAAGCTATATAGTAATAAGTTCAGTTCAAGCTTTGTTGATAAAACCAAGGAATTGACTCCATAAGAGATTGCCTGATGTCTGCTGTGGAACAGACAGGCAGACATCATTATAATCACCCACACATGTTTATTTACATGACTATTATTTACAAAAGTGCACACAACCCCTAAACTCCCCAAAAGTCCAGGCCCTCACACAATGCCTCACTCTCTTCAGGCCACCTCTTCTCCTCTCCACCCAAGCTCTGTCCTTCTTACCCGACTCCAGTCCTCGAATGGAAGGAGGCGGCCCCTTTTATCCCCACCCAGATGTGCTCCAGGTGCCTCTCGATTAGCTTCCGCCAGCACTCCCCAGTGTGGCGGAAGTACCGGCTGCACACCCGAAAGCACTCCGGGTATCCCTGGTCTTCTTCCCCTTAGCACTTCCAGGTGTGGCGGAAGTGCTGAGGGCCAGAGCTCCATAGGCATTGGGGTGCCCCCTGGCGTTGACCACGGGCCCCTATAAGGTTGAGCTTCCAAGCTCAGTTCTCATGGTCCCCAAAGCCACCAGGGCAGTTACCCCCTCGTGGTCTGGGGGAGGCGTAAGCCCTCCAGTCCTCCTGGGCGTCCTGGTTGGGTACCACCCCCAGCCACCTGTGACACTGCTTAAGTACTGAAGTGAGTTGAGACTAAATAAGCATTAACTGGAGAGCAAGTAGTATTCATCACTTAGAAATCTCAAGCAGGAGGTATTAAGCAGGTTTAGGGAGAGACGGGGAAGATCATAAAAATGCTATAAACAGGATTATTAATCTAGCTACATGTTATACATTGTGGTTTGTACCAATTTTGCATGAAATGTTTTAGTTCTACTTTTGATTTTTTGTCACCAGGTACAATTAAGATTACATATTCTATATAGGGACAGTGATTGAACCTGCTTCGTATGAGGGCCTTTTAAACAAACATAAATTTTCAGTTTTATACATTGCCTTCAATAGTATTTAATAGCCCTAGCTCTAAGACTTATGGACTACCATGGATTTACAAAAGTGGCAGCAGCATTAGTCTTTCTTGTTAGGAAATAGATTTTATTACAAAGATGATATGTAGTTATGGCCAAGAGGAATCACCCTCTAAATCAAACATCAAGGTTTTGTCACACTAAAATCTACAGGTAGAATCTGTTTACACTAGACATTATAGCATCCAAAGCTTTCCTGTCCTCCAATGGGATAAAACACTTCATATTTTAAAGGTTGGGAATTGATTACCAATGTAATTATAATACTCTATTTATATCCAGGAAGCAAATATTGGAGGTTGATTGCTATTCATAGGAAATAAAGCCTCTAGGCCTGACTGTCTGCATATCACATTGCCCCTTTTCTGCGGGTTTTCTCAATATTTATACATGAGAAAAGTGCTGAAATATGCACATAGAATCCCCACACCATACATCTTGTATTCTAATTTTATTTGTATGTTTTAAGAGTGTCAAATCTGTTACATTTATAAGTTGACATGTTCAAGTTAAAATACATCCAGGAAGTGTGTCATTTCATCAAGTGTGTGTGGTAATCTGTAAACTGAGCTCATTTTGAAAAGGAAAAAACCAAACAATATTGGAGCAGAGTTAACTGGCATTGGTTGTAGTTTTTGTGCTACATTTAACATTATTCTTCAGGTTTACTGCATATACTGCCAGACTCCCTTTGTTATCTGCCATACCTCATTTCTTGTTTGTGACAACTGGTGAAAATGTCTGTCAGTAGCGTACTGAACTAAGCATAAAAAATAAACACACTTTCTCCTTAAAGAGTTCTTTTTAATGTAATTTATCTAATTTTACAAATTAAACCTAATGTATGTTGCATAAAAACATTTAAGCCTTCTGACATTTAAATAATTTAACCTAATTTATTTTTTAATTTATAAAACCACATAATTCTTCATATATTAATAATCTGCCCAGCCACTGTTTCCTTTCATTAAAGTTTACATAGTGCAGCTATACTTATAGTTTAGGTATTTTTATTTATCATTCTCATAATTAAGTGCTGTTATTGCAGTCAACATACAGTATGTTATTCTTCGTTATGATTATACATATAAAACAGTCATTTGTTTCTTATCTACCTGAATTCCCCAGACTCTTCAGGAAGTTTGTGAACCAGATGCTTTGCTAACTGTAATGTGTTTACAGAATTTATTTGGAATTTAATGCTCTACAGGGAGTCTGTTTCCCTCCAATAGCCCAAAATACATGCTGTTAGGTTAACAGGTAACTCTGTATTGACCTGTTTTGAAAATATGTGCAAGATGCATTCCTTCTAGTCATAGTTACCTCCTTTTAGCCAATGCCACCTTAAAAGGCCCCAAACACTCTACTGCCCTATCCAGGAAAAATAAGGTTTGAAAATTGAATGGATGGATAATATATTGTATGACTCAACATAAAGATGAATAAGTAATATACTGAATGTTTCATAAACTATCAATACCTGTAATAGTAAACATAAACTTAAGACATCTGTAAGAGAAATAGCAAAATTAGTTGTCAATATGCTACTAAAATACAAGGAAATGATCCCACCCTCTTCTTTTGTGGAGTAGACAATCATCATTTTGGGATCGTGGCCACTATATTAAAAGCAGGTGCAGTCTGCCTCATTTAAAAGCTTGTGCTCAGATGGCTGTGATGACTCATAAATGGACACTATGGACATAAAGTAGTGTTGTAAAACAATTTGAAGAGCAAAGCTGTGAGATGCACTGGCAGAACATTAGTTCAACATTAATTTATATTTTAGATGGGAGTATCTATTTCTTCCATGAGAACTAGAGATGCAACTGATGGCACCCTTGAGAATATGCAGTGTTTTGCTCATAGTATTGTGATCAAACCTTTTTGGCAGAGCATCACTACAATAGCTAGCTAAATTATCTATGTGTAACATCATGCAATCCACAGCCCCATGTGTGCCTTTTGATATAAGGAACAACCCATCTTAGAGAAAGACAGAGACTCAATTCCATCAGAGAAAGAGATCGTTCATTTGGGCATTAAAGACACTGTCCATGCATCAGCCCATCTAAGCAATCCACTCAGAACAATGCTCTGACATTGATATTTCTTTTTCTGCTCATCTTCATTTTCCATATCTGAACAGAAAGTATTATTTTAAGCTTTCTGACTTTGAAGCAAGGAAGGACTTTTATTAGAGCTTTACATTCAGATGTCATCATTATTCACTATTTTCTATCATTTATTTTATTTAGTTCACTTGCTGTTATTCTATTTTAGATAGATAGATAGATAGATAGATAGTGTGACAGATGAGGGGTGCTATCGCTCCCTTGAACCCCTGTCCAAAACTCCAGACACCAAGTAAAAGTCCAAAAGTTGCCTTTATATTCACAGCACTGTGCACAAAGCACACTCTCCTCCACAGTACTCATAAATTCACCAATCACAATCAATAATAAACTCTCCACCACTCCCAGAAGCGTTGCCCTCCTACCACCCAGCTCAGCTCGCTGTCTGGGAGCTCCCACAATCCTTTTATATTCCCTGACCCAGAAGTGTTCCAATCCCCAGTCCATGTGATTCTTAATCACTTCCGGGTCAGGTAAAATGTCCTTTTCTTCACCCCGGAAGCACGTCATTCCCCTTGTCCATGTGACTCAGACGTACTTCCGGGGCGTAAGGCAAATAACCATCGTTCCTCCCAGCAGCGTCTCCTAGTGGCCCCCATGGTATACAGCAGGGCTGTGTATAAAAACTCCAATGTCCATGATGCTCTGCTGGTCTTCGGGGGTCTCCATATTGCAGGGAGGGCTCCACCTGGCGGCTTGAGGGTATTGGCCGAGATGAATGGCCGGCCATACACCACGATAGATAGATAGATAGATAGATAGATAGATAGATAGATAGATACTTTATTAATCCCAAGGGGAAATTCACATAATCCAGCAGCAGTATACTGATACAAAGAAACAATATTAAATTAAATAGCAATAAAAATGAAAAAAATTAAAATAAAATTAATGTTAGCATTTACTCCCCCGGGTGGAATTGAAGAGTCGCATAGTGTGGGGGAGGAACGATCTCCTCAGTCTGTCAGTGGAGCAGGACAGTGACAAAAGTCTGTCACTGAAGCTACTCCTCTGCCTGGAAATGACACTGTTCAGTGGATGCAGTGGATTATTCATGATTGACAGGAGTTTGCTTAGTGCCCGTCGCTCTGCCTCAGATGTTAAACTGTCCAACTTTAATCCTACAATAGAGCCTGCCTTCTTAACAAGTTTGTCCAGGCGTGAGGTGTCTTTCATCTTTATGCTGCCACCCCAGCACACCACCGCGTAGAAGAGTAGAAGAGGGCACTCGCCACAACCGTCTGGTAGAACATCTGCAGCATCTTACTGCAGATGTTGAAGGATGCCAACCTTCTCAGAAAGTATAGTCTGCTCTGTCCTTTCTTACACAGAGCATCAGTATTGGCAGTCCAGTCCAATTTGTCATCCAGCTGCACTCCCAGATATTTAAAGGTCTGCACCGTCTGCACACAGTCACCTCTGATGATCACAGGGTCCATGAGGGGCCTGGGCCTCCTAAAATCCACCACCAGTTCCTTGGTTTTGCTGGTGTTAAGGTGTAAGTGGTTTGAGTCGCACCATTTAACAAAGTCTTTGATTAACTTTCTGTACTCCTCCTCCTGCCCACTCCTGATGCAGCCCACAATAGCAGTGTCATCAGCGAACTTTTGCACGTGGCAGGACCCCGAGTCATATTGGAAGTCTGATGTATATAGATTGAACAGGACCGGAGAAAGTACAGTCCTCTGGCGCCCTGTATTGCTGCACACAATGTCAGACCTGCAGTTCCCAAGATGCACATATTGAGGTCTGTCTGTAAGATAGTCCATGATCCATGCCACCAGGTGTGAGTCTACTCCCATCTCAGTCAGCTTGTCTCTAAGGAGCAGAGGTTGGGTGGTGTTGATAGATAGATTTGCTACTACCTCCAGGCAGTCCAGAGTGCATTTCATAACTGATCTTGCCCTTTTCATTAGCTTGTTGATTTGATGTGCCTTTCTTGAAGTTATGTTCCCAGTCTAACATACCACAGTGTAGAAAATCACGCTGGCTATCACAGAGTTGTAGAAGGTGTCAAGGAAATCCGTTCCCATATTAAAGGAAACAGAGTCTCCTAAGAATAAAGGGCCGGCTCTGCCCTTTCTTACATAGTTCCTCTATGTTACGAGACCAGTCTAACCTGTCATTGATGTGGACCCCAAATTCTTATAGGAGTGCACCACCTCTACATCCACGCCTAGAATAATGTCCTAACATACAGGGTCTTTGGTGCACCAAAAGTTAATAACCATGTTAAGTTGCAGACAATTCTGTTCTCGTTATCA
Organism: Polypterus senegalus; assembly: GCF_016835505.1. Lineage (NCBI taxonomy): Eukaryota > Metazoa > Chordata > Cladistia > Polypteriformes > Polypteridae > Polypterus > Polypterus senegalus. The sequence continues at coordinate 79,875,109 of NC_053163.1, read as the reverse complement.
ATACACCTCATAAATGAAGAGTCATCTGAGAATTTTTGCAAGTGAGTGACATGTTCTGCCATTATATTTATAGTCGGAGGTGTACAGAGTAACTAGAAAAGGAGACAGGACTGTTCCTTGTGGTGCTCCAATATTGTTTACATCCATATGAGAAGCACAGTCCTTAAATCTCTCACAATTTGCTGTGTGCCAGACAGATAGTACTGGTCTGCTTTTAAATTTCTATACTTGGACTACATGTTTTGATTGATTAAAGAAATAAAGTAGATGTAGGGCACCTGGTGTGGGTAGATTGTCACTTATGTTCTTACAGGCTTAGCAGGCTGGGGGAGTGCACTGACAATAGAGGACAGCACACTGGAAGTAATGCATCATTAGTTGGTAAGTGGCATTGAACAAGGTGTATCAGCCCCCATGTGTCTATGCTATTCTTATGGACCAAGGTGTGTCAGCCGGTCTAGGTTATATGCGGGGACACTGTGTAGATGTGTAAGCCGCTCTGTGCGTTGATTATTTTTAGGGACCAAGGTATATCAGTCTTTCGGTCTAGGCTTTATCTGGGCACACCCATGCATTGATCCAAATAAATATGTCTGCAGTTTCAAAGTGGGATTTAGGCTCAGTTTAAGCAAATGTTAGTTTTTAGTGTGGGCATATATTTACTGTACATTTTCCAAACTGTTCATTCCCAATAATATATTAAATATTTGCAAGCCTACTGTGTTAGCTCTTTTAATACAGTGTCACAAGAATGTGAGCTTATACTATATTCTGAAGTATACATCATTGTAAATTAAATTGCTTCATCTTCACCACACTTCTAAGAAATCACAGAACATTTTGTTGGGACAAGTGAACTGCCTGGATCTTGATAACTACATGTGACAGTGCTTTTCACACCAGTCACTAATCAGTAGGGCCTTCTGTTTCACGGCCTAGAATGTTTTTGCTTCTGGTGACAGGGATAAAGCTGGAAGTAATTCTTCCTAAAGAGGATTGAATGGGGGAATCAACTGTAAGACTCACTACTTGATTTATCGCAAAATGTTACCATCTCAATATAATTTTTTAAACAAACAGCCTACTTACATTAAAGCTTACAAATTAAATTTAATCTTACTAATTTTGACATGTCAGAACTGTATTTAGCTTAATATAGTCTGGACACGTGACTGTGAACTTCAGTCTGACCTTGACTTGGACCAATACATATCTTTCAGAACAGAATTAAAAATCTACATTAGAAGATATATAAATACATACATACATACACAAACTCATTTTATATACACATACAGTACATCCGGAAAGTATTCACAGCGCATCACTTTTTCCACATTTTGTTCAGTTACAGCCTTATTCCAAAATGGATTAAATTCATTTTTTTCCTCAGAATTCTACAGACAACACCCCATAATGACAATGTGAAAAATGTTTACTTGAGGTTTTATTTAATTTATTAAAAATAAAAAAACAGAAATCATTGTTTATTCAAATGAGCTACAGAAACAATAACAGTTATTATCATTGTTATATATGTATTTACAGACATTATTACAATTTAACAAGCTTAAACATTGAGTCACTCTATTATGAAATCAAAGAATCACTGAAAAAAGCAATAATATAACATCCCTAAATATTGAATGATCTGCTACCCATTTACAAGAGTGTACCCCTTAAAACTTATCATCATTGTGAAGGCTGTATCATCTTATCTGAAACCTTGACATCTTCTGAAAGTTCCCTTCATATTATGAGAATTACAATAAGACACTTTAGTGAAGACTCTACCACCTTTACAGTTTTTGCTTCCTAAAACTCTTCTCTTAATCTGCCTGTGATCTCACCAATGCAAATATTATTTATGTTTATTAAAAATAATAATTACAAAATGCAGGCTAGCATCCATTATGAAGGAAAATATGGCACAATTGTGACTCTGTGCATAAACTACTTGGACATGAGCAGCACTTGTCAACGAAAATACCAAGAGGCTCATGCCAACTCTAAAGCAATAACAGCATTTTAATTACTGAAATGGGAAAAGCTGCACACTCAAGAATGAATGCTTCATGGAACAGTAACAAAACAAAAGACATAGGGGAAACATTGAAACCAATCATTACTATCTTATGAAGGATGGCATACAGGAGAACAATGGAACTGCAGTTTATGAGACTACTCTTTTAAGCCCAAGACACTAAGTGCCAAGGTTGAATGAAATGTATGCAGAACGTATGCAGAAATCTTCCTAGACATCTGGTACTTGGGAAAAGAGTCATGCTTAAATTTAAAAAGCAATAGTAACTATGATAAAGCATATTTTGGGGTTGGTGACATTCTGAGTTTTATTTATAAAAACAGTGCATCTGAGGCTGTGTAGGTGTTAGTGTGCGCCCAGTTCTGGAGTGGGGAGGTGAGTTGATTGCTTGTTAATGTGATGTGATCAGGTCAGCTGTTCTCCATTGTCACTCCAACAGGTTTTTAATTAGGGTAGAGCACCAATGAGAGTATAAATAAAGACTGAGACGAATGACGAATGGGAGATCTAGAAAGAGAAGAAAAGAAGAGAAACCTGGAGATGAAAAATCAAGAGTAAAACAATCATAGGAAAATGAGAAGTCAGGCTGAGAGAGGAGATATGGTAGTAGGGGAAGAAGACCCCTGTGTAGCAGTGCAGCTCCAGGGGTAGGGTCACTCCTGCTGAACACTGCAGAGGATCAGGAACAATTAACCTCTCTGAGAAGTCCTACAGATGTCAAAAGATGGTGGCAGGAGAAGACAGTAGGGTTTTCAGGACCCCACAGACACCAAGGGACAATGATGGAACATGATCCAGTAAAACATTGACCTCGCTTGTCAGTGGCCACCATCTGTTGTCGAGGAGTCCTAAAAGCATGAGCAGAGGAGACATTGTTTTAGAAAGACACACTGAGGCTCTGGTGCTTTTAATAGAGAGCTCCTGTGTTTTATTCTTGATGTTTAGGAGCAGCTCCTGTTTATTTATTTACTGTTATGTTTTTAGATGATTTATTTATTAACAGATTTTAACACTGTTTTTGTTATAGATTTAAAACTTATTTAAAGAAAATTTTGCACTGCACTTTATTTTAGACTAATTATTGGAATCAAAAGCAATAAATACATCCATCCTTGTTGTTTGTGAGTCCTCATTTGTCCCAGTCTATCTCAGGTCATGACTATCCATGTCTGGGTTCAAGAGGATGTTAAGCCAACAGCCTTCTTAGAATGGCATTAAAAACTGATATTCTCAGTGATTAGGGAAAAACCAAAATCCAATCCGGCGGCATGGTGACACAGTAGTAGCGCTGCTGCCTCGCAGTAAGGAGACCTGGGTTCACGTACCAGGTCCTCCCTGCATGGAGTTTGCATGATCTCCCCATGTCTGCGTGGGTTTCCTCCCACAGTCCAAAGACATGCAGGTTAGGTGCATTGGCGATTCTAAATTGTCCCTACTGTGTGCTTGGTGTGTGTAGATGTGTAGATATGTGTGCCCTGTGGTGGCCTGGCACCCTGCCTAGGATTTGATCCTGCCTTGTGCCCTGTGTCACCTGTGGCCCTGTGTTAGGATATAACGGGTTGGATAATGACTGACTGACTGACAAAATCCAATCCGATGGAGTATTACTAGAATTTTAAATGATTTTGTTTAACAATTCTTCCCATTCAGGTTTAAGTTGCTTAAACACTTTGACAATAACAATAGACAGGCAAATATGTGTCTAGATGTGAAAAGCAGGTAGACACCTGTCCAAGTTTGTAACTTCCACTAAATATTAGATTATGTTGTATGGAGTCAGATATGTTCTGATGTTTGTGCATAATCAGTATTTTTTAAGCCAAAAAATGTGTCAATTAATGACACAAAATTAATCACATTAAACTGTCTATATCAATATTTCTTTCTTTTAATGCCCTACTAGCATTTTTTCACCTTGACATACAGTAGGTGTTTCATGGAACTTTGGTAGATGTCCCATATATATTTTATATTTTTTGTTCTGTGCTTTTCTTGGAAACAATTACACTGTATTATTATTTAAAAAAATACACATTACCTCACATAAAGAATAGTTAAAGTAACTAGGCTGTTTTTACTTTACACAAACTTCAATATAGAACCATTACATTATTATGAAAATACACAGAGAAAAGTATTTTTAAAGTGAGCTACAAACAAAAATGTACAAAATCTACTGACATTGGTGCTTAATTTTAAATTTGCAGTAGGTTAACTACAGACTGCATCTGAAGGTACTTCTGAAGTTTTTGAAATAAATGCATTTTAAATACAGGCCTTGTTGGACAAAGTAAGCATTGCCTGTTTTGCTAGGCCTTTAGTGGAATACAAGGATCATATTTTAACAGATGCAGATTCAGCTGTGCAACCCCACCTGCATTCCTGAGTGAGCACTAAAGTGGATGGCTGAATCGTGACTCTACCAACAGTTGGGTCACTCCTGTACTTTACCTGATAAAAACGGTTTTTGGATCATTACCGGAAACCTGGCTAGATGTGATGGACAAAATAATACACCTCAAGGTGACTATGATCCAATCACCAAAGGCTACAATTTTCTTGAAACTAGCTGAGTTCACTTCGTCAGCCTCTTTGGAAGCTAACAATCTGTTCTCTTTGTGATGAGAAGCCACCCACTCTCTGTATAGAAAAAAAACTCACAAAGTATCTTAGACCTGAAAGCTACTCTCCATAAAACCTTGGATTAAAACACTGTGAACTATCTCTAAGATCCACTCTGCCACGCCAAACGTTGTGCCAGTGACGGAGTCCAGTCTGAAAAGATGCAGAAGCAGCCATTACTTCAAGGAGGTGACTTCAGTACCTGCACTCTGGTGTCTTTTGCTTTTCTTTTTCGCTGCATAGGACACAGTAAAGAACCTAATAGCAAGCTGAAAAAAGCAACATCACACCACAATATGGACAAAAGAGTATGTAGGAAACACCATGAGTGCACTCCAACATAAGAAGAGTTCACTTAAATCCAGAGCAACAACACACACCTTCACACAACATTGGACATCATTGTAAAAGACTTGTGTGAGGGATTGCCGGCCATGTATCCCAGCCAACACCCCCAAACCGCCAGATGGAGCCATCCCTGCAACATGAAAGGGCCCCGAATTCCAGCAAGGCAGCATGGAACTTGGAGTTTTTCACCACAGCCTTGCTGGATACCATGGGGGCCACCGGAGGACGCTGCAGGGAGGCCCAGGGACTTATATTTTCCTTATAGCCCGGAAGTAATTCACGATTGTGGAAATAGAAGGAATGATATACTTCCAGGCTGAAGAAAAAAATAATTACCTGACCCGGAAGTGCTGGATAATCACATGGACTGACGGCTCAAACACTTCCGGGTCAAGCAGTATAAAGGACTGTGGGAAATCCCAAATGGAGGAGCTGAGTTGGGAGGCAGGGTGGCTAAGCATCTGGGAGATTGGAGGATTTGATTATTGTGATTGTTTATTGGAGTATTTGGGAGTGGAGGGTGCTTTGTGGACTTTATTATTGTAATAAATATTTATCTTTTGGACTTTTACCTGGTGTCTGACGTGTGGTCTGAGGGTACAAGGGTCCGAGAAAGCCCTTAATCTGTCACACCTGCTATTGTAAAAATGTTTATTTGTGCCAAGATAGCCAGTAAAGAACCAGCCTCTTCTGTGTTAGATATTTGTCTCGCTCATCTGTCATGAATCCTGTCTTCAATGTAGAAATATATGCAGTTTGACAGACGACTGGGACCCTTGCCTGGCTGTGACGCCTCTGTGTTAGAAGGACCGGGGGTAGGACAGGGTCACGGCAATACCTCCTTTGGAACATGAGGAGCCAGAGTCGGAAGGTGGAGGACAACACTTGCTGGGAGAGGAGTGGAGGCAGCAGAGGAGAGAAGAAAGAAATAGAGTAAAAAGGAACTGAGCAGTATTATTGTGCTGGATACTGTTTATTCTGTTCTGAAGTGGGGAGTAGAAAACAGAGCTGCCCCACAAAGAAATAAACAGTGTGCTGTTTTGCACTTGTGTGTTTCTGAGCCTGTCTGTGTCCGGGTTTGGGGAGCTGTACGTCCCTGTGGCATCCTCAGCAATTATCATATTTCTAGAATCTTTGTGTTAATCAATAAATTGCTCCTTAAAACACATGTGCTTCCGTTACATTGATATAAGTCTAACGGCCAGAAACCCCTACTACAGTGAAAAGTAATGAAAATGGAGTGGAAGCCTTACCAAATATTTAATAAACTACAGGAATTACCAAAGGGAAACCTGATAATTAGTTAATCAAATGATTAAAATCAATCAGCCTATTCTGCTCTCATGATTACACTCCTTTCCTATAACCTCTACCATTGGTTTATTCAAAGGACTGAAACATACCTAGTTATAACTTCATACACTGCTGGCATTCTCCAAGGCTGGCCAAAAGGTGTAATGGGTGAAATTGTAACTGAGAGTCTACAAAAATATAAATTGACAAATATTTGTTAATTAGACAAGAAAGACTTTTTCCTGTAATTCTGAACTTTATCTTCAGAGTGTGTTCAGTACTTGCCTGACCTTTTTGTTTTTCTATAATTTGTCTTTTTGCAGTATATAAATGTTCTTACTTAATTATACTAGTTGGAAGTGTATTTCTAAAGTCGGCATTGATCCTATCTATTAGTTTAATTGCAAATTTAAAAAATATATAAAACATACATAATATAATAATCATTGATAAGGATTGTCTACTTTTTAAAATCAGAACATTTTACTATTTGGTGTGTTTTTATTTTAACAGATCTTGTTTTACCATTTTGGTATTTAATATGTTGTTATAGAGAGACTAATCCCAATTTACTATATTCAGAGCTTTTTTGTTAAAAATTTGCATATCTAAAATGCTGATGCATTTCTTTTTAACAATTAATATGGACCCATGTAAATAATTTTGTTTGCTATTTGTGTGCTTAATTTATTAGGAGTCCCTGGCGTGTAAAAATTGGCTTTTCGCTTCTTTCCGCTTGTCTGGTTTGCAGATTAATTTGTAGAATTAGTTTCAACAGTTAAGATAGAAGGTTCTTATCCAATTCTTTTGTAAAACAAGTAAACATTGATCCTCATGGGAACTATACAGATCCATTTTAAAAAGTACATAGAAGAACATTGCATTCATACAATAAAAATTATTAGTACTAATGAAACATTGATCTGCCTAATTCAAATGCAACCAAATCTTTTTAGAATTATTATCAATTCTGTTTTTACTATGCAGTAACAAAGTTAAACATTCAACATTTTTGTTATATGTTTGTCTGTTTTAGAACATTTTATTAGTCATCTATGTGGTAAAGAAAGTAATATAAAAAAAACTGATGCATATATTAATAACTAGTAAACATTTGCATGCTGTGGTGTGATAGAATGAAGTTTTATAATGGGTTAGCTCTGCCTGATACTGCTGTATATCTCTCAGAAATTATTTTCACACACTGAAAAATGTGACATATATAGTAGTAATATATGCATGGATGAATATTTATTTGCGTCTGAAACTTGGAAAATTAGAAAGAGATCTTGCTCTTTTCATACCCTTGTTACAAGCACCCTTAAGGTGCCTAGCACAGAACATCCACATCCATTGCCAACACTGTCTTACTTTTAAATATGTATAAGTTATTAGATTTCTGTGTTTCCAAATGCAAAGGCTCATGTCATGCCTGCATGAGTTTCAATAAATTATTCATTACATTTAGAGCTTGTTCATATAAATAATGTTTAGCTCTACTGTGAACAACATTACTGCATGATATTATCAGCATATATACGCAGACTTTTCAAGACAAATAAATACGCAGACATATATACATGTTCATTTTATTTTTATATATATAGTGTATACATATATATATATATATACACACACAATATATGAAGTGTATAGCGTATCTGTCTTGGCGCCTACAACCAGACACTCTTACAGAGCCAGTTTAAAGTCCCCTAACAACCTAACTGTATGACTTTGGACTGCAAGACTCTTGCATGACAGGTGTGAAGACAGTGCGAGAAAAATATGGTCTGCTTAGTGGAGACCTTGGAGTGTCATTGAGCAGCCATGCTCATCAAGGTCCATACTGATAAGCCTGAATAGCATTGAAGACCATGACCCCAACATATGCACCGTACTGAGTCGACAAGGTAGAATCATGAGTCAGGAAATGTCCCCTCGTCCCTTGAGCTGTTAGAAGTGTGAAGATGTCTTGATGAGTCCCATGCATGAGTAAAGTTTTAGCTAATGGCTTTAGTCACTGCTTTAATAGACTCCAGCAGCAACATTTCTACTGTCACTTGTTACATTCTTACACAATAGTGGAACCTTGGAATGCCCAGTTTTACAGTGCTTTGTGAAAGTATTCATCCCAATCTGTGTTTGTCCTATTTTGTCTCAGTACAATCTGAATTAAAATTGATTTTCATGTGAATTCTATGTAATAGACTTAATAGTATGGTCCAAATTAATGAAGTAGAATAACAAATACATTGTAAATATAAAAAACAAGAAAAAACTGAAATGTTGTGAGTACATATGTATTGTCCTCCTTTGCTATGAAACTCATAAATAAGATCCAGTCCAACCAATTAACTTCAGAAGGTGTGTGCAATTAAAGTGTCATAGGCTCTGTCACATGATGTCTGTATACAATGACCTGTTCTGAAAGCCCCCTGAACTCTGCAACACCACTAAACATGGCCTACTGGATATTGCAAATAAAGAGTGGGAGGAAGAGGCAGGTCCTTTCCTCTGAAAACATATTAAGAGTACATTGTGCAATTAGGCAATCAATTAGCCAAAGTTAGACGTATTATTAAAGGGCATTTTGAAAATGCACAAACAACCCAATCCCAACAGTACTGCTACTGCATGAATTTCCAAGAATTTAATCCCAGAGACCAGATCATGGTACTGATTCCTAAATCTCATTGTACAGTATATTATTAGTGTATTCATTAGCAGAGACCCTATAAGGTAAAAGAATGTAAAGGTTTGGTGAACTACTTTATACAACAGACCAATCAAAGACGTCAAAGAGTGATAGTCAGAGACTGATCCTATTGACTCATAGAGGCAAGGAAGCAGAGACCGGGCTCGAAATTAAACATATGCTAGACCTAGGTGTGATGAAGGAAAGTTATAGTTCCTGGTCTAAGTGGAAGTTGGCACATTTGCAATGATTTCTGTCAACTTAACCAAGTCTCTTGTTTTGATGCTTAACCCATTCTGTGAGTGGATGAACTCCTCAAGCAGCTGGGCAAGGATCAATTCCTAACACCTCTGATCTGTAAGCCAAGTGGTGGACATTAGCATTACTGTGTTCTTCCTTTTTGTTTACTCAGGTTGCTGGCCACATTCCAGCATCTGGTGGAAAGATTCCTCCAACTGCATAACACTTACAGTGCTGTCTACCTTGATGTTATTGTTATCTATGGAAGGAACACCCATTGCATGTGACTGATTTTTTTCCTGATTTCTCTTTGCCTTTTTTCCTTCAGACCGATATGCTGGACACTTGTTTGGGTGGTGTGTTGAGCCAAAGCTTTGATGGCATTGACTGCCGTGCTTTACATGACCCGGAAACTGCACAAACTCAAGGCCAGGTATGCAGCTATTCAACATGAAGTTGAGGCAATCAAATGGGCTATTCAGCACCTGAGGTACTACCTACATGGGTTATGGGTTAAGACCCATAAAGTCACTTTCGCTCCTGCAAACAGGCCCACCTCTTCCTTTGTGTAAACCATTTAAAGACCACATCTACCCAAATTCCTTAGTCTGATGGACTCACATCATCATCTCTTACTGTGGTGCCCCAAATCTTCATCAGGGGTTTGCCTATATTTCAAACCTGTTTTATTAATTATGGACAGAATGCTGATAAGTGAAAAATTAGAACATCAGAAGAATTGTGACAATGACCATTCAGACCAACAAGCATGTTCATGCTGTTCATCCAAAATAATAAGTTGAGAAAAGCCTACTTTCTAACACACTACTTGGTAATTTATTCCATGTGTCTACGGTTCTTTGTGTGAAGACAAACTTTATAACATTTGTGCGAAATCTGCCCTTAACAAGTTTTGAACTGTGTTTCCATGTTCATATTAACTAAATTATAATTATTAAAGTAACAGCTGGATCCACTGTATTAATTCCTTTCATGATCTTAAAACAATCAAATAGATAGATAGATAGATAGATAGATAGATAGATAGATAGATAGATAGATAGATAGATAGATAGATAATGTCTATTTATCACATAAGAGTAATTTACCTAATTTTGTATTTTGTGCCCTTCTACCTAATTTGCTGCTGTCTGTGGGCACTGTATGCTGTGATTGTAGCCAGTATATGTTAGTGTTACTGTAAAGTGTCAAAACTGAAGCTTGTCTTAGATTAAAATCTGAATGGGATTTTTTTTATTCTATTAGACTGTTTAATATCTCTGGCTAAACACTTCTGCATCCTGCATTTGTGTGAGCTGTAATGCAATAATAATAAATCATTTATATTTTCCCTTGGTACATGGCCTCTACTTAAAATTGCTTAACGCTTTTATTTTATTTACATAACTGAGTTCAACTGAAAGCTGTACCTTTAATACATTTATTTTTATTGAGTATATGGTCTAACATATTTAAAGTAATTTCAGAAATGTTAATTAATAATTTAATATGCATTTAAATGCACAGTAAAATATAAAATGTATAAATCTTAAGATATATATTGAAAAAAATACAGTAATGTTAAAAAACATATAGGACTTTGTATTTTATTACCTCCAGTTACATATTCAGCATGACTTTAAAGGACAACCTAAATGTCTCTGTTTTAATTTTTTATATAATGCAAGTAAATATATCAGTTTTTTATGACATAGTGAAAGTTTGACCTTCTAGGTCTTTGTCTTTTGTTATATAACAAAAGCTTCTTTTCTCTTCAGAATAAATCACCTTGTGCTCTTTAAAGTGTGTACTGCATACTTGGAATGACAAAACACCATTAAATTAATGCAATGTTAATCACTTACCATCTATCTATCATTTTATCTCTGAATGTAAATTGGTTTGAGGAAGAGGTACCTATATGCATAAACTGAGAACAAAGTACAAGAAACAGAAATTAGCTGTGGTGCAGGTAATTCCACAGGGCTACCTTTAATTAGGCCTAACAGCTTCAAGCTCCCAGCCTTGCATGGTTACCAGCCAATGAGAATCCAAAATTACTTTAAGCACTGAACTTCAGAGTTATGTGATTGACCGTTCTAGCAATGAAACTGATGAGAGCCTTCATAAGTATTGTGCTTCTGCTTAATTACCTTGGGGTTTATGACACATGATGAATGAGAGTATCATAATGACATCCATAAAGATCAATAATTGGCTTTCAGAAGTCTGAATGCTAACTATCTTTCATTATTTTTAAACAACCAGTATTGTATGCACTTTCTGCAGCTTTCTTTAAGACTTTTACTGTCCTCTACTATACAATTCTGCTTTCCCGAGAGGTTATATTATTCTACATAAATATTCTTCCATGTAGACATTCAATAAGGTGCACCAATTCTATTGCTGCTGGAATAACAAGGTTTTATTTTAGTAAGAGTTTTCATGTTATAACTGTTCTGTGATTTAAATTGAAATAATCAATGTTATTTTTTTATGCTTTTTCCTATAAAAATATTTTGAGTGCAATAAAGAATAGGAACACAAAAACTGTAATTTCCTTTGAATAAAGGATTTTTTTTTCTTAACTGCCATTCTATATGCTAAAAATATAAATCACAAAACCCTGTTAACATTGTATTTTCCATTGTACTATATACATCATACATATGTATGGTTTGCACATGTGTGCTAAAGAAGTGAATAATATTTTCCCTTACCAATAAGTATTTTTGTTATTTTACCAAACATTACTGAAAAATTAATGGGTCTGTGTGTGTCCCTCTCTCTACAGTGCATATAAGTACACACTTACTTCTTCACTGCCCTGTCTGCCTGAAAACCTTTGATAAAGAAGACAAAAACTATATCCCTCCGTGAATTACATTTAATTGGTCAGCAAGGGAAATCAGCCATCGAAACAATTGTACTTAGGTAGTTCTTTGCTCCGGCCAGTGACTGTTGGGGAGAATTCTTTTTTCACTTGGCATTAAAACATATATGAGACACTTCCAATTACCTGGCTATCCAGGGATTCTTTGCTGCTGTAAAGGGAAAAAAAGGAGACATAAGAAACAAAAACACATAGTAAGGGAGAGATGCAGCTAAAATATCCACTAACAACAATAAACTGTCTGCAACTGTCCATTTTTAAAGGCAGTAATCTTTTCCTTTATGCCTTACACAGCATATGAATTCACTTAATTGGTAAGACTGAAAAAATGCAGTAGTGTACACTGTCGATTGAATGCTTTATCGAATCATCTATCTGATAGCCATTAAATGGGTTGCAAATGCTCTTAACAGCTGAGGTGCAAATGAAGAATGTCTGAGATGCCACCAAAGACTTATTTACTGTTCTTTATTAAATCATTTGTTCTCACATTTTTGTTTCAAATGAATAATAATGTTTCTGTTTATATGTAGTCATATTTCTATGATTAAAAGAATAAAGGCGTATATGGACAGAAATAGCTGGGAATAATTAAAACTCAAAGTTATTAAGAAACATTTAAGACAACAAAATATTCGCTGGTTAGGATCCTTACTGATTTTAGCAAATTGGTAATTATTTTTTCAGACATCAAAACAACACCGCACACAGCCACTGATATGAGTAAAAATAAACACATTAAATTATTTTAACACATATAAAATAAAAAAGGCGGAACTACAGCTCAGATACTCTGGAACAATGTCTTTGTGGTCGATACATTACTTTCATTACTAACTCAATTGGAAAGAGAGCTTTTTTTCTCTTGTATACCTTTACTAAAGAGAGATTTTTTTACTTGTTTTTGCCTTTTTGTGTTTTGTAGAGACTGAATGGTCCAGTGTTTATCCAAAGTACTGTAAGTAAAAGTACACAGCAGGAATGAAATAAGCCAAAAATGATTTTGTTTACAAAAAAGAACGCCAGAAAATCAAAGATGTTCTTCAGACATTATCTGCAGTCCATTGTAAGGCTTGCACAATACCCTTACCATTCAAGATTTCATAAAATAGGCACGCAGCAACCATTAATAATTTTGCAGTTCTTTGTCAAGTTGTAAAGGTTCTAACAAAAAAAACATGGATTTTTGGAAGGGGAAATTTCTAAACAGCCACTTTAAAGAGTGAAAAATGCTTTGTGTCATTTACATTCAACCCATAATAACTTAAAAACATACGTTGATTTTTTTAAATAGGCCATCTAACACCACTGTCAGAGACTTATAAGCTGCAGCAAGTCCTCATGAAAGACAAGCTACTGTGTACAGATTCTGCAAGACACAACAATTTTTATTGATGTAATGTACTTGGACTACTTTTATCAGTGGAAGTTGGCATCTGTTAGAGTAAATAGCAATGAATTAAATGACTTAATTTTGGGTGGCTCAAATGAAGATGTGGAATGTGCATTACTTAATTAGTCAAAACAAATAGAAATCTGCAGTATATATTCTAAAAATGAATAAAAATTAGAAATAAGACCAGATAATGACTATTTAAAGGAAAAGATAGAATGATACTGAGAGAATTAATCCAACGCTTAATCTATCAGAAGGTGTATGCACAATGATAGAATTCTAAATCAAGTAAAGACTCTTCTCATCCTGCCTGTCACAAATAAAAATAGAATACATTTGGAAATCCATAGCATTTGAGACAGAAAGGGATTTGGCCTCCAACTAATATTTGAACAGAGAGGATGAGGGAAAGCAAGATGTTGACAAGACTAAAATAAGGAACACATTTTTTTTCTTAACAACAGTCTTCAGGAATGGGAAGATGGGGATTGAGAAGACCAAGAGCAGGAAACACCATTCTACACAACTAAAGAAAAGACAGTCCCTAAATACCTTAAGACCCTGTCCAATGTACCTGGTTATTTTTTTAAATGTAGCTTTTTGTTTGCGATTTGGCCTTTCGTCCACACGCAAACTGTGTTATAGGTCACTGAAAATTGAAATTTTGAAAAAAGGGTGCAGCTGTTTTGAAACTCCATTTTCCCTGTTTATGTGTTGACAGGGAAAAGAGAGTTTTTGCTGGTATCTTCATTAATTGACGTCAGTGTGTGCTCCATTATCTGTTTTGTTTACCTGAGGCTAAAGTAGTGCTGGTGTTAACCTTCTTAATGGGACTTTTTACATGTTTAAATTTAAATGTACAATTACTTTATCACTATATTGAGGAACAGAGGTGTCAGAATGTGCAATGGAGGCCATTGTTACATTGATTACTCTGATGACACAGACCTCTAGTTTTTGGGACAAACTTAAGAACAAATTAGTTTTTTGCTGAAGAGAATTTTCATTTGTCAAGGACATCAATGTTGTCTTGGAGTGAGTTGCTTCGCCCGCACATCGACAAAAACACAACTGCAATGAGATTGCTTGTCAATGTTGTCAAAATTTGCCTGCACATTTTACTATTTAGCAGATGAGGGGAGATTATGCAAAATAGCAAATGCCTTTGGGTTGTCAAGACAAGTGGTTTCTAAAATAGTAAGTGTGTGAACTAATTACAGTCCACTTTGGCCCTGTGTGTATACAATTACCTGTTATGAAGTCCAAAGTAAAGAGGAACTTGCAGCAGGCTTTCACTGGGTCTCATGTAGAAGTAGAGCAGCCATCCACAAATTCCATGGATTATTTGAACAGAAATGGGAGATCTTCTCTTAACATACAACCTACCTGTGATTACATGTGTTCATCTATTGATGTCGTAGTGAAATGGCCAGGCAGTATTCTTGAAGTCGTATTTTTGCAAATTCCATGCTGCACACACATTTGCAAAAGAAATGGGTGATGGACATGATTTTAATGACATTCCCTTTGTTAACTATGCCTGTTTTGTGCTGTTGACAGTGGATTTTTGCCTTTTCATGTGGATGGAGGTTTTTTACAAAACTGTGTGCTTGTGGACAGGATTTCTTTTAAAAACAAAGGAGAAAAACTCCCGTTTTCAAAAATACACCCGAGTACATGTGGATGAGGGCTAAATGACCTCGCCAGCAGGACAGAATAACGTGAATGCTCCTGAATGAAATTATATAATATGGGGCAGTGAAAATGAAGATGAGAAATCTGCATTACTGGTATTCTCTGTGTAGAGTTAGTAAGAACTCGCTTTAAATTGCTCCAAAAGTAGAAATCTGCAGTACATATTTCAAAAATGCTGTAGCAATTAGGAATAAGACCAACTATTAAATGTTTTCAAGCATTTTTTGAGGGGGATCATTGAGTTCAACAGATGGAAAAACTGAATAAATTAGAAGTGATTTTAAAACAAAATAATAAAACTACAATAACTCCAAATACTTGGAACTTTTGTCATCATCAAGTTCTTCCATGATAACCCTGAATACAATGAGGACTGATTGAGGTCATTTATGTTAGGTAGAATGCCTAGAGGAGGCTGGGCGTTCTCGTGGCCTGGAACCCCTGCAGATTTTATTTTTTTTCTCCAGCCGCTGGAGTTTTTTTTTTTTTGTTTGTTTTTTTCTATCCTCCCTGTCCATCAGACCTTACTTTTATTCTATGTTAATTAGTGTTCCCTTATTTTAATTCTTATTTATTTTGTCTTTTTTTTTTCTCTTTCTTCATCATGTAAAGCACTTTGAGCTACATTATTTGTATGAAAATGTGCTATATAAATAAATGTTGTTGTTCCTTACCTGAACATTAAAATGTGTAAATTACATAATAATATATTAACTGGATTACCTACTGATTCGCAATGCACAGAGTCAGCAGAAACAGGTCATTAAACAAGGGAACTTCTAAAGATTCTTGGGATTTTCAAAGAGACACTATATATGTCAATATTTCTGCTATAACTTCCACTGTATAGAATTGAGAAAGTGGGAATAAAAAAAAAGAATCAGAGATGAAAAACCAGAAGGAAGAGACAGGGGGAAGTAGCAAAACAGAAGTTTATCAATACCTAAACCCATAACTTAATAGTTTTATAATGTACAATATAGACTTCTGATTAATTTAGAATGCTTAATAGTGGGTCTTTTTGAATTCCATATGAAGTGAAAAAGAATGGCAATTTAGCCTCAAACCAATAGAGGGGAAGCATGGTGTTGACAAGACTAAAATGATAAACAATATTTATTATAATAGTAGCTATCAGGAATGGAGAGACTGAGAAGAGGACCAAGAATATATACATACAGAATATGGTGGTAGTTGGCTGTAGCTTCTTCATCCAGCAGAAATAAAGAAACATCAGAATCTAGATATCTAAATGACCTTACCAGCAGAATAGACATCAGAGAAGAGGACTCTTGATGAGTAAAATTTAAGGAAGGAAAACAGATTTGGATTAATTAAATTTATAGACAAACAAGGCTTCTGATTAATTAAATAAGTCAAGGTAACAGGAACATCAGAAGGGGTGTTGACCAGTAAAAACATCATATCACTGGCATATAACAGGTTTTTATAGGGAACACTGTGTACATTCATTAGTAGATAGATAGATAGACCTTTATTTTTCCCCAGGGAGAAATTTGGCTTTTTACAGAAGCTCTATAAATAAATGAACACATAAACAGGTAGATAAATAAGTAAATAAACAAAAAAAAAATAAACAAATATACACACACGCTTTGGTCTGAACACACCCCAGAATAACTATAAAGCAAGAAAATTAGAAAACTTCTGACTTGGCTGCCACAGTCCCAGTCAGGCACTATGCCTGTGTATTGATGTTGGTATAAAGGAGCCAGAGTATTGTTTCTTTGCACACTTCAGCTGAATAATTTGTTGGCAGAAAGTATTCAGCGTTAGTTCTCCACCTGACTCAGATGCTCTGTCTCTTCCCCAAGGTTCTAGCCACCTCAGACTTTATATGGGAGGTTTCAAAAATTTTAAATGCTCATCTGAAATTTTTTACAAAAAACAAAAGAACTTTGAACACTGTCCTCCAGACAGACACATGAAAAG
Source organism: Polypterus senegalus (assembly GCF_016835505.1). Taxonomy (NCBI): domain Eukaryota; kingdom Metazoa; phylum Chordata; class Cladistia; order Polypteriformes; family Polypteridae; genus Polypterus; species Polypterus senegalus. Next base: position 79,857,930 of record NC_053163.1, on the reverse strand, counting down.
CAACCAAAACACCAAACATCATGAGAACCAAGTCCTTTTAATTAAATTCTGCCAGTTGGCCATACAACAATGATATTAATTTTTTAAAGAGACAGCTTTAGATCATTTGAAATTAACTTGAGCATCGTTCACTGAGTATGTGGGCTGAAATGCTAAAATTATTTGTAGTTAACCATTTCCTTAAGAATTGTGAACTTTTTTGTTTTATTAGTATTTGATGTTTCAGATTTAGTTTCTATTTTAGTGGTGTTAGGGAGTTTCAGAAGTATTTTTTGACACTCTTCTGCTAAATAATTTGTTAGTTGAAAGTTCTTAGTGTTAGTGTGTCAGAGAGAAGACATGCAGCATTTTTCATAATGGCACAGTTTTATTTTAATTCTCTACTTTGCTACTAACTCCATGGGCTCCAGAGTGTGCCCCATAACTGTGCCTGGCCTTATAATTAGCTTGTTAATTCAGTGGGCCTCTCTTGAAGTGATGTTACTAGTCTAGCACACCACAGCAGAGAAAACTGCACTGGGCATCAGCTGTCCTTAAAGATGTGAAGGATGCCAATTACCACATTGAATGAACTATTGAATGAACTATGAAAAAAGAGCCTACTCTTCCTTTTCTTACAAACAGTAGTTCTGAACAAGTAGTAAGTAGAAATAAGTTCTAAGACCAGTTCAACTTGTAATTAATGTGGGAAAGTACTTGTAGGAGTGAACCACCTCTACATCCACACCTTGAATAATGAATTGAATTGATTAGTGACTTTTGCTGATGTTAACATGCAGACAATACTCTTTGCACCAAAACGTAAACTTCACCTGACTCCTTTACTCTTTCTCTTAATTCCCTTCATCATCTGAGAATTTATGCAATTTAGGTAATAGGCCTTTTACTTCCAATCTTATCAAGCTGAACTGGAGTACACTACAAGCAAGGGGAATTATGACATGACATTTTTTTTTTGCTTTCTAAGGTTCAAATCTCAGAAAATTAACCTCGAGCTTTTGATAATAATGTCTGAAACATTTTTCTGTGTTGCAAGAAACTGTAAAAAATAATGTCAACATGCACTGTTGGGGTGATTTTTGTACTTGCTGATTTTTGGTAAGAAGTGGGAGCAGGAGACAATGTTGTTGTAAAAGAAGATACTTTTCAGAGGTATCCACCACTTCAACCATCTATCTGCTGCTCTTAAAAACTGCCAAGGTGTTCTCTATATATATTTATTTTACTTAAGAACACATAATCTTCAAAGGAAAAAGCCATCTGGGAATGGAATGGTTCCTGCTTCTTGGACTGTATGGAAACTTGATATCCAGGTTGTATGATTCTTTACAATGTTATATATTAGCTATTCGTGGTTTTGAACAAATAAACATCATTTGTTTATTAGAAGCTAAAACTAGCATCACTAAGAAGTTTAGATTATTCATTCCTTGTCTAAACACGGTTCCTTAAGACAAAAAGACGATACTCTTGTGAAGATCTCTATTTGTGGTAAACTGGAGTGAAAGTAAAGACAGTCCCAGTCTGTGAAGAATCTGGCTTAAGAAGGTCCTTATGGTTAAAAACATTAGGTATAGCATGGACAGTGGCACAGTTTTGAGGTTTTACATAACAGGTACATACTACTGTATATGTGGTTTTATTATTTCTTCCTATCCCTCATTCAGAAAAGACTTTAAAAGGTCAGTTGGTACCTTTCATGTTTCAGGTGATCTGTTGATATGATAAAACACAGAGCTTCATCCATTCATACATCATCAAACCTATTTCATTCGGTTTAAAGTTATGATAAGCTAAGCCTATCCTGTCATACTTATACATACACTGAGTCGGTTTAGTAGTGTATAATTTCATTCAGCTTTTTAATTTATTCATAATAGCGTGTATACTTAAAAAGAGACAGTGTGAGAGAGATTAAAGGATGCTCTCTATCCTATTTAATATTTGCTTATTCAAATCTGTCCTCTGTAAAGAAGAATATTTTGTTTTTATGCTACTTTGAGATTGTGTTGGTATTTATTTGATTAATAACACTGGATTTGATGTGTGTGATTGCACATGCACTGTATTAGTAAAAATTTGACCCACTAATCACTCTTCCATTCATCCACAAAACAAAAATGTATCCAGATTGGAAGAAAATGAAAAAGCAGAATCAAGTTGTGAGGGTGTCCTAGTGGATTATGGGTACACCCGTGTACACACTTGCTAAACACAATGTATGATCATTTTTATGTACAATGTAACCTAGTTCTGTTCAAACAGGTGGTAATCTTTCTCTGAACATGCAGGAAGTTAACTTAAGTACTGCCATCTTCACAGAGCCATGGACATTTACACTAATTCTCTCACAAAATCTGTTGTTTTTTCTTTCTAAAATGGAATCAATATTTAAATAGAGCATTAAAACTGATATAAAAGAATATTTTAATATTCTGAAAATTGAAAGTGCTGCATGGAAAATTGCCATTTAGATCACTTATGGCACTAATATCAGAGTTTTATGTTGTTTCTTGAGATATTAGACAACTTCCTCAAGTTGTATATGTTTGTCTATATTTTACATCATATAAGACTTAAGTAGTGGGATCTGCTATGAAATATGGATGAAAAACTGAAAGGTTAAAAAACATGCTGCATTTAAAGTTTGAGGTAAAGAACTCTATTTATATGTGAGGCGTGAATAGTGGTAAAATCATGTACTTTATATGTTATTGCCCCACTATTTATAACAATTGGTCTTCATACTTTTCCTTATTTATATTTAATATAGCAGATTATATTATGTGACAATAGCAAACACCCTAAAGAGCAATTTATTTAAGGTTTGTGGTACAAGCTGTTAAGTATGATTGGATTTAAGTAAAACAGGGAATGTTTATAATTTAAAAGAGAGCAAGTAGCCTGGATGCCAGTTGTTACTTTAAATTTAGTTATTTAAAAAGAATATTGAGCATAACTAGTAAGTTTTTTGAAAATGTTGGAAAATGTAGAATGTAGACTCTTGTTTTCAGTCGACTAGATTACTGTAACGCACTCCTCTAAGGATTACCCAAAAAAACATATAATGTTTGCAACTAGTGCAGAATGCAGCTGCTAGAATCCTGACTAGGAAAAGAAAATCCGAGCACATTTCTCCAGTTTTGATGTCACTACACTGGTTACCTGTGTCATTCAGAATTGACTTTAAAATACTGCTTATGGTTTACAAAGCCTTAAATAATCTCGCTCCATTTTATATATCGGAATGTCTGACACCTTATATTCCAAATCGTAACCTTAGATCCTCAAATGAGTGTCTGCTCAGAATACCAAATGCTCAACTTAAAAGAAGTGGTGAGGCAGCCTTCTGCTGTTATGCACCTAAAATCTGGAATAGCCTGCCAATAGGAATTTGGAAGGCTGATAAACTTTAAAAAACTGCTAAAAACTCATTACTTTAACATGGCCTTCTCATAACTTCCTTTTAATTTAATCCTGATGCTCTGTATATTCAATTAATTATCATAACTATTCATGGTGGCTCTAAAATCTGTACTAACCTCTACTCTCTCTTCTGTTTCTTTTCCCAGTTTTCTGTGGTGGCAACCTGCGCCACTACCACCTAATCAAAGCACCATGATGTTCCTACATTGATGAATTAAAAGCCAGAAGTCTACATGACCATCATCAGCAAGTCCTTCCATGAGAGCAATAAATACAAAGAGGACTGTTTCATTTATGTTAGGTAGAATGCCCAGTGGGGGCTGGGAGGTCTCATGGTCTGGAACCCCTGCAGATTTTATTTTTTCTCTCCAGCCGTCTGGAGTTTCTTTTTGTTTTTTCTGTCCTCCCTGGCCATTGGACCTTACACTTATTCTATATTAATTAGTGCTGTCTTATTTTAATTCTTACTTTGTCTTTTTTTCTTTTTTCTTCATTATGTACAGCTCTTTGAGCTACATTATTTGCATGAAAATGTGCTATATAAATAAATGTTGTTGTAGAGCTATAGACACAATTGTTTGCCAACGTTAAGAAGACATTTCGTTGACAGTTAAACCTTGAGACCTTAAACCCTCAGCTTGGTAATACTGTTCAGTTTTCATGTTTGTCTGCATACATTTTTCTCAGGAAGAGTCCATTTTTTTCCACATCACAAAGATTTAATTGCTAGCTTAATTAGCAACTGTAAATTAACTCAGTATGAGTAAATGAGTACATGGATGTGCCTTTAACTGGCTTTAGTGACAAACCATGTGATGCCTGCACATAACAGGCAGAAACACCTTGATAAGTGCCATGTTTGTTACCGTTTAGCCATACAGACTCCAGTAAGAAAATATGAAAGCAAACCTAAAGTATGTAGTGTATTAAACTATTCAAACAGGAAATATATCCAACCAATATTTGAGTCTGTCATTTACCATAAGGATGCATTTTTGCATGTCTGCTGTGTTTTTTATTATAAATGACCAGTGCATTAATTCCATGTTCTTCCCTTGATAGTATCATATTCAGATTCAGTAGAAGTATGACTGGATGTTGAGTCAGAATTTTAGCTTCTCATACAGCCAAGTATTATACACTTCTTATAATGTTGTAATTTACTGATGAATTTTTGCTACACTCTCAGTCACATAACACTAAAGGGGGTTGTTGGTCTCCACACTGCTCACCTGAAAAGTTTCCTTATTGTACAGGCAGTGTGAGGCGGGATGCATTTCCTGATTATTGAGTCAGAGGTGCACAAAGTAATTTTAAAATGCCTTACACAATTTTGTAATCTTTTCCTAAGTGATCCATTATTAGCCATGTTACCTGTTGAAGACAGGTAACAGAATAAATTTAAAAATATTTGACATCTCCTGCCCTAGGATTATCTTCATCACTTTTCCATGGTATCCTTATGTGTCTGAGCCTCACTTAATAACTGCTCAGACGCTTTCATTTTGAGTTGCCTTGCTCGCCACCTGTCTGCTTTTATATTTCTTGTCTTTGAAGGCAACTCTCATCGTCCCTCTTGAGCCTTTATTCCTCCCCGTGAGTCTCGCACTTACTTTTTCAATTGCACCACCAAAGTCAAACAGACCGATCAGATTGCTCAGAGGGACTAGACCCACACCTTCACAGACCTTAGACTTTTAGTATATAGTAGATTATCATTTAATCTCTGACTCAGAATGTTGTTTTTTCTTCATTTTCATTGTTTGCCTTTGAATTTGCTACCAAATTAAGGAACATATTGAAGTTGTTATTTAGAAATTTGACAGTGAGTTCAGTAATGAATGGATAGTTTAATGTAAAAATCATTTTGTGCTCATTACAGCAATTTCTTTCAAATGTGAAAATCTACAGCTATTAAACAAGGTTCTATATATACAGTTTATGTAGGCAGCATATTTCAGTTTTTATCCTAAGATTTCTACCGACAATTAACTTACTTTCTTTTATTAAGCATGCAAGTTTGAAATAACATACTGATTAAATTAGACACATATACATTATTTGTAATCTAGCAATGTTTAAAGAAAATAAATATATAAAACTACATTTACATACAAATTTTCTCCTTTCTTTTAATGTTTTTACCAAACTTTAATAATAATACATTATATTTACTTATCATTAGATTTTCATTAAACTCTTCTTCACATCTTAATATGCTTATTTTCCAGATTCTAAATAGATCCTAAATGAGAATGTATGGCTCTCACTGTATCCTGGAGAAGTCTGAGAGCCTTAGAAATGGCTTTATAGCTTTTCCAGACTGACAGAATTCAGTGTTTTTTAATTTATTTTCAGAAATTTTCTTGGGTAATGACATTATGTATTTCTTGAATTTTTATGTTTGCAACTCCAATCTGGTGATAAGGATCAAAATAACTGAAGTTTATATTGAGCAACACAAGCAATTATACCTGGATTTGTTCAATCATGTGATAATCAGTTATCTGTTTAATTAATTTGTGTTTTTACTAGGGGGCAATTACTTTCTCACACATTGACACTTACTGTTGGATAACTTTATTCATTACCTTAATTAAATATAGTCTCCTTTAGATACTAATAGGATTTGGTTCCAGAATTGAAAACATTCACTGCCCAAAATTTGCCACAATAAATGAAATGAGGAATGTGAAAACATGTAAAAAATGCTATGTGGCACTAGCAAAATTAAGAACATACTGATTGGGTTTCTAATATTTATCATCTTCGTGTTTGTAATTTATGTCTATTTGTATGTTTTTTAAAGTTAATTTTTGTAATGTATTATAAATATAAGAAAGATAATGTTGGCTGGGGGGGATCATCTATTTTTTGTAACACAGCATCATCTTTTGCTGATGGACTGGACCAACAGCATAACCAGCATATAGATATGTATATATTGTGAACGAAAGAAGGGGCCCAGTGTCGAAGACTCCAAACACAAGTACACAAACACAGTCAAGCATTCAACTAAAGGTTCTTCCTCCAACACACCAGTAATCTCAAGAACAATCCAATAATTTATTTCCTCAGTTCTCATACTGGCTTACATTGTCCTCTACCTCCCAACTCCACCTTCCTGACAGGGGTGAGAAACCTCCTTTTCGCATGGATCCAAGAGTACTTCAGGTGCCATGACAGTAAACTGTCAAAGCACTGTTGGGCCACACGGATCCTTGGTAAAATATTAACCATTTCTTCCAGCAGTGCCCCATGGTAGCACCCAGAGACCCTGATAGGGCTGCCCTTCTGAACTATAAGTCTCAGGCAATCCCAATCTGAACTAGGAGTACACCAGGGGAACCGTGCCATCTCTCGTGTTGGGGGACGAATTGATCACAGCAATCAAGCTCCCTCAGTCCATCCATTATTCAGTTTCCCCCAGCTGGGACTGGAACTGGGAACCATCCTTTCTGGGCAAGGTATTACTTTGCAACCCAGTCAGGATGCCCGTCCATCTGTTATAGCATCTGCAAAAACCCTCTCTCAGGTGAGCCTTGTAGGTCACAGCAGCCAGTTTCACAAGGGGGTAAATCTGACCCACCAGCGGTGGGATGGCATAATGTTCATCTGTTCTTCCACTGTCGGACAAAAAAAGAATACAATTAGTTAATGTGTCACATGGTAGACAATCTACACAATCCTGGGATTGTGAAAGTTTGGGCTTGATATTTAAAGTCTGCAACTACCAAGGCATCCACTCTGGGCAGTGCCTCCATAGTGTCCCATCCTCTGGTACTCAGAACATGGCCCTTTAAATCCGTGGTAGGTTCTTAACCCATTTTTTTTTAAAATAGAGTAAACTTCACATTGACCTCTTCATCCTGTTTCTTATCTTTTGATGATCATTTAATATCGTTATCTTCAAGGTTTACTGCTATTGAACCAAAAATGCAAGTACTCATTTTACATTTTTTTTTCTTTTTTGTGAATTTTAATATTTAACCTTATTCAGAGAGAAATTTAAAATCATTGCTGAAGTAATAAATGGTCAAAAAATGGTGTTAATCTTATTAACCTATGACAATGTTTCCTGGGTAACCAGAACTGTTGTTGAATTCTCATGCTTCTCGGTTATAAATAAATAATAAAAGTATCCAAATGAGATATTTTTGTAAAGGTCTATGCCTGATTTACATTATAAGATTATAATTGGTGATCCCTAATTGTTTATGAAGGATATTCAGACAAACAGATTTTCTTGTTGTCTAAGATCCAGGGCAATGCCAGTAAGTACAGTGACAGGACATGCAGGGAAGATGGAACATAAGGAAGATTCACACTTCGGGGCATATTTGGCATGGTGACAATTGGAACACAAAAGAACTGCTCTCATCACTAAGAAAACTCAACTCTAAAGTGTATTTCTTTTAGGATTCCTGCCTGTTGTGCGATTGTATGCTGACTGGTCAACTGAGTGCTTTTTTGTCACCGACACTGGCCACTATACAAATACTATATGATTTTTTTTTTTCATAAAGCAACATGACTTTTACTGACTCATTTACCAAATGACAAGAAATTTTTGGTGGAAAAATGTTTTATTAATGGATTCATGGGTGGCACGGTGGCGCAGTGGTAGCGCTGCTGCTTTGCATTTAGGAGACATGGGTCCTCCCTGCGTGGAGTTTGCATGTTCTCCCCGTGTCTGTATGGGTTTCCTCCCACAGTCCAAAGACATGCAGGTTAGGTGCATTGGCGATTCTAAATTGTCCCTAGTGTGTGCTTGGTGTGTGTGTGTGCGCACCCTGTCCGGGGTTTGTTTCCTGCCTTGCGCCATGTTTTGGCTGGGATTGGCTCTAGCAGACCCCTGTGACCCTGTAGTTAGGATGTAGCGGGCTGGATAATGGATGGATGGATTCATTTCATGACAATGAGGTAGAGTACTGAGCGGGTCCAGTTTTCAAGAACCACTTCCAACCTGTATCAGCATCTATTAACCACATACTGTACTGCAGGAGGAGTTAACTGAAACTGGAGCTGATCCGCTGATTTAAGCAACCAGAACCAAACACACAAACATTCATGATTAGGAAGGAGTACCAGTGTCTCATGTGAGACATTTGTAAGTCTGTAGTGTATTTAGATTCAAAGCAGTTGACATCACAGAGTTAACCATTATCCTACTTTTGTGTAACAGGTTGCACATTAATAAAAGTCGACCACCTTTCTAAAGCTTATATTAGGATGGAAAATGAGACTACTTTACTTTATTATTTACTCTTTAAATATTACATGTAATACTGTTATTTTAAACTGCTAAATAATGTACCTTGGAAAAATAACACAGCATACGTAAATAGCTATATATTTAAAAATGTATTCATGCATACAAAAGACCATAAACAGTTGTTTTTAATTTCAAATATACAGAGACAATATTAATACAGGCCCTCCATATTATTTAAACTTGGACTTACTTAACAATTCATGTTACAGGCCTAAGTGCTGCTCTATTATAGAATAGCAGCAAAACCCTGGACAAATGCCCTTTGCGCCATCTTACTTACTGTTAAATACAGTGTGCATCTTGTACAGCTAACTTCTTTTGCACTAATTGCTTTCTCCAGAAAATACTCATGACTTAGTTCCTTCTTCAATGGCATTAGCTTGTTAATTTTCAAAGATGCTTCAGTTTGAACTCACTGGCGTCTGGTTTCCTCCATGAAACATCAATATGCATGTTTAGTATTGCTCTGGAGAATTACTGAAATTGTTAGTACTGTCAGTTCAGACAATCAGCGTGCTTATTGTCCTTTTAAACCCTGATATGTCTCAATAGGTTTTTTTAACCTTCCTTCCCCACTTGTACACTTTATCTTTTTAACACTCTAAAATGTATTAATTTATTCCTGTCTATCCCTGCTCATCCAGTTCTAGTTTGCGGGGTGCCACTGCTTATCTGAGCATTGGATGAAAGATGAGAACCAACTTTAGGCTGCATGCCAACCCACAGTAGACTATAGGAAAACATGTTTAAATCATTTCCAGAAGAAGAAATAAAAAAAGCTGTTTGCTTCGTGGTGCTGATGCATTGTTCATTAGTTACTGTCAACAATGAGTTTGTGGATTTGAAGCCAACAGAACACCTTTAGGATGCAGTAGAATGAGAAATTCATCGGATGAATGTGTAGCTGAAATCTACAGAAAATGAGCAAGGCAATCATGTCAACATGGACCGGAATCAGAAAGTAATGTCTTCCAACATATTGTGGAAACCACGCCATGATGGATTGAGGCAATTTTGAGAGCAAAAGGAGCCGTTAGTATAGTGCATTAGTATAGTGTTCCTAGTAATTTTCTCAATGATTTTATACCTATTAATCAATCTGTCAGAGAGTAACAATTCTATAAACCTATAAATTGACCACTGTATGAATGTGATTATAATTGTGAGTGGGCTGCTTTGTCCTCTTTTTTGGCACTTTCAGTGCCTCTTTTAACCAAAAATTGTTTATGGTAAACATGCGAGTTCACAGAGTAGGCATTTGCAGCATCTGCTACATATCTACCTTATGGCTGTCATAAACTATTATTAGTAATAACACAAATGTCTCCATATATTGGACTTAACAGAAAAATAATTACTAATAATTTGATATTGGCATTTTTGCTTTAATGTTATTGGCCATTTTGGTTTAACAAAACACTGAAGACATTAAGATAAAGTGTTTGGCTTTCCTGTTGGAGAAATTTTGAAGGGACCTCATTCATTCACACAAAAAATAAAATTATCTGATACATGTTTTCTTTTTTTTTTAAGGTGCCCATGGGTAAAGTAGTGAACATGATGCAGGACTCTACCATGAGCCCCACAAAAGTCCAATCTCATCAAAATGTTAATGTAATAGTGAAAAAATTAATAAAAATGATGTTTGCACTGAGTTTGGACCAATGCTCCCTGAAGTTATATCACCAGTCTAGTCCCATCTATATTTGTAATGCCACAAAGCCCTTCATCTCATCTTTTGTTGTGGGTTTCCACTCTGAAAAACGAGAATGTGGTGCCAGCGCAGCCCACGATTCAAAAAATTGCTCTGCATATCTGTTTGTCTCGTCTTAACAGTAGCTGAAAGGCAGCCTCAGGAATGAACAGCCTAAAGTAGTCCAGCTGGTAATCTGTTGTGTCCAACAGCAAGCCATGCTCTCTTGTGAAGTCCGGTAGCCAGTTTGGCTCCCACATATCAATGCCTGGGTATTTCCTCCCACACAAACCTTGCTTCAATTGCATCAATTGCATGAATGCGCTCAGCTGGTAGCCAATCAGCTGGGGTAATTTTGGCTGGTGTCCGATCAGCTGATGCCAGTTCCTCACTCTCTTGCTCGATCTCCTGATCACTCTCAATAAAATCAGATTCTGAAAAATAAGAGCTCGACTCAGCGATAATGCACAAAACATTGTCTGCTGAGTATTTTGTTTTCTGCACTCTCTTCGCTCCCTCGTGAGATGTCAATGCCATCTTGCCTTTGTTTACATTTCGTAACTCACGCACACACAATTAGATGTCAAGTCAATGAGTCTAACATTCCTCCAGGCAGAGAGGGAATGCCTGTAACGTAACAGTGAGTTTTGTCGCCATTAACAGCTGATTGTTGCCCTCTACCCCTGGATGTCAACTTTTGTCAGGTAATACACATCATGGTCTGTGACACAATATTTGCTCCATAAGATGCGCAGACATTTTCACCCACTTTTGGGGAAAAAATGTGTGCGTTATGGAGCGAAAAATATGGTAAGTGTGAAAAAGACCCATGGGAAGACCTAGCAAACAAACATAATAAAATATAATCAAGGGCACAGGACCGTGTAAGTTAGTAAATAAGAATTTTATTGTCTGGATGCATAGTAATGTCTTTTAATTTCCTTTGAATTTTCCATTGCATTCTTTTCAGTCATGGAACTGATTATACTACCAATGTCCCATATGACATGAGAATCATCATTCTATCTATCTATCTATCTATCTATCTATCTATCTATCTATCTATCTATCTATCTATCTATCTATCTATCTATCTATCTATCTATCTATCTATCTATCTATCTATCTATCTATCCAACATTGCTGTTTATTAAAACATACATTTAACATGCTCCCAAACAATAATTTAGTTGTCAGTTCATAAAAATCATTAGTATTCTATTAAGTTCTCTGTTCTTATACAGTATGTACTATCATGATAGCTGTTATCCATTCCAAGAGAAAAAGGAAATGGCTTACAGAAATCAAGTCTTAATTACTACTATATGATATAGCTCTAGCCCCCTGTGAACCTGAATTGGATTAAGCAGGTTTAAGAATGTTATGTTACATGTATATTAGATGCCTTTAAATCCCAAATTGGGTTTACTCCTGAATGATCAACATAATTTATTACAGGGTCAAGATCTCCTGAAGAAATCCCTGGGCAGCCAGATCAGAGTGCCTTTTAGCTATCCCTGCAAAAATGTATTTTGTCAAATAATCTTACATAGAAAATAAAGCCAATACAGAGTAAAAAAAAAGAAAAATACACAGTAATTCAAAACATTATATGTTACATGCATTATAGACATGTGAACTTCAACTCCCCACTTTTTCAAACATTAAATGGGTGGACAATATCCTAGAATCAATATTAGTACAGTGCCTACAGAAAATTTAAATACAGAATAATTATACATATGTATCCAGATAAATGTAACATCGGAAGAGAGTAACTACACCCCTGAGCTGTCAAACGTTTTTTGCTGTGAGCCAAATATTAATCTCATTCTTAGTGATAAATATGTATTTTTGCTTTCCCAAATCCACCATCCATTAATTTCATTATCCAGTTTAGAGACATGCAGAAGTGTGAGACCACTGGATGGAAAGCAGGAAGGTGTCTTGAATGGGACCTAGCACTGCCTGGTGTCTTTTTCCTATGGGTCAGTCAATCCTAATGGATTAGTGACCACCTTTATGAAATGTGGAAGAGCAGGGTTTCATGTGAACAACAGTTAAACATGGGATGCCAGTCCATTACATGGCACACTCAAGCACAAACTCATGCTTACTCATACTAGGCCAGTTCAAAGATGATAGCTAACCTAATTTAAAATACATGTAAGACATACATACATAGTAAAGTGGTTTATATTAAAAACTGCAAAGATGACCACCAAATTTTAGTTACAGTAATTACATTTTAAAAATATCAGGAAATGTCAGTTCCAATGTTCTGAAAGATATTGATGTTGTATATTCTGAAAATAATACAAAACAAATTCCAAATACTATTAACTGCAAATGACATTCTGAAGAAACTGAAAAGCTAACCATGACATACAAAATGATAAAGGCACGGAGTTGCTGCATGTTCTCATTACAATGCCAAGAAGAGGTGGAAGAGTGGAAGAGAGGGGATGGAGTGAGTCTGATTGTGGTATCCTGATTAGTAATACGAGGGGAACAGCTGGAGCTCTGCTTTAAGTTAATCTTAGCACAGTTTAGTATAAATGTTCTTAAAATACAGTCATTAAATTTAACAGTTACAAATATTGTAATCAACACATACTATGTACTTTTACATTAGCATTGCTACATTTTCAAAATTACATGAAAAGCAAAAAAAAAAAAAAGGCTAGGGGTGAAGTATTACATAATTTCCCATGCTGCTGGAATGCTTCCATCCAACCATTGATTCATTCATTTTGAAAGTTTTTGAAATTAACAATAAATCGACAGCATACAATAATTTAGCAGATATATATTTTTTTCATCATTTATTGTCTTTCTTCCATTAATACAATTATAAATTATGAGATATATGGAAGAAAACATTTATACTTATTAATACAGTACTGTATATGATTGTAAGAAAATTATTGTAATATTCCATTAGCATCTTTCTTGACAAAACCTGTCAAGATTCTTTATCTGTTATAAAATACAGTTATAGAAACTTTACATTTGTAAATTAAACATAAAAATAAATACATTATGACTGTTAAGATTTCACTGACATTTTATGTGTAAATATACCCATTCGTATCATCTAAGATTGAGCAAATGACTGAGCAAATGTGAGGTTCATGTGGCTGAGTATCTCCTATTAGATGACACAATAGATTCTTTTTGTTGCCGTATTTCAATTTATTGACTTGCATAAATATTAGTGATGTGCAAAACGATTTTTAGTGAGTTGATTCATTTTGTTCAGTTCACCAAAATGATTTTAATCTTTGAACCACTGATTCATTCACTTCAAAGACAACAACAAGCTGTATTCTAGTTTAAAATCTAGAACGGTATTGTAACTGCGTAACAACTTTAATCACCAAACAATATAAAAAGCAAGCATCAAAATAAGTAATTTACACATAATCCTCTTCAATGAATTTTGACAATAAAATTTCAATATAAATAGAAAAAAACAATCATACAAATAGAA